>NC_084841.1:78839197-79450864 GCF_033115175.1 Lepus europaeus | reverse complement strand
ATGATTCTGTTAACAACTCAGTGATAATTATGAAATATAAAATGTGAAAGTCAATTTAATTTTAATAGCATATTTTTAGCATTTAAATAATGAATAGTAGTTTTAAATATATATTGATAAGAGGCAGAAAAGAAACATATAAGCAAACACAAAATGGAATGTATTGATGCTTTTCTACATATCTTTTTGTAATGAAAAATGCTTAAAACACTTAAAGATTATACCATAATATGAATACTATTCAATAAATCTATGCCTAGGAAATTTTCAGATAGATGACTGGAGTAGACATGTTATGGTTGTCTTTACAATACTTAACTTTGTTTTCAAATAAAATGTCCATTGTCATAATGATCAAGATGAGAATAGATGTTCGAAGTATGGCAACAGTCTGGTAAGAATACTAATAATGTCAGTGTAATAGAAACAAAACCATGTTAACTCATATTTCAAGGAGTAATGTGAATTTAAAGTTTAGCATTTTCTTCAAATAAGAAATAAAAAACTATTCATGGTTCCCAAAGCAAAATGAGAAGGGAGCTCGAGAGTAGTGGCTTCTGCAGCTCCTGTGACATACACTCAGCTCTCCCTCTCTCCCTTAAGTTAAACACTACAATAACTGATTTTAAAGAAACACCCAAAACCAAGTCAATATCTTCCTCGGGAAGTAAAAACTTTTATATTCTACAGAATGATAATGAAATAAAATTCTAAGAAGCAGCTAAATCAGAGCTTTAGTCCTTAAGAACTTGCATACTTTAAAGGCTTTTCCATCTTACATCCAGTTCATAACATATGAAGCAACGTAGAAGCTGGCACATAAGCGGCTGCATCATTTAGCATTAAAAAATCAAGTATTACCTGCACAATGTAAGTGAAATCACCTGATGTCCTCCCAAATATCAATGGCTAGGAGTGTCCCTAATATTCTATTGATAGCCCAAAAAATCACACAAAAGTTTCTTTATTAAAAGCAAACTGCTCCCATATGTTTTGTGTGACCCAGAGTCTTACCAAAAGTAGGAGCTAAAACAGAAAGACGTACTTATTAATCAAAGTTACTTTGTTTGTATTACAGTGCAGTTTCCTAAGTTATTTGAAAAGATGTGATCTTTCTAAATTAGGAGTGCAACATGACAAAATAAAACATATGACAAAGAGGGCTAAAAACACAGAAATCTATGTAAGTCTGTAAGAGAAAATACATTTGCACTTAGAGTTCTTCTTTTAAAAATTATGTATTTGAAAGGAAGAAACCTGAGGATCAGAGAGAGAGAGAGACAGACAGACAGAGAAAGCTATCTTCCATGTACTGATTCACTTGACAAATATCCACAAGAGTTCGGGCTGGGTCAGGTCGAAGCCAAGAGTCCTGCACTTAATTTGGATCCTCTAAGTGGGTAAGCAGGACCCAACTATTTGAGCCATCACCATCTGCCTCCATTGGTGCACACTGGCAGGATACTGGATATAAGTGGAGGCAGGACTCAAAACCAGGAACTCCGATATGAGATGCAGGAGTTCCAAGTGAAAAATGTCTGTCCCTACTTTTTTTCTTTCTACTTCCACCTCTTTAACAACAAAAACAAACAAACAAAACAAAAAACCATGATGCTCCAATAAATTAGCAAAAAGACGAAAGAAACTAGTCGTTTCTAAAAGTACTTTTATTCTACTCTTTTTTTAAACTTAAAAGGTAGTTTAAAATTATGACAATCCACTCAAAGAAAGACAAACTAGGATAGAGGAAAATAACATTACCTACATATTATAATGGAATAATAGCTTTCACTTTATTCAAAGGAAAAGTAATTTTGTATTAAACCTATAGAGTTCCTCTCGGGGGATCCTCATGATAAAAGAATTGGGGCTTTCGTGATTATATCACCACTTTTCAGACTTGCTTACAACCACTGGAATTTTAAAAATAATTTTTTTTTTGACAGGCAGAGTGGACAGTGAGAGAGAGAGACAGAAAGAAAGGTCTTCCTTTGCCGTTGGTACACCCTCCAATGGCTGCTGCAGCCTGCGCACTGCGGCTGGCGCATCGCGCTGATCCAAAGCCAGGAGCCAGGTGCTTCTCCTGGTCTCCCATGCGGGTGCAGGGCCCAAACACTTGGGCCATCCTCCACTGCCTTCCGGGGCCATAGCAGAGAGCTGGCCTGGAAGAGGGGCAACCAGGATAGAATCCGGCGCCCCAACCGGGACTAGAACCCGGTGTGCCGGCGCCGCAAGGTGGAGGATTAGCCTGTTGAGCCACGGTGCCAGCCAATTTTAAAAATCTTAATTATAGAGGCAAGAAATGACAAGAGAGCCAAAAATTTAAGGTGCATGATTTGCTTAAGTGAGGTGCAATGCAATGTATGAAGGATATTTAGAATCTGCATACTTGTAACTTCAGATTATGAGAAAAATCTCTTCTTCATTCCTTAATTAACCCTTTCTGCACCACATCCAGATTAAAGTTAATCTGCAAGTTCTCATCATTCCTGCAGTCATGAAGCTTCATTGATTTGAGTACAGTGATGTGGAGTCCAAGTCCTCCAATAATGAATCTTATACTCCTCTACCCTGGCCTGCTCCCTGGAAAAAAAGAGTTAGACAGTGAGAGAGAGAGAGAAAGAGAAAGAGAGAAAGGTCTTCCTTCCGTTGGTTTACCCCCCAAATGGCCACTACCGCCGGTGGCATGCTGCGTCAATTCGAAGCCAGGAGCCAGGTGCTTCCTCCTGGTCTCCCATGCTGGTTCAAGGCCCAAGCACTTGGGCCATCCTCCACTGCACTCCCAGGCCACAGCAGAGAGCTGGACTGGAAAAGGAGCAACCAGGACTAGAAGCCGGCGCTCACATGAGATGCTGGCATAGCAGGTGAGGATTAACCAAGTAAGCCATGGTGCCGGCCCCATCCCTGGAAATTTTTAAAATCTCATTGTAAGATGAATATGAGTATGACCAAAAAGAGATACATTATGATTCCTTACTCTCAGAGTATATCCTTGGAGATACTTGTTTTTTCAATCTCTGTTTTGCATGATCTTTATGGATTTTCATATATATATATATATATATACATATATAATCATTCTTTTGGTCTGCATAGTTTATTTATTTAAAAGCTCTCAGGGACTGGTGCTATGGTGTAGTGGGTAAAGCCACCGCCTGCAGTGTCAGCATCCCGTTCAAGTCCCAGCTACTCTACTTCAGATCTAGCTGTCTACTATGGCCTGGGAAAGCAGCAGAAGATGGCCCAAGTCCTTGGGCCCATGCACCCACCCAGGGGAGACCCTGAAGAAGCTCCTGGCTCCTGGCTTTGGAATGCTGTAGCTCTGGCCATTGCAGCCATCTGGGGAGTGAACCAGTGAATGGAAGCCCTCTCTCTCTCTCTTTCTCCATCTCTGTAATTCTGCCTTTTAAATAAAATAAATAAATCTTTTTAAAAAATAAATAAAAGTTCTCAGAGCCTGATCTTAAGCATAATGTTTCCATGACCTACAGCATATGTGACTTACAACGGTACTTCAAAAAGTTCATGGAAAATGATATTAAAATAATACATATTTCCCATGAATTTTAAAGTGCTCTCATTTATTTAATAGTATTTTCTCTCCACTACACTTGAATTTCTGTAACTTCTTTTATGTCCTTTTTCCCCTATTCACTTTATTTTTCATCCCTCCTTTTCTCCTTGTTGAGACTTACCTTAGTTTTGATTAATGGAAGTTCTTAGTGCTCCTAAACCTCCTTAGTGATGTGCAGAATGAGAAGGCGCAATGGTTGGCCGGTGCCGCAGCTCACTAGGCTAATCCTCTGCCTGCGACATCAGCACACCGGGTTCTAATCCCGGTCGGGGTGCTGGATTCTGTCCTGGTTGCCCCTCTTCCAGGCCAGCTCTCCGCCGTGGCCCGGGAGTGCAGTGGAGGATGGCCCAAGTCCCTGGGCCCTGCACCTGCATGGGAGGCCAGGAGAAGCACCTGGCTCCTGGTTTCGGATCAGCGCTGTGCGCTGACCACAGCGGCCATTGGAGGATGAACCAACGGCAAAGGAAGACCTATCTCTCTGTCTCTCTCTCTCTCTCACTGTCCACTCTGCATGTCAAAAAAAAAAAAAAAAAAAAAAGGCGCAATGGCCCAAGTATCTACAGTAAGTACAATTCTAAATCAACCAAGTTGCTAAGTAAAATATACCTCTTTAGATTGCCTCTCTTTTGAATCAATATAGGTATGTTTCTCAAGAAATTTTAACCACACACAAGCACAATTAATAAAAGTCCCAAAATAACCATTACAAATTCTAATACATGGCACAAGAATGAAAAATTATTTAAAAAACAGAGCTATATCTAACATTTATTGAGTGCTCACTATGTGACAAAAACATTACACACGTCACATATGTTGCTTCATTTAGTAATTCCCAAAATTCTTTGGAGGCAGAGATGTTGCTGGTATCCTTATCTTATGACTGTTAACATAGCAAACTGTACTGGAATTGGGATCAGAGACAGCTGGAATCCAAAGCTCAAACTGTTGAATATGATATGTTGTAAACGCTTATTGCTTTCAGCTTGTGATAAGTCATTCTTAATTTTAATTATGATAATTTTTTGCTGTTTTTGAATTCCTAAGTGACAAATGTGATTCTATAAAACACATAGATTGATGGCATTTCCAGCATTAGCTCTGTAATGACCATATGTCACCCCTAGGGGTCAGATATATTTTAAAAGGTGGAACTAAAAACATTTGGTATCCATCAGCTGAAAGAACAGCCCACATAGAACAACACATATCTATCTTCAAACTTTGCCACATTGCTAAAATGTCTGCTTAGACCAAGTCTAGATGCATTAGGTACTACAGGCATTCTTTACCAAGGCTTCTAAGAAGATCCTTAAAACAAGAAAACCGTTTCTGTAAAGTACTTTTTGGTTAAGGTGATCAAGCTTCCCTCTAAATTCATGGAAGAAACAAGCAGGAAGGGCTTAGACTTCTGTAAAAATACTTTGATTATTTAGTCCTTGTTTTACTGGGCTGAATTTGAAACTGGCTTACTGTTATGGGCAGAAGTTCTTTTGCTCTTAGTTTGCATTTGAAGAAAGCAGAAAAAATTGAGGGCATGATTTTGGGGGGACAGAAGTAACCTGATCAACTTTAAAAATCTCTATAAACTTATTCAAGATATCAGTTTCTTTTATAGCTAAAAGATGAGTACATGGACTGACATGTGTCCAAACAAATGCGCGATTACACAATAGTTTAATTACATTATTTTTCTAGGTGTAGTAATCACACAATAGTTTATACCATGAACTGAGAGTTTTAATCTTAATGATATGGGTATAATCCTTGACATTTTCCTTATTGGTGCCTCACGGAGTACTTGAAAACAACAAGAATATTTTGGAAAAAGAGAGTAATTCTAGTATAAATATTTTGTACATTAAATAAATACTGGTTAGAAATACTAATTTGTTCTAGTGGAAACCATTCAAGTAAGAACAGAATTGACAAAAGTATACTATGATTATTTTAGCTAATGCTAAATAATTCATAATATATATTTAGTGATTTAAAAAAACCAAACCAACACAAGTATATATCTCTTCCAAGGACCTGTAAATCAGTTTATCAACTAGTTTCTGAACAACCAGTACATGTGGAACATGGTATTTAGCTTGAAAGTAATACAAGAAATACTTTCTCAAGGAGTACTATTTAAAAAAAAAAAAAACAAAAATGGTATTTTGCGCCATTTTTAATTTGAGGAAAGCACTCTGCTCAGATTACACCCAATACAGTAATAAGGTGAAAGCAAAAAAAATGAGTTTCAGAGCTTATACGATAATGTGAATATACAGCAATAATGGTTTTGAAAGTTACATCACAAATAATGGTGAAACAAGGACTGAAACACTCTAAGCATTTTTTTAAACATGGAGAAGTTAAAAAAAAAAAAAAAAAAAAACAAAAAAAACAAAAAACACCCATACAGGTTTTCTAGGCTTAAATGCAAAACAAACTAGTGAACACTGAGAAGGGGAAATTGGGCAATAGTATATAAAAGTAAATTATATCTTTACCATGGTTTTAATTGTGAAATTCTGGGTCTTTATGTCTTACTTTAGGAAGAAATATCACAATGATAATGCTTTGGTACATGACATGAAACTGACTAGCATTCAACGGTATGAGAATTACTCTTGGGCATATTCCAAAATTTCTGGACTTGTTGATGATTTAACTTCTCGCTTCACTCTGTAGTTGTAGTAGCCCTAGTGCCTTCCCTCTTTCTCCTTTAAATTGATACAAGAGCCCTGGGCACTTCTGTTTAAATTCTGAGTTTGGATTAAGTAGGAATGAGTATTTTTCTAAATGATGTATTGCCAATAAGAAAACACAAAAATCTGTAAATCAGAGATGCCTGCAAGAATGAACCTACAAAGTAGAGAAGGAAATGTGGCAAAATATTAATTTTCTTCAGAGAAATCTTTGAATGCATACACAGAAGATTAGGGAAGCTACAGGTAGACAGAAAAATCAGTTATAGCTGAATAGAATGGTTCTCCATGAAAGTTAGTATGGGGCCTAATTTTCTGTAAGCTGATGAATTCCACTAACATTCGTTCCTTGACCAATTGTTAAAATGCCATTTATTATTATAGGGACCTAAAGTATATTAATAAAAGTTCACTTATAAAAAAATTCTATACTCTCTCAAAAACTTCAGAAAATGCTTGTAAAGTTTTGACTCGCAACAGTCTTCCAGAAGTGCAAAGGCACTGTCATGGCCAGGGATTTTCTAAATTTTTCTTTATGTGTTCAAGTATGAACATTTATAAGGAATATGAGATAGTCACTGCACTGGCAGTAGAAGATGAGGATAACAGGGTATCTTTAACGTGATTAACGCACCATCATGGCTTAGTTTACAATCTTAGGTACATTTCTGCAAATAGCTGTACCTGTGGTAAATTAGTATACCTGTTCCCGGAGAGCAGGACTTCTAATGATAAGAATGAAATTGGAATAAACATAGAAAGATGACAGTTCCCAAAGTTAAATGACACTTGGAACAACAAAAAATGTGGAAAATTAACAAGATTCAAGAGTTCAAGAGTGTTTTCATGTTTAATTTGTATAACCCTAGAACACATTTGGAAAAGCAGTTCATCTCAAATTATTTCATAAGAAAGTAGACTGGAAATCTGCAGATAGTAACAGATAGTAGATAAGATATTAAATATGAGTCATGCACATATTATCATATTGTAATATTATATATTAGGAGTTCAGTAAAATGTTAATTTGTTAGTTCCATTGTATACAAAGGAATATTTTAAATAAACCACCATCAAAATCATTCCTATAAACTATGTACATAATTGCAATGGTAGAAGAAAGGCCACTCTAAATGTTATTTATTTTGTGATCCAAATAGCCACACTAGTAACAGCTGTATGATTAAAAACACTACCTTTGTGAAGAAATATTTTTAGTTATATATTTGCTATTTAGCTGGGAATTAGTAAAAAAGTGAATAGTAAGTATGTAGATTATTTGTTCTACTCTATAAAGGGTAAATAAAGCAGCCAGGGCTTGAGATAGGGTACAAAGAACGTTTCCATGGTTACATGCTTTCCCATATCAAATTAGAGCAGAATTTGTGTACAAGAGGTTTGTTGACAGCCTACATAGGCCAGAAAAAGAATAGAAGACTAGGAGTTTGAAATCTAAATATATTCTGCAAAGTCTGTTGAGAGAAAGTTGGGTGAAGAAAGCAGCATCAGGAGAATAGCAGATTAGTTAAGAGTATCAGATGTCATTTCGTAAAAAGATCATTTTTCTTTTAGATGTGGCTCGTAAAAGTCTCTCTAAATCTATGATTAGCTACTCTTTTCTTCATTTCCACAAAGACACCTCAATCTGGTGTCCACCCAAGCTATTAAGAAGAGCCATTATTTGGCATGCAGCTAGAAGAACCAGCTCCACCACCTGCCCAATCTTGCAGATGTCACTCTACCATATTCAGTCCCAAACATGGGGTCTTCAAAAGGACAGTTAGAGGGCTGTTCCCACACAAGTGCTGGCCGGGCAAGAGCTCTGTTGTACACCTGCCCCTATTATTCTTACAGGCCATTTAGGAGGAGTGAATTCTCTTTTTAGTACATGTAGAGAATTCAAGTTGGACTAAATAGCATCTTGTATATTATAACATAGCCAGATGGGCTAAATAGCATTTTGTACATTATAACATAGTCAGATGTGTGTTCAAAGTACCTCTTAAAACTTTTTGACATAGAGAGGTGTTCACATAGGCTTAATTATTTTCTACACATCAGTAAAGATAATTCCTAATTTTATACCAGACTGTATTGTCTATATTTTTATAATACAAAATTGGCAGCGCAATATGATAACTAGGTATACAATTTTTTTCTACTAAAACTGTTTCTACTGCTCGATATTCTCTTTACCATATATCTCTAAAGTGAAAAGCATTTGAAGTATTTTAAGAGTTTATAAGAACTAAACTCTTATGCACATAACTTATACATGATAGAAAAACCAAGTAAAATGTATTTTCAAAAGCAGAACATCTAAAATTTAGCTAATTTCTATGTTACATACTTTTCAGTAAATATGGTGCCAAAAACACTTCAGTTATTGGTTTTCTGCTGAAATTTACACAGAAAGAATGAGTACTAATTATAGTGTATAGTATAAAATGATTCAAATGAACATAGTGTACAAATCAACAAATTGACTGTCAACCACTGAAGTAGAAATTGTATATATCAAGGTACATTCATTCCTATCCACAGAGCATATTTTTAAAGCAATGATTTTGTATATAAATCAGTCAAACATTTGATAATGGTTAGATGTTTTTACATGAATAAAAAGAAAACAGTTTTAGCAGTTTTTCTTTTTATCCTGAATAACTTTTTAATGAGTATATCTTGAACGAATGATCACAAATTTGGGAAGGTACAGGCAGAAACATTTGTTTTTAAAAATCTTAACTCATGGTAGAGAATGACCTATTTTTAAGGAAGGAAAGGGAAAACATGCATATGAAAGCCAGACTTCTATACTCCTAGGGAGACTAAAGGGAACAGAAGTGGCTAAGCATCACATTCACTCACATGTCATGGCTAACGGCTAATGGTAACTTGGATCATGTAGATTGTGCCTTTGCATCAGGCACTATATAAGCAATGACTTTGCTCCAAAATTATTGCCTGATGGGGAATAAACTCTATCCTTCAATTAACACTAGCTGGTTACACCTGATATCTATTAAGGAGACTTTGTTCTAGTAAAAGGAAACCTGTCCTTTAATTCTACTAAAAGGTGAAGGGATAATTCTATTTCTTTCAGGTAATTCTCTTCATTGTGTGGTGTTTTGGAATTCTGGGAAATGTTTCAAAATTAGTTTCTTTAGGTCATATGGAAAACATAGCTAGAATTAAGAAATGGTCTAAAAATGATGGATCTTTGACAACTGAACCTGCTTAAATTTAAAATCCTCTTACTAAAGCCCTTACTAAAGACATTTTACTCTTAAGTGGATCCTGGATCATGGGTATGGTATGGACATTTACAAATACACTGTGCATTATAGAAGCTACAAGAGAATGAACTGGACAAGAATGAAATCTCTCCTCCAAATATACCATTTATCTCAATCCATTTTATAAATGGGAGACCTGAAATTGCAAAATATGACTGTATTTTAGGTACATTTTAAAAGTAGAGTTCAAAATCCCAGGATGTCTAAATGAAATCTGTGCAGGTAAACTAATACACCCTTGACAAAAATTTTTAACAGAGGAGTCAGTCGCAAATGATTGGGCAGGGCTTAGAAGCAAAAGCCTAAAGTAGTAAATATACCAGGTAAGAGAATAAAGAATATAGAGGGGCAAAACAGTACTTGTTTTCTCAATGCTACCTCTACACTAAATTTTATGGCATTTTGCACTTTTGTTCTGAAATCTTTACCCAAGCTCAGTCCTACTGATGGTCTTAGTCCTAACTCTACAGAAAGACAAGTACTATTTGAACAGCTGAAATTAAGTACTTATTTTGGAGTAAGAAGACATAATGAATACACTAGAAAGCCTCTTTACTCCTCAACTTTGTACCATTAAATACATACCAGTGTCTCCATAATTTAAAACAGATGTAGAAAATTTAGATCGGAATCAGAAGACAACCATGAAAAATGACTTAAGAGTCGACAAAAGGGGCTATTAAGCAGTAAAATAAATAAATTGTTATGATTCCCAGCCTCCATTCATTCTAGCACGGCAGTGTAGTTCATAGAGATAAATTGGCAAATGTTTAGAATGTTCCTTACAGGATAAGATGTAAGTAACAGGAAAGCTGGGAGAAGATGGTGTTAAAACCAGTAATAAAGTGATTTTTCTCAGAAAAAACTAAATATCATTTAAATAAAATGTCTTCAGGATATATAACTATGGAAACCAAAACTTAAAAAATAAGCCAGCCTTACCATCAAATTCAGTGTACTTAAACAAATAAAGGATACTAATAATCTTAGACTAACCTATGCGATTGTCTCTGTTTGCATGTAAGGGTTCTCTTCTATTCTTTTACATGTTCGAGGATTACATTACATTTTAAATTTCAATCTCTTGGCCTAGCAGTACCTAATATTATCATTATAACATTAAGTTATCCTACTAAATTCAAAAGTCTTCTGCAAAATGGAAGTAAAATCTTTTGTATATGCCCTAAAAGTATGCATCAAAAGCTTTCAAAGCATTTATGGAAAATAAGTTTTTTGAAAGAACTATAGATGGAAAATTTTTGCACCAAAATAAACATATCTTAATTCTATCTTCCATGAGCTTTTAAGTCCCCTGTATATGTTTAACCTGTTTTCTTGGTTTAAAAACAAAAGAATTCATTACTTTTTGCAACATTAAAATCTTGCCAAATGCCAAATTTGATATTACTTCAGTATCTTGCATTAAAAGATCTTTTTATAACACTGTTTCATTACTATATTATGTTAAAGTAGCAAAATGATAACACCAGGCTATTTACTACAGGCAAGTCTTTTCTGTTTTACATTACATATTTTCTTTCTGAAAAGAAAGCTATATATGTTACTAGAATGAACAAACTATAAACTACAAAATTATGTAAGAGAAGTATCCTATTGGTTTTCTATACAAATTTTGCATTCATTTTTCACCTCAGATATTTTTCATGAAGACTTCTTTATTTGAAAAGCAGAGTTACGGAGGGAAGAAGGAGGAGAATCTTGTATCTCTTGGTTCACTCCACATATGCTCTCAACAGCCAGGACTGGGTTGGGCCAAACTAGAAGCCAGGAACTCCATCTGAGTCTTCCAGTGGGTGGCAGAAACCCAAGTCCTTGGGCCACCACTTGCTGCCTCACAGGCTCATTAGCAGGAAGCCAGATCAGAGATGCAGGAGCCAGGATTCAGGTGTTCCAAGCAGTGGATTAAAACCCATTGCACCACAGCTGTCTCACCCTCTCACTCTTTTTAACCAATAAACCATCAAAAAATTTTTCTTAAATTAACAACATAAAGCAAAGAGGCTGTGAGATGGTTAAAATGACATGAACCAAATTTGAATTCAGAAGATTTTGTTTGGGGGCAGGTGTATAGCTTAGTGGTGGAGACACCAGTTAAGATGCTCACAGCCTATAAGGATACCTGGCTCCAGCTCCCAACTGCAGCTTCCTGCTAATGCAAACCATGGGCGACAGTGTAATGGATCAAGTGATTGTATTTCTGTCATTCACATGGGAGACGTGGATTCAGTTTCCAGCTCTCAACTTCCGTCCCAGCCCAACCCTGTCCATTGCATGCATTTGGGGGAATGAACAAGTGGATGGGAGCTTTCTCACCTTCTCTTTACTGCTCAAATTAAAAAGTTTTTAAAAGAACAGTTGGTGCCGGTGCCGCGGCTCACTTGGCTAATCATCCACCTGTGGCGCCGGCACCCGGGGTTCTAGTCCTGGTTGGGGCACCGGATTCTGCCCCGGTTGCTCCTTTTCCAGTACAGCTCTCTGCTGTGGCCTGGGAAGGCAGTGGAGGATGGCCCAAGTCCTTGGGCCTTGCACCTGCATTGGAAACCAGGAGGAAGCATCTGGCTCCTGGCTTCGGATTGGCGCAGTGTGCTGGCCGCAATGGCCATTTGGGGGGTGAACCAACGGAAGGAAGACCTTTCTGTCTCTATCTGTAAAAAACAAAACAAAACAAACAGTTGGTTTCTATTTTCATCTTCCCTTTTGCTATCATGACATCTTGGGCAAATTCCTTAAAAAATTCCAAGTCTCAATTGCCACATGTGTATATTGGAGATAATGATAAGTGCTACCCTCTCTGCCTCAAATAAAAATTAAAAGATGGACAACAGCATGTTTTTAAAATGTTGACTGCCATAAAGATAATGGCATTGTGGATGGGGCTGGTTTTGTGGTGTGGTTAGTAAAGCCACTGCCTGCAATGTCTGCATCACATATGAGCACCACTTCTTGTCCCAACTGCTCTATTTCTTTTCTTTCCTTTTTTTTTTTTATTTAATGAATATAAATTTCCAAAGTACAGCTTATGGATTACAAAGGCTTCCCCTCCATAACTTCCCCCCCACCCGCTCTATTTCTAATCCACCTCCCTGCTAATGGCCTGGGAAAAGCAGGAGAATGGCCCATGTGCTTGGGCCCCTGCTACCTACATGGGAGACCTGGAAGAAGCTCCTGGCTTCATCCTGGCCCAGTCCTACCTTGCAGCCATCTGGGGAGTGAACCAGCAGATGGAACATCCATCTCTCTCTCTCTCTCTCTCTCCCTCGCTCCCTCTCTAAATCTGGCTTTCTAATAAATAAAAACATCCTTTTTTTTTTTAAAGTCCATGGAATATGGAGTTAAATGATGAGTTCATTTTCGTGCAAAAACTTTTTTAAATTGGTGAATAGTTTCCTATTGTACACATATTTTTCATTAAGTTTGTGACATATGCTCATATGCTAGTTTTTATCCTAAAAGGAGGTAAAACTATCAAAAATTATAGAACAAAGTTTTAGGATATGCTAATATTAAGCAAAAATGTAAATGTCTTAAATTATTTACATGTTCACCACATTAAAATTTACTTACATTAGAGAGGCAATAGATGTAAAAATAATCTGGTACCCTAGTTTCTGTTAACCCAAACAAGTTTCTTCTGCTAGGTTTACTGTTTGATGAAACAAAGCATTTTTAGTGAACCAGGAATCTGAACAAAATTTTTAGGGACAACTAGACCATTAGCAGGCAAGAGAAGGAGCCCTATGAAGTACTCCACTTGTCCTGTAACACATATGTTGGATAATTCTCCCTGGCTATCTTGACTAATATTAGCAAACATTAATGTTCTACTATAAAACATTTGGGACATTTCCTAGATATACATATTATATATAGACACACATGAGTGTGTATGTGCACATACATGTTCACACATTTAAGGGTACCCCAAATTAAAAATATGTTTTAGGTACTACTGTGTATAGTAAAGACAAAGAATCTGCTGGTTAACATTGACCCTGTCAAAGAATTAGAGAAACCGTTAGTCTTCGGTATGATTCCTTGGTGAGAAAGCACTACTAAAAAGGGATACTCTGGTGTATGATTAATTTTGATTCCTGTAACTCATGATATCTTATGAGTTACAGAAATAAAATCCAAGAAATCTTCACACTTTAAAAAAACTTGCAGAATAAAAGGAAAAGATTTTCATAATTTCAATCAATGCTCAAGTACACATATTTTCAGATGCTAATGTTTACAGTCAGAGGATCGTCTCCAGATATAATTCTCAAACCCTTTCAACTATAGTTAAACAAAGTATAAAATTCTGTTATTATTGTTTCAGAGGTTATATCATGTAATAGACAACAATGACACTTGGAGCTTTTGGTTGACAAAAATGAAATTCAGCCTTCTATACTTTCAAAGCTATTTAAGTGAAAAATGTAGTATCCCTTAGATAAAACTGCCTGCCATTTACACCAAAATATTACTTATAGTTTGAACATGTCTGGTAATCAGGAAAAACAAAATTTTATTAAATTTAAGGAAAACATTCTTTTTTTCACATTTTTATAAGTAATATTAAAAACTGATGATTGTGCTGGGACAAAATGCAGTTTATAATCCCTTTAAGTAATACAGATGGAGTGCTTAGAAAGAGATACATATAATAGTCAACTTATGTTTTAATATTTTATTTACATTCAAATTAAAATATCAGTTTTAAACATTTATTCTACAGTAGGATAAACTACTAAAAGACATAACAAAATTGAGAAAAATTTTTGAAAGGAAAAAAAATGACAGGCTAATTTAGCCTTTGACAGAATATGTAAGGTGCATTAATATCCGGAAATACTTTTTGACATCACTGTATATTCAATAGATGAATTAAAATTCATTACCATATTTATATGAGCCAAATTTTAAACCAATTTATATGGATTCTGGAAGAATTCTGTGTGCACAGCAAGTATTCAATAAATGTTCTGATGAATGTAAATTAATGAAAATTTTCAATTGCATAAGAAAATAGATTAGACTACTATTCAGACAGAAAACCTAGTCCTATTACTTGAGTAATTTTCCAAATCACTATAATGAAAATATTGATAAATGACTTCATATTTTTGGTGATACACACAAAATTTATAGGGATAAGTAACATTGTGAGATATAAACCTCATCTCCAGGAAATTAAAATTATAATTGATAACATTATTTGATACAAAGTTGAAACACAAAAGTATTTTATACTTTATTGACCCCCCTCACGTAATTTAATCAGTGTACTGTTTTAAGGTGTAGGCTAAACAGTACTATTATGTATTAATTTTATCATACTTTGCTAGACTTTAATGATAAAGCTTTTTACAGCCATCCCAGAGAGATAATATTCTATTATACATTAATAGGATGTGAGCATGTTACTTAACAAATATCAATTTTAGGTAGAGAGATTGCTGAAGTAAGAGAAGTCTAGTGAATATGAGATGTTATCCCACCTAAAACAATTACCTTCAGATTATTTAAGGCTGTCTTTTGAAGAAGCCAAATGTTCTCCAGTTTTTTTTTTTTAATAAGAACTACTGCATAAAAAACAAGCAGTGAAAGAGAAATTATTTTCTAAGAATGCTATTAGAGTGAACAAAACATGTCTTAAATTTCAAATTTAAGATTGGAAAAAGTAACAAAAAAGGCTTTCAGAGGTCTTAATAAAATATAGCTACTCTGATAGGGAAAGTGCATATAAGAAGTGTATCTCCAAATTTTCAAACATATTTCAGTTACATAACAAAACAACTGAAAATTGTGAGAAATCATTAATAATATAACACAAGAAGTTATTTGCCATGGAAATTACTTAATAGAAATGCCAGTAGGTTTCTCTTTCCTAATGTGTTACTTTGCTGGAAAATATCAGTTTGTGATGTTAAAAAATAATTAGTGTGAAAGAAAATGTGCACAAAAAACTTTTAAGTAACAGCTGAATTAAATAGGGTTAAGATACATGATTAACTTGTCAATTATTTTTATGAATTAAAGTTAACAAAGGTAAATATAGGTAATCTTAAAGAGTAAAACACATTATAAACTATTGATCCTCTATACAAAAGTCTTATATTTGATCCTATCCCTAGGATCAACTTTTTCTGAAGCTCCATCCCAAAATAAACTTTTTTATTTCCCATGACTACCTCTGCCCCCTGCTGCCCATAAATTACTTAGAGTTTAACATTTTAATATAGAATGGCTAAGTGAAAACTAAGAGGTATAACACAAGAATTTTACTAATTTCAAAAGCCTAAAATATCCCCTTGAAAGAATTTAGTCTCCTTTTCCACTAATATTTTCATGTTTCCCTCTGTGGAAAAAAACAGACAAAAATATAAAAGGGTCTTCACCTAAATTACAGAATCATGAACAAAACCAATATAATTCTTTCTCTTCTAGATAATATATAATTATATATAGAACTCTTTAAGTCATATGGTTTTTAAAATTTTTGCAGAGGAAGATAATTGTCTATGATTAACAAAATGACTAATATCTTGGCCATACAAATCTAATGTGATGAAAAAGACTGCACAAAAAGAGTACGAGTATTAACTACACAAATTATAAGAAAAGCTGGCTTCTTTGCTTTTAAATATATTCAAATAATTGTAGCTACACTGACACAGCTGTCAACTAATAGACTTTCATATATTCTCTATGTAGAATAAATTTATATATCATTGATTTCATTGATTTATCATACATTTCTCCCAATAAGATTGAGTGACAAAACACAAGTTTGTAGTAGATACACAGAGAAGAAAATAAACTGTCATTCACACACTAATTACCTAAAAGTTACTGTTTATTACTTGTTTCTTGATAAAGTACATTTCCTAGGGGTGGCAACCAAATAACTATGTAATCTTATGCAAACCTTGAAAAAAATGTATCCAATGTTAAAGAGTGAAATGTTGAAGAAGGTATATATGGTGGTTTCCTTCAAATTAGGTGTACAAGCCCTTTTACATATGATTCTAAAAATGCTCAGAAAAGTTATTTCTAAACTTTTTAAGATGCTATTATATAAAAAGTATTTCATTAGGCATAATTACTTAGGTAAAAATAAGTACTTTCCAGATGGCTTACAAAAAGACAAGAAAAAAAAAAAAAACAAAGACACAAATATTTTAGTAACAAAAGATCTTAACAATACAAATGATCCTACTTTAGTTTTTCACCAGACATATCTGACCAGATCAGAAATAGAACATTATAAATACTGCTCAGATATAATGTATTTGGTATTATGACATATAACTCGCATAAAAGCTCTTTCTTTAATCAAGCAATCATAATTGTCAAGGCATATGCAAAGAATGAGACCTAAAATACAGTTAAGAATTTAAACTACAGGAAAGAAAACACATTATTTCATACACTATGCACTCAAGAAGACATTTCTATAGCAATTTCCTTACTCCTATTGTGACAGAGGAAAAAATTCTAATAGCTTCAGAATAATATATATTCAGCTTTTTTTGGAAGCTCTATAAAACATAAAACAGTTTAATGTTCATTTCTTAGAAGAATCCACATTCAGAAGAGAGTCATCAAAATTTACTACATATGAGGTAAGTAATACTGAAAGAGTTCTCCTGCTTAACATTTCCCCTGCATATTCTCACTGTTGTTTAACATTACTGTGTATTGGAAGAATATATTTCTTTTCTATAGTGTGCTAATTTACAACATTTAGAGTAATAGTAAGTTCTCTGTAGGAAAACAGAGAATTTTCCAATGCTGTCTGAAAAAATTCAATACAGAATCTGCATTATGGAAATTAACAACCTAGCAGCAAAATATAGGTTTTGGAATTACCTAATTTGAAGGTAAAAAGTCTCAGAATACTGTGAATTTCAACTCGACCCTCACAACTCTTTTCCTTTTCAGTAATATATCTGAATACATTTTGTTATTATTTCTTTAATCAAAACCAAACCAAACCAAAAAAAAAAAAAACCACCCAGTATTATTTGGCATGGATTAGTCTCTTGAGATATCTGTATTTATGTTCTTATGGCACTAACCTTGTGGAGAAAAGAAACTTAACAACTAGAAAAGAGCTTGAAGAAAGGCTTCTTTGGAGATCTGTGAACAGCTATACAGAATTACTGAATTAAAAGCAAAATGATCGTTTGAATGCTTAATTCACCCTGAAACATTTTTATCTAGAAAATAAATGAGACAAATAGGAGAGATTTACCTTTCTACAGTTTATGTTGTTTACTGAATTCCTCACTCCCCCCACCCCAAACACACACAGTTCATAGAAAATCACGATCCTAACAATGTTCTTTTTAATCCGTATCTGAGATCTGAGTTATTGTATGTTACTCTTCTCTTTCTTTGATCTTCCTCAGTACTCAGCTCACTGTTAACTGTCCTGGGTGGTCTCCCATCAGGGCTTAGTGATCAGTGTCCCTCTCTATTGGCTGCCTTCTAGGGATTCCTATCAGCTGTATTCTTACATGCATCTGACAACTTTATTAGCTTACTCGGATTGTGCTTCAGAATATCTCCACAGCACATATACCCTTTCTCAAACAATCATACCTTCGTAGTTGACTCAGAACAAATAATTATACGAACACTTCTGCTGTTATACTTGATAATAAAGTCGAAATGAAGAGAAATTTCACATTATGTCTAAGTCAGGGTTTCGTTTTCATGTACAGACTAAAAAAATCAATTCCAGATTGATTTTTGTGTATATATCGTTATTGTCAGAGGATTAATTGATGAATTTTTCATTTGATGAGTCAGGTGGAATAAGCTCTGAGGCACTTACTGAGCAGAATTCTAATTTACTCTAGTTCTTCACATCCTGCAGTAAACTCATTAATTTTGATATTTTATCAAAATTTACTGGTCTCCAAAAATATTCAGAAGGTTCCAAACCAAACTAAAATGCATTTAGTGCTGTGAATGTCTTTGTATTTCTAGATTATATGATTAACCTAATTTGGATTTTGAAAATGGATTTACACTTTTGGAAAGATGGTAAATCAATAATTCAACCTGTTCATTTGGATATTTTATTTCACTAATCTAAATCTCCACTATATAGCCATTCTCTATATACTTATCTAAAAAATTTCTGCAAGACAAATACAATAACTGCAAACATACCATATTTATAACATGACAGTATAAAGCTAGACTTTAGAATTATGGAAATTTTATTTTGGATCCAAAAATGGCACATTTCTGTGATACACAAAAAAGGAAAAAAACATATTATTGATCAATTACCATATTTTTCAAGACATGAATTTAAAATTTCACTGCATACTTCCAAGTGCTTCACATGAACAAAGAGAAGCAAAAAATTCATATATGCTATAATATAACATCTTAGAATGTGGCTGTGTTTTCCTAAGGGTCATCTGTCACACCTCTAAGGTCTTTCATGCATTGATTTCCATGTAAAGCTAGACATTTTTTAAAACTGAGAGATTTTGTATACATATTATGAACTTTGACTTCATATCCAGATTGTCATAACTATATCAAAGTTCATTCAAAGATAATTTTCTTCTCCCACTGTAGTTTTTTTTCGGGTTATTTTTTTCCAATATCTTCTTTTCATGTTTATTATTTTCCCGGCATTTCCTTTTTTCTTTGCCCTTCTTTCAGGCGCTAATTCCTTGCCCAAATTCTAGGGCTGGTGGAAGCAGATGTGGCAGACTGTGCTGATTCCCCACACTTAATCTTCCTAAAAGGGTCCCATATGTAAAGTTTCTATAGCAAAAGAGTGTCACAGCTTCCTCCCCCGTTGAAAGTAATCAACAGGATTCGCGCATCGGCCAGTCAGCCTGGAGAGAAGTCAGTTATGGTGCTCTGACTTCCAGTGCTGTGAACTGTCTGCACAGAACTATCAGCATCAAGGACAGGGAGCAAGGGGTCATGTTCAACTAAGACTAATATAACCTCCTACTTCTTGATTCGTGCAAGCTTCTCCTTTTCTGCCTCCATGACCTTGTCACTTTCCTTCATTACTTTGTCCTCCTTGGATACTAGAGCCAATAATGATAGCATCTGCACAAGAGAATAGCTTGGAGCATGAGCCGAATGAAAAACTGATTCCAAGTCAGTTTTGCTGGCCTCTTGCCCACTTTCTTAGAAATGAATAAAAGAGAGCCTGGATTATTTGATCACTAACCCTTGTTCCAGGTTTAGAATTGTATCTCACCAATCAGTTGCATGATGGCATGATAAAATTCTCACATAATACAACTTTTCTATTTACTCAAGGTAATTTTCTTTGGGTTAATTCACATGAGTATCTTAATAATAACGTTTAAGCCTACACAACAACCTAGAATACATGATTTCTAGCTCAACATTAATTTGTACAAATTTTATGTTAAAGTAAGATGTAAATGAGCAATATTCTTTAAAATGACTACAGTGATTGAGTTATTAGAATACTCGATGACTTTAATCCCACAAATTCAATGACAAACTCATATATATAACACATTAGAAAAAGCTTGCTTTCAGAGTGTGAAATAAATAACAAACCATACTCTCAAGACCAGTCTTCATAAAACAACCCACTATCTCTAGGCAAGAATTTTCCTGCAAGGAAGGTCACCATTACTAGGCAATCCAATTAATCTAGACTATGTTTCTTCATCAAGACAGTGATCAAAAGAAGTCAAAGTAGAGCACCTAAAACCTGGTAAATCTGCTCACCTCTCTGTTGTCTTAAAAGGCATAACTAATGGTTAAATAGGGAATAGGAATCTGTAGATTTGGCTTACTAGTAGAAATTTACCACTTAGATTCTGTTCACCATAGCTATTACAGAACTATGAGTACTCTTTATGAACATAATGTCATGGGTGCGAACAGAAGAAACATAAAATAAGATGGTGAATTGGCCTTTAGATAACAGTAGTCTACAATGCAATGTAAATCTTTATAAAGTTTAACAATGTTGGAAAACATCAGTAAGAATCCATATTTCTTATTAAGTTGTATGCAGCTATACTTTGAAATACAATGACAAAACTACTTCATTCAAGATGATTTGTTATTGTGAGTGTTTAGTTAAATAATGAGAGTAATCAAAGACTGAATTTGAAAATTACTTAATTTATTTGAAAATACATTTTGACCGAATAAAGTACTTAAATTGTTAAACAATCAAAATAAGATACAGGATCTTATCAAAATAAGATACAGGATCTTATCAAAAATAAGGAGAAGAGGAATAATGAATCATAACTCCTTTTATCTCTGGAATACTGAATTAATTTATACCCCAGATCATGAGTTTCAGAATTTTTACCTAAACTGGATCTACCTAGAAACTCTTCGATATGAGAAGGTAGTACTCTGAATAACAAGGATTAGCCTTTTAAATCCAAATCATCACTTTAACTTGTGAAAACCTTTTCAAAATGCATTACTTCTCTTATTAAATGAGATAGCTAATGTTGCTTTGATAATCAAGGCCATCATTGATGAACATTGAGTAATAAACATAACTTTTATGCTATAAAGAGGAATGAGGTAGAATACAGGAGTGAATAAGCTAGAGGTCAGGGGTATTTGATAAAATTTGTTTTCTTGATGTTGACATCATTTTCATAAATATAGGAAGTAGAAAAAAAGTAGAAATATTCCAAATCACATGACATGGTTACAGTTTTAACTAAATCATTTGCTAGACAAATAACTTTTCCTTCAGATGTTCTTTTGCCTTCAGTAACACTGTCTTCCATATTTTATCGACGGCCATGACTTTTTCCAGTTGCTGTCAAAACCTTTATTTTCACTGGAGAGCCAAGCAATCATGCATGTCATTGGTTTGTTTACCTTTATGAGCTAATACTGCCATCTTGTGGACTTAAAAATACTTCTGGTAAAGAGTATCAAAGACAAGTTGCATTTTTCTAACTATAGGCATAAATAGGTACTTTGTATCCTTGCTTTCATATACTTCTAGGCATAATGCAATGTGGAACACTTGAGAACATCAGATAATCAAAGCTTTACTCTCACTGAACTAAGAGTTTTACCTTATCACATATTTAGTGTATTTATGATCAAATTCTTGGTTGAACCAATTAATATCAAAGATGTAGTCCATTGGGTCCCAAATACAGGTTCACCAATCTGGAAAGAAGTTTTCATGGATTCATGAGAATCATAAAAAAAAGGGAAAAATGATTCTCTCACAAACCTATGATATATAAGCATCTGAGAACCAATAATACAGTCGGTGAACATAATCTTGAGGTATGAGCCATTTTCATGATTTTATTAAGTTTCTATTCTTTCCCTCAAGCCCTCAATTAATATATGTATATCAGATTTGTCAAGGATGGACTTTTAAAAAGAATGAAGATGATACGGGGAAAAGATAATTTACATTGGGTAGCAAACGAGATTATATACAGGAGTACACCAGGAGGGATATTAAGGGATGCAGTATGCTCAGAATGAGTTCTACCATGGCTGCAGTCTGCTTTCAATTAATATCGGTTTGCAATACACACATCTCTTTACCAGGATTCACAATATATGCAATGCTCCTAAGTTTGCAATGTTGTGTTGTGTGCTTTGTATATCAGAGCACAGTTGAAGTATAAACTATATCTCTATTTTGCAGATAAAAAACCATTCATTAGTCTTCACTACAGGTAATGCTACCTACTATTGGAAGTAATTTAATTCACTCTTGCATGTAAGAGTATTAAATGTTATTATACGGACTCCCTTCCTTCTATCACTGTAAACTGTCAGGAAGAAAACTAATAATATATAAGCATGAAAAACAGGCAGAAACAAACTGTCAACCAGAAGAATTTTATCAGGGCAACAACTAAGTGAGAAACAGAAACTAAGAATTACTATTTAAATATATTTTGGCATTTAGTTATATGCCACATAAAAAAGGAAAGCTGTGATCACCAAGCATACATTTCAATTTGAAAAAGCATGAAATGTACATGCATGCACATTTAAAATAACAGTTACAATTGTACATATACAATATATTAAAAGAATGCCTGATATTATGAAAATTTACCAAGTTTAATAAGACAATTTAAAAAGTATTTTCAACCAATGATATTTATGTTTTTAAAAAGAATATGACCTCTTTCAAGCATGGAATGAAACAAAGGTAGGAACACATGTTACCATTACTAATCATATTAGTTTGTAATTCCAAGAGTATTTGCCTTGGTGTTTGAGCAAGTATCTGAGCCTTAAGCATCAGATAGCTCATATAAATTATTAGCCACCCCTTTCCCCTCCCCAGCTGAGCCCTTAATTGATCACTTTCCTGACCTCATTTAGTAACAGCAAACTGGAGAAAACATCCCATTTGATGAGTGTGTTGTATGGGCTCTCTACTTTGGGCATATTATGAAGGAACATCAAATAGCAGAATGCCTTCATTATTTGAAATGTTCATGGCAAAGCTCATCTAAGAAGAATACAGGTGTAGCAGCAAATTAAATTTCACAAATTAAAATACAAAAAGAAAATGAAAGTATGGAAATGTTAATGGTAAAAGGAAGTTAAAGTCATAAGCATTTGGACTCCTCCACTGGTAGTATGAAAGGAAACAGAAAATTAGAATATGTCATTTTCTTTCTTACATTATCTCATTGAATTTTCTTATTCCCATCAAAATTATGACAAAGGTATATATATATAAAATCTTCACTCCCAAACACACTTTAGAGAAGTAAAGTAACCTGTTCCAAGGCATATTAGCAGAAGTCAACATTTGGACTTCAATTTTTCCAACTCCAAATTTTAATCATTAGTGATTTCCCCAGTAGTAACATTGCATAATATTGCTACAGTGCATGATAATTTTCCAGGTATCATCTCACTTAATATTCTGAATCACTCTGTGGAGCACGTTATTCCCATTTTCTGAATGAAAAAATAGAATTAGAAAGATTGAATTATTTTTAAAAGATTTTATTTGTTTACTTAAGAGGTAGAGTTACAGACAGTGGGAGAGACAGAAAAGTCTTTTTATCTGCTGGTTCACTCCCCAAATGGCTGCAATGTCCAGAGCTGGGCCAATCCAAAACCAGGAGCCAGGAGCTTCTTATGGGTCTCCCACACGGGTCAGAGGCCCAAGCACTTGGGCCTTCTTCTACTGCTTTCCCAGGCCATAGCAGAGAGTGGGAACAGAAGAGGAGCAGCCAGGACTACAACCGACGTCCATATGGGATGCTGGCGCCGCAGGTGGAGGCTTAGCCCACTAAGCCACAGCACTGGCACCAAGATCAAATTATTTATAACAATCCCCAAAGCTAGTATGAAACATAGGAAAAACTAGAAGCCAGATGATTTTATTCCAAGTTCAAAGCTTTTTCTCATACTCAATAGTGGCCCTCCCTATTCCACAGAATATTTTTTAAATCTCATAGAATTTTGTTTTATTTATTCACCAAATATTTCAGTGACTGTTAAGTGCACTACATGCCATTACTAAAGGGAAAAAAACCTTATTCTTATTATCTTCAATGTAAACAACAGTGGTTCCTTTAACATTTGCCATCTTGCTCCTGTCCCGTTTCCCTCTACCAGCCTCAAAATGTGGTTGCCCTTCAAGACTCTGCACACAGCCTGCTGATGTCCTCTCTGCATATTCTCTCTTTAGCCACGTTTATGATTTTTCCTCATTCCTTTTTGTTCATGATTCTCAATCTGGTTCCAACTTTATACCTGAATGTCACTTCCACATTCTTAAGGTATACACTGATAATCTCCTTTCTTGATAACAACTAAGTGCATACCAAAATCAATAATCTCTCTCTGCAGCTCTTGTCACTGGTAACACCAGTGTTATGCTCTGATCCAAGCTTCCAAAAACATCTGAGAATTGCAGAAAGGAAGTAGCAGGGGAAACTGTGTGTATACATCTATAAACGCATATGGATTGGGGCTGGTGCCGTGGCACAGTGGGTTAAAGCCCTGGCCTGAAGCGCTGGCATCCCATATGAGTGCCGGTTCAAGACCCAGGTGCTCCTCTTCTGATCCAGCTCTCTGCTAAGGCCTGGGAAAGCAGTAGAAGATGACCCAAGTCCTTGAACCCCTGCACCCACGTGGGAAACTGGGAGGAAGCTCCTGGCTCCTGGCTCCTGCCTTCGGATCGGCACAGCTCCAGCCGTTGCAGCCATCTGGGGAGTTAACCATTGGATGGAAGAAACACTCTCTCTCTCTCTCCCTCCCTCCCTCCCTCCCTCTCCTCTCTCTCTGTGTAACTCTGACTTTCAAATAAATAAATAAATCTTTAAAAAAAACACACCTATGGAAAGCAATGGAGTGGTGTCCACTTATAGAGGTGGGACACTGAGCAAGGCATTTAACTTTGTATCAATAAAATGAGTATGAGTAAATATTATCTTCTTTCCAAATTTAAAACTCTGTGTTAATGGATTGTCTTAAGGTTTCATATATATATTTCCTATATATGTGTGCGTATGTGTGTATGTGTGTGTGTATATATATATATATATATATATATATATATATATATATTTACAAAGTACTAAAATGTTTTTTTCCCTTTCCCAACGTTGCTGGATTCTTTCCTGATTCTCTAAAGCAGTTCTTAACCTTGGCTTTCCATCACCAGGGATACCTTAAAAACTATTGATGCCCTGGTGGTTTCCTTTTCCCTCAGAAATTCTGGTGTAATCAGTCTAAGGTGAAACTTGAACTGTGGGTACTGATTTCCAAAGGGTGCTGCACATCAGAATTACCTAGGAAACATTTAACATTCTAAATGGAGAGAGGGAGTGTCAGGCATTTGTGTTTCCCAAGACTCCCCTGGTAATTCCAATGTCAGCAAAGTTTGGGGGAAAATGAAGGGAATCTGAGGAAGTAACCATGTTCAAGACACTAATTTATCTCAGCTTTCCCACATATTTAATCACATATTGTTGGATGTGAAAGGGGAAGCTGGATTTAGTATCTAACTTACCTTTATACATTTATATAAAGATTTTAAAACTTTCATAACATATTTGTAATTGTCTAGTACTTTTCCTTATGTGAAATAGCACAGAATACAATTTATTTAGTTAGATTTACTATTAAGTTTGTATAAGAGAAAAGCTAGACAATTTTTATTTTTTTTATTTTTATTTTTTATTTTTTATTTTTTTTTTATTAAACTTTTATTTAATGAATATAAATTTCCAAAGTATAGCTTGTGGGTTACAATGGCTTCCCCCCTCCCACAACTTCCCTCCCGCCCGCAACCCTCCCCCCTCCCACTCCCCCTCCCCTTCCATTCATGTAAAGATTCATTTTCAATTCTCTTTGTATACAGAAGATCAATTTAGTATATATTAGGTAAAGGTTTCAACATTTTGCCCCCATAGCAACATCGAGTGAAAAAACTACCATTGGATTACTAATTATAACATTAAATAGCAATGTACAGCACATTAAAGACAGAGATCCCACATAATTTTTTTTTCAAAATAATTAATTTTCTATGCCATTTCCATTTTAACACCAGGTTGTTTTTTTTTTTTTTCATTTCCAATTCTCTTTATATACAGAAGATCACTTCAGTATATAATTAGCAGAGACCTCATCAGTCTGCGCCCACACAGAAACGCAGAGTATAAAAATACTGTTTCAGTACCAGTCATAGCATCACTTGGCTTTAGACGACACATTAGGGACAGATCCCGCATGGGGTGTAAGTACACAGTGACTCCTGTTGCTGACTTAACAATTTGACACTCCTGTTCATGGCGTCAGTAATCTCCCTAGGCTCTAGTCATGAGTTGCCAGGGCTATGGAAGCCTTTAGAGTTTGCTGACTTTGGTCTTATTCCGATAGGGTCATAGTCAAAGTGGAGGTTCTCTCCTCCCTTCGGAGAAGGGTATCTCCTTCTTTGATGGCCCCGTTCTTTCCACTGGGATCTCACTCACAGAGATCATTCATTTAGGTCTTTTTTTTTTTTTTTCCCATGATATCTTGGCTTTCCATGCCTGCTATACTCTCATGGGCTCTTCAGCCAGATCTGAATGCCTTGAGGGCTGATTCTGAGGCCAGAGTGTTGTTTAGGACATCTGCCATCCTATGAGTCTGCTGTGTATCCCACTTCCCATGTTGGATCTTTCTCTCCCTTTTTGATTCTATCAGTTAGTATTAGCAGATACTTGTCTTGTTTGTGTGATCTCTTTGACTCTTAGACCTATCAGAGCTATCAATTGTGAGCTGAAATTGATCACTTGGACTAGTGCGATGGCATTGGTACATGCCATCTTGATGGAATTGTGTTGGATTCCCCTGCACATTTCTAACTCCACCATTTGCGGCCAGTCCGATTGAGCATGTTCCAAATTGTTCATCTCCTCCCTCTCTTTTTCCACTCTTAGATTTAACAGGGATCACTTTTCAGTTAAAATTTAAACACCTGAGAATAATTGTGTGTTAATTACTGAGTTCAACCAATAGTACTAGAACAACAACAACAACAACAAATACTAAAAAGGATAAAGTATTACATTGTACATCTAAAGTCAGGACAGGAGCTGATCAGTTCATTGTTGCTTATAGTGTCCATTTCACTTAGCAGGTTTCCCCTTTGGCGCTCAGTTGTCATCGATCAGGGAAAACAAATGATATTTTTCTCTTTGGGACTGGCTTAATTCACTCAGCATGATGTTTTCCAGATTGCTCCATCTTGTTGCAAATGACTGGGTTTCATTGTTTCTTACTGCTGTATAGTATTCTATGGAGTACATGTCCCATAATTTCTTTATCCAGTCTACTGTTGATGGGCATTTGGGTTGGTTCCAGGTCTTAGCTATTGTGAATTGAGCTGCAATAAACATTAATGTGCAGATGGCTTTTTTATCTGTCAAATTAAATTCCTTTGGGTAAATTCCAAGGAGTGGGATGGCTGGGTTGTATGGTAGGGTTATGTTCAGGTTTCTGAGGAATCTCCAGACAGACTTCCATAGTGGCTTAACCAGTTTGCATTCCCACCAACAGTGGGTTAGTGTCCCTTTTTCCCCACATCCTCTCCAGCATCTGTTGTTGGTAGATTTCTGAATGTGAGCTATTCTCACCGGGGTGAGATGGAACCTCATTGTGGTTTTGATTTGCATTTCTCTGATTGCTAGTGATCTTGAACATTTTTTCATGTGTCTGTTGGCCATTTGGGTTTCCTCTTTCGAAAAATGTCTATTGAGGTCCTTGGCCCATTTCTTAAGTGGGTTGTTTGTTTTGTTGTTGTGGATTTTCTTGATTTCTTTGTAGATTCTGGTTATCAATCCTTTATCTGTAGTATAGTTTGCGAATATTTTTTCCCATTCTGTTGGTTGCCTCTTCACTTTCCTGACTGTTTCTTTTGAAGTACAGAAACTTCTCAATTTGATGCAATCCCAAATGTTAATTTTGGTTTTGACTGCCTGTGCTGTTGGAGTATTTTCCAGGAAGTCTTTGCCTGTGCCTATATCTTGCAGGGTTTCTCCAATGCTCTCTAATAATTTGATGGTTTCGGGTCGTAGATTTAAGTCTTTAATCCATGTTGAGTGAATTTTTGTGTAAGGTGATAGGTATGGGTCTTGCTTCAAGCTTCTGCATGTGGAAATCCAATTTTCCCAGCACCATTTATTGAATAGACTGTCCTTATTCCAGGGATTAGATTTGGATCTTTGGTCAAATATAAGTTGGCTGTAGGTGTTTGGATTGATTTCTGGTGTTTCTATTCTGTTCCATTGGTCTATCCATCTGTTTCTGTACCAGTACCATGCTGTTTTGATAACAACTGCCCTGTAGTATGTCCTAAAATCAGGTATTGTGATTCCTCCAGCTTTGTTTTTGTTGTACAGGATTGCTTTGGCTATTCGAGGTCTTCTGTGTCTCCATATGAATTTCAGCATCATTTTTTCTATATCTGAGAAGAAGGTCTTCGGGATCTTGATGGGTATTGCATTGAATGTATAAATTGCTTTTGGGAGGATAGACATTTTGATGATATTGATTCTTCCAAGCCATGAGCATGGAAGATTTCTCCATTTTTTGGTATCCTCTTCTATTTCTTTCTGTAAGGTTTTGTAGTTTTCATCGTAGAGATCTTTAACGTCTTTGGTTAAGTTTATTCCAAGGTATTTGATTGTTTTTGTAGCTATTGTGAATGGGATTGATTTTAGAAGTTCTTCCTCAGCCGTGGCATTGCCTGTGTATACAAAGGCTGTTGATTTTTGTGCATTGATTTTATATCCTGCTACTTTGCCAAACTCTTCGATGAGTTCCAGCAGTCTCTTAGTAGAGTTCTTTGGGTCCCCTAAATAAAGAATCATATCATCTGCAAAGAGGGATAGTTTGAGTTCGTCCTTCCCGATTTGTATCCCTTTAATTTCTTTTTCTTGCCTAATAGCTCTGGCCAAAACTTCCAGAACTATATTGAATAGCAGTGGTGAGAGAGGGCATCCCTGTCTGGTACCAGATTTCAGTGGAAATGCTTCCAACTTTTCCCCATTCAATAGGATGTTGGCCATGGGTTTTTCATATATTGCTTTGATTGTATTAAGGAATGTTCCTTCCATACCCAGTTTGCTTAGAGTTTTCATCATGAAAGGGTGTTGTATTTTATCAAATGCTTTCTCTGCGTCTATTGAGAGAATCATATGGTTTTTCTTCTGCAGTCTGTTAATGTAGTGTATTACGTTGATTGTTTTGCGAATGTTGAACCATCCCTGCATACCGGGGATGAATCCCACTTGGTCTGGGTGGATGATCTTTCTGATGTGTTGTTGCATTCTATTGGCCATTTTATTTAATGAATATAAATTTCCAGTGTACAGCTTATGGATTACAATGGCTCCCCCCCCCATAACTTCCCTCCCACCCGCAACCCTCCCCTCTCCCGCTCCCTCTCCCCTTCCATTTGCATCAAGATTCATTTTCAATTCTCTTTATTTAGTTAGATTTACTATTAAGTTTGTATAAGAGAAAAGCTAGACAATTTTTAATAGTATGTTATCATAGACTATTAGATTAAGGTGGCTTAGCAGAGATTTTTTAATCCATACAAAGTAGTAATGTAAGTTGTATTTCATTGTAGATCAAGGTAAGGAGATCAAAAATGGAAATTTAATCCTTAGGGTGAAAACTGGAGAGTACAGTAACATGTCTTAGGCAATGTGACTGTAATCATTTACAGCCCAACTAGTGGCTCAGCTTTTTAACTTCATTAATTTGAACATTAGCATAATCTCTGATCTTTGTCAATCTTCTACTATTTGTCCTGCTCAGAACACTACAATTTCTAAGGGGGAAATTCAAAAGGTTCATGGAAAATAGAATTGAAGTATAAATTTATTCTGGTGCAAAATCTTTTTAAATCCTGGTATAGTTCTTTCATAATATGCATTCACCATGAACCTTCTGAAAGCCCCTCTTACGTATAAATATCTACACCAGCTTAGGAAAAGAAGATTGGAAGGATATTGCCAATTGTTAATCATGATTACTTCTAGCATGCTATAGGATGGGGGGTAGAAGTTTTCATTTCTTACTTTGTATTTCAAATTTTTTATTAATGTGTAATTCTTGTATATTTTTATGGGGTTTCTGGTGAACATTAGTAACTTTTTTTCCTTTGTGTGTTTTTCAGCATTTTCCAATAACTTCACAGAAGGAAAAAAGAAATAAAGAATATGGTTCCTCTGCCTCAATGCCATCCATTCATCCTTTAAGTGAAACATGAACATTATAGGCATTCATATTTCCAACGTATGTCTGTAAGGAAATACACAGTAGCTTACCATTCAATGTTAGGGAAAGAGCAGGTTAGAAGGGAGAATGGAAAAAAAAAAAAGAATGGAAAGTTTCTGAGCAAAGAAGGGACATTTTCTAAATTGTTTTCTTAGGTAGTTTAATCCTATAGCAACAGGGAGACTATTTGAAGGCAGAGAAACACTGTTGGGATAGACTGGCTGCGAGGAAAGGTCTTCTCAGAACCTAGGTAATTCCACTTGTAGCCACATGATGAAAATTTAACAGATTTTTATAGATCTTTAAAGAAATATCAAACCCTGGTGGAAGAGGGAAAAAAACAATAAAAGGGGACAAGGGAAAGAGTAAGGAAAGAAGAAGCAAAAAAAAAAAAATTAAATAATTGGTCATGTTTCACACAGAAACTTGCTAGTAAATCCAAGATTTAATGCCACAGTTTTAACTACCATATGTCACTGCTTCCTTCAATCTCTTTAAAAATGTATGTTGTATGGATAATCAGAAAGATGGATGTGAATTTTCTTAAGATTAGTATATAGATCCTAGATCCCTGCTTCTAAGAGTGGAAAAGAAAGTGCCAACTGTAACCACCAAATAAAGTTTTCAGTATCACCAAGAGAGTTGGAGGTTTCATTAATCAATTATCAGCTTATTTGACAATATATACTACCAACAATGTTTTCAGGAAGGCAGAAGAAAATACTGAGAAAAGAAACCAAGAGATAGGAGAAAGAAATTGCAAACTGGAGACAGGAGCGAGTAGATCCAGCTCAGGGACTCTACTCAGAAGGCTGAGCTTGGGGAGATGCAGCAGGGAAAGACTCATAATTTTGTGCATGTCACACTGTGACAGAAGTAAATCAGATTTCTGAGAAGAGTTCCACTTTTCCAAAACCAATTTAGCTCACTAAGAGAAATCACTTAATTATGACACAGGCACACAGTCTATCTGTGCTTTCAAATAATGTAAAATGAATGTGGAACTTAGATGATGTTCAGTAGAAAGGGGTTCTTGGGCCGGCGCCGTGGCTTAACAGGCTAATCCTCCGCCTTGCGGCACCAGCACACCGGGTTCTAGTCCCGGTTGGGGCGCTGGATTCTATCCCAGTTGCCCCTCTTCCAGGCCAGCTCTCTGCTATGGTCCGGGAAGGCAGTGGAGGATGGCCCAAGTCTTTGGGCCCTGCACCCGCATGGGAGACTAGGAGAAGTACCTGGCTCCTGGCTTCGGATCAGCACGTTGTGCCGGCCGCAGCGGCCATTGGAGGGTGAACCAATGGCAAAAAGGAAGACCTTTCTCTCTGTCTCTCTCTCTCTCTCACTATCCACTCTGCCTGTCAAAATAAATAAATAAATAAAAATTTAAAAAAAAAGGGGGGGTTCTGGATGTTTCTCCTGAAAGCTTACTTCTAGATTAAGGAGATCAATCTTACTTTAGTAATACTTGAAAGAATTTCCAAATTTTTCAAAAGGTGCAGTCACTGACACAGTGCTTAAAAGGTATTTCCCATATAATGGTAAACTGTAGACTACCACAAACTGTAATTCCATTTATGAAGTCTTTCAGAAAGTTCATGAACAACACATACTAAGAGAAATGTATTTATGGATCTCAATTTTTGTACCAAAATACACTTATCTTTTAAACCATTCTCTATCAACTTTGAAGCCTCCTTTTTTATATCTGTTGGTTATAAGAATGATGACTAACAGACAATTAGATCACAGAAGCTATCTGATACTAAAAAGAAAACCTTAAGTCACACAGTTTGCCACTTCTCCTGTCTTAATACATCACATACACATAGGACTGTACTAGACTGTGATGGTAACAAACTGTCTTCAAAGACCTTGAAGAGAAACTTATAATTTCACTTAAGGAATCCAAATTTCAGCTGCAGTAAACGGAGCATTTCAGAATGAATATTTAGATTGAGAGCATAGCAAAGATAGCTCGTTATTAGCCCAGTACTTGTGTATTACAAAATATGTTCACACTTCTCATGACATGTTAAAACAGATTAGAGTTTCTGGATACAGGTGGCAGAAGTGACTTTCCCAGTCACATAGCTAGTGTTTCAGTTTGTATTTTGTTGCTGTGACAAAATATCTGGTGCAGGATATTTTATAAAGAAAGGAAGCTTCAATAGCTCAATTCTGGAGACTGAACGTCTCCCATCTGAGCACCGGTTGGAGACTTAGATGCTCCACTTCCAATCCTGCTCCCTGCTAAAGTGCCTGGGAGGGCTGAAGAAGATGGCCCATGTCCCTGGTCCCTTGCCACCCACTTGGGAGACCTGCAAGAAGCTCCTGGCTTTGGCCTGGCCTGGGTTCAGTCATTATAGCCATTTGGGGAGTGAACCAGAAGATGGAAGATCTTTCTCACTGTCTCTCCTTCCCTCTCTCTGTAACTATGCCTATTAAACAAACAAATAAATCTTTTAAAAGCAAAACAAGAAAAGAATATGATGAAAGTGACACACACTACACCAGTTTCAGGTCTAACCTTGATGAGGACTGGCAGTTTCTGCATCCATTCTTAGAGGAACAGTCACATATGAAGACTAGCTATCCAGAGGCTTCCATGCCATGAGACCTTAAAATACCATTTCTACTTAAAGGACCAATTTTCTAACTATTAAACCATATCACACTTAAAACATCTTATAATAATGCCAGCAGAATGAAAAGCTCTATGAAAGAAGAAACTGTTGCCTATTTATTGACATATGCTCATTATCTAGAATAGTGACTACTATACATGTCAGTTGCTCAATAGATATTTGTTAATAAGTATTGTACAAATGAGTAATAGAGAGAAAGCACAAGTTATATCTTATTATTGTATATTTTAGAAAAAATATATCTCCAATTCATATAATGAGAAAAATAATCCCCCACCCAAGTTCTAACTCAGCTTAGCTTCTGAGATCAGACGAGATTGGCCAGATTCAGGGTGTTATGGCTACAGAAGTGAAAAATAATCTCAAATGAAGACCAAGTAAAATTGGAAGAAGAGGCCTAAATCTTTAGTTCCACTAATAAAGAACTTTCACAACTGAAGAGCAGTGCTTTTTATTTTGCATGTCTCTTTTCTGTTGTAGTATCAGTTTTGGGAAGACAACAAATTCCTCAATAAACATGGCTTAATAATATGAAATTTTACATCACAGTACATCAAATGTAATATTCTAAAAATATCTTCCATTTGCTAGGCATACTCCCTGAACAGACAAGATTTCTTTACTGCCTCAGATGCTAAATTTCCAATTCTTAATATGCCTTATAAACTGACAAATGAGACTTACTTTAACTTTCATTTTGAAGGAAACAAAAACATTATTCTTCTTCACCCTTACTCATGTGCATTTATTTAGGTGCTTCATGTAACAAAATCCTCCACAAAAGGAGGATTCAGTCCAGATGCGCTAAGGTGGATGTGATACAATGCAAATGCAGACTACATACATGCTAATTCTTCAAGAAAAAGCCAATTGGAAGGTTGGATGAGTAGACCCAATGAGGATGCTAATATGTGATGTGATGATGTGAATGAAGTTGTTGTTTGTTTGTTTAAGTGTTAACAAGCTTCTGATGCAAGCGAATTCTGTTAATGTTGGAATGACCATGTTGGGTGAGGGAAGAAGTTGTACAGCAGAATAAATGTAGGAGAGGGGAATGAAGACAACAGTGAGGCCAAGGTCATGTCAAATTCATCTCAAGGGACTTGAGCAGGACAACAGAAGTAAAGATTGAGGAAGAAAATAATACCAGAGATTCATCTGTATTGGAAGTTAGTGCACTGGGAGGAAAAGGCTCATGTCAAAAAGAAGAGGAAGCCTTGGAGCCTGCCAGTAAAGGAGCCATTAGGTTACTCAGCAAGAGAAAGTGTATGAGGTAAAAAGATGAGGCAACAATAGCCCAGAGATAGAGAGGAGAAACACAAAATTAATTTGTTCCTAAGGAGGAGCTTGGGATCTATATTTTTAAAGCATCCCAGGTGAGTTTTTTTAAAAAAACAAAACAAAACAAAACAAAAACAAAAAACAGAAACCTCGGAAAAGGATGGTAACGGCTTAGCTTTGGAGTGAGCTCTGGATTAAAGGCTCCAGCCTCAGTGGGTTAAGGGGAAACGTTTAGCCTCTTCTCAGCTAGCCTCCACGTGGACTAACAATTCTTATCTTGCTCTACCCCTTGGGCATTGTACCCCAGTACTGAGATGACTAGATCTTTAATAAACTGCTTAGCTCAACTTATTCCTCCTCCTGCCCAAACAGCCAGCTGCCCATAGAATGCGCACATTTTTCTCTGCCTCTCAGTACCATGCAGTACATGGGGAGACTATGGATAATCTGGGTACTTCTGGAGAGATGACTCAACTAGTCCATTTAGCTAGTAGACCTATGTATTTCCAACTTAATATTTACTAGTTATGAATATGATGCATTGATTTCTATTATGTCTTTTTCTCTTCACTGCCTCTAAATTTGGGTGTAGAAGACAGCTGCAAAAAATTTGAGGTATTAAAATAAGAAAATGTACATCTTAGAATTGACAAAACAGAGTAATTTGATTCCCCAGTATTACGACTTGCTAATTTGTGAGAGTGTATTTTAAGAGGGAGACAGAGAAGAGACGGATAAACAGGGAAGGAAGGAGAGAAGAGGAAGGGATAGAGAAGTGAGGGAGGCAGGTTACTATTTTTCAGCTATCAATTATGCAAATAAGGGTTATCTACACAAATCATTAAACTCTCTGTGGACACAGGAACTCAGCTTCAGTTTCGATTCTAAATTCAACATTTCCAATCCTTTTGCTTTTTCTTACTTAAATACAACTCCTAGTCCAGCAGAAACTGGAAGATACAAACAGTTAAGTCTATGTATGCACTCAGGTTTAGAAATCAGTGAAAATTTTGTAAACTAACACGCAATAACTTTCTTTAATTCCTGAAGAACTGCTGAGATTGGTCTTTTGCATCAATATCATTGTAATGCTATTTATCCAGAATACAAAATGAGAGAAGTGGAAGACTTGTTTAAGTAGGAAGAATAGAGGTAATTTTAAAGTCAGTTTTTACACTGGGTTTGATTGAAGTGTTTGTTATAAAACACCTTGAATGTCCAAAGGACTCACATTAACTTTAAATTCAAATTCATCCATAGGCAAATATAAATGAGAGTTCAATGTTTTTTCCTACAATTTGTTCTCCCTTTCCTTAAAATATGGTGACCTAAGAATTTTTCCAATAACAAGATATTGGATTTCAAACCGTTTTTATGTAAGGCACTTCTCTGTAAAAGCACAATGTATATTATAAGCAATATACACTATGAATACAAGTTATGTGGTTCCTTTGATTACTTTGAAAAAGATCTAAATAAATGTTATCACAGCAGATGTTTTAAAAAAGTGTTTTTCCAACTTTTACATCAGAAGAGTTCAGCAATATACATCTAAATTTTATCTTTTGTGCCACTCATAATAATAGACATACAAGATAAAAAAAAAACACTAGGAATTTAGAACAGTATTGTCTATTGGTTCAAATTTAGATAATGGCGTTTTTTTGTTAATTCTCAAAAACTGCATTACCTACAAAAATATTGATGGGCTACATGGGAGAATTATCAAGACATGCATTGGGATATATTAAAGAAAAAAATAATACTCTTACAGCCTTCTTATTTTTTTTTATAAAACCAGAAAGTTTATAAGTTCTTTGGTGTAACACAAGTCAATTGAGAGTCCATAAATTCTATTAAAAGACTATTTCTTGGTATCAGACTTTTTGTAATAATCTCCAAATTAACAAAGAGGGAAAGCATTGAATTGCAATACATTCCTAGTTAAAATAAATATTTTCCTATCATTAGATATACATCCAGAATCAAGTGTTCAATCATCATTACAACTCCCAAACACTATAAAATAATTCTGTTCTTTTCATATCAATGCATTTTAATTTTTACTAGAACTAATTACCTTTAAATAAATGATTCAGAGATGTCAAAAGCGACTCTCAGGGAATGTTTCCAGAGGTCCCAGTTTCCTGAATTATAGCCTACAACATCTGCTTAGCAATCTGGCAAGAAGTATGAAGCCAAAACAGCGCATCTCATCCATGGTGGTTATATCTGACCTCAAGAATGTGACAGCTGGCTATTTGCCTATAACCTTTACACTGTAAAAAATATAAAATTCTTTATGCAAGAGATAGTAGTACAAAAAAATGTGCCAACACCAGAAGCATGGAGTGTAGAAGTAAAACAAGTTGCTTTAGGAAAGTGAAATTGTTGGCTTCTTTATTCCAAAGAGTAGCAGAAAATACTGTTACAAGAACTTAAAAAAAATTAAAACAACATAATTTTTTTCTTACAAGTCAGAAAAATACAATAAAATAAAATAACAGTTAAATGTTAAATCTGTTCTAAAACTGTAGGAAATGAAACTCAAACTAGATTCTGTTCTAAATGAAGTACTTAAGCTAACAACTCTGAGAAGCATTCAAAAGATAGAATCAGATAGAGCTGAGTTCATCAATTACATAAGTATAAAGTTAATTCTCTTCAAAATGACGGTCAATAGTTATAGGCTACTTTATATACACTTCTTTAATTTTTATTTGTATGTATCTCATAAATACAACATTAGGAACATATTAATTCATCCCATTATACCCTCCCTCCTATCCACTCTCCCCCTCCTCCCTCCTCCCTTTCCTGTTTAGTCTAAGAAAGAAAAAGAAGAGGAAAGAAAAGAAAGAATTGAATAAAAAAAAAAAAACTGAGAACTGTTCCTCAACAGTCTAGAAAAGGGCTGTACTATGTTATTGTTTCTCAAAGGTGATTTCACTCCCCCCCCCTTCATTTCCCTTCCTTCTTCCCCCTTCTTCCCTTTTAGAAACTTAATTGTCTTTAAATAGGAACCCAAGTATGATATATATTTTTTGTGAGCACTTAGGCACAACTATAACTTATGAGACATAATGTTATCTTCCATTTAATACACTAAAAAGAAGTGATCCTTGAGTTTCACTATTAAGTTTCATGATACTACTCTTTGGGGACAGAGGTCCTGCATGGGAAGTTAGTGCACAGTGACTCTTGTTGTTTATTTATCAAATGATATTCTATGTATGACATCAGTGATCACCCAAGGCTCTTGACATGAGCTGCCTTGGCTATAGAAGCCTTTTAGATCCACCAGCTTGGCAAGGCCCTATGCAAAGTGGATGTACTCTCCTCCCTTCAGAGAAAAGTACATCCTTTTTGGTGGCCACTTATTTCCACTGGGGTCTCATCCACAGGAGTCCTTTATGTAGAACATATTTTGCCAAGTATGCTGGCTTTCCATGCCTGAAATGCTCCCCTTGGGCTTTTCTGCCAGACTGGGATGGCTTAAGGGCTGATTCTGAGGTTGGAGTGCTACTTAGAGCGATTGCCATTCTATGAGTCTGCTGTATGGACTGCTTCCCATGTTGGAGCCTTCACTACTTTTTTCTTCTATTACTGTTTCCAAACTCTTAGTCCTATTTATGTGGTCACTTTACCACTTAATCCTATCCATTTGATCTTTATAGCACTTAAGTTGCTATTTTTATAGGCCAGCTTAAGGGAATTTGAGGTCCTATGGCAAGTTGTTAAGCTGTACCCTTATAAGTACTTACATAGGAATGCATGAAGGACTATACTACTTTGAAGTTATGAACTTCATATATTACACAATTACCACTTTAGGATCTTGGTAATTCTTCCCAACACTGTGCCCACCCTCCCACTCATACTCCCACACCCCTTCTTCCTTTCTTATTCTCACTTTTATTCTTTACTAAGATCTATTTTCAATTAATTTTATATAAATATGATTAATTCTATGTTAAGTATATTGTTCAATAATTTGGGCATATACTCTTTTTTAAAATTTATTTGAAAGTCAGAGTTACACAGAGAGAGAAGGAGAAGCAGAGAGAGAGAGAGAGAGAGAGAGAGAGAGGAGAGAGAGAGAGGGAGTGAGAGAATGAGAGAGACAGAGACAGGTCTTCTATCTGCTGGTTCGCTCCCCAATTGGCCAGAATGGCCAGAGCTGTGCCAATTCAAAGCCAGTAACCAGGAGCTTCTTCCAGGTCTCCCACATAGGTACAGGGGCCCAAGGGCTTGGGCCATCCTCCACTGCTTTCCCAGGCCACAGCAGAGAGCTGGATCATAAGCGGAGCAGCTGGGACTCAAACTGGTGCCCAAATGCTATGCTGGCACTGCAGAAGGTGGCTTTCCAAGCTACGCCACAGCACCGGCCCCTGGGCATACACTCTTAAACTAGGCGTAAATCACCAGTTGGAGAGTGTTCACCACAGACTGGTGAGGACTGAAGTGGACATATTCATGCTCTCTAAGGCACCAGACATCTCAACTTGATCTTCACTAGTTAATGGGATTATAACACTTATATGAACAGACAGGAAATGACACTCATTTCAGTCAATATAAATTGCAATTGATCTTGGGTTTTTTTACCCAATAGGTTTCAAAGGTCTAGAAACATGTTAATATTTTATTACCTCCAAGATCATGGCTGACCACCAGTTACTAATAAAGTACACATAGCCTATAAAATCTCTTCCTGGAAAGGGGATTTGAAATTTTTTCATTGTCTACATTTTAACAGAATTAAAATTTATTTCAGAGGTGATTATAAATATGCTTGATAAGATGTAGAAAACGATAAAGTACCTTTATGAGAGCTTTGCAATGGAAGTAACTGGTAAGGCATGAAACTAGAAGTTGTACAATAGTGGAAACCTGAAAGAATTGTCCACCAGTCAGACTCTCAGCACCTTCAATTACATAATACTCCCAAACCCAGAAAGGTACATATAACCATGTTCACACTAACCTTCAATAAAAAATACAACCTTCATGATAAAAAATACAACAGTAGGTATAAAATACTCCTACTGAAATCACAACTAAAACAACATAAGAAAGACTGGTATTAGGGTGGGCATTTGGCTAGAGGTTAAGATTCTGGTTGGGATACCACATCCCATGTTGGAGTGCCTGGGTTTGAGCCCAACTCTGTTTCTGATTCCAGCTTCTTGCTAATGTGCCCCCTGGGAGGCAGCAGGTAATGGATCAAGGAGCTGAGTCCCTTGAGTTCCTTGTTCTTGGCTTTAGGCTTAAGACTTTAGCTCAGCCCAGTTTTAGCTGTTGTAAGCATTTAGGGAGTGAAATGGCATAGGGAGATTTTTCTGTCTCTCTGTCAGCCTCTGTGTGTCCCTCTCTCCCTTTCCCTCTCCTCCGAAGGAGGAAGGAAGTAAGGAAGGAAGGGAGGAGGGAGGGAGAGATGATCGCGGGAGGGGGGAGGGAGGGAGGGGTTGCTTATATATACTTACCAAAGAATGACCTACTTAAGAAAAAGATATTAAATTCTAACAGGTGGAGAATAGGAAGAAGGTTTTTGGATGGAAGGAAAAGCAAGAGCACAGGTAATGTAATAACGAGCACCACCTAAGTTCAAGGAATGTCAAGTGTTTCAACTACAGTACAATCTACATAGGAAGGGAAAGATCCAACTTGAACAAGGCACATCAATAGGGCATGCACCAAGCAGTATCTTTTTTTTTTAAGATTTTTTATTTGTTTATTTGAGAGGTAGAATTATAGACAGAGAGAGGGAAAGACAGAGAGAGAGCTTCTTCTACCCACTGGTTAACTCCTCAAATGAGTGCAATGGCCAAAACTGGGCTGAGTCAAAACCAGGAGCCAGAAGCTTCCTCGGGATCTCCCATGCAGGTGCAGGGGCCCAAACACTTGGGTCGTTTTCTACTCCAAGTAGTATCTTAACTGATGTGCCAAACACCTGGACTTAAGAATCTTACCAAAAAATGCAATGTACTTAAAACAAACATAACATTCATCGTGTAAAATTTTACATTTTACTATTTTCTATGCTCTTGGATTATTTCTGTTGACTGGATCAGTATGTATTATTATTTGGAAATGAAATTCTTGGGTCACAAGGTGCATGGGCATTCAACTTTTAATACATATTATCAGTTTTCCAGTGAGGAACGTTAATTTACACTTTACTAGCAACATGTGAGCATTCCAGTCGACTTAGGTCCTTTGACCCTAGCTGGTATTTTGCTTTATAAAAATCAGCACAAAAAGATAATGCTATTATTTAACATTGTTCAGAAATGTGGTTCAATGTCAGTTCCACCATTGATGTCGAATTAAAAAAAAAGCTGGTCAGCAAAGTCTTACACCACACTTTTGTATGAACAGTAAAGAGTTGTTCTACACAAACTTTAACAGACTTTGCAATGTCTGAGATGTTCTGATTGTGACAACTGAGGGACTTCTGCTGACTTCCAGTTGATAGAGGCTAGGGATGCCTCTACACAACCTATGACACACAACAAAGTGCCAATAGTTCTAAGTTAAGAAACGCTGCTTAAACATAACCAACTCCCTGTGAAATATATTTTTGATTGGAAAAAAAACAAAAAGAATCAGGGGAGAATGGTTGGAAAAAAACAGCATAGCCATCATTGTTCTGGATAAATGTCAATGTATTTGATAAATAACTCAACATATATGTTTTATTATTAATTTTGTCCAAGGAATCCTCAACATGCATAAAAGTACCACAATGTTATCTAAACAATCCATCAAACATTATAATATTGCTTATAATAACCACATATCTCAAGAAACTAATTTGGCAATTACTTAAAAAACATTCAAAGATAACAGAATCTGAATTCAAAAAATATTGCTTTTTTTTTTTTTTTAAATCTGACAAGGAGAGTGAGACAGAGAAGTTCCCATCTGCTGGTTTACTCCACAAATGCCCACAAGGCTGGTGCTGGACTGGTGCCAGAGCCAGGAGCTGGGAAATCAATCCAGGTCTCCCACGTAGATGGCAGGGATCCAATTACTTGAGCCATCACCTGCTACCAAAAAGGCCTGCACTGGTGGGAAAGTGGGACCAGGAATCAAAATTTGTAATTGGTAGAATACAGGATAAGAGATAATGTAGTCAGATACAAAACGCTCTGTAACTCTGCCTTTCAAATAAATAAATAAAGCTTAAAAACAAAAAACAGTGGCCGGTGCTGTGACAAAGTGGATTAATGCTCAGGCCTGAAGCACCAGTATCCCATATAAGCACCGGTTCTAGTCCTGGCTGTTCCACTTCAATCCAGCTCTCTGCTGTGGCCTGGGAAAGCAGTAGAAGATGGCCCAAGTCCTTGGGCCCCTGCACCCATGTGGGAGACCTGGAAGAAGCTCCTGGCTCCTGGCTCCTGGCTTTGGATCGGTGCAGCTCCAGCAGTTGAGGCCAATTAGGGAGTGAACCAGCAGATGGAAGATCTCTCTCTCTTTGCCTCTACTCTCTCTCTGTGTAACTCTGACTTTCAAATAAATAAGTAAATCTTAAAACAAAACAAACAAACAAACAAAAAACACGTACTTTAAAGGATCCTAGGAGCAAAAACCAGATAAGGGAAAAGATGAATCAGCAAAACTGTCATATCACCAACACATTTATTTTCAGAAAAATCCTAATCTACTTGTCAAGAGTAATTTTTCAATGGTAAAAACAGATTTATAGATGATAGTGGATGAATCTTTCAGGCAGTAATTGATAAACACTTTTTGGGTATGAACACTGCTCAGCAGTAATATATAATTATTACATGGTGTGCGCTATAAAAGAAAGATAAATACTTTGGATCACAATCATGTTTGCTCTTCTCTTCTGACCCTTTTCATGACCATAATTCTACCTATGCCTTCGGTTTTCAACAGATGCAAAAGAGTAATGTCAGTTTGAAAAGGAATCATATAATATAGTAAATATCAACATTTTGATCAAACCTATATGAAGAAATGACCAATGAGTGCCTATGTTTCAGTCTCAGCTCTGCTTCCAATTCTAGCTTCCTGCTACTTGTGCGCCCTGGGATACACAGGTGGATTGCTGAAGCAGTCACATCCCTGCCACCCACACCGGAGGCCTGGATTGAGTTCCAAGCTTCTTGTTTTGGCCTGGCTCAACCCAGGTGCTTCGTTTGGGAAGTGAATCAGCAAATGGGATTTCAATTTCTCCCTCTCTCTTTCTCTCTCTCTTTCCCGTCTTTAATTAAAATGAAAATGAATAAAAAACTTTAAAACAAACAATTTTTTTTCATTTTCAATTATCTTTATATACAGAAGATCAGTTTAGTATATATTAAGTAAAGATTTCAACAGTTTGCCCTCACATAGCAACACAAAGTGAAAAATACTGTTGGAGTACTAGTTATAGCATTAATTCACAATGTACAGCACATTAAGGACAGAGACCCTACATGATATTTTTTTAAAATTGATTGATTTTCTATGCAATTTCCAATTTAAAACCAAGTTTTTTTTTTATTTTCAATTATCTTTATATACAGAAGATCGATTCAGTATATACTAAGTAAAGATTTCATCAGGTTGCACCCACACAGAAACACAAAGTGTAAAAATACTGTTTCAGTACTAGTTATAGCATTACTTCACATTGGACAACACATTAAGGACCGATCCCACATGAGACATAAGCACACAGTGACTCTTGATGTTGATTTAACAATTTGACACTCCTGTTCATGGCGTCAGTAATCTCCCTAGGCTCTAGTCATGAGTTGCCAAGGCTATGGAAGCCTTTAGGGTTCTCTGACTTCGATCTTATTCCGACAGGGTCATAGTCAAAGTGGAAGTTCTCTCCTCGCTTCAGAGAAAGGAACCTCCTTCTTTGATGGCCCCGTTCTTTCCACCGGGATCTCACTCGCAGAAATCTTTCATTTAGGTCTCCTTTTTTTTTTTTTTTTTTTCCCCCAGAGTGTCTTGGCTTTCCACGCCTAAAATACTCTCATAGGCTCTTCAGCCAGATCCAAATGCCTCAAGGGCTGATTCTGAGGCCAGAGTGCTATTCAGGACATCTGCCATTCTATGAGTCTGCTGTGTCTCCCCCTTCCCATGCTGGGGGAAGTTAGAATTAGCAGACACTAGTCTAAAACAAACATAATTTAAAAAGAAAGCAATTAAATTAAACTACCACCTGATCCAGCAGTCACACTATTGGGTATTTCATTTCTTTATGCTGAAGACATGTCTGCACTCCCTTGTTCATTGCAGAACTATTCACAACAGCCAAGAAATGGGAAAAACCTAAATTTCCACCCATGAAGAAAGAATAAAGAAAAATGTGGTACATATACACACTGGAACACTACTAAGCCTGAAGAAGGATGAAATCTTGCCATCACAACATGGATGAAACTGGACATCACTATGTTAAGCTAAGCACAAAAAGACACATATCACATGATCTAACTCATATGTGGATTCTATAAAAAGGTGACCTCAAAGGAGTTAAAGTATAATGGTGGTTGTCAGAGGCTCAAGAGAGAATGGAGATGGGAGAGATGGAGAACGACTGATTAACAGGAACTAGATTATCACCTAGCTGGGAATAAGAAGTTCTGGGGTTCTACTGAAAAGTAGGATGGCTACAGATAATATTGCTGTACTTATGCTAAATTTTTGAAACCATAAACATACTCACTCTGTCTGGATATTATACATACGTTGAAACATCATATAGAATCCTGTAAGTATGTACAATTTAAAATTCTTATATAATATTTGTTTTTATATATGAATATACCATGGGTTTTACTATCTTTTTAAAAGATTTTAAAAATGTATTTGAAAGGCAGAGTTAGAGAGAGTGAGAGACAGAAAGATCGTCTATTTGCTGGATCATTCCTCAAATGGCCCCAGTGGCCAGGACTGGGCAAAGCCAAAGCCAGGTGCTTTATCTGAGTCTCCCACATGGCCCAATCTACCAATGGGCCATCTTCCAATGCTTTCCCAAGAGCACTAGCAGGGAGTTGGATAGGAAGTGGAGTAGCCGGGACATGAATACATGCTATACGGAATGCGAGCATCACAGGCAGAGGCTTAACTAGGTACACCACACTAGCTTCTGCTTATTAACTATGTATTTTTTTATTTTTATTTTTTGGCAGGCAGAGTTAGACAGTGAGAGAGAAAGAGACAGAGAGAAAGATCTTCCTTCCATTAGTTCACCCCACCAAATGGCCACTACAGCTGGCGCGCTGCGCTGCTCCTCCTGGTCACCCATGCGGGTGCAGGGCCCAGGGACTTAGGACATCCTCCACTACCCTCCCGGGCCACAGCAGAGCTAGAATGGAAGAGGAGCAAACCGGGACAGAATCTAGTGCCTCAACTGGGACTAGAACGCGGGGTACCGGCCCTGCAGGCGGAGGATTAGCCTAGTGAGCCGTGGCGCCGGCCCTGCTTATTAACTATTAAAAAAGATAGTTAATATCAGGCAAAAATGTTTTGAAATCCATGAATAATTTTTTCATGATATGCATTTTCTACAAATGTTTTGAAAACCTCTTATACTTGATACCATCAGTGCTACAAAGACTTCAGAGCTCCTCTAAGTGTGCCTTTGAGATCTCAGCAGGAAGAGACATGCCTAACTAGACAAAATAACTTTTCTAACATCCAGAGCAAGTTAGTGAGAAGCACAACTATAAGGCAAGGCTATACTAATACCAGACATAGCTTTAAAAAAAAAAAAAACAAAACAAGGGGGCCAGCACTGTGGCACAGTAGGTCAAGCCCCTGCCTGTGATGCTGTCATCCCATGTCAGAGCACCAGCTGGAGTCCTACCTGCTCTGCTCCCAATCTATCTTCCTTCTAATGTGCCTGGGAAGGCAGCAGAAGATGGCCCATGAACTTGGGTCCCTGCCACCCATGGTGGGGACTGGAATGGAGTTCCGAGTGCTTGATCCAGCCCTGGCCATTGCAGCCACTTGGGGAGAGAACCAGTGGGTTGAAATGTTTTATCTTTCCTGCTTTCTCTCTCTCTGTTGCTCTGCCTTTCAAATAAAATAAAACAAAATCTTAAAAAAAAAAATCAATAGAGGGTATCAGAATGCCCTCTAGAAGAAAAAAGTTCTAAGAGCTGCTTTCCCAAAATATTTTAACTAATATTAAAAGATATGCAATTTCAATGAGAGACAGAAAATAAGCATGTTTCTAAACCTAGCAGGAACGTGTACATTCTTTCTTGCAAACAGGTTGTTTTCTGAAGTGCTCCTTTACTCCTATTTACAGTTCACCAACATCCCCAAGCCTCCATGCTCTCCAATCCAGGGAACAGACCATCCAAACATCTGGTTTATGTCTATTTCCTATGTAAAAAAAGGATCTCAATGATCATTTGACTAGATATATAATGTCTATTCCACATCTGCTCTTTTTTATTTACTTTTAGATTTAAAAGCATTTATTAGCAAGGACCTCCAGCCAGAGTAGCGTGGAGGGGGACATCAAAGAGAGGAAAACCCCTTTTGAGCCTGCTAATTGGCTGAGATTTTTGTATTAGAACATACACATGGAGTGAAACGCTGCTGCTACGTTTATGTGCCAGGTATTTGGCTAGTGCTGCATTTCCAATTAATAGCAACACTTTAATAATAGTAACCTCCTCTCTTCATTCTCCAAGCAGTTAATGATCTATTAATATGTATAGTAATACAAAAATAATTCAGCACTGAAAACACCACCGTGATAAATCTTTACCAACATCATATTTCTTATTGTAATTAGCAGAACAAATTAAATTAAAAGGAAAGTAAGATTAGTTTCTTAAGGAGGTAAGTTGAATTCTTCCTACATTTTGATTTAAAGTGCGATACACCTGTTAATAACAGAAGTGGAGTGAGGGTTATATAGAAACTCTTTGTATTTCCACCCCATAATTTTTATTTTGTAAATTTAAAACTCTCCTGAAAAAAAATGTTTTACAAGTAAAAAAATCAAAATAGAATCTATAAAATCAATGGAAGATCCACGAAGACCAGTTTAGAACATCTAGCACACCACCATCATTAAAGAGACGAGGATATTACTTACGGCATAAAGAAAATATACTGTCTCTGCGATGTCAATTTAAAAATTAAACGTAGCAGCTAATGCTTTAGGCGATTACAGCAAGAACACCTTTATAGTATTATAAATGTTGCATGTTCATACCTTAAATATTCACCTATTTGATTGCTTTGCTACATCATTAAACAACAGGAAAAGACAGATTTCATCCAACTAAACACATGTGATGCTGCTTGTCACGGGGTAGCAGGTCTGATAGAGCTCCTCAGGGCCAGCCTGGGGAGCTCAGGGGCCAAGCAGGATGATGAGTGTGGCGGCAAAGGAACCACACCAGAACCAGGAGATCAGTCAACGCCCAGGGCGCAGCCGGGTTCTCGATGTTATTGGGAGGGGAAGAGCTTTTATAGACACAGAAAGAAGGCTGTCCAGGCCACAAGGGAACTGAGCCAACCAGCTGAAAGGTAAGGCAGGACAGGAGCCGGGCACGCCCTCAAGGGCCTATCACAGCCGAGGACACATACTGTTCATGAATACGGAAGTCTCCTGTCAGGCTAGGTACCTCTCCCGGGGGCCATCTTGGATTGTTGGAAATGCTGAGTCACTGGGATACGGAAGGCTTAGCAACTTTGTTTCCTTTTCAATTGGAGTCCCACCCCCACCCCCCCACCCCCCCACCCCCCCACCCCCGCAATGAAATGCAAGTATTTCTTCAGTCCCATAATGGGTTCTATACAACCATGTCAACTGCCATTCACAGTTCCTTCCACAATAATCTGAAGAGCTCACTGCTTAGTAGCTATTCACCAAAGAGGTTCAGAGAAAAGAGAATACAGATGTAATAGCAAGTTAAATCACAGTATAAATTAATCTGTGTGATATGAGGAGATACTATTAATGTTGTACACACAGCAAGGGGTTTAAATTCATAGCTAAATTAATTCTTCATGGCATCTGCATGATCCAACTTACCTAAGTCAGAAACTGGAGTCAAAGGCATTATTCCAAACAAAAGGTTTAGGATTAATATGATGGTATATATTCTTCCAAAAAAGCCTGTCTAAAATTGATTCTCAGTCCCCTCAATATGAGAAGCCCACTCCTCATTACTCCCAGGCTCAATTGATGATACCACCATCTCCCCCATTACACAGTCAGAAACCCAGGTTTTTCCCTATTTCATTTCCACAATCAATCAGCAGGTCCAGTTGCTCCTCTCTGTTTTTCACTCCAGTTCTATATAGATTCCTTGATTCCTTACTAGTAAGGGATACCATATTGCTCACATCCATTACCTCAACAGCATCTTGACCACTCACAGATTTGTGCTAGAATTAACTTTGTAAAACACAAATGTGACCATGTTCCCATTTAGAAACCCTTCCATATCCAATATGACAAGATACAAATAACTGAAGAGGACATATCAAGTTCTGATGATCTTTGTTTCTCGGTCTGATACTGTCTCTCTCACACACATCCAACTCCCTGTTCATGCTTTACCCAACTCAGCCCTCTGTCTTGGATACTTCTCCCTCCTCCAAATGCCTCCTCACACTTGACAACCTCATGTATATACTACTCCTGGAGAGGAGTCAAGAGATGCCTTCAGTATGCTTACGCAGGGTATCTTATGCTTAAGCTCTTGATACATTGCACAAATACTAAATTTGCCCATCTCCTTTCATAAAACTACAATGTCTTGAGTTTGAACACTATCTTTATCCACTACTTGCTCTCTGTAAATTTACAACAGTGATGGGTCCTCAATGTATCTATAGATTAAATGGAGGATTGATGAAGGGGTAGAAATATAGATTTGAGAGAGTCATAAGTTTAGAACAAAGTTTTTGCCATTAATAAGTCTAGGTAAAAAAAAAAAACCTTTGCCGAACCTTACTGTGTTTTTACTTTCTAGGAACACTTTCCTCTGTGACAATATCAGAAGTCCATCAAAGTTTCCACGGCAGTGTAAAAAAAACTAACTGAATCCCATGACCACTGGGTCCATGGAATAGCTGATAATAGGGACCTAGAAAAATCACTGCCAATCCAACCAGATGACCAGGAAAGACCCCCCCACACACACTCATGTTATAAAATGAAAGGGGATAAAGTGTTAAGATTCATAGAGGAAAATTGAAAAAAAAAAAAAAACACTAATTACTATCTCCACCTCCATCACTATGAACATTCAGTAGATATTCATCACATAACAATCATTATAATAAGAATTTATATATATCATACTCCTATTTAAGAATGGGGTACTGAAATCATAAATATTTACCTTTTTTTAAAAAAAGATTTTATTTATTTATTTGAGAGGCAGAGATATAGATAGAGAGGGAGAGACAGAGAAAAAGGTCTTCTAACTGCTGGTTCTCTTCCCCATATGGCCACAACAGCTGGAGCTGGGCCGATCCAAGGCTAGGAGCTAGGAGCTTCCTCAGGATCTCCCAACAAGTGCAGGGGCCCAAGCACTTGAGCCATCCTCCCCTGCTTTCCCAGGCCATAAGCATAGAGGTGGATCAGAAGAGGAGCAGCTGGGACAGGAAGTGGCACACATATAGAATGCAGATGCCCAGATGGAGGCCAAGCCCACCATGCCACAGTGCCAGCCCCAAATGTTTATCTTTAAACAGACTTAACAAATAGGATAGTGCCTGCCACAAATCATCACATTTCTCTCTTTTTCAAATGAAATTTATTCATCTCTGCATCCATAAAAAATTTTTAGGATCAGCTTCGAGTACAATGAGAGGTGTTTTTCATACATCTTGCCATCTATAATCCTATGAGCTTTGCATTACTATTATGCTCATTTTATGAATGAGAAAAATGGAGACTAAGTCCAAGACACTTGACCAAAACATACAACTAGTAAGTCCTAAGTTTCTATCCACCAAATTGTAGTTGAAGCAATGGTGGAAATGTATGGTCCTTGACCTAAATGAACTCACAGGTTAGTGGGAAACAGGTGTACCCCTGAAAATTTGTCAAAATGGGATCACTGTTATAATGCAAGTTGTTATAGATGCAGTGTAGTACATTCCTTCTAACAAAGTAATGTAGTAATTTGTAAAACTAAAGTATCTACGATGCTGAAGTATAACATTTTATACATTATGAATCTTAATAATTGTGAGACTTTCTTCTAAATGTTTCCAGCATTTAGAATATGCAATTCTTAATGTTAGAATTACCTGCTATTAAAAATTCCAATGTACATAAGTTGGGGGAAAAAAGTCTATGTGGAACAATAGTAAACCAAAAGTTCTCGGAGATTTATTTTTTTCAAAGGTTTAAAAACAAAGGAATTTATATTACTTACATTGTTATATAAATAATTGTTTATATTCAATTTTATACATAGTCTCCTTCCAAAAGCAAATAAATCCCATTGCTCATAGCATTTATATAGATTAAGCATCAAGTTTTTCTCCTAAAAAACTGTAATATATCATAACAAAATGCTTAAGCAAAATGATTCCATTAAAAAATAAAATTTGCAATAAGCATTCTCAAGTAACTAAACCTCTATCTTATCTGGCTAAGAGAACTGGTCCATTTAATTTAATCATAAAAGGCAAGCGCCTACACTTAGTTTTTCATTTCAAGATAAAATTTTAAGGTTTTTTTTCCCCCACCAGAATAAGAAATGGAGCAGCTTTGAGAAGTTATTGGGTCAACATTTTATCTATCTATCTATCTATCTATTTGAAATACAGATTTACAGAGAGGCATAGGAAGAGAGACAGAGAGAGAGAAGCCTTCCACCTGATGGTTCACTCCCCAAATGGTTACAAAGGCCACAACTGGACCAATCCAAGGCCAGGAGCCATGAGCTTCTTCTGGGTCTCCCACGTTGAGTGCAAAGGCCCCAGGAGTTGGGCCATCCTCTGCTGCTTTCCCAGGTGCAGTAGAGGGAGTTGGATCAGAAGTGGAGCAGCCAGGACTTGAACTGGTGCCCTTATGGAATGCCAGCACTGCAGGCTGGGGCTTTAACCCATTGCACCACAGTGCTGGCACCCAATATTTTTTACTTTGTATAGTACTGACTATCTTAAATATACTACCTTTTAAAACTGACTCATGGCTTTAAACTTGTTCATGTATAGTTAAGTACTTTCTACACAACTCATTTTTTTTTCTTGCAAAACTGCAAATTGCTTTGGATGGTTGATAATGAAAAAGAAACATCACTTATTAATTTTGTTTAAGTTATCCTCAACCTGGGAGATTCCTTGGAGAAGAGCAAGTCTGAATTTCACCATTCCATGCCACAGGCAGAAAGTGAAAGAAACTAAACAAACTCATCCTGGAGAGAGAGAAAATGCCTACAGCAGTAAATGACCTATACTATACACTGCTCCGTACAGGCTTTGATGCTGTAATTTGTTAACTTCCAGGAAAAATAACAATTACCAGTAGTTCAAGTTTGTTCTGATAGAAGAATGTAATTTCTTTAAGCTTCTGATCACAAACAACACACAGTGTTCAAAAGGGCAGTACATTTTTAAGCTATTAGCATGAATCAAAATACTATTCTGTTCCAATCAGAATTCCTTTTAAAAGTCTCAATTAAAGGAAGTTATTCTGCAAAAAAGAAGAGACAGATTATTTTAGCCTAGCAGTTGAAATGCCAGTTAAGAAGCCAGTGTCCCACTTGAGAGAACTTAGGCTCAACAGCTAAGTTCAGCTTCCGACTAATGAAGACCTAGGGAGTCAGCCGTGAAGACTCAGATAACTGGGCTCCTTCCATGCATGTAGGAGCCACGTCCTGGCTCCTGGGTATCGCGGAGTAAATGAGTCTGTATTAAATTTAGCACTCATGGGCCGGCGCCGTGGCTTAACAGGCTAATCCTCCGCCTTGCGGTGCCGGCACACCGGGCTCTAGTCCCGGTCGGGGCACCGGATTCTATCCCGGTTGCCCCTCTTCCAGGCCAGCTCTCTGCTATGGCCCGGGAAGGCAGTGGAGGATGGCCCAAGTCCTTGGGCCCTGCACCCGCATAGGAGACCAGGAGAAGCACCTGGCTCCTGGCTTTGGATCAGCACGATGCGCCGTCCGCAGCGGCCATTGGAGGGTGAACCAACGGCAAAAAGGAAGACCTTTCTCTCTGTCTCTCTCTCACTATCCACTCTGCCTGTCAAAAATAAATAAATAAATAAATAAATTTAGCACTCATAATTGGACATGAGTTAGAATTGCTAGAATGTATTGAAATAGGTAATGTATATTGGCATTAATAATTTTAAAATTCCTTTTTTGGTATCATTTAAATAGTTGAATGTAGCCAAGTAATATCAGAAGCAAGTAATATCAGAATGATAATATAGACAGCTAGCGTACATCTATAAATATATATGGAGGCTATTATCCTTAAATTCATGCACATTAACATAATTTTATTTAACATTATTTTATTTATTACATAACTATAACACATATAATCTTAAGGTTGTTACACTGTACATCTAAAGTCTGATCAGCTCCTGTCCTGACTTTAGATGTACAATGTAATACTTTATCCTTTTTAGTATTTGTTGTTGTTGTTGTTGTTCTAGTACTATTGGTTGAACTCAGTAATTAACACACAATTATTGTTAGGTGTTTAAATTTTAACTGAAAAGTGATCCCTGTTAAATCTAAGAGTGGAAAAAGAGAGGGAGGAGATGAACAATTTGGAACATGCTCAATCGGACTGGCCGCAAATGGTGGAGTTAGAAATGTGCCAGGGGATTCCAACACAATCCCATCAAGATGGCATGTACCAATGCCATCGCACTAGTCCAAGTGATCAATTTCAGCTCACAATTGATAGCTCTGATAGGTCTAAGAGTCAAAGAGATCACACAAACAAGACAAGTATCTGCTAATACTAACTGATAGAATCAAAAAGGGAGAGAAAGATCCAACATGGGAAGCAGGATACACAGCAGACTCATAGAATGGCAGATGTCCTAAACAACACTCTGGCCTCAGAATCAGCCCTTAAGGCATTCGGATCTGGCTGAAGAGCCCATGAGAGTATAGCAGGCATGGAAAGCCAAGATATCATGGGAAAAAAAAAAAAAGACCTAAATGAATGATCTCTGTGAGTGAGATCCCAGTGGAAAGAACGGGGCCATCAAAGAAGGAGGTGCCCTTCTCCGAAGAGAGGAGAGAACTTCCACTTTGACTATGACCCTATCGGAATAAGATCAAAGTCAGCGAACTCTAAAGGCTTCCATAGCCCTGGCAACTCATGACTAGAGCCTAGGGAGATTACTGACGCCATGAACAGGAGTGTCAAATTGTTAAATCAGCAACAGGAGTCACTGTGTACTTACACCCCATGTGGGATCTGTCCCTAATGTGTCGTCTAAAGCGAAGTGATGCTATAACTAGTACTGAAACAGTATTTTTATACTTTGCGTTTCTGTGTGGGCACAAACTGATGAGGTCTTTACTAATTATATACTGAATTGATCTTCTGTATATAAAGAGAATTGGAAATGAAAAAAAAACAACCTGGTGTTAAAATGGAAATGGCATAGAAAATTAATTAATTTGAAAAAAAATTATGTAGGATCTCTGTCTTTAATGTGCTGTACATTGCTATTTAATGCTATAATTAGTAATCCAATGGTAGTTTTTTCACTTTATGTTGCTATATGGGCAAAATGTTGAAATCTTTACCTAATATGTACTAAACTGATCTTCTGTATATAAAGAGAATTGAAAATGAATCTTTACACGAATGGAAGGGGAAAGGGAGCAGGAAAGGGGAGGGTTGCGGGCGGGAGGGAAGTTATGGGAGGGGGGAAGGCATTGTAACCCATAAGCTATACTTTGGAAATTTATATTCATTAAATAAAAGTGTAATAAAAAAAAGGTTGTTGACTTTTACAATGCAAACTATACCTTCATAAATTACCTACTTCTATAATTTACTATCCATATTTCAAATAAAATTTAGGATGACTTCGTACTACTAAAGGCTGATGTTGTTTCCCATTTAGTTCTTTCCCTCAAATTAAATAAACTCAAGGGATTATCACTGGAAGTAAATGAGCTTTAGCAATCATGTTCAAGATAAACAAAAATGCAAAAGAGAAAGAAGAAAAGAAACCACTACAATGAGATATACAAACCTGATCTATTTTTAACCTTTTGTTAAACCTAGGCTGCTCAAGAACTGTCAACTAATTATTTCATTTTATTGATGACACTTTCTCTTGGGAAGTTACATTAAAAGTTTAACCCTGGAGCAAGTCATGGCTTTTCCAGTCTTTGAAAGTGTCCAGAGCATTGATGATAACTGCAGGAGGTGGTACCTTCCACCCAATCTCAACGTGCACACTCTCTCATACCCAAAGCAGCTCTGATTCAGCAATTCAGACAGCTTCAGCTGATTAAAGAAAGGACCACAGAAAGGGGATCAGCAGTTGCAATGAAATAAAAAGGAGAAAAACAGTCAGATCATGGATATGATAGCACAAAGCTCAAGAGAAAAGCAGATTTGAAAAGACATCAGAGTGACTCAAAAAAGAACAACATGACAGAAATTAAACAAGATTTTTATGTTTGCCTTCTATGCATTTAAACTCATTTCAACCTCCATTGAAATTCTGATCATACACAAACCCCAAGGCTTTTGACATACTTTCAAAAACCTACAGCCTCTCTTTCTCTGTCTCCAGAGTCACTTCTTAGGTAGCCAAGAAAAAAAAAAAACCACAGAAAAATTCATATATACATGTAATTGAGAAGCAGAATGACTAAATTATAACCAAATTATATTATAACCAATATTTTGCATGTAAAATTGGTACCCTAATCATTTTAAAACCCAGTATATAATGAGTATTCAAAAAGTTCATGGAAGACACATACTATGAACAAACTATGCCTGGGTTTAAATTTTTTTGCACCAAAATAAACTTTCCTTTTAATTCCACTTTTCTCCACCAACTTTGTGAAGTCCCTCCTATTTTCACCTCTTCTTAGTGAAAAGGCCTAGATCTATCTTGAAAGCTACTTGAAATCGGGTGTAGATACAGGTAGAAGAATAGATGTTAGACACAAGAGGACTTATAATATTTTCATGATAATTTCAAAATATCAGGGTGCTCTACACTATTAGAACAAACTCTTCACTTGATCATAGTATATATATCATATATATTTTAAATATAGGCTTAATCACAGTTAACTAGTTCACTACTTGAGGCAGTCTAAATGCAAAGAGTCATTATAAAAAGCTTATCAGATCTGTCTCAAAATAGGTGAATAAAATCGTAGAAGGTAATTAGATTTTCAGAACTGAACACAGCTCTCCCTAGCCCAACCCCTGCCCCCAGCCCAAATCAGTCATGACAGGGTCAGGAGGTAATGATACATCTGCCATGAGGCAAGAAGCAGGCTTGTCTTCTGTCAAGAGTTGAAACTATAACAGAATAAGCTGTTGTTAACAACCTCTCTCCAAACACTACAGCTGTCATCTTGTTGTTTTCTTTTGTTAGCAAGGGGGCTGATCTGGCCTCATATACCTTGTCAGCTCAATAATGTGCTAGGCTTTTATCGTTAACTTTGGAATTTTTTATTTCAACCATCTTCTGAAGTCTGTAATATATAATTAACTTATATTTTTCCCCTGAAAGTTTACTTTGAAATCTTGGAATTAGGGTCTGGTATCTTGGTGTAGCGGGTTAAGTCACTGGTTATGATTCTGCCATCCATATGGGCACTGGTTCGAGTCCTGGCTGCTCCATTTCTGATCAAGCTCCCTGCTAATGCAACTGGGAAAAGCAGTGTAAGATGGCCCAAGTGTTTGGAGCCCTGCCACCAACATGGGAAACCTCTAAGTAGCTCCAGGCTCCTGTCTCCTGCCTCCTGTCTTTGGCCTGGCTCAGCCCTGGCAGTTGCGGTCATTTGGGGAGTGAACCAGCCGATGGAAGATCTCTTTGTCTGTCCCTATTCCTCTGTGACTCTGCCTTTCAAATAAATAAATAAATCTTTAAAAATAAACAAATACAATCTTGAGATTAATGATCTTGGTTTCAGTTTACAATTCAGTAGTCCAATGTTTCAAATAGGAAAACAACTAGCATTCATTAAATAACTTTTTTGAAGTATTGAAATATTATTTTCAGTGGTCTAAATTTAATCATTTGAAGGAAAATACATAAATTATTTTAATTAGTTGCCTGCAGTTTTATATACAAACATTTATTATCTATTAAATTTTTTTAGAAATTGGTAAGTTAGTAACCACAGTATTACAAAAGATATTTCATGAATATTTCCTTTAAAATATGTTAATTATAAAAATAAAATATTATATGAATATAAAACCCGGTTACGGTAAAGAACAAAATAACTTGGAAAAAAAATTGAAAATGGAATGAAAACGAAGCAATCTCATCGTTTCTTGAAAAAGCTTCCAGGAATGTCAATGCATATGCACACATGTGTATACATTCTCGGGTTCTCATCCAATAACTCTTACATATCATTTCATATGAATAAACACACATAACTTGCTCTTTTAAATAATCACATAGGTGCTTGCTACGGCATCACATATACTAAAATTGGAATAATACAGAGAAGAGTAGCATGGCCCCTATGCAAGGATGACATGCAAATTCATGAAGTGTTCCATATTTTTTCATATGTGTATAAAGTTAATTTAAAATAGATCTTAGTAAAAAATAAGAATGAGAATAGGAGAGGGAGGAGGAGGTGTGGAAATACGGGGGGGAGGGTGGATATGAAGGGAAGAATCACTATATTCCTAAAGTTATATTTATGAAATGCATGAAGTTTGTATTTCTTAAATAATAGCTTTTGTTTTTAAAAGTAGTAATGCCAAATGGCAGCCTATGAGAAATTAATATTCATATAATATAAGCAGAAGATGTAGTATGACAATCAATACATGATTATTTTCTCAGAGACCTCAAAAACACGAAAAGTGCTTGGCACTTTTAAATATACCTCTGTTCAAGTATAATAAATAAATAAATAAATAAATTTTTTAATTTAAAAAATTGAAAAAAATATATAGTCTTCCATGAAATGCTCATCATCATTTAATCAAATACTACCTTTCCCAACCGATAGACATATAAGGTGGTTAGAAACTTTTATGTTATTACAAACTGCTGCTATGAGGATTCTTATATATATATATATATATATATATATATATATATATACATATATATATATATACTTTTTGCAAAGTACTTTTATATAAATTTCATAAATTCTTAAGAAAGGAATTTGGTATAAAATATTATTATGTAGATTAAATTTGGGGAGCTATCACTAAACTGCCATCTAAACAGATGACAATTCACACCAATAATTACACTTAGTTTTATCAACTTATTACCAAAAAGCTCACTAGTAGTTTATCTGCAATGCTGAAAAATAGCATCTTCTTTTAATAAGCATTTCTTTATTTTCACAAATACTTTCAATAATGACCAAAAGAAAAAAAAAAGCTTCAAGCCCTATGAAGTCACTTGAACAAAGGTGTATTTAAAAGTACCAAGCACTTTAGTGTTTTTGAGATATCTGAACACTAATCATGTATTGATTGTCATATAACATCTTCTGCTTATATTATATGAATATTAATTTCTCATAGGCTGCCATTTGGCATTACTATTTTTTTTGTTTGACAGGCAGAGGTAGTGAGAGAGACAGAGAGAGACAGAGAGAAAGGTCTTCCTTTTCCATTGGTTCACCCCCCAAGTGGCCGCTGCACCCATCCGAAGCCAGGAGCCAGGTGCTTCCTCCTGGTCTCCCATGCAGGTGCAGGGCCCAAGCACTTGGGCCATCCTCCACTGCCTTTCCGGGCCACAGCAGAGAGATGGACTGAAAGAGGAGCATCCGGGACAGAATCTGCTGCCCCAACCGGGACTAGAACCCGGTGTGCCGGCGCCGCACGCAGAGGATTAGCCAAGTGAGCTGCTGCATTACTACTTTTAAAAACAAAAGCTATATCCTACATTAATACAGTGCTTCTATTTTCTTACTATCTATTCACCATAGGTACCCCTAAGAACACTATTAAAATGTCCCTGTCACCAGGTTTGTAATGCTTACATTGAAATAGCAAGACCTTGCAGTAATTTGTTTAAAAAATAGAACTTGAAGGCAGAGTTAAGATGCTACCAGAAAGTTTACTATACCAGTTCCTAAAAAGAAAAAAAAATTCCTGTTCTAGAGAACCATTTATAATGACGCCTGTGCATTTGTGGGAAAAAATACTGATGGTGCAATCATCAGCGTTACAAAGGAATCTATCAAAAACCTGGGGGAAAAATTTAAAATGGAATAAGAAAAACGAATCAACAAATTAACAGAAAATTACAACATAGCTTATAAGGGAAACAGATGATTTACAAACTAAAAGCTTCTAACTCAACTTTGAAAGTATTGAATTCATATCAGAATTAACTAAGTTATGTATTGTTTACTTTAGTCTCATTACAATTAGTATAATTTCTAAGAGACAATCCTAAAATATTCTAGTGTGATGAATACTACTACATGAACTCTACAAAACATTTGGTTATGGAGAAATTTAAGGTCCAAATTATAGAGGGACTATTCGTCACTGAAACTGCACTTAAAAAACATGTACTTACAAGGCTATATTGGATTTAGGGGAGAGGTGTCAACAAGATGGCTGAGGAGAGTTACCTGGCACACTTCCATCTCCAACAAAGAAACAAAACAAAAACAAAAAGCTATTTCAATGATGTGTTAGAAAGAGTGTCAGTGCCAGGGGGAAATGACAGAGACACTGAAGTCCAAGGAAGGACATGACAGCCTTAGAAGGAAGGGAAATGGGCACAAAGAATCTATCATCCCATTGCTCAAGAGCAACCCTAACCCTGAATCAAGAACTTTGGGAGGGAGAGGCTGAGCAGGAGGCTCCAGGATTCTTTACTCACACCACAGATAACCGATGTACTTAACACTGGAAAGCCTGCTGCCCTGCAGGCCTAGAGCCCAGTTGGAAGAGTGGCCAGCTTACCACTCTACTACGTTATCCTGCAGCAAAAGTTCAGTGTATGTTGTGAACTCCTGCATCCAAGTACCTGCTACAGGATGCCGTCTTGAGACCTTCTCACTCTGGGTCCTGTGAAGTCACTAGGCAGTTGCCCATGGCAGCCTGACCATCCCAGGCCTGAAAATGAGGCAGTTTTTCTACCTACCCTCCAACGGCATCAGGAAGCATTTGAGAGGCCTACCCTCAGAAGGGCTTTTATTTTATAGGTCCTCAGGAAAGCTGATTAATCTGTCCACCATCCTGCTACCCTGGAAGCAACCGGGTGCCCCACCAAACCAACCCTTAGTCCCAGGAAGCAGCCAGGTAGCCCTGTCCACCAGCCTGCTACCAGAAGCAGTCGAGGGCCCTGCCCAGTCATCTATCCAACCCTAGCCCTGTATGGTAGAAGGCAGCCAAACAAACCTGTTTGGCACACAGAGGCACTGAGAAGTAGGTCATTTAGCCCACTGATTCATACCCATGGAAAGCAGTCAAGTAGCTTTTCTCAACAGGCTCAGCCCACTGAGATCCATGAGAAACAGTTGGGCATCCCAGCAATCATCGTAAAGACCCAAGAAGTAGAACAGCCTGAGCTCAGGCCGGCGCCGTGGCTTAACAGGCTAATCCTCCGCCTTGCAGCACTGGCACACCGGGTTCTAGTCCCAGTCGGGGTGCCGGATTCTATCCCGGTTGCCCCTCTTCCAGGCCAGCTCTCTGCTATGGCCCGGGAAGGCAGTGGAGGATGGCCCAAGTGCTTGGGCCCTGCACCCACATGGGAGACCAGAAGAAGCACCTGGCTCCTGGCTTCAGATCAGCGAGATGCGCCGGCCGCTGCGGCCATTGGAGGGTGAACCAGCGGCAAAATGGAAGACCTTCCTCTCTGTCTCTCTCTCTCTCTCACTGTCCACTCTGCCTGTAAAAAAAAAAAAAAAAAAAAAAAAGGCCTGAGCTCAGAAGCTCAGTCCCCTAAGGCCCTGAAAAGCAGACAAGAGGTTCCACTCACCCACTCTTGGCCATGGGAAGCAGCTAGGCAGACTGCCCAGAGTAGGCTAATCCCAGAGGCCCCATAAAATCATGCATGCATCCCCAGACACTTACAGGTACCCACCTGGGCCCACTGGTGTGACCCTCAGGAACCGAAAGACACCTTGTCCTGCGCCAGGTATGCTGTGCCACACCCATCCCTAGATGGGTCCACATGAAGCACAGTAGCTCACAGTCACCCACATTCACAGCCAAGAACCTAAAGAGTTTTATCTCAGCTGGCAGTGGAATCCTACAACACCTGTAGCCTAGACCACGGAGATATATTGCAGATATCACCAATGTTTAATGTAGCTGAAGAAGCTATACATATGCTACATCACAAGTGACTACCTGAAACCAAATCCTACACAGCCTCATCCATCAAAACCTGTAGGATACATCACTAGGAAAGACTTTTACTATAAAAGCCAACATATACAATTGATAAATGGAAATGACATAACACATGCCTAAATACCAACGCAGGGCAACAAGATGCAGAACAAAACAAGGTAATATGATACCTCCAAAAGAATACAATAACACCACAGAAACAACCCCAAAGAAAATTTTACTGATATTTTCTGGAAACTAAGAAAATTTAATGATATAAAAGAATACAAACAGAAAATTCAACTACATTAGGAAGACTGTTCACGATCTTATTGAGACATTCAGCAAAGAGATAAAGATCATTAAAAACAATCATATAGGGCCGGCACCGTGCCTTTAACAGGCTAATCCTCCGCTTTGCGGCGCCGGCACACCGGGTTCTAGTCCCGGTTGGGGCGCCAGATTCTATCCCGGTTGCCCTTCCAGGCCAGCTCTCTGCTATGGCCCGGGAAGGCAGTGGAGGATGGCCCAAGTGCTTGGGCCCTGCACCCGCATGGGAGACCAGGAGAAGCACTTGGCTCCTGGCTTCGGATCAGCATGATGCGCCGGCTGTAGCGGCCATTGGAGAGTGAACCAACGGCAAAAAGGAAGACCTTTCTCTCTGTCTCTCTCTCTCACTGTCCACTCTGCCTGTCAAAAAAAAAAAAAATATATATATATATATAGAAATCTTAGAGATTAAAAAACTCAATAAAACTGAAAATACAGTTGAGGACCTCAGCAGCGCAATCTATAAGGAAGAAGACAGAGTGCATGAACTTGAAGACAGGGCTTTGAAAACATTCAGACAAATAAAAGAAAAGCATCTTTTTTTTTTTTTTTTTGACAGGCAGAGTGGATAGTGAGAGAGAGAGAGAAAGGTCTTCCTTTTTGCCATTATTTCACCCTCCAATGGCTGCCGTGGCTGGTGTGCTGTGGCCAGCGCATTGCGCTGATCCGAAGCCAGGAGCCAGGTGCTTCTCCTGGTCTCCCATGTGGGTGCAGGGCCCAAGAACTTGGGCCATCCTCCACTGCACTCCCGGGCCACGGTAGAGAGCTGGCCTGGAAGAGGGGCAACCGGGATAGAATCCGGCGCCCCGACCAGGACTAGAACCTGGTGTGTCGGTGCCGCAGGTGGAGGATTAGCCTATTGAGCTGTGGCGCCGGCCAAGAAAAGCATCTTAAAAAATAAAGAACACCTTCAAGATTGACAGGACACCATTAAGCAAATGAACATTTGCATTATAGTTATTCCAGAAGAAGCAGTGAAGGGGAAAGGCATAAAAACCCATTAAACAAAATAATCATTAAAAGTTCTTCAAATCTTGGGAAAGATATGAACATCAAGATCCAGAAAGCTAAAAGAATTCATAATACATTCCACCGCAAAAGATATTCTCCAAGGAATATTATAGTCAAGCTATCAAAAATACAAAACAGAAAATTCTTAAAACAGCAAAAGAAGAGCATCATGTCACATATAAGGGAATCCTCATTAGGATAATAGCAGATTTCTCAGCAGAAATCTTAAATGGCAGAACAGAATGGGATGGCATATCAGAAGTTCTGAAAAAAAAAAAATTGCAGGGTCCAGCATTGTGGCACAGTAGGTTAAGCCTCCATCAACAATGCCAGTATCTTATATGGGTGCCTGTTTGAGTCCCAGTTACTCTACTTCCAATCCAACTCCTGGGAAATTCACCTGGCAAAGCAGCATAGGACTGCCCAAGTACTTGGGCCACCTGCACCCATGTGGCAGACTTAGAAGAAGCTTCTAGCTCCTGGATTTGGCCCAGCCCAGTCCTGCTGTTGTAGCCGTCTGGGGCATGAACCAGCAGATGGAAGATCTTTCTGTTTCTCCTCTCTCTGTAACTCTGCCTCTCAAATAAATAAAATATTAACAAAAAAGGGGAAAAAATTGCAAGCCCAAAATAACATACCTAGCAAAGCCATCCTTTAGAAAGAAAAGAGGAGAACAATCTTTCCAAGACAAGGGAAAAACTGAGGGGATACATCACCATCAGACCAGACCAACGAGAAATCCTTAAGGGACTGCCAACCTAAAAGTTGTAGGATGATACCCACCGTCATGAGAACACATGAAACTACAAAATTTAATAGTATTGCAGATATATTTGAGAGAAAGAGAAGAGACTCAAACTCTATGAATAAAGGAAACCACCAAACCTAAAAGAAAGGAATGGTCAGAAAAAAAATTAACGAAATAACAGGAGTATGTCTTTAAGCACCAACAATAACATGCATGTACACAGATTAAAACCCTCATAGTAATGCTGCCTACTAGAATGCCACTTCACCAGTAAAGACAGATATTGACTTCAAATGAAGGGTTGGAATAAGATATAGCAAGAAAATAGAAATCAAAAGAGAGTAGAAGTAGCTATACTTCTATCAGATAAAATAGACTTTAATTCAAAAACCATAAAACAAGACAAAGGCAGTCACTATATAATGATAAAGGGATCAATTTAAAAAGAGGAAATAATAATTATAAATATATATGCACCCAGTATTGGAACTCCTACTTATATAAATTCTGTTATTCATAGCAATATGCATGGAACTGGAGGACACAATGTTAAGTGAAATAAATCAGCACAAAAGACAATTACCATATGTTCTCACCTATATAATTTGATCTCAGAGAAGTAGAGAATAAATTAGTGGTTATCAAAGCCCTGCAAGGATGTAGAAGGCAGGGTAGAGAGAATATAGGGGTGCAATGGATAGGATGAATAACTTCTAATATTCAACAGCACAGTAGGATAACAATGATCGATAACAATTAAATGAATGTTTCAAAGTAGCTAGTAGAGAAGATTTTAAATGTTCCCAAGACAAAGAATTGATAAATTTCTAAGGTAACAGATATACCAATCACTCTGATGCAATCATTGTACACTGAATTAGACACTGAAATGCCACACTGTACTTCATAAATATGTACAACTACTATGTATGAATTAAAAATAAAAACATATTAAAAATTCATTTGGAAAAACTGCTACACCGAATTATTTTGATTATCTCTATTCCTACCACAAATCACACTAAAATATCAGTGAAGAAAAAGAGACATGAAAAAAATATCGGCAGTAATCAGGCGACAGGATAAAACAAAGAGGAGAGGATGAATGGAGGAGATGGATGTCAATTGATTTGTGGAAGACTGGAAACTGATGGATAGACAGGTACTGGCATGGAGTTACAGCAAAAGTCTGAACTTAAGAGCCTCCAGAGTGAGATAATGGCAAAAACAAGATAACTCATTAACAGAAGTCAGAAAGACTCAGAAATTTGGGTTTTATTACCTTTGAGAATAGAGGAACTCCTTGGAGCTAGCAACAGTCACTGGGTCTAAGTTTACATATTTTACCTTTACTTCATTCTCCCCCATCTCCAAAAGAAACAAAAAAACCCACAGAAAACTAGATCATAATTAGGTATCCTATGCAGCAATCAGCAGACTGAATTAAAAAAGAGCTCCAATTCCAAAATATGTTAGAACTTTAAAAATTCTACATAAAGCATAAAAAAAAGTAACTTCACAGGAAACATTAGAAATATTAGCTAAAAATAAGAGAAAAAAGATAACACAAGTATGTTCAATCCAGTAACTCAAAAGCACATGGTGAGGCCAGCATTGTAGCACAGTAGGGTTAAGATACAGCCTGTGATGCCAGCATACCATATGAGCAACATTTAAACTCCTGGCTGCTCCACTTCTGATCCAGTCGCCTGTTAGTAAGATTGAAAGCAGTGGAAAATGGCCAAGTACTTGGGCCTCTGCCACCAAAGATGGAGTTCCTGGCCAGGCCTTGGCCTGGCCCAACCCTGGCTGTTATAGCCATTTGGGAAGCAAACCAGTAGGTAGGCAATCTCACTCAATCTTTCCTTCTGTCTCTGTAACTCTGCCTTTCAAATAAATTAATAAATAAATCTTAAAAATAAAAAAACCCACACATACACACACATGGCAAGAGTTAAAGAAAATGAGAAAATTAAATTACAACTCACCAAAAAGTTTCTCAGAATTAAGGATCACTGTACAGAATAAATTTAAAGGGCCATCAAGTGCCAAAGAAATCATAAAAGATCCACACCAAAGCATAGAAGACATCTTAAAAGCAAAATAATTCATTTCCTAACATGAGGGAGAAGGAGAAACAGCTTCGATAGAGAGGGACAAAAGAATCTGAGACCAGAATTGTACTAGGCTTTTCAATGAAAACACTGGGAGCCAGAAGAAAAATGAAATAAAACTTTCAAATTTCAGAATAAAAATTAGTTTCAACCTAGTACTCTATCCTTATTAAATTATTAAAATAAAATGACAAGTAGACTAAAGGCATTTTTGAGAAATTCAAGGTTTGTATTTACTCTTTTATAGCTCCAATCAAATGAAGGCATGCACTAAGAAAGCCCAGGCTGTTATATCTGAAAAGCAGGAACCAAAACAAAAAAGGGAATCCAAGGGGTTGAAGATGAGAGACAGGCAAACAGGCTTCAAAAAGGACCTCTCAGATCACTTTAAGTAACACTCTGATCTCAGAATCAGCCCTTAAGGGCTTCCCAGTCTGGCTGAAAAGCCTGTGAGAGTATTTCAGGCATGGAAAACCAAGACACTGGCAAAAAATGACCTACATGAAGGATCTCTGTGAGTCAGACTCCAGCAGAAAGAAGTGTCCATCAAAGAATGTACTTTTCTCTAACGGGATGAAAGAACTTCCACTTTGCCTATGGCCTTGTCTAAATACTGACGGAGTTTGTGGATTCAAAAGGCTTCCATAGGCAGCTCATCTTAAGTGCCTCAGGTGGTCACTGACATCATACATAAGAATGTTAATTGTTACATTAACAACAGGAGTCACTGTGCACCAACTCTCTGGGCAGGACCTCTGGCCTCAATGAGTTGTATTATGAGAGTTAACCGTAAAACTAATTCTCCAATGGTTATTTTGTGTGTATGCGTGTATGTGTGCAAATTGTTGAAATCTTCATTTAGTATAGAGTTGGTCTTCTGTGTACACAGTTAATTGAAAATGAATCTTAATAGAGAATGGGACTGGTAAGGGGAGAGGGAGGAGAAGGAAGGATGGGAGTGTGTGTGAGAGGGTGGGTATGATGGGAAGAATAACTATATCCCTAAAGTCTGCACTTATAAAATTTGTATTCCTTAAAAAATAAATTAATTAATTAAAAAAAAGTAAATGACCTGTCAGGATCAAATTAGAGTTTACAGGGTTCCAAAAGTTTTGCAAGGAAGAAGATTAAACTGAGTTTTTGTGCAAAATTTGTTCACATAAAAAATTAACAAGAGGCCAGTGAAAATCTGAATCACCTACTACTACCAAAAAAAAAATTATAAAAATTAAAAGCCAGTAAAATTAGTAATTCCACAAATATGTTACACCAAAGTAATCAAAGTATCTGCTTAGCTTAGTCATTGTAAATATTATAAAAGTAATTATATTACAAAAGCTTGATGATTTAATTCAAAAATTTTGAAGATAGGCAAGAGATTCTATTTTACCATAAAAGAAAGTAACTAAAAACTCAACATGCAGCACTATAACTTAAAAACATGGCTACAGAGAATATGGATGACAACACCAAAAAGTATTGGAAGTGACTGCATTTAAGCAACAGGAATAATAAACAAGGAAGGATTAAGAGGGGTAGTGCTCATTTTGATATTATGATTTTTTCTATTACCGGACTTTTAAGATTGTATATATGATCTGGGGTCTCAATATATTTAAATGTAGATTTTTTCCATTGTTTTACTGAAGATAAAGCACACTTCTTCCACAATATAATTCATGCCTTTAATCTGAAAAACATACCACTGAAACTGCAGATGCTTTTTCTCCCATGTTTTTCTTCTTCTTCTTCTTCTTTTTTTTTCTTTTTTACAGGCAGAGTGGATAGTGAGAGAGAGAGACAGAGAGAAAGGTCTTCCTTTTTGCCGTTGGTTCACCCTCCAATGGACGCAGCGGCCAGCGCATCTCGCTGATCCGAAGCCAGGAGCCAGGTGCTTCTCCTGGTCTCCCATGCGGGTGCAGGGCCCAAGCACTTGGGCCATCCTCCACTGCCTTCCTGGGCCATAGCAGAGAGCTGGCCTGGAAGAGGAGCAACTGGGATAGAATCCGGCACCCCAACCGGGACTAGAACCCGGTGTGCCGGCGCCGCAAGGCGAAGGATTAGCCTGTTAAGCCACGGCGCCGGCCTAGAATTTCTTAATCCTTGTTTTAATAAATATGGCTGCCATCAAGTTCTACCTAGTCTGTGATACCCAGAGTCTGAAAAATATACTCAGTCCTCTGTTTCCATATGTTATACATTAATAGATTCAACCAGCTGTGAGGAGGAAATATTTTTTAAAAATATTGTACCTGGAGTCGGCTCCATGGCGCAGTAGGTTAATTCTAGGCCTGTGGCACAGGCATCCCATCTGGGCACTGATTCTTGTCCTGGCTGCACCTCTTCTGATCCAGCTCTCTGCTATGGCCTGGGAAAGCAGTGGAGGATGACCCAGGACCTTGGGCCCCTGCACCCACATGGGAGACCAGGAGGAAGCACCTGGGTCCTGGCTTCAGATCGGCACAGCTCCGGCCATTGCGGCCATCTGAGGAGTGAACCAACGGAGGGAGGACCTTTCTCTCTGTCTCTACCTCTCACTGTCTGTAACTCCACCTCTCAAATAAATAAAATCTTTTAAAAAAATATTATACCTATACTGAACATGTACAAATTTCTTCCTTGTCATTATTCCCTAAAGTATACAGTATAACAATTATTTACATAGCATTCACGCTCCATTAGGCATTATAAGTAATACAGAGATGATTTAAAGTATACAGGTAGATGTGTGTATATTATAGGCAAATAATATGCAATTTTTTATAATGGACTTGAGCATCCACAGACTTTGTTATGGGAGGTCCTGGAACCAATCCACCACAGGTATGTGCTGACTGTATAAATAAGCCCTCGACCAATCCGAAGAGATTGTCTACCCCAGAGGTTCTAGTGTGGTGCCCAGATTACTGGCATAAATAAGATTGAGGCTAATACTAGCAGTGTGAACTCTCAGGCCCCAGATAGACTTTTTAATTAAAAATATATGGGGATGATCAGGGTGATTTATGGTCTAACTAGCCTGCCAGTGATTCTGATGCACAGTGAAATATGATTGTGTATTCCAGTGGCTCCCAAATTGCTCTACTTTTTGGCATTACATCTCCATCAGTCAAAGCTGAGACTAGGATAAGGTCAGTGAGGTGCCTAGAGCACAAAATTTAAGGCAAACACTCATTCACAGGGCCCTAATGTCCAAATACATAACCCTGAGAGTTAGAATGTGTCTTTAAATTTTGCACGCTAATCCTAGCCCTTCAGTTACTATTCAGATGACTTGAATCTAAGTGTCACCTACCTCCACTGTGCCTTTTATGGAGGCCAAGGAAATGCCCAAGAAGGTGCAGATGAGGAAAGACCAAAGAAGAAACAAATATGATTACCTCCCAAACTGCACAATTAGATGCTGAATATTTAGTACTGGCTATATGATACGCTGTTTCTTACTCCAACTAATACTCATACTTCAATACGCAATGAAGACAGTTATGACAACCTCAGGAGCAGTTGTGGGAATTATCAGACATATATCATTCTTCTAACATAAAAGCTTATTATGTTTGATAACAAAGTTCTGAACTATCTAAAATGCATGCATTGGGATATCTATGAGTTTCAAACTGTTGTCTTTGGAGCCCCTAAAGGTCAAGGAAAGAAACCTCATGGGTTATTGTGGGGTGGTTGCAATCCTAACCTCCATGGCAACCATAGTGGCTCACCAGATTTAAACATAATAATTTTCACAAAACTCCACTTGGAGACAGTTTCTACCACTGGGGGAAAAAAGACTTAATCTTACAGTGTTACAAATCCAGTTTTAGACTTCCAATATTTTACTACAAATCTGATAAAATATACAAAATTATTTATTTATTTGAAAGGTGAAGGGAGGGAGGGAGGGAGGGAGAGAGAGAAATAAAAATCTAGCTTCCATCTATCTGCTGGTTCAATTCCCAAATGCTTGCAACAGCTGGGGCTGGGCCAGGATGAAGTCAAGAGCCAAGAACTCCATCCAGGTCTCCCATGTGCATGGCAGGGACTCACATACTTGAGCCATCAACAGCTGCCTCCCAGGAGCATTAGCAGGGAGCTGCATAGGAAGAAGAATAGCCATAACTTGAACTGTGCTCTGATACAGGATGCAGGCATCACAAGAGAGAAGTTAACTCACTGCACCACAAGCATGGCCACATACAGAAATATTATTAATGCTGAGTAGAGATCATGTCATCTGGCCTGGAAAATATCAGAATTTGCTTCCACTGTGATCCGAAAATTGGCAGACCACGAAAATCAGAGTAGTGGCTCTCTGCCTTTTCTAAACTACGGAAACGCTTCTGTAAATACAATTTTGGGGAAAGTCCAAAAAATAACAAAGGCAGATCTACTGTTATTAAAAAGAAAGAATGGTACACTCCCCAAAATCTTCCTCCATCTGCACCCCATACCCGTCTTTCTCCAGACCTTCCCCCTCCAGAGAAAACACTAGGACATGTGATATCAAAGTATCAGAAATCACCTGATTGAGATTTAAAAGAAATAGACGTTTTTATATTTTCACCATGAAGAGAGTTAAAGCTTTGTTTTTTTTTAAAAAAAGAGAATATATAAACTAAAATTTCAAAGTGCACCACAATCCTTAGAAATCAGCCACTTCTTTTCAACGAATCATTAAGTTGCCACAATTGAGAAAAGCAGGAAATAGTCAAGGCAATGAAATGTTGCTAACCCCAAACCACTATTTCTACTTATAAGAATATAATGACTTACTATTCTAATGTTAGTGAAAAAATTCCTCCTGCTTTGGATACCAATAGAGAGCTGGTTCAAACAAATTTGGCCTGGGTTCCCATGTACAATTTTCATCTCAAAAACCTTACACAACAACAAAGCATTCTAGAAAAGGAATGGTTTAGGTAGGACAATGTAATTACATAAAATATTTCACCAACCATTATTATGTTGAAAGTATTTGATTTTCTTTACTGAGTTATTTTTCAAATATGATATGAACTCATTTCATACTTAACATTTTTACTAAAATAAATAAACAAGATTTTTCCTAAAATATTTAAACAACCATTTTACTATATGTAAAATACAATATTTTATGAGCATTAAGTTCTATCTAAACTTTGACTTACATTAGTTACTTCAAGAACACTAAAAGCACAATATAGAATTTAGCAACCAAACCAAAAATGTCTGTAACTTTTTCACATATCCATGAGAACTGAAAAAAATATATAATTAACCTAGGAAATTATTGCAGCACTTAAAGGTTTTAAAATCTACTAATAAAAATATTTGTTAGAAGCTGGGCTGAGCCTTGATATTATCATTCCAGAGTTTATGGAAGAGAGAAGTGATCTTTGTAATCATCAGTGTGTCAAAGAATTTCTTCCCCATTTTAATTACAAAAATATAATAATATAGCCCTCATAAGTGAATCCAATAAAGCATACATGGACACATACACTACTTCTAAATATTTTATCCTCTTATATTAATTTGCTATACAAGATTGTACATTAACCTCTTTCTGAAGAAAAGTCTCTCTCACACGTAAAAGAAACTCATACCTGCAAAACTTAATTGTTCATTACATAATTTAAGAATGTGACATTAAAACAAAAGTAGCTAAACATTAAGACTTAACAAGGATAGGTCAGAAAAAAAATTACACTATTACAGGAAAGAAAACCTTTAAAAATTTTTCTAAGAAGTTTGAATTCAAGTAAGAACAGTGTTTTCAATAAACATTACAATGTACCATTTTGTAGGTCTATGTCTTATTCTTAAAGCATTTTGAGGTCTCTAAAAAATATTTTAAAGAAATGACACACACACAAAAAACCCGTGTTATTTCAACTTTTTGATTAAAAAAAATTAGTTTAAAATAGTAGATCGTTAGTTTCCTACCTCATTAAATTAGGTAAACTAAGTCTTAAGTAGTCACCATAGCTGTGTTGTCAACATATTAAATGTTGCCGAGTATCTGATAGTTTAACTGCTACTCTGTGTAATTAAAACTACAAAAAAATCAGAACTGAAAATAATCATTTCAAGCACATTATCAAAATCTGTGTATGCTCATGATTCCACTTTGTTTTCCCCTTAACTACAAAATAATGAAGAATGACTTTTCACTCAAGTAAAATCAATAATAATTTGAGAATAAGATCATGCTTAGAATATACTTTTTGAAGTGATATGAAGAAATAATTTGTAAGAATAATAAAATGCCAAAAGATAAAGGAAATTGCACTTACATCCATAGCTCTTTTAATAAAAGGTATCTGTGTGCCACTGTCCAGATCTTCATTTATAATAAGTCGTCTAGCCCACTGACCCGCCCTGACAACACCACTCCCATGAATTAAAACCATCAGTTTCTGTGGATTTGTCAAAGCATCTTCGCTCATGAAGATGAAACTCTTTGGTTCATTCTCAGTAGCATCTACCTGTAATTGAAAAATAATAATAATACTAATAAATCACTGTTTTCTGATTAGGCATATGCATAAATGAGTGGTCATTACAGAAGTATAGAAGTAAAAATAACAACATATGCATTAGAGATTAACAATCACACAATAGGTGGATAAGCAAGATATGACATTAACTTAAACATTAGAAAAAGAATATTGGAAATATTATTGTATATTTAATATTACATTGTCATTTTAATAACAATTCTGAATGCTTCCTATGGACCAGGTACTGTTGTTTTAAAAGCATTATCCCTTTCAATCAGACTTTCATTAAAGTAGAGCCATTATAACATACACTTATAGATGAAGATATTGAGATTTAGGAAGTTTAAATAGGTTGCCCCAAACCACACTTATTAAATTTATAATTCTATAATGTAATTATAATTATATAAGAATATTGCATATATAACAGAAAAAAGGTTCCAATCGAAAGATACACCTGTTGGAAAAATCATATTATTAACCACAAATACTATCAAACTTTTAAAATTCAAATATATTTTGTTTTATGCGAATAGACTTTCAGCTTTCATTCAGATTGTGAACACAGGATTAAATAACAATTATTTTATGAAGCAGGATCATTTATGTTCTCCAATAACCTTTTTTGGATGAAAAAGTATTTAATGTATTTTGATTATTCTTTATAGTTAAATTTGTAACTAGATGATATATGATTTTGACTTAAAAGATGTAGGAAGGGGTAATTTCCCTATGTCATGGCACACACTTAGTGGTATCCCACATTGGCAGGAGCAGTAACCAAAAATGGAAGCCTCTGTACAGTGGGGTCAGAGTGAGAAGCTGAAGAGTTCTGATGGCTAGTAACACACAGCCCCAGACACAGAGCAGGTCAGTCCACATGCTATGTAATATAACAGCTCTTTACTTTTTCCACAGTGTAAGTTCATACAATTGTAGAGCAAAAAAATACCAATGCCAAAAAATGTTCAGGATTCTCAATGTTCCCCATTAATATACATGGAAATAAAAAAAGAAAATGAATTTCTCTATTTCCAAAACAGACTGGCCTCAGGTACAGGTGCTTAACCATTTGTGTGAACTGTACACACAGCCATTGTTTAGTGAGAACAGAATGGCAATGGGGCTTGAGAAAAACACCTCCCCAAGAATTCCCTCATCCCTTTCCCTGTTTCATTTTCCTCCACAGCATATACCACAATTCAACATATTGTAAGCTTTACTTTGTGTATTTGTTTGTGAATATGTTTATTCACCACTCACTCTCCACAACAGAATATAGTCAGGAAGGCACAAAGTTCTCTGTTTTGTATTCAGCTACATTTCCAGTGTCTAGAACAGAGCCTGCCACACTGTAGGTACTCAGGGGGAATAAATAAACTTTTGGAATAAGGAAATTTATCAAGCATCACCAGTGACATCCTGTAGACAAAAGACTTTTAACCAAATAAGCATCCTCTTAAATGCTTGTAACACTCACCTAGTTCACAAACCATATGTTACAGATGAAATTAATTTGAGGAGGCTGCACAAAGAATTAAAATGACATAACTGTAACTTTATTATTAGCAACTAAAAATGCAGGAAGAGAAGCAGGAAGTGTAAAACAATCATCTCAGTTTCACCTTAGTTGTTATGTCCAGGGAAACCAAATTATGATGATGACAGTGAATGTGAAGTCACACAGAAGAGAGGTGATGACAGACAGAGGAAAACGAAACTGAGAAGAAAAATTCCCTTTTACCTAGGACCATTATATAAAAACAGGCAAATCACACAGTTAAAATAGCTAAAAAATGGAAAATGGTGATAAGAACAAAGGGAAAAAATTAAAAGGCAAAGCTGTCAGCGTACAATAAAAAAGAGTCTACAGAGGTTCTAGCCATTCAATTACCAGAGTATATCTAAACACGCACAAACAAAAGGGCCTCTTAATGTCAGTGAGTCCTTAATGGGGCCTAAAATGGCCATGGAAATGGACATCTATTTATCTTAATGAAAAAACCTGTAGCTATACACTTTCCAGCGGGTTCTGATCACTACCCCTTTATTACTGACTTTTTTTTCTGTTTGACTAAGTCTCTTGTTATCAGGGTTGAGTCAATTCTTTAAACAATGGGATATTGTCATTTTGAACTCCAGAATAATCACTTTAAAACTGGAAGAGTACTTATTTTCAGAAAACAAAATGTAGTTTGTATATACAATAATGCTGCTCAAGAATTTTTAAAAGGTAACTAATTAAGATAGCTATAAATAAATGAATAAATGTTTTACTTCAATATTCAGAAAAACGGACTTTGAAAACATGAGAATATCGTAATTCTCAACAAAAAAACAATAAAGAAGAACAATAAAATCATACTAATAGTAAGTGGGAAGAGCAACATCTGAGTTGGTTATTAGGCGATATTCACCTCAATTTAACCCAAAATTCTGACTCTACATATGGTAACCATAACTTACTCTGTATAAAGTTGTACTAATTTGATGCAGTAAAATACCTGCAGGAATAAAATAAATTTTCATTAACCTAACTGTTTGGAAATGTCTGTTCCAAGGCTACTTGTCTTCAAACAGTGGTAATTCATTAAGCTAAGCTTTCATTAAGGAATACACACAAAGGTCATTCCAGCACACCACTTAACTTTATTGACAAATCAACTTCAAACACCATTAGGTCACTGAGACTGCACCAAACAATTTCTAGGAGTTATCAATTCATTTTGAGATACTAATGAACTTCACTAATTGTGCTGCTTCATTTAAACATGTTGTGTGTAATAAATGGAACTCAAAATTGGAATTCAGATTAGGTGAATTTATGTATCCAATATTCTACAGAAGTACAAGATACAATAACTGAGGATATTCTGTGCCTATTTATGTGATGTGTGAATATGACAGGATCGTGATCTTTACCAGAAAATCGTGGGTTTCTACAAAGTGCTGTCAATTAAATAAAAAATAAATCTTATTTTTATAATACTAAAACCAGTTCATCATCAGGAAAAGAAAGTTTGGTAATACTCTTTTAGTAAAAAGAACTCTTCTCAAAAACAAAACAAAACCACTAGCTCTGAGATTTAAGAAAAATCAGGAGAAAAATAAAAGCTACTGAAGCAAAAATTCACAACTACACTCATTGCATGGTGACTGATGTGAGTTTAAGGATTATATGGAACTTCAAATACTAGAGTTACAGGATTCAATATATTTTTTATATGTAATGATTGTTTTTATTTGTGGAGCACAATGTGAAGACTCTATTAACTGTGTTGTATCAATGAATCAACCTTCGGTTTTTAAAATATCATTCTTCAGAAACTGCAAAAGAAACAAAATTAACATGAAAGGAACCTCAACAAAGTGACAAAATTCTACTCTGAGTTTCCAGAAGACCACAGTCAATACACAGTTTTAGTACAGTAAAGCACAAATTAAAACAGAAGTATAGGCCGGCACTGCGGCTCATTTGGCTAATCCTCTGCCTGTGGCGCCGGCACCCTGGGGTTCTAGTCCCGGTGGCTGCTCTTCCAGTCCAGCTCTCTGCTGTGGCCCGGGAAGGCAGTGGAGGATGGTCCAAGTGCTTGGGTCCTGCACCCACATGGGAGACCAGGAGGAAGCACCTGGCTCCTGGCTTCGGATTGGCGCAGAGCGCTGGCCATAGCGGCCATTTTGGGGGTGAACCAACGGAAGGAAGACCTTTCTCTCTCTCTCTCTCTCACTATCTAAATCTGCCTGTCAAAAAAAAAAAAAAAAAAAGAAGTATAAATCACAAAAAAGACTGACTTATTCACTATCAAAAAACTATTAAAATATTGGCTTTAGTTTATTTCTGAATGAAGGACAGTTTCCAAAAAAACCAAACGGTGAACCAGCTATTATAGAGAACGATGTTTCATTCACTAATAGGTCACAAGGATTTAGAATAGTGTCTAGCACCTACAAGATTCTTAAAGAAATATTTATTGAAAGAATGAATGAAGACTAACAATGAGACCCTAGCACTTGAGGTTACCTACAAAAATTAAATATAAATAAGATTTCTTGGGGTGGGCATTTGAATAGCAATTAGGTCACAGCTTGGAACAACTCTACCCCATATCAGTGCCTCGTTCCAGTCCTGGCTCCTCTGCTTCTGATACAGCTTTCTGCCAATGCACAGTCTGGGAGATCAGATGATACCTTGAGTTACTTGGGTCCTTGCTAACCACAATGGTAGACCCAGGTGGAGTTCCTGGTTCTTGGTTTTGGCCTGGCCTATCATGGCTATCATGGTTATTCGGGCAGTGAGGCAGTGGATACCAGACCTCCTTCTGTCTCTCTATCTCTGTCTCTCTCTAGAGCCTTACAGATCAACACATTTTTAATTTAAAAAAAAGTGGTTTTTTTTTTGTTTTTTTTTTTTTAAACCTAGCTATAGAATCAACTGTGGAGATGGATTAAGAACTCCTCAAACTGTCCAATTAAAAATACAGTATCGGGGCTGGCGCTGTGGCACAGCGTGTTGATGCCCTGGCCTGAAGTGCTGGCGTTCCCATATGGGTGCCAGTTTGAGGCTCAGCTACTCCACTTCTGATCCAACTCTTTGCTATGGCCTGGGAAAGCAGTAGAAGATGGCCCAAGTTCTTGGGCCCCTGCACCTGCATGGAAGACCTGGAAGAAGCTCCTGGCTCCTGGTTTCGGATCGGCGCAACTCCAACTGTTGCAGCCAACTGGGGAGTGAACCAATGGATGGAAGACCTCTCTTTCTCTCTCTCTGCCTCTCCTCTCTCTGTGTAACTCTTTCAAATAAATAAATAAATCTTCAAAAAAACACAGTATCATTCCCTGAGGAATCTGTAAATCTCATGCAAAATTTTATGCAAACAAAATTTTTGATATGCAAAGTTTTGTGCACTAAATGAGTCATTTTTACCAAGTATTTCAGATTCTTATATATCATAAAATCTAAGGGTTGTTATGGACACCAACATCTAATTTAGTCCATCTATCACTTCACATATAAAATTACTATGTCTTAACTTGAAAGCTTAATATTTTGTTTTAAATGAAAAACAAAAAGGATTTTTGTTCTTTTGAGAATTTGAGTCTGAGAACAAATCTCAAACTTTTTCACTCTGAAATGGCAAAATATGAAAAAAAATCTCAAAAAACTGTTCTGCCAGGAGTAGTGTTAAAACAGAAAGGACCAAGAATGAATTTGGGAATGTGCAGAGGTAACATATTATGTGTAGAAATAAACCATGTTTTTAAAAATCAAGAAATATTTATAGTGTCTAATCCAACAAAATATGCATGGATTTATTCAAATAAATAAAACACCCAGTGGAATGAGAAAGGAGAGGAAAGGATAATCCTTTTTACCATGACACCAGTTTCTAAAAGACTGGAACTTATTATTTCTTTTCAATACACTGAAGAGTATTACTTTATAAGAACTATTGTGCACAGTGGAATCAGGTATACTAACAGGAATTTAAAGCTATCTTTATCAATATCAACACATTAGGACCTTTACATTTACACTTACCACAATTAATCTAAAACAAAACTCTATTTTCTGAATTGAAAATTATTTTACTTAAGGAATGCAATGCATTATAGAATTAACATTATTTTAAAATTGGACTTACTGGAATAGATATTTTTTTCAAATTACAGTCCTTTTCCAGGAGCTCATATACATACTTCGTGATGATCTAAGGAGCAAAGAAATAACATTAAGATTAATGTCTTAATTAAGATATAATGTCATATATTATCAAAATTGATATAAGTTTTGGTAAATTATTGGAAGTTATTCATGTGAGTGAATATCTCTTCAGATTGGGATATTTTGACACTACATTAAAAGACTCCTTTTTGATTCAGTACCTGTAACAGTTTACTTCCCCATGCTGTATGAATAATTATGTACCTTATACTAAGGATTAAGAACAGTTAACCTAAACTCACAAAAAAAAATATATAGGGCTTTCTTTTTCAAGGGAGTCCAAGATATTTCAAACAGAAAAGAAAATATTACTGTTTGTGGGGGACAAAAACAATGTCCCACTCCGCAAAGATGTCTATTTCCTAACTGCTGGAGTTAATTCCTAGGAATGTGTTATGCTACATGGTAAAATACCTGCATATATGGTTAGGTTAAGGACCTTAAGAAGACCAGATTATCCTGTTTTATCCAGGTAAATGTATTATAATCATAAAAATCTTGAAGTTAGAAGATTACAAAAGAACAGTGCCAGAGGGAAGTGAAGTGAGATGGACTCCACAGCTTGTCGTTGGCTTTGATGGGGGAGAAAAGACAACACAAGGCAACAAATGTGGGAGCCTCTAGAAAGTGAGAGAACTTTTAATTTACATCCAGTAAGAAAATGAGACACCTCAGTCCTGCAGCTGCAAGGAAGTGAGCTCTGCCAACAAAGCAAAGAGGCAGTGAACAGATTCTCCCCCAGAGCTTAAAACAGCCAGGCCATACCTTGATTTCAGTTCAGTGAGACTCATATCGAACTTCTGATCTAAAGAACTGGGAGATAATAAACTTGTACTGCTTTACGCCATCACTCTTAGGTAATTTATTAGAGCAGCAATAGAAAACCAATAGGCTATTCCTATTAAGGAAGGCCAAGAGTGAGAAAAGGGATGTTTGCAATAAAAGCAAATAGGCACTAGATGGTTTGAATGGTCATTTTAAGAAGTTTATCTCCTCCCCCAAACGTCTTTACTTATCTATGCAAAATACCTCAGAGAATAATTTTAGCAGCAACAAAATTAAAAGTCAAATTTTATGAAATAAAATCAGAAGATGATTTTTTTTTTGGAAAATTGAGATGTCAATTGCTTTATTGCTATATTCCACAATCTAAAATAGATTCTTTATCCTGCTTTCTTTAAGAAGTCCAAAATTCTTCTATGTATATGAATTCACTTCATTTTAGAAACAGTATATTACATGTATGCTTGAAAAGCTTTACTTGGCTGGTATTATAATTTAAAAGTTATGATGTTACACTGGAATTAAGTAATAATCATTAATCAAACAGTATTCTTACATCTCAATGTACTAGTTACAATTATGCTCATTATGCTTTTACCATAAAGTAATGATACTGCAGACTTGAAAGAGTAAACAAAAAATATGTAGGTTTAGACTAAATATGTGTATAAAGTTATACAATGGTCTGCCATTTTAAGAGAAATAGCTTAAGTAAATGAGATTAGGTAAAATGAGTAGCTTAACATTTCTGAAAATTTCCTATGAAATCATAAAATATCCTTACATTTAAAACAACAACAAGCCAATCAAAGTTAATTCAAAATCAAATGAATTTTATCAATATGTAAAATACTTCAGGAACAATTTGAGAATTTAAAAATTAAACTATTGTAGCAGTGCATACTTCATAGCAATATAACTGTAATATTACAGTTAATTTTCAGTTTTCATACTACAGGATAATGCAAAAGAATTCTAAAACTGGTTATATTTGGTTTTGAAATATATTACAGGCCGAATATATACTCTGGATTTGCCATATATCAAATTAAATAATGAAGCCATGTATCAAGTAAGAGTTAAAGAAACACTAACTTTCTTGTCTATTTTGCCTTGACCTCAAATTCCTGACTGTAGAAGAAAAGCCACCATAAACTAAAATGGCCATTTCTTAGGTAGCTCTCTCTGCAGATCATAAGTCAATTTATTTCAGGCCACTCTCCCTGCCCCACCCCAATCCTGCAAGGTAGGGCAGAGCAACCCACTCTCCATGTTCCCCTCAACATGCCTGAACGTTATTATACCACACACTAGCTTGGTATCATTTACCTGTCACTTGACTAGTCTTCGAACACAATGATTTGGGTATCCCATTTTTATCCCTCTTTATACTCACAGGGTACTATCTGGCAAGTTGAGCATGCTTTAAAATGGTACAAGAATTCTTCTCATTGTCCCTCCTGTCTTCACCTTCTGAGGAAGGTAAGTGTTTCTTATTTTAAAAAATCTTTTCTAATTTCTGAATCAAGGCTAAGGAAAAAAGTGTTAAGGATTCATTCATTGCCTTCCAGACTGCATAAGATTGCAATCTGCATTTAGACAAATTAAAAAATGAAAAGATAATTTTGAAAAGGAGATACAAAAATGTATTTCTATTCAAATATCATGTGTTCAAGTAGTCACTGGAAATGGTGTCCATAGATGAAAAGAAAAGGCTTAAGAGGCTAACTATGTTTTAAAATTTTATCTTCATCTAGTAAGAAACACAGGAACTTCCAGTTTCTAGTTGGAAAATTTCAAACACATCAACAGGGTTCCTGTTAAATACCAAGGGATTGCAACTAAAATTATAACACTCATGTCATACGTAAGGACTCTAGGAAAATCCAATGATGATAGGAAACATAAAAACAAGGACACTAAATGAAATTTTAGCCTCTGACACCCAGCTACAGCAAACAACACTATCTAATTCTTAACTACATAAACATAAAACTTCACACTAAAGACCAATCCACCTGACTTGTTTTACCTATTACATCACGTAAGGCTTTCAATAATCAATCAACAGGATGCCAAAAGGCAAAATGAACAACAATAACAAAAACCCCCCACAGTCTGAAGAGAAAAAAACATCAAAACCAGACTAAGATATGGCAGAAACATCGGAATTCTCATATTGCAAATTTAAAACAACTATGATTGATATGCTAAGGACTTTATTGGAAAAGTGGACAACATACAAGAACAGATGGTAATGTAAGCAGAAACACCCCTTATTAATGATCAAAAAGAAATACTAGATCAAAATCATCATAAGAGAAATGAAGAATGCCTTTGATGGGCTCATGAGATTGGATACAGCCAAAAAAAAAAAAAAAAAAATCAGCAACTTGAAGGAACGTCAGTTGAAACTTAGAAACCTTAAAGGGGAAAGAAAAAAGAATGAGAAGATGGAACTGAGTATTTGAGAATTACAGAACACTTACAGAAGGTACACCATATGTAAAATGAGAATACAAGAAGAAAAAGGAAGAGAGCAACAATCTGAGGTAACAGGGCTTGAAATTCTCAAAAATCACAAACACACAAAGAAAATAGATCCAGGTAGTACAGAGAACAGCAAACAGGATAAATCTTGAAAAACTACACCTAGCCACATCACATTCAAATTGCAGAAAGACAAGGAGAAAATCTTGAAAGAAGTTGGGAGTGGGAGCCAAGGGAGATATCACACCTTCAGAGGCACAAGGATAAGCGTTAACATTGAACTTCACTTAGAAACCATGCAAGTAAAAGGAGAGTGGAACGAAATATTCAAGTTGTTGAAAGGAAGAACATCAGTAATCTAGAACTCTGTACCTTGCAAAATTATCCTTCAAAAGTGAAGGAGAAATAAAGGCTTTCTCCAATAATAATTGCAATTTTTTTTCTGCCAATAGACAAACTTTACAAGAAATGCTAGAAAGTTATTTCAGCCGGCGCCGCAGCTCACTTGGCTAATCCTCCGCCTGTGGCGCCAGCACCCCGGGTTCTAGTCCCGGTTGGGGCGCCGGATTCTGTCCCGGTTGCAGGAAGGCAGTGGAGGGTGGCCCAAGTGCTTGGGCCCTGCACCCGCATGGGAAACCAGGAGGAAGCTCCTGGCTCCTGGCTTCGGGTAGGCACAGGCGCTGGCTGTAGCGGCCATTTAGGGGGTGAACCAACGGAAGGAAGACCTTTCTCTCTGTCTCTCTCTCACTGTCTAACTCTGCCTGTCCAAAAAAAAAAAAGTTATTTCAGAGATAAGGAGAATTTTAAAAATCCAGAAATTTGGATATACATAAAGAAATTAAGAATTTAAAGACAGAAATGGTTTAAAAATCTTTCATTTTTCTCATTTTTCAAGTGAACTAACCAATAGTTTGTTCAAAACAGTAATAGCAAAATATATATATGGTGATTGTAGCTTATAGATAATTGAAATGAATGATAGCAATGTTACAAATGACAAAGAGGGAGGAACTAATAAAACTCTGTAGTAAGGTACTTTTACTACCCATAAAGAAGTTTCCTATTATTTGTAAGAAATATGGAGAAAAAATTTTACCACACCTAATTTGCATGGATTAATTTTTAGTCTTAAGAAATGGTCATACAGATAAAATTAAATAAATCCACAATGGAACAGACAGGAGAATAATTCTAAATAGCTATATATTCATGGAATAAATCCTTGGGCTACTGATAGCATAATGCCCACTAACAGTCTACCTAAACATTTTTCTCTGATCTCAGAGTTCCTCCACCTAAGGATTAAAGGAAGAACAGGGGAGGAGTGGGCATTTGGTTAGGAAAGGGTTTGGGTTCTGGTCCCAGCTGCTCCTCTTCTGATCCAGCTCTCTGCTGTGGCCTGGGAAAGCAGCAGAAGATGACCCAACTCCTTGGGCCCCTGCACCCACATGGGAGACCAGGAGGTAGCTCCTGTCCTGGCTCCTGGCTTTGGATCAGCTCAGCTCTGGCTGTTGAAGTCATTTGGGAAGTGAATCAGCGGATGGAAGATCTCTCTCTCTCTCTCTCTCGCTCTCGCTCTCGCTCTCGCTCTTGCTCTCTTGCTCTTGCTATCACTCTTGTTGTATAACTCTGTCTTTCAAATAAATAAAAATAAATCTTTTAAAAAAAGATTACTATTGAAGGGTTGGGAGAAGTTAACACTAAGAAGCCTCCCAAAAGGTGCTTTGGACTCCTTTGAGACTGGATAAAGAAATATAACTGACAAATGCCTAAACAGATTAGAGGAGATGTAAATATTTTAAATACAAACTTAATATTTATAATTTGATGGCCCAACTTTCTCTCTTTCTTACTCTGAAGAAACTGTCTCAATAGGGCCAGAAAGATTCATAACGATAACAATATTTTTCACAAATTATTACTATGTGAAATAAACATTTGTAAATTAGGTCCAACAGGAAAGCAAGGACCTCAGCTGGAAGCACAAAACTCCAATATCCACATATCATCAGACATATCAGTTGGTAGAGATAACATACAAATTCTAAGAGAATCCAGACTTTGATTGTAAGGGTAGATGAACTGTACCAAAAGGAACAGAATTAAATATATTTAAAGTCTTCAAAAGGATCATCAAAAATAAACATTATTAAAAAATGCCTGGGCTGGCCCTGTGAGGTAGTTTAAACCAGAACCTGCAGTGCCAGCATCCCATATCGGCACCAGTTCAAGTCCTGGCTACTCCAATTCTGATCTAGCTCCCTGCTAATGCATCTGAGAAAGCAGTAGAAGATAGCCCCAGTGCACCTACATGGGAGATCAAGAAGAAGCTCCTGGCTCCTGGCTTCTTACCAGCCCAGCTCCAGTCATTGCGGCCAACTAGAGAGTGAACCAGCAGATGGAAGACCTCTCCCTCTCTCTCTCTCTCTGTACTCTGCCTTTCAAATAAATAAAATTTTTCAAAAACACATGGATTTCAAAATATTTTTCACAAAGATAAACTTAATTAATATTATCTAATTATCTAATATTAACTTATCTAATATTAACTCTACTATTCACCAACTTTTTGAAGTACTCTCCTAACTATGAATTTTGTTCTCTTGCCATCAAAAATCTCAGAAAACAGACTCAAAAGTCTTCTTGAATTATAAAACATGAACTAAATCTGTAAAAAGAATTGAGAAACAATTTTAAGACATTTTAAAAGAAAATATTTCAAACATGTAAGCATTAAGCAGAATTTTCAAAAAAAGCTGGGCTAATCAAGAGCTATTAGTAGAAATCTACTTCTAATTTATCTTTCAGACATGAGTGCCTGAGAGATCCAATCTTGCCTCTACTTCTGATAGAGCTTCCTGCTAATGCACCTGGGAGGCAGGAGATAGATGAAGTACTTGAGTCCCTGTCACCCACAGAGACCCAGATGGAGCTCTTGGCTCCGGAATTCATCTTGGCCCTCATCTTGGCCCAGCCCCAGCTGTTGTGGGCATTTGGGGAGTGAACTAGGGAAGAAAGATTTCCTTACCTCCCTCTTTTCCTCCCTTCTCTCCTGCTCTCTGTGGCACTCAGTCTTTCAACAAATAAATAAATAACAAATGAAATTATGTGTAACTATTATAATGAAATAATTTAATTTCAGTTCTCTGCTTATATTATATATATAATATTTATATTAGATCCTTATAAAACTTGAAAATAGTTTAGTTTTAGATAAGCATCATCTTTCCACATTATTCACTTGCTTGGGAAGTCTTGATTAGTAAACTAGAAATTTCCTTATAAATTTATAGGCCAAAGGAGTCATTTTAGCAGTCTGATTAATCACAAATATATTATCCCAAATGTAAATGAAATCTGATATTACGAGGTCTTACTATATGTGTCGGAAATTTAATATTTTGGAAATAGACTTCTTTTAACATAACTTTTACTATGATTATATCTACTCTGTTATTCAGTTTCACTTTATTGATAAAAATGGCATTTAAAAAACCCCCAGAGCTTTTAAGAAACCAGTCTTACACATTTCATCTCTAAACAAAGTGCAATTGGTAGGAGACTGTACCTTTAAGCAATGACTTGATTCAGAACATGTTTATCCCCAAAGCAGTATGTTAGGAACATTCACACAGTACGATTTTTACCTTCAGGGCCAAGCAATTTATGGTTCAACAGCATCAGATTTAGTAGTGTAGCAGCAGGATAATGTAGTACTCCTAATAGTATTAAAAGTTATGAAAGCTGTATATTGAATTTAGTATTACAGATTAATTTGTCATTTATAAGCAAAATGGGAAAATGTATAATTATGAAGCTTAAAACAAAAACTATTTATGATCAAATATTAAAAAATCCATTTTTGAAAAATATTAACTTTTGATATTTAGACAAAAGAAACAACCCTGCATGTATTAGTAATTTTATTTTCTATTTTACATTGCTCTTTTGCTTTAGATCAGTATCTTATAAATCACTTTAAAAATTTTGCTTAATTACTATTTTTAGTTCATGAAGGCAAATTTACTCTAATTCATTGTTAATTACTACATTTTGATTTTATCTTTTATTTTCTTCTTTCCATTTATGTTGTCTTTTCTATGCTTCTTTCTTTTCATATCTTTTAGTAGATTAGGTTTCCTTTAATCCAGTCTTTCTGATATAAATGTTATACCCTCGGGAGGGTGCTGTGATGCAGCACATTAAACCATAACTTGGGACACCTGCATCCCATACTGGTACAGGTTTCAGTGCCAACCACTCTGCTTGCAATCCAATTACCACTAATGCACAGCAGATGATGGCCCAAAAACGTGGGCCCCTGCCTCCCACATGGGAGACGGGGATGGAGTTCTTGGCTCCTGGCTGTGGTCTGGCCCAGCCCCAGCTGTTGTAGGCATTTGGGGAGTGAACCAGCAGATGGAAGTGCTTTCACTCTCTTGTGTGCTCACACTCCCCTTCTCTGTCTCCTGTTCTGTTACTCTACCTTTCAGAGAAATGAATAATACATCTTTAAAAAAAATGAAAGTTTTGGGGCTGGTGTTGTGGCATAACAGGTAAAGCAGCCGACAGAGAAGCAGGCATCCCATGTGGGTGCCAGTTTGAGTCCTGGCTACTTAACTTCCAATCCAGCTCCCTGCTAATGGCCTAAAAAAAAAAAAAAAAAGGAAGATGGCCCAGTGGGAGACCTAGATGAAACTCCTGGCTCCTGACTTTGGCCTGGCTTATCCTGGGCTGTTGCAGTCATCTGGGGAACCAGGAGATGTAAGATTTTCTCTCCTTTTAAGTCTTTCAAAATAAAAAAATAAACCTTTAAAAAAAGGTTACACATTCTAGAGTTCTATTTCTCTTGTGACATCTCTATAGTTTTAACATGACTATCTGGCACACTGAAGTCTAAAACTAATGCCCTTCTTTTCCTCTTGAATAGCTGAGCAGTTTTATTTTTATACAGTGTATTCATCTCATCTTGGTATTGCGCTTTTTTGTTGTTGTGTTATCTAACTAATGTTTGTTTAGATCACTCATATGTTTATCTATTACTTTACTCAGACTCCTTTTTTTTTAAAAGATTTCTTTCTTTATTTTTTGAAAGGCAGAATTACAGAGAGACAGAGACAAAGAGAGAGAAGTCTTCTATCTGCTAGTTCACTCCCCAAATGGCCTCAACAGCTGGAGCTGAGCCAATCTGAAGCCAGGAACCAGGAGCTTCCTCTGGGTTTCCCACATGGGAGCAGGGGCCCAAGGACTTGGGCCATCTTCCACTGCCCTCCCAGGCCAAAGCAGAGAGCTGGGTCAGAAGCGGAGCAGCTGGGACATGAACCGGCACCCACATGGGATGCCAGCTCCACAGGCAGTGGCTTTACACGCTACGCCACAGCACTGGCTCCTCAATATTCCTTCTTCATTACATCTCTCATTTTCTTGTTAACTCAGTTTTCTTCATTAGTTTTTTAAGTAAAGATAGACTATCAGCTTTTTTTCTGAAAATATCTCTATCTGGACACAATTCTGAATGGCAGTTTTATTTGGACATGCAATTCTAGATCAAATTATTTTCTCTGGTGTCTTCTGGTTTCTGTAGCTGTTTCTCTTGTCAGTCTAGCTGCAGCTATAGGTTATCAGGCTTCATTCTCTGATTTTTTTATAATTGTGACTAAACCTGTGATATGTCACAGATTCACTATAATACCTAGATGAAGGTTTTGGCTTATTTATCCCCTGAGGACTCAATTTTTGTTCTCAATCTTTCATAACTCAAGACAATTCAAATACTGTATATTCAAATTAATTTCTGCTCTCATTCTCTTCCTCTATGACCCTATAAATGAGAAGACTGCAAAAAGCTCATGGATAACAGATTTTTAAAATGAGTTTATTTTGGTGCAAAAACAAATTGAAATCCGTGCAGATTTTTTCTTACATGCATATCCATGAACTTTTCAAAGACCCCCAATATATCAGCATATTTATCTCTTATATCCAAATTTACAGAAGTACAAAAATATGGATACTTACCTGCATGTGCATACACAGACACACATATGCATATATCTGTTAAGAACACATAAGCAATACCACCACCAGCAATGAACAAATCTTGGCTTTACAAATAGTTCGTTAGCTCTCATTGGAAAAGAAACTGGTCCAATGCTTTGAACAGCAAAAGTACAAAATAAAGTAAGAAAAAACATTTTTTGCATAATAAGTTAATACTGAAAGATTATTTATTTATTTATTTATGTGATTTACTTTGGAGGCAGAGCTACAGAGAGAGGGAGAGACAGACAGAGAGAGGTATTCATCTGCTGGTTCACTCCAAAATGGCCGTAATGGCCAGAGCTGCACCCATCAGAAGCCTTGTTATGGGTCTCCCATGTTGGTGCACGGGCCTAAGAACTTGGGCCATCTTCTACTGCTTTCCCAGGCATATTAGCAGGGAGCTGAATTGGAAGTGAAACAGCTGGGACTTGAACCAGAGACCACATGGGATACCAGCACTGCAGGCGGAGGGTTAACCTACTATGTCACAGCACTGGCTCCTCATTAAGAAATCTTAAAGGAATATAAAAACCTGCTTGATGAGCATCCTTCTATCCAAATCTGAGACGATTCAGGCATCAGAATAATGATAGTAATGGATTAGATAGCCAATTAAACAAAAGAATCCATCAGTCCGTAACAAAATAAATAAAGAGTAAAAGGAAGGAGGATGGACAGCTCTCATACCAAAATGCTAACGTATAAGGAAAAAATGGTAGAAAATCATGAACATATGCTAAAATTAGTAGGTAAAAACTTCATGGTCTCAAGCAAAATTTTCCTCCCAATTACTAATTAGTTACAAAGACAGAAATAACAGTAATTTTACAAGGGGACCTGGAAGACACCACCAATATTGGAACAAGCCAAGATCACTTGCTCTTGTTAACATGTTTGGAAGATAAAAGATCACTTCTAAAGTACTTCTGCAAAAAATGAATAATCTGAAAACATAAGAAAGATGGTGGTATAGCAACAGGACATTTTGACTCACACAGGGAAAAATAGATAGTTAACAAGCAGAGGGGATACAGGCCAGCGACGGAATCGAGAGAAGTTTGCTCAGAGTAGCTCAGGAGTCCACCAGAGACTGCTCAAGTGCATGCTAAGGGAGAAAGGAGGAAGGAGAAGTGGCAGAAATGCAAAGAAGATGCAGTGGATAGACAGAATGAGGAGACTGGCACTACGACCTCAGCGACCAGTGAGAGGTTGCAAGTCCAGGGAGCTGTGGATAGCAGCAGAAGGGGAAGCTTGGCAGACTGCGTTTGAAGCTCCAAGCAGAAAGAAGGAGAAATCATAGGGGAACAAATGGAGAGGTTGGGCACGCCACGGTCCATCTATGTCTCTCCCTTCCCCTGAACCAGACCTACAGCTGGTGGAAAGAAGCCATACTGATTGTTTACATTTTCGAGTATAAGCAGGGGCCTGCCGCATTTGCCTTGCATGCACACACCAATCAACTGGCCAATCAAATACAATAATACATCAGAAAGATCATTCACCCAGACCAAGTGGGATTTATTCCTGGTATGCAGGAATGGTTCAACATTCACAAATCAATCAATATGGTACATCACATTAGCAAACTGAACAAAAATCATATGATTATCTCAATAGATGCAGTGAAAGCATCTGACAAAATACATTGCCCTTTCATGACTAAAACTCTAAGCAATTTGGGTTTAGAAGGAACATTCCTCAACACAATCAAGGCAATTTATGACAAACCCATGGCCAGCATCATATTAAATGAGGAAAAGTTGGAAGCATTCCCATTAAGATCGGTACCAGACAGGGATGCCCACTCTCACAATTGCTATTCAATATAGTCCTGGAAGAAAAAGAAATCAAAGGGATACAAATTGGGAAGGAGGAAGTCAAACCAGCCTATTTGCAGATGACATGATTCTATATATACGGGATCCAAAAAACTCCACTAAGAGACTATTGGAACTCATAGAAGAGTTTGGTAAACTAGCATGATATAAAGTCAATACACAAAAATCAACAGCCTCTGTATACACAGACATGTGTATGGCTGAGAAAGAACTTCTAAGTTCTTCTAAGTTCTAAGTTCATTTAAAATAGCTATAAGACATTCTCTTCAGATTCAGAAAAAATTATGCTGATATTCATATGGAGGCACAGGAGATCTTGAGTAGCTAAAGCAATCTTGTACAACAAAAAACAAAGCCAGAGGCATCACTATACCAGGTTTCAAGACATACTACAAGGCAGTAATAATCAAAACAGCCTGGTACTGGTACAAAAACAGATGGGTAGACCAATGGAACAGAATAGAAACACCAGAAATCAATCCAAACATCTACAACCAACTTATATTTGACCATGGAGTTAAAAACCAACCCCTGGAGCAAGGACAGTCTATTCAACAAATGGTGCTAGGAAAACTGGATTTCCATATGTAGAAGTATGAAGCAAGACCCCGACCTTACATCTTATACAAAAATCCACTCAACATGGATTAAAGATCTAAATCTATGACATGACACCATCAAAGTAATTAAGAACATTGGGGAAACCCTGCAAGATATTGGCACATGGAAACAGTTATTGGAAAAAGACCCCAGAGGCACAGGCAGTCAAAGCCAAAATTAACAAAAAGGATTCCTTCAAATCAAGAAGCTTCTGTATGGCAAAAGAAAAGTCAGGAAAGTGAAGAAGAAACTGATGAATGGAAGAAATTATTTGCAAACTACGCAACTGATAAAGGAGTAATAACCAGAATCTACAAAGAGATCAAGAAACCCCACAACAAAACAAACAACCCAGTTAAGAGATGAGCAAAGGACTTAAACAGACATTTTTGAAAAGAGGAAATCTAAAAGGCCAAAAAACACATGAAAAAATGTTCAGGATCACTCACCTTCAGGGAAATGCAAATCAAAACCACAATGAAGTTTCACCTCATCCCATTTAGAATGGCTCTCAGACAGAAATCAACAAACAACAAATGTTGGCAAGCATGTTGGGTAAAATGTACCCCAATCCACTGCTGCTGGGAATGTAAACTGGTAAAGCTACTAGGGAAGACAGTATGGAGATACCTCAAAAATCTGAATATAGTCCTACCATATCACCTAGCCATCCCATTCCTGGGAATTTACCCAGTAAACAAAAGAGCTATCTGCACCTTCAAGTTTATTGCAGCTCAACTCACAATAGCTAAGACATGGAATTAACCTAAATACCCATCAACTGAAGACTAGATAAAGAAATTATGGGATATGTACACTATGGAATACTACATAGCAGTAAAAAAAATGAAATCTGGTCATTTTCAACAAAATGGATCGATCTAGAAAACTTCATACTTAGTGAAATAAGCCAGTCCAAAGGGACAAATACTGTATCTTCTCCCTGATCTGTGAAAACTAAAAGCACACCGAAAATGAAAGCTGTAGAAGTGAAATTGACACTGAGAAACAATGAATTGAACAGTCCTCATCTTGACTGTTGAGAAACAGTTTTTTAAATTTTTTTCTCTTCTTCATACTATATGTTGAACTCTTTACTTACCATAGAGTTAATCATATGTATACAAAGTCAATTGAAAATAGATCTCAGTAAAAAAGAAGAGGGGGAATAAGAGAGAGAGGAGGAAGTTTATAACTGTAAAGCTGTACAGTTCTACATACAGTCCTACAGACTTACTTCTAAAAGTAGGTTAAAAACTTGTCATGGACTCCAAATCCCATTAAAATTGGTGGTAAAAATGCTATCTTAATTGTTAAACAGATCATATTAAGTGTTAAACTGAACATATAGATAGGATTAAGTGTTTTCAAGAGATCATATAAATAGCATCAAGTGCCTGGTAATAATAGCAGACAGAATTAAAAAGGAGGGAATGTCCAACCCATAGAATGACAACCCATTGAATAACAACCACTTTAAGTAACACTCTGACCTCAAAATCAGCATTTGGATCTGGCTGAAAAGTCCATGAGAGCATCGCAGGCATGCAAGCCAAGACATTGTGGCAAAAAATATCGTACATGAAGGACCTCTGTGAGTGAGACCCCAGTGGAAAGAAGGGGCCAATAATGAAGGATGTATTTTTCTCTGAAGGGAGGAGAGAATTTCCATTTTGCTTACTGCCTTTTTCAAATACTGATGGAGTTTGTGGTCACAAAAGGATTCCATAGCCCTGGCAGTTCATGTCAAGAGCCTCAGGTGATCACTGACATCATAATTAAGAGTGTTAATTGTTAAATTAACAACAGAAGTCACTGTGGACTTACTCCTCATGTAGGACCTCTGTCCTTAATGAGTTGTACTATGAGAATTAACTGCAAAACTTGTTCTCAAACAGTACTTTATACTTTGTGTGTCTGCGTGGGTGCAAACTGTTGAAATCTTTACTTAGTAGAGAGTTGGTCTTCTATATATAAAATTAATGAACCTGAATGAAGAATGGGATGGGAGAGGGAATAGGAGGTGGGATGGGAGTGGGGATGGGACGGTGGGTATAGGGGGAAGAACCACTATATTCCCAAATTTGTACCTTGAAATTTGCATTCATTGAATAAAAGCTTTTTAAATTTTTTTTTATTTGACAGGTAGAGTTATAGACAGTGAGTGAGAGAGAGAGAGAGAGAGAGAGAGAGAAAGGTCTTCCTTCAGTTGGTTCACTCCCCAAATGGCCACTACAGCCGGCGCTTCACCGATCCGAAGCCAGGAGCCCCTTCCTGGTCTCCCGTGTGGGTGCAGGGGCCCAACCACTTGGGCCATCCTCCACTGCTCTCCCAGGCCACAGCAGAGAGCTGTACTGGAAGAGGAGCAAGTGGGACTAGAACCTGGTGCCCATATGGGATGCTGGCACCACAGGCAGAGGATTAACCAAGTGAGCCACAGTGCTGGCCCCTGAATAAAAGCTTAAAAAAAAAAAGAAAGAAAGAAAAAGTAGGAGAAACTAAAATTGAGGGCCATTCTACAAATGACCTATACCTCTCAAAAGATGTCAAGGTTCGAAAAGATAAAGGCAGAATTTCAAAATCAAAGAGAATAAAAAGGCATGACAACTAAATGCAACATGTAAATCTGGATTTGATTTTGGACTTAAGGAAAATTAGCCTTTTTAAAAAACATTTATTTGGCCAGTGCCACAGGTCAATAGGCTAATCTTCCCCCTGTGGTGCCGGCACACTAGGTTCTAGTCCCGGTCGGGGCGCTGGATTCTGTCCCGGTTCCTCCTCTTCCTGTCCAGCTCTCTGCTGTGGCCCAGGAGTGCAGTAGAGGATGGCCCAAGTGCTTGGGCCCTGCACCCCATGGGAGACCAGGAGAAGCATCTGGCTCCTGCCTTCAGATCAGCGCGGTGTGCTGGCCACAGCGCGCCAGCCGCGGCGGCCATTGGAGGGTGAACCAACGGCAAAGGAAGACCTTTCTCTCTCTCTCTCCTACTGTCCACTCTGCCTGTCAAAAAAAAAAAAAATTATGTATCTATTTGAAAGTCAGATTTACACAAAAAGACAAGAAGAGGGAGGAGGGAGGGAGGGAGAGGGAGAAAGAGAGAGAGGGAGAAATCTTCCACCTGCTGGTTCACTCCCCAATTGGCAGCAACGGCTGGGGCTGAGCCAATCCAAAGCCAGGGGCTTCTTCTGAGTCTCCCATGCGGGTACAGGGACCCAAGAACTTCAGTTGTCTTCTACAGTTTGCCCATAGTAGGGAACGGGATTAGAAATAGAGCAGCTGGGACTCAAACTGACACCCATATAGGATGCTGGCACTGCAGGCGGCAGCTTTATCTGCTAAGTCTCAGCACCGTCCCCGAAAATTAGCAATTAAATGTATTATGGAACAATTTGTAAAATTAAACATGGTCTATGGACTGATAATATTATATCAATGTAACATTTACTGATTCTAATAATTGTACCATAGTTATGAAGAGGATGTTCTTGTTCTTAAGAAATATACACCAATATTTTAGTGGTAAAAAGGAAAATGTTTCCAACTTCTTCTTAAATGATGCATTAAAACATTAAATAAGTAATCAGGCAATATTTCTGTAAGTGTAAAGATTTATCAAAACAAAAATTTACTTTAAAATTTCTCAAACTGTTCATACTCCTAATTCAGAGAATACTGACAAAGTATCTTTTTCCAGAAGTTATTTCAATAGAAACATGGCAGATACAAGTAATCAGAATTCCCTAAAACATTCTAATTTCTTGAAATGTTACATGAGTCCAAACGTACTTAGGGATAATTTTCACTCAGTATTGTTTGTCAACATCAAGACTACTGGAATAAGTTCTATTTTGCTGTTTGTGACAATGTTAATCCGTCACCTAAATTTCTCTTAATTTCCCTTTACTTCATTTCTCAAAACTCAATTCAAGTGCTATCTCCTATCTGAAGTTTTTACTAATTGTGCCAAAGAACTCTACCTTTCTTACAACACCTTGCATTCTACCATGACTAACTCATATTCTCACTTGCCTACTAAATTATAAGCATCCAAGAAGCAAGAATATCTTACTTCAATGACACTGACTATAGGTACATTATACAAAAAATGAAAAAATTGAATTGGGAGTACTTGCAGACATGTGGTGCTCCATTTCTAAAGAACTCAAAGAAAAAATCATCTTTTAAAAGTTAAGTTTTATATTTGATAATAAATTCACATGATTTAAAAATAAAAAACAATAAATTGATACACTGCAAAGTTTCACTCCCAACCTTGCCCTCCTCTACAGTGTCCCACCCTCACTCTACCCCATACAAGTAATCTTACTATTACCTTCCTATGTGTCCTCCCAGTGCTAATTTGAGTCAATGCAATCAAATAAAATTTATTTTCTCTTTCTTAAAAACGACAGTACAGTAGACACACAAGCATGCACATGATATATACAAAGGTACAGAATTCCTGGGCTAATGGGAAGAGTTAGTAAGGCAAGGCATGTGCAGATATTATGGCTCTCTAAGACAAAAACAACATGAAGCCTTCAATATGCCCCAACCCATGCCACAGAAGCACAGACTGGAAAGGTGACTATATCTCTTATTATCCAATATTTCTTGCAGCATACTAAAAACCCTGTGCTACTTTGTTACTTAAGAAATTTATCCAGGTGATCTATCACCTCAGCAATAGCGTCCTTCTTCATTTTTTCTAGCCATAACGTCCTATTATATAGATTTGCCATTGTTTAATCAATCAATTTTTAAAATATTTAATGCTTATCAAAAATACTAAGAAAACATATATAACTTTAACCACTGTTTATTAAATTCTATTAAAATTAAATGTACAAAAATTGTCATCTTGGGACTTAGAATCATTTAAATAAAGATCTACCCTATAAGTTACCTAACTATTTAAAAAGGACATTCTTTCCTCTTATTGTCTAATTTATCCAAACTCAACATTCTACCTTAGTTCCCTCTAGGTGGAGATAGAGGAGAGAATGGGAGAGAGGGAAGGAGGGATGAAAGACAGGTGGGCAGAGGGAAGAAAGAAGGAAGAGAAGAAACAGAAAATTTCTTAATCAGTAAGGTTTAAGATTATTCAATAATGTCAGCTTGGTTAAATCTAAAAGGGATCCTCTAGCATCTTTACATTAAAGAGACCATGATATGAATGGCAATCAGTCCCTAATTAGAACCAAAGTACATGTACCCTGGATGCATATCCTCTTAAGTCAGGACCACATCTTAAATTTCACTAAAAGTATCTCCATCTCATTCCATTTTCCCCCTTCAAAACTTCTATACTTCATTCTCAGTGGGTACATTCTAAACCTCTAAAAATCTTTTGAAGTAACTACTTTTTCAGCATATCTGAAATAAAATTCATTCCTCCAACTTTCCATTAGCATTCCCTAGAGTACTAGTCTGTATCCCCAGCTGTCCTCCATTTAGATCAGCTTCAGATAAGTTGTTCTAATATTTTCCTTTTACATGCTGTGAAGAAGAGCCCTTATTCTATCCCATCCTTTATTCCCAATAAGCTGATTCTTAAATAATTCACCAGGTCACAGAACTTGTAAATGTATTCAATTACTGGGCATCTCCACCTATAGATTTCACAGGCACCTTAAATATTCAAACATCCACTGAGGCACGTCGATATGTTCAAACTGAATCCATCTGTGCATGACCAAAGCTTCCACCTCCATTTATCAACTCCAGAAATGATACCACCATCCACAGTACTTCTCAAGCCACAAACCTAAGCCTTCTTCACTCTCCCCTTACATTCAATCATCAACTCCCTCAAATTAATCCAGTCAATCTTCAATATCTGTGAGAGCCATTTCCAGGACTTCCCACACATACCAAAATCAACAGATGCTCAAGTCCCTTATGTCAGAGGATAGTATTTGCATATAACCCATGTACCCCTTCTGTATACTTTAAATCATTTGGATATTGTAAATATTCAAAACAATGTAAATGGCTGTTATACTGTGATGTTTAGGGAGTAATGACAAGGGAAGCAAGGCTGTCCATGTTCAGTATGGATGTAATTTTTCCCCAGAATATTTTCTATCCACAATTGATTAAACCCAAGGACATGGAATTTGCAGATACAGAAGGTCAACTGTACTGGAGTATCTCCATGTCTTCCTTTCTCTACTGTCATCATTATATTCTTATCAATAGGTCATATTTCTTCCTTAGATTGCTTCTGAATATTTCTAACATTTCTTTCTGTACATAACACCATGTGTTTTAAATCCAATCTCCTCTTAGCAGATGTATTAGTACTTTAAAAATGCAAATAGAGTAGTTTCTCAGTGCCCTCACAGGGGTGGGAAATCTTTTTTGCTGCCAAGGGTCATTTGATATTTACAACATCAATCGTGGGCCAGACAAAATTATCAACTTAAAAATTAGCCTGCTATAGATTTACTGAATTTCAAGTCCCACCTATGGTTGCCTTGGCAGGGCCAAATCAAATGATGTGCAGGTCTTATATGGCCTGTATCCTGCCTTAGGATAATAACCCAAATTCTTAAATCCTACAAGGCAGTACCAAATCTGCCCATCTGCATTCCCAAGTTTAATCCTATACTACCACCATTTTCTGTGTTGTAATCACACTTTCTTTTAAATCATCAGATCTTTTCACCATAGACCTTCCAAATGATGTTGCTATCCTTTGAATGTTCCTTCCATTCTTTGTTTATTCAGCTTTAACATCTTCCTTGTCCTACCTCATTCAAGCCTCAAGACACAGCTAAGAATCTTGTACTTCTTCTTCCTGACACTTGGGTCACTAATAATGCCTTTTCTACAATCTGTCTTTGACACTAGACTTATAGTTTTTGCAAGAGTAGCAACAATATATATATTTTTTTTTGTTTGAATGTCTAAAGCCTAGCTCATTTAATGGCATTCAAATATTCTCCAAATAAACACTACTGATGAGCAAACATTTGCATAGCACTCACAATGACCTAAGTTCCTTAAATAAATCTTTATTTGCTTAAATTCCACAACAACCCCATAAAGTAAAGGTCTTCCTTAGGACCTCAGCATTTAAAAAGGGTATGTAATTTGTCCACAGTCACACAGTTAGGTCATGGAGTTTAGGTTCCAACCCAGGCAATCTGTTTTCAGAATGTGTATGATATATGGCTCTCTTTTGCTACCAAGCCTCTCAATATATAAAAATGTTGACGAAAAGGAATGTAAAGATGAAATGAAACAATTATTAGTAAACAAATGCTAGCAGACAAGAATAAGAAACAAAGAGGACGCTTAAAGTGTTCTAACACCCAGTGTTAGGTCAAGTGGACAGACAGCAATTGTTTTAAAAATATTTATTTATTTATTTATTTATTTGAAAGTCAGAGTTACAGAGAGAAGTTCAGAGAGATCTTCCATCTGCTGGTTCACTCCACAGATAGCCACAATGGCCAGACCAAAGCCAAGAGCCAGGAGCTTCATCTGGGTCTCCCATGGGTAGCAGGGGCCCAGCCACTTGAGCCATCTTCTACTGATTTTCCCAGTTCATTATCAGGCAGCTGGATCAGAAGTGGAACATCTTGGAGTCAAACTGGTGTCACAGGCAGCAGCTTTACTCACTGAACCACAAAGCTGGCCCCAAGAGAGCAGTTTTAATTACTTAAGCCAGGCACTCTAACTTGTGAGTCACAGCCTTCTTGGCTGACTGATGAAGTCAATGGATTCTGTTCAGAAAAACATGTGTAAGCCACAAATAAACCAGGACTGTAAAGGAAACCAATTATATTGAAACAAGATTGTGCAACATTTTTAAAACACCAAGTCTGTGATTTAGGCATGCCCTTCCTTATTAATGTATTTTAGATATATCTAGAACTTGTATATCCTATGGAAGCACATGTTATTTCTGTGACAAAGTGACACGACTGCTAATATTACTTTTATGCCTACATTTACTAAAAGAAATTTACGTTAGAGGTTAGAAAGAATAAACATGGGTAAATAAACAAGAGGAGTCATTGTGTGCTAACTTCCCATAGAGGGCCCCTGTCCTCAAAGAGCTGTATTATGAGACTAAATAGCAAAACTTGTTCTCAAAGAATTACGCAGTTCTAGGGTTTTAAGTGGAAGATATTCTTATGTCACACAATTTATAGTTATGGCTAAGTGCTCACAAAAGATGTACCATTCTTGGGTTCCTCTTTAGAAGATAATTAGGTATAAAACAAAAGTGAAGTTACCATCGAGGTGCAACAACTTTGAACAGCCCTTGTCTAGACTGTTGAGGAAGAGCTTTTGTTCTTTTTTTCTTTTTAGTTTTTTTTTTTGTCATTGTTGTTTCGTTCTTTTGATTTTTTTTCTCTCTTTCTTTCTTTTTCTCCCTCGTACAAAGTGTTGAACTCTTTAGCTAGAATAGAGTTAATCTTCGTTGTGTAAAGTTAAGTGAAAATAGACCTTAGTAATAAACAAGACTGGGAAGGAGAGGGAAGAAGGACAGAGGTGGGAGTGCAGATGGGAAGTGGGTATAGTGGGAAGAATTACTATGATCCTAAAGTTGTATTTATAAAATAACATGGGAATATTCTTTGTTTTTCATTCTTGAAAGCAATGAACTCTCACAGATCCTATCATCTCACCCAATCCTATCTATTCAAGAATCACTGGTCTGGGGCTGGTGCTGTGGTATAGCAGATAAAGCTGCTCTCTGCAGTACCAACACCCCATATGGGCACCAGTTCAAGTCACAGCTGCTCTACTTCCAATCCAGTTCCCTCCTAATGCACCTGGGAAAGCAAAAGAGGATGGTCCAAGTCCTTGGGCTCCTGCACCCACGTGGGAGACGTGGAAGAGGTTCGTGGCTTCATTGCAGCTATTTAGAGAGTGAACCAGCAGATGGAAGATCTCTATCTCTGCCTCTCCTCTCTCTCTCTAATTCTTTCTTTCAAATAAATACATAAATCATTAAAAGAATCCCTGGCCTAAACAGCATACCTGTTAGTCTACAGATCCTGTTCAAATTTCCATAGCCCAAAGGGGGAAAAGAGGCTGATCTCTATCTGTTCTGAGATGCACAGTATAAAATTCACTGCTCCAGGGCCAGTACTGTGGCATAAGAGGTAAAGCCAATGCCTGCAGTGCTGAAATCCCATATGGGTGCCGGTTTGAGTCCCAGCTGCTCCACTTCTGTCCAGCTCTCTTCTATGGCCTGGGAAAGTAGTAGAAGATGGCCAGAGTCATTGGGCCCCTGCACCCATGTGGGAGATGCAGAAGAAGCTCCTGGCTTTGGATCGGCACAGCTCCAGCCATTGCGACCATTTGGGGAGTGAACCATTGGATGGAAGATACACTCTCTCTCTCTGCCTTTCAAATAAATAAATAAATCTTTGCAAAAAAAAAAAAAAATCACTGCTCCAAATTCATTTCCCGGCTATCCATCTTTAGTTTTAGTACTGAGTATACTCAAGTGAATTTTTTTTTTTTTTTACAGGAAGAGTGGATAGTGAGAGAGAGAGAAACAGAGAGAAAGGTCTTCCTTTACCATTGGTTCACCCCTCAATGGCCACTGCGGCTGGAGCGCTGCGGTCGGTGCACCACGCTGATCTGAAGCCAGGAGCCAGGTGCTTCTCCTGGTCTCCCAAGCAGGTGCAGGGCCCAGGAACTTGGGCCATCCTCCACTGCACTCCTGGGCCACAGCAGAGAGCTGGACTGGAAGAGGGGCAACCGGGATAGAATCTGCCGCCCCGACTGGGACTAGAACCCGGTGTGCCAGCACCGCAGGTGGAGGATTAGCCTATTGAGCTGCAGCGCCGGCCTCAAATGAACTTTAAACATTTTTTTTTTTTTATTTGAGAGACTGAAAGAGACAAGAGACACAAACACACATACAGAGAGAGAGAGAGAGAAAGCTCCTATCCACTAGTTCATATCCCAAAGACCCACAAGGTTCAGGGCTGAACCAGGCCAAAACTTGGAGCCATGAACTTTATCCAGATCTCCCACATGAGTGGCAGAACCCAACTACTTGTGCCATTATTTGCTGCCCTCCAAGTATGCTTTAGCAGGAAGTTAGAATCAAAAGTGGAGCTGGGACTCAAAACCAGAAACTTGTCCCAACAGGTATCTTAACTCTTAGACAAACACCTACACTTTTTCCTATTAATAATAATATCATCTATCTTTCAAAATAAAAAAAAATGAGGATTACATGGTTCCTGACTTAAGGTATCTGATATACAACATCATCACCACATGCATGTCAGGCCCCTGGGTAAGGAATCCCACTAACTACTCTTAATCTTTTTCTCTTTCCTTCTTACTCTAGTAGCGAACATTACAAAACAATCTCAAAGACAAATAGACATGTCTGGACTCTGTGCTATTATTAGCATACTTAAGGAAACAATTACAGTCATATATCTAATACAGAATAGAAGGAAAGTAAGAGTTTGGTAAATGATGTAAGCCAGAAAAAGAAAAAAAATGTGAGACACTGTATTTATCATAAATTTCTAATCAACTGATTCCTATAATGTATATCCTATCTATGAAAAAATTACTCTCATAAAGAATGGGATTATATTGTGATTAGTGAAGGGAAAATCAAGCAGATAGACAAAATTTTACCATCTTTCTTGGAGTAGGTTTTCTATGTCATCTGAATCCTAAAGTACTTTATGAGACACAGATAATATCAGCAACTATAGGTTAACACCCTGCCTCTTCATCTGTTTTTCTAAAGATAACAATTATCCCTTATGAAAGCAGAAATAAATTATTATTTTCACCACTCTCCTTTTACCTTTCCAGGTGGAGAATTTTAACAATTTGGCAAGAAGAGGACAATTCTATTGACCACAATAATATAGAATCTACTGGGAACCACTATTCTAAGAAAGATGGGCTATCTTTAGCCAAGAGTTACTTTCATAAACACTGTTATTGAGGGAGGTGAGGAAGAGACTGGTTTCCGCCAATCATCCATTTTCAAACACATTATAAGCAAAAACTACACAAAAGTCAGTATAAAAAATGCAGTTAGATTGCAGCTCACAACTGCAGTGGAGTTACTGGTATTTGGACTTGTCTTCTCATTATAAACAAGCAGACAACTGTATAAACTCAATCAACCTTTCAGACAAAGAAAACCAGCAGTACAGACTCGTGATCCTGAAAAGAGGAAACAAGAGGTGAGCCCCATAATTACCTAGGCTTTCTGTCAGGAGCCGATCCCTGGGCTGTGTGGCCTGACAGAACATTGTGGGAAACAAGAGGTGAGTCCCATAATTACCTAGGCTTCTTGTCAGGAGCTGATCCCTGGGCTGTGTGGCCTGACAGAACATTGTGGAGAGGTTGGGGTCCAAGGAAATGGAGGTATTGGAATCTGTATAGCACAATACCAGAGAAAAGAGAGTCAGACAGAAAAAGAGCCTAAGATTTATGCTACCTAAGATTTCCTGTACACTTTGGCTGAATTACCGAACTGTGCATGCACTGGGTGAAACTACATGGGAATAGACAGAAAACTACCAGGGGAAAGAAAGAAGTTACTGGAGAGCTTAAGTTTAACAACTCCCAGACTTCACTTACTTGAGTTCCAGCCAGCCAGAGTGCCAAGGCCTCAATGAAGCCTCGATATTCAGTAGTGACCTGAGAAAAGTCACACTCCATAAGAGAGCTAAACTATCCCTAGAGTGATAGTTATTCCATATCCAATGCAGCAAAAGCTAAAAACCAAATCCCCAAATGATCAAGCTGCTCCACAAGAAACTTACCTACTGCCAAAACAAAATTCAGTATTTTATTAAGGGAGGCAACTCTAGCTACACACTGAAATAATATTTATATAGTTCAATATCTAATACAAATTACTTGAGAGACATTCAAAGAAACATGAAAACCTGACCTCTAATCAGAAAAAAAAAAGTCAATAAAAATAGACCTAGCAATGATAAAAATTAGGACAATAGGAAACAAGGACATTAGGCCAGCCATTATAAAAGTACTCAAAGACATAAAGCAAAATACAATTATAATGAGAAGTGAAGTGGATTTAAAAATAATAAGAAAGGGAATGGCTAAGAACTGAAAAGTTGTGTATCTGAAGGAAATGCAATGCATAAGTTTAGCAGCAGTGGAGGTGCTCCAGAAGAGCACACGGGGGAGCATGAAGTTTAGCAATAAAAGCTATCCCTAATGAAAGGAAAGACAGAAAATAAACAATGTGTCCGTGACCTGGGGCACAGCAACAAGTAGTTTAAAACATACACATTTGCAGTAAAGAAAATATGGATGGGTAGAAAGAAGAGACATTTGAAGAAATAAGGGCAGCTCGTGTCCAGATTTTTTTTAAACTTTTTTTTGGTAAAATTTATTTGAAAGTCAGAGTTCTGGAGAGAGATGCAGACAGAAAAGAGAGATCTTTCATCTGCTGATTCATTCCCCAAATGGCCACAACAGCCAGGGCTGGGCGGACAGAAGCCAAGAGCATCCTCTGAGGTTCCCACATGGGTGCAAGGACTTGAAACACTTGGACCATGATCCACTGTTTTTCCCAGGCCATTGGCAGGGAACTGGATAGGAAGTAGATCAGCTAGAACACAAACAGGTGCCCCATATGGGATGCTAGTGTGGCAGGTGGCAGCTTTACCTACTATGTCACATCCCCTGAGCCCAGTTTCCATGCCTGATAAAAATTATAAAGCCACAGATGCAAGAAGTTCAATAAGTAGTAAAATCATGAAGAAAAGCACTTAAAGGCACATTTCATATCAAATGGCTAAAAATCAGTGGCAAAAAAATCTTTAAAAAGTGACCTGACAATTTATTTTCAGGGGAACAAAGCTAAGAAATATTACTGACTTCTCAACAGAAATAACACAGCTAGAAGAAAATGAAGAAGAAAATGAAGCATCACCTTAAAAGTGATGCAACAGGGGCCAGCACTGTGGTGTAGTGGGCTAAGCCTCTGTCTGCAGAGCCAGCATCCCATATGGTCGCCAGTTTGTGTCCTGACTGATCCTCTTGTGATCAAGCTCTCTGCTATATCCTGGAAAAGAAGCGGAAGATGGCTCAAGTACTTGGACCCATCCACCCATGTGGGAGACCAGGAAGAAGCTCCTGGATCCTGGCTTCGGATCAGTCCGGCTCTGGTCTTGCAGCCATTTGAGGAGTGACCCACAGGATGGAAGACCTTTCTCTCTGTCTCACCCTCTCTCTGTCTGTAACTCTAACCTCTCAAATAAATAAATAAAGTCTTTAAAAAAAAGTGATGCAAGAAAAAGAACAAATACCCTATTACTTGGAAATCTATGTTCAGTGAAAATATCCTTCAAAACTAAAAATAAAACAAAGACCTGTCCTGAAAAAGAAAAGCAGATCAGTCTCATTCAAGTTCTTTAAGCTAAAGAAAATGATTCCAGATGGAAACCTAGATATAAAGAGAAATGGAAATACAATGTTATAAGGTTCTCATGTTAATGTGAAGTGGTATAATTCTATTTGAGACAAAGTATAGCAAGTTCAAGATACTTACTATAAATCTCCAGCAATCATTAGTAAAATAAAACAATGAGGTATAGATAATAAACCAACAGAAGAGGATGAATGGATTACAACCAAATATACAATATATAGTCATCCTAAGCACCCAAGAAGCACGGTTTCTATGACAAACCCCCTCCCCACACATATCATAATCCAGGATGTGCAAGACTTTTATTAAAAATGGCATGATATTTGCATACCATCTATAAAATCCTACTGTATGATTTACAGCAGATCATTTATAATACTTAATACAATGTAATTGAAATGAAAACAGTTGTTATACTATACTGTTTAGGGGAATAATGACCAAAAATTGTCTGCAAATGTTCAATACAGACACATTTTTTTCTGAATATTTTCCTTGCACAGTTGGTTGAGTTCATGGACGTGGACCCTGTGGAAGTGGAGGGTCAACTGTATATCCAGTTAGATCCATCACTGTCAGCTAAGAGTTTCTCATGAGTGAAAGATATAATACACACCAGTCTGTTTCTTTCCACAGAAACATTTATTATACAGTTTCTCCATGGGGAGAAACTAAAGAGCCTCAAAATACAGGCATTTCAGAAATTCAATAAGTACCATTTTTACAAAAGAATAATTGATTATTGCTTAAATAAATTATAATTTTTACAAACTTAAATAATTTTTATCAGTCAGATCCAACAATATAAAAAGTGAAAATCACTAAAATTTAAATTAAGATTCAAGGGTATAAATCTTTTCTTCAAGTTTAAGTTAGAAACAGAACATAAACTATTCACTTCTAACCCAAGCATAATTTAAGACATAAAAAAAAATAGATTTAATTCCAGGAAAGACCTAGTAAGAGAATAATTGTCTCTATTTCTAAAACTCACATAAAAACAAAAAAACAACTTTTCACTGATTTTCACACAATTATAGAAAGTAATCTCCAAAGCTTTATGTATTAGTTTAATAAATACATGCTAAGGAAATTCCTTGTCTGTAAAATAAAAGATGTGCTAAACTGAAAAAGATACCTCATCTTCCATTTAATATCTTAGAATTTTAGCTTAATGAAAGCAAGTAAACTAAAAATAAATTTACCTTAAATATATATATGTAACTTCAGTGATATCTTAAAGTTGTTTTATTATGTAAAATATTTTGCTTTGGAAATCTTCATGAGCTGGTACCATTTGCCCAGAGAAATAGCTATTTTTTTAGTTCCTCTATATCAGACATTTCCCAAGTCACTTCTAACTGTGTGTAATCCCAAAGTGCCAGAACATTTATAAGAGAAATGCCTCATTAACTTGGATCTACGTAGACCACTCTCTGCAGTGAATTCAAATCAAACACACAGATTTACTACCTCCTAACAGAATTCTCCACACATCTTTGCTGTTATGCTTTTTGGACTATAGATTCAAAGTAAAAAACAGTCATGCCACCTACTAAAAAGTCTTTTGCTCAACCCTGTAATGTGTTGATATGAAACATAGTAGTGGAAGTTTCTCTTCAAAGATTAAGAATTACAGAGCTATTTTCATAAAATAAGAACTCCAAAAGAGGAATTCCTTTTGCAATGTAAATGGTACACAACTTGGCAGAGACAAGTTTGGATAAAAACTCACAATGAACAGTGGGTTCTTAGAAAATTTCTGGTAATGATTCTATGAGACTCATGCTATCCAGACATGTAAGAATCAAATAAATTATTGAATATAAAAAAGTTTCAAAACTGGAATATCAGTTTTTAAGTAGAAGGTATTTTTTTACTATCAAAAGTAAATCACATAAATTATTTGGAAAGGATTATAACAAAATAAGCATGGGCCACCTGGGGCAGATGGATATTGCATACATGTATACCAAGAGCATATCACTGAATTATAATCACAGTAATTTGAGAAATTGGAACCCTTGTATACTGTTGTTGGGAATGGAAAATTGGTATAGCCAATATGGAAAACAGTATGGAGTTTCCTCAAAAATTAAAAATAGAATTACCATATGACTGAGCAATCTCACTTCCGGGTATTTATGTAAAAGAACTGAAATCAGAATGTTGAAAAGATATCTTCTGTACTTTCATGTTCACAATAACTAAGAGACAGAAATGTCCATCAATAGATAAGTGAAGACAATGTGGCATATGTTTACAATGGAATATTATTCAGACATAAGGAAAAGGCAAATATAGTGACACGCCAAAACATAGGTGAACCTGGGGTACATCACACTAAGAGAAATAAGCCAGTCACAGAAAGCCAAGTATGATTCTACTAACACAAGATATCTAAAATAGTCAAAATCATAAAAACCAAGGGTAGAATGGGGGTTGCCAGAGAAAGGGGGAGAAGAAAACGGGAGGACTGCTGGATCAATAGGTACACAGTTTCATTTTACATAAGATGAATACATATTAGAGACCTGCTGGAAAACATTGTGTTTACAGTTAATGCCATATTGCATAATACAAAATTTTTCAAGAGGGTAGATCTCACATTTAGTGTTCTTACCACAACAAAAATATAGGAGTACATAAAAATAAATTTACAAATGTTTATGAGTAAATAAAATTTCATAGTCCTGTTCCAAATCATCATAAACACAAAATATGATTTGCTGAAACTAAAAGAAACTCAGAGACAAGAACCATATTGGGTTCTTGGATATGAAGTTACAGAAGCTTTGGCCTCTTCTTCATTCCCTTCCAAATACAATCCCCAAATAGAAGTACAGGGCTTAAAGACGATCAAGAGTGAGGAGTCTAAATCTCTTTTCTGTCAAATAGTGAGACATTTTTTATTTGCCAAGACTGTCATCTCATTTCACTTTTGAAATCATTCGGAAACTAACACTAATTAGCAAAAATGTAAAAGTTTGGATCTAATCATATACTAGCTATATGACTACATCTGCATCTACCCATGTATACACCTACATGCACACATATAATATACTCAGAAATATAACAAACACACATACATACATAAACTGTCTAAACATGAGATGGATTTCTGTCCTTACAAAAAAGTTTCTCTACATCTATATATCTACCTATATATACAGATACATGTGTGTATATATATATGTGTGTGTGTGTGTGTGTGTAGCAAATATGGACAAATATCTTTATGACATTGCTAGAAAAACAGTCAGAAGTCCTTTACAACACAGTGGTGGTGCTCTGTTTACTGACCTCCGGTATATAAAGTCACAGAAGCAGGAATATTCAACTGGTTCTACTGTCTATGGTAGTGGTGCTCAGTGCACTGAGGTGTTGTACCAAATGAACCCTCAATAGTTCATAAATCCAAGTCAAAATTCTCAAATTGCCTCCCACACTATCTAAAACAAAGATCATTCTGCATCAAGGCACCTATTTAAATCCTGCTATAACCTCAGTTACATACCACCTTAAGGCACTGCTTTCCTAGAAGTGGAAGTTCCTATTGCACTAATCTTTTCATTCAAATAAATGTAACTTGAAAGTGTTGCTCATTTAAAAGGCATACACATTTAAAAGGCATACATTTCTTAATTTCTAAGCAACAATGGTGATCTCTTGGATACTTATTAATGTCCTATTTGAGCACAAAACAAAAATAATTCTAACCTTCTACCATACGACTTCTCTGGTTACACCAATGAATATGGCACTACTTAATGTGAAGCCTAATTCTTGCTCTCTATCAAATCCTTGGCTTCATCAACAAATATTTGCTGAGCAACAGCCATGTGCCAAGCACTGATCCAGGCACTCAGTATATAGAATCTACTCTCAGGAATCTATTCTCAGGAGACAGATAATTAAAAGCTGACAAGTAAATCAGAATGCTCTTCACTTCAGAGACTGATAACTCCTGAAAAAAACTTTCACCTCTAGTTTCTACCTGCCAGGTGAATATGCCAGCAGTTTTTACTGAACAGTTTTCAATATACTATATTTTTCTTTGGTATTTCCAGCAAATAATCAGCACTAAACACAAGTATTTAAGCAACTTGTAAGGTTTCAAAGGGCGTCAAACTCAGCCTAACTAGGGGTATTTTTTTAATGTTGTTTTTATTTATTTGAAAGATAGAGTTAGACAGTGAGAGAGAGAGAGACAGAGAGAAAGGTCTTCCTTCTATTGGTTCACCACCCCCAAATGGTCGCCATAGCTTGAGCTACATTGACTCGAAGCCAGGAGCCAGGTGCCTCTTCCTGGTCTCCCATGTGGGTACAGGTGCCCAAGCACTTGGGCCATCTTCCACTGCCTTCCCAGGCCGAAGCAGAGAGCTGGATTGGAAGAGGAGCAACCGGAACTAGAACCCAGAGACCATATGGGATGCCGGCGCTGCAGGCGGAGGATTAACCAAGTGAGCCACGGCACTGGGCCCTCACTAGGGGTATTAAAAACCAAATATTTAACTGCACATGGGCTATACCCTTCAGTTGATTGTAATCATCTAGTGCTAAGACATTTGTTCTAAGAATGGATGGGAAAGTGCAGATGAATGTGGAATACCTTCTCCAAGTCTACCAGTAGAGCTTCAACTAATTATTCCACATACAGAAAGGTCTTTGCAGACCCTAAATGCAGACAGAAAGGTCTTTTAATATACTCTATGTAGAAATACCTCTTAGCAATTGAAACTTAGTTAATCTGGGTTTCAGAAACCTAATGTCTATGAGCATTTTCCCAAGTGGTCTCCCTTCCTGCTAGATACAACTGCTCACTCTGGAAAAATATACTCCTGGAAAAGTTCAGGCCTCGAAATATTTGACTTCTTAATTTAAGATTTGGTAATACAGTCAACTATCTGCCTCAGGTAACTTCATCTGTAAAAATATGCCAACTACACTTTTTGTACCACAAAACATTTAAAAGTTAAAGACTTACTGTGGCTTTGCTATCCTATCCAACTCTGAATACAGTTACATTGACCGCAAAATGCTCATTTTAAATAATTTCTAGAATTCTGTCCAGATTTTTATTGCATTGCAGAGTAATCAGAATCTGATTATTCCAGTTAAAGAGTTCACAAATACTCCAAAAGAAATTCCCAATAGTGTATCTGTTCATACACACACACACACACACACACAAACGGGTATTTTTGATGCATGAGTGCATCCCAAAGGAAAAAGAGGTTCAAGAAACAACTTGTGTAGGCTCTCCTATAAAAATTGAAAAGAAAACTGACAAATGCATGAAGAGGAATTAAAATAAAGAGGGTAATGAGAAGCCCCATCTGCCTATGACATAATAGCCAAACATGATTTTTTAGAATCTTTCCTTTAACAGAATGTTCTTAAAACCTAGAGAGTATTAAGATGGGGATAAGGGAGTGGAGAGGGCATGGATTAGCATATACTTTGAAAGTCAAATACAGTTTATCTTTTTTGATAACTGTAGAATTTAGCCAAATTTTCATTTCTATTACTTCTAAAATCTTAATCAAGCTTGAGGAATGAAAAAAAGAAATATAAAGATGTAAGAACTTAGAACACATCTAGGCGCTTTCTGGCTCATGCAGATATATTTGTAAAATATTTGTATATAAAAATAAACTACATATATTGCAAACTACATTTAATGCAAATACACTTTGGATTAAATATCTACCTGAGTAAAGATTTTTTTTTTCCAGAGCACAGAGAGATAAGAAAGATTTAGTATAAAAGGACATTGGCTCAGAACAACTTACCAGATGAACATAAAAGGTTAATTTTAATAATCAAATTCATAATTCATCTAATCTAGGAAATGCCAAGAATAGTTTAAAGAGATATTCCATTTAACATGAACTAATGCACCAACTGTCAGTAACAGTGAGGATGACTGAATGCTTCTGAAATACAATATGCTTGTGTTTAATGACATCAATAGACATGTAGGAAATTCACAGTGGATTATTTGCCCAGTTACTATGATGCTTGTAAAACCATTACCAAGCTACAAGTCTTATTCTACTTTTAGAACTGACCATGATCCAAGAAAAAAATAGCATAAAACATATTATTCTTTTCTTAGACAGGTACACTTCAGTACAAATATAATTTTAAGAATGCTATGCTTTTGTTTCTGGCAAAGAAAAACATCTCTAAGCATTATTCATATGATTTCTCTCCCCTAAAGTTAACATACTTTAATGCCATATGGGCACAAATTTACTTCTGTTCATTTAAACTTGTAATTAAACTTTATAACATAGAAAACTGCTAAAGTAAAATAATCTCATTCCACTGAAAGGCATTTTTTTTTTCTAAAATAACATGGGTGATGTGCCAAATGGCTGGGGTGGTAGCTCATTATACCTTCAGAGAGAATCCAAGTTTGAGGCTTATCTTGGGTTCTCACACACAGAGCAAAACCTTGGAATATTATCAAGGGTTAGAAAGGGCAGATCAAATGACTGGATTGAGTGAATCCATTCAGAGAGGTATTAGTTGTTCAGTAATCTAATGAGCAATGCACTGTTAACCTGCTGATCAACACCTTTTATTGTAACTTTATTAAATAACAGAGCCCTATATCTACAACATTCCAACCACTTCACAGAAAGAAGCCCTTGAGCTGCCCAGAAAATGTTCCTTTTTAAAATAACTTTTTCATAGCCATTCTAGGTTCACTATAAAATGGAGAGGAAGGTACAGAGATTTCCCATATATACCTTGCCCCTCCACATGCAGAACCTCCACCATTATCAACATCCTTCATCACAGAAGTACATTGATGGCAATTGATAAGCCAACATCAACACATCATAACTACCTGTGTTTGCTGTTGTTCAGTTAGATTATCAGAGAGAGAGAGAGAGAGAGAGAGAGAGAGAGAGAGAGAGCAGAGAGGAGAGAGAGATTGATCTTCCAGCTGCTTATTTAAATGCCAAATGGCCACAACATCTGGGACTAGTCCAGGCCAAAACTAGGAACCCAAAACTCCATCTGGGTCTCCCACATAGTAGCAGAGCCTGAAGTACTTGGGTCATCCTCCAGTACCAATCCAGGTGCAATAGAAGGAAGTTTGGAAAGAAGCAGAGCAGCCAGGACTCAAACTCTTGCTCCAGGATGGGCTGTCTGCCCTGTAGGAGGCAGCCTCACCTACTGCACCACAATACTAGCCCCTCCATTATACTTTCATACAGAGTATTCTGACTCCTTAAAAATCCTCTGTGCTCTTTCCATTCACCTCTCTCCAACCCTAACTACAGGCAAACACTAATTTTACTCTTACCATAGTTTTGATTTTTTAGAATAGTTGAAACCATAAAGTAGGTGGCCTTTAAAGACTTTCACTTAGTATCATATATTTTAAGACAACGCGAGGTCTTTTCATGGTTTCACAGTTCATTTTTTATAGAACTGAATATTACCCCATCATATGGATATACATGCCATAATTCATTTACCCATTCACTTTCTAAACGACATTCTGAATGCTTTCAAATGTCGGCAAATATGAACAAAGTTGCTATAAGCATCCTCGAGCAGAGTTTTGTGGGACATGAGTTTTCAAATTCTTTTGTTAAGTACCAAAGAATAAGGTTAGTGGATAGTATGGTAAAGAGTTTGTTTCACTTTGGAAGAAAGAATGGAAGGAAATTATCTTCTAATGTGTCTGAACCATTTTTGCATTCCCAACAGCAAGTAATGGGAGTTCCCATTGCTCCACATTCTGACAAGCATCTGGTGGTGTCAGTGTTGTGGATTTTGACCATCCTAATAAATGTGTATTGTTATCTCATTATTTTCAATTGCCATTTCCCTGTTGACAAATGATATACAGCATCTCTTAATATGCTTATTTGCCATGTCTGCTTTGCTGAGTTGTCAGGCTTTTTAGCTTGTTTTTTAAGCAGGTTGGTACTGTTACACTTTAAGACATCTTTATATTTTGTTTGATCAGGCAATTTTTGTTCTTTGGTTGTTGATGTAAGAGATTATACTAAGTGATTTTCATATGCTGAACCAAACTTGCTTCAGGGGAAAATAATGGGACAAACCCCACTTGTCATGATATAATATTCCTTTTATTGTTGGATTCACTTTGTTAATATTTGGCTTAAGATTTTGCATCTTGAGGCTCATGTTATAGCCCATCAGGTTAAGCTGCAATCTGTGACACTGGCATCCATATCACCACTGGTTTAAGTCCCAGTTGCTCCACTTCTGTTATGGCTATTTGGTGAGTGAACCAGCACATGAAGATGTCTCCGCCTGTCTGTCTGTCTAACTCTGTCTTTCAAATAATAAATAAATCTTCAAAAATTTTGCATCTATGTTAATCAGAGATACTAGTTTTTTTTGTTTATTTATATAGTCATTCATTCATTTGGAAGGCAAAGCAACAGAGAGACAGAGAAATATCTCCCATATGCTAGTTCATTCCCTAAGTCACCAGCCAGGTGCGGGCCTGGCTGAAGCTAAGAATCAGAAGTCCTTCCTGGTCTCCTACATGGGTGGGAAGTACTTGGACACTGCATTCCCAGACACAATAGCAAGGAGTAACCAAGACTCAAACTGGCACTCCAGTGTAGGATCCCTGACATGGCAAGCAACTGCTTAATCCCTTGTGTCACAGTGCTGAACTCAACAATCTCTCTTTTTTTAAGATTTTTATTTATTTCTTTGAGAGGTACAGTTACAAAGAGAGAGAGAAATAAAGAGAAAGGTCTTCCATCCGCTGGTTTACTCCCCAAATGACCAGAACAGCCAGAGCTGGGACAGGCTAAGCCAGGAGCCAGGAGCTTCTTCTGGGTACAGGGGCTCAAGCATTTGGGCCATCTTCTACTGCTTTCCCATGCCACAGCAGAGAGCTGGATTAGAAGAGAAACAGCTGTGACAGGAACTGGTGCCACAGAGGGTAGCTTAGCCTACCATGACACAGCACCTAATCTCTGTCTTTTAATAGTGTATTCAGAACACTGACATTTAATGTAACTATTGATATAGCTGGATTAAAATCTACCATTTGGTACTGCCTTCTGTTTTCTACTTTCTTCTTTATTCTGTTTGTCTTCAAACTCCTTTACTGTCTTTTATTGTTTTAATCGAGCACTTTATGATTCCATTTTATCTGCTTTATTGGCATATCAATTACACTTTTTTTTTTGCCTGTTTTAATGATTACCCTGGAGTTTGCAATATACATTTACAACTGATCAAATTCTACTTTCAAGTAATACTATAGTACTTCATGGGTAAAAATAATAAAATAATCCTAATTCTCACGAATCTTGTATATCATTGCTATCATTTACTTCATTCAAATATAATACATAAGCATACACATATATATATATATATACACACAACATGTGTGTATCTAATCAAATATACTGCTACTATTATTATTTTGAACAAATTACTATCTGTTAGATCAGTTAAGAAAAACGGGTGGGCATTTGACACAGCAGTTAAGAAACAGGTTTGGACATCTGTATCCCATATCATAGTGAGGCTGGTTAGAGTTCTGGCTCCTCTTTTTCTGATCCAGCCTCCTGCTAATGCACACCCTAGGAGGCAGCAAATGATGGTCCAAATACTTATGTTCCCATCACTCACATGGAGAACAAGACTGAGTTCAGGATCCTGGCTTTAGCCTGGCTCAGCCCCAGATGTTTGGGGAGTTAGCTAGCAGATGGAAGATTCTCTCTCTCTCTCTCTCAACCTCTCTACCTCTCTCTGCCTTTCAAATAAAAATAATTTAAAAAAAATTTGGGGGCTGGTGCTGTGGTTCAGTGGGTTAAAGCCATAGCCTGTAGCATCGGCATCCCACATGGGCAGGCGCTGGTTTGAATTCCACCTGCTGCACTCAATCTAGCTCCCTGTTAATGTGCCTAGGAAAGCAGCAGAGGATGGCCCAAGTGCTTGGACTCCTGGACTCACATGGAAGACCCAGAAAATGCTCCTGGCTCCTGTCTTCAGCCTGGCCCAGTCCTGGCTGTTGCAGCCATTTGTGGAATGAACCAGCAGGTGGAAATCTCTCCCTCTGTGTCTCTTTCTCTGTAATTCTGCCTTCCGAATAAATATGTAAATCTTTTTTAAAAAGTTTTTTTAAAGAAAAAGGAGTAAGATTAAAAACTTGCATTTGATCCTCATTTATTTATTCTTTGATGGTTCTTCATTCTTTATGTAGATGAGTTTTTTCAAAAAGAATGTTACTTTCCTTCTTTCTAAATTTGCCTTCTTTCAACATTTCTTAGAAGGCATTTCTACTGGCAGAAAATTCCCTTACTCTTCCTTCATGTTTCAAGAATAATTTTGCATGATAGAGAATTCCAGGTTGGTGCATTGTCCTCTCAAAACTTTGAACATTTCATTTCGCTGTCTACTTACTTGGATGGTTTCTGAGAAGTTGGACATAATTCTAATCTTTATTCCTCTACAGAAATGTGTTTTGTCCTCACTTATGGGTTCTCGTGACTTTTTCTTTATTTTTGATGTTCTGTCACTTGATAATAACATATTCTTAGGTGTCTTGTTTGCCATTTATTCTTTTTGGTTCTCTGAACTTCCTGGTTCCAACTAATTTGTGGCAATTTTCAGTCATTTTTGTTTCAAATGTTTACTCTGTTCCTCTCTTTTGTCTTCCGGTGTTCCCATTACATGATTACACCTTTTATAGTTGTTTCACAGTTCTTAGACCTACTATTCATTCTTTCCCTCCAGTCTTTGCTTTTCAGTTCTGGAGTCTTCTACTGAGTCTCTCCTCAGCTGTAGCCAGTACATTAAGCCCATCAAAGGTACTCTTTCTTTCTGTGTAGTGGTTTTCATTTCTGTTTCGGTTTTTGTTTGTTTTGTTGTGTGATTCTTTCTTAGGATTTCCATCTCTCTGCTTACCCTGCCCAGCAGTTGTGCATTCTATGTACTTTTACTATTAGAGACCTTAGCATGTTCATCATGGTGGTTTTAAATTCCCAGGCTGATAATTCCAACATCCCTGCCGTGTCTGGTTCTGATGCTTGTCCTGCCTCTTCAAATTGTGACTGGTTCCTTTAGTGTGACTTGTTTTTTGTCACTAGACATGAGATACATGATAAAAGGAAATGCTGTAATGTGGTATAATGTGGCAGTGGGTGTTGGGGGAAGGGAAGCACTCTCTTCTTAGGTCTTACAATTTTAGTGAGGTGTCTGGACTGGGAACTACACAAGTGTTTCTAAGTTTTTCCTCTCGGCTTAGGAGGGGCAGCAGCTGAGTATTTCTTATCGCCCTTGTAGAAGGCTGAGCTGACTGGCGCTGGGTATTTCCCTTCAAGATTCATCAGGTTCTGCTAATATCCCAGCAATTTAGGCTTTCCTTAACTAGTGTCACTTAAGGGCAGGCTGTGTCAAGAAAGAGAATGCTCCAGCCTATTTCAAAAGGCTTCTTCTGGCTGGCGCCTTGGCTCAATAGGCTAATCCTCTGCCTGCGGCACCGGCACACCAGGTTCTAGTCCCGGTTGGGGTGCCGGATTCTGTCCCAGTTGCCCCTCTTCCAGGCCAGCTCTCTGCTATGGCCCGGAAGGGCAGTGGAGGATGGCCCAAGTGCTTGGGCCCTGCACCCGCATAGGAGACCAGGAGAAGCACCTGGCTCCTGCCTTCGGATCAGCGCGGTGCGCAGGCCGCAGAGGCCATTGGAGGGTGAACCAATGGCAAAGGAAGACCTTTCTCTCTCTCTCTCTCTCTCTCTCACTGTCCACTCTGCCTGTCAAAAAAAAAAAAAAGAGAGAGAGAGACTTCTTCCTTTTCTCTTCTCCTGATATTTACTGTCGGAACCTTCTTGATCTCCTAGAGATAAAACTCATGAAACAGGAGGAGAAACACGTCATGACTGGGTCCTACTGGAGTTTTTAACAATCACCGTTGTCTGCACTGAATTCCAGTAATGCATCAATTACAGACCAAGTTTTCCTGTCCTGGCACTTGGTTTCTCTGCTCATGACTTTTTGCTCTGGCAAGCTGAGATTCTCTGTATTAACGTGTTAATCATTCCAACATAGGGGGCAGCAGTGTGCCCTATGACATTACTTTGATTTATTTATTTTTTAAAGAGCTAAGGAAAATTGTTCCTTGTTAAAATTTCTACAACTTTTTTAATGTTCTTAGGATTTGTTGTGATTTCTAGGCTTCTCCCATGTTAACCAGAAACCCGAAGTCTCTTCCTTTTTAAAAAAATCTATTCCAATTCTTTTAAACATATTGTTTAGTGACACATTTTCAGGGTAGCAAGCAGCAGGGTCTGATCTACTATCTCATTCATCCCAAACATACACCCATGAAGTGGGCAGACTGTTATAGAAAGAAGTACAAAGAAAGAGATCTAAAGATCTCTCTAGAGATCTTTAAAGGGCAGTGAGGCTGGCACTGTGGGGCAGTAGGATAATCCTCTGCCTGCAGTGTCAGCATCCCATATGGGCGCCGGTTCTAGTTCTGGCTGCACCACTTCCGATCCAGCTCTCTGCTATGGCCTGGGAAAGCAGTAGAAGATGGCCCAAGCACTCAGGCCCCTGAACCCACATGGGAGATCCAGAAGAAGCTCCTGGCTTCGGATCAATATTACTCTATATTTGAAGAGTTTGCATAATGTTGTTAGAGTATTTAAATTATTCAAAATTAATAACCAAACAAATATGAGCTGTTGGCAATGTGACAAACAAACCCAGAAAGTAAATCAACTTCAAAAGTAGAAAATTTATTTTCCTTTTTTGAAACTAAAATGGAATCACATGTTCAGTTATATTACTCACTATGATAAACAGAATCCAAGAAAATCTTAAACTTGGTGTAACATTAACATTACACTGGTAATGAAAGATTGAATATATTCTTGCTAAGATTTGGAAAAGGAAAGAGTTACACTTCTACCACTCTTAAAATGGCATAGAAAATTAATTAATTTGAAAAAAAAAATTATGTAGGATCTCTGTCTTTAATGTGCTGTACATTGCTATTTAATGCTATAATTAGTAATCCAATGGTAGTTTTTTCACTTGATGTTGCTATATGGGCAAAATGTTGAAATCTTTACCTAATATATACTAAACTGATCTTCTGTATACAAAGAGAATTGAAAATGAATCTTTACATGAATGGAAGGGGAAAGGGAGCAGGAAAGGGGAGGGTTGCGGGCGGGAGGGAAGCTATGGGAGGGGGGAAGCCATTGTAACCCATAAGCTATACTTTGGAAATTTATATTCATTAAATAAAAGTTTAATAAAAAAAAATTTCTGACCAGTGCAGTAAGGAAATAAAAAAATATAAAAAACAAACAAAACTGGCCGGTGCCGCAGCTCACTAGGCTAATCCTCCGCCTTGCTGCGCCGGCACACTGGGTTCTAGTCCCGGTCGGGGCACCGGATTCTGTCCCGGTTGCCCCTCTTCCAGGCCAGCTCTCTGCTGTGGCCAGGGAGTGCAGTGGAGGATGGCCCAAGTCCTTGGGCCCTGCACCCCATGGGAGACCAGGATAAGTACCTGGCTCCTGCCATCAGATCAGCGCGGTGCGCCGGCCGCAGCGTGCTACCGCGGCGGCCATTGGAGGGTGAACCAACGGTAAAAGGAAGACCTTTCTCTCTGTCTCTCTCTCACTGTCCACGCTGCCTGTCAAAAAAAAAAAAAAAAAAAAAAAAAAAAAAAAAAAAAACTGTCTCTATTTGCAAATGACATGATTGTCTACAGAGAGAATTCCAAAACAGCTACCAAGAGCAGAAAAAATTTCTAAAACAAATAAGTGAATATAGTAGACAGGTAAGGCAAAATGCAAAATAACAAGAAAAATCAACTGCAGGGGCAGGCACTTGTTCTAGCAGTTGAGCCACTGGTTGGGATGCCCGTATCCCATTTTGGAGTGATCAGCACAGGACTGCAGCTTCCAGCTAATGTGCACTCTAGAAAGTAGCAAGTGACATCTCCAACAGTTGAGTGCCTGTCACCTATGTGGATGACCTGGGATGAGTCTAGCTCCTGGTTTTGTTCTGGTTTAGACCCCACAATTGCAGGCTCTAGGGGAGTAAACCAGTGATGAGGAACTCTGTTACTCTTTGAATTTCTATGTACTAACAATGAAAACATGAACAACAAATTAAAATAAGTAATGCCATTTATAATCACTATAAATAGGAAACGTTTAGGTATAAAATTAATGAAATGCATATAGGAATTATACACTGAAAACCACAAAATTCTGATGAAAGAAATCAAAGATATAAAGAAATGCAAAGATAAAACTGTGTTGACAGAAGTAAATCTCAACAGAATAAAGATGTCAGTTCTTTACAAATTGGTAAGCAACTTAATACAATTTATATTAAAGTCTCAGCAAGATTTTTGGTAGGTCTGGATAAGATTATTTAAAACTTTATATGGAAAGGCAAGGGAACTAAAATTTTTACAAGCAAAATAAAGTGAGAGGGATCAATCTACCCAATTTCAAGACTTATTATATAGCTACAGCAATCAAAACCATGTGGTATTGGCAGAAAGACAGGCACATAGGTCAATGGAACATAATAGAAAACTCATAGTTTCCACACTTGTTTATGTATCGTCCAAAGGCCACATGTTAAAGGCTTGATACACAAAGCCTTTGTTAATGGTTAATAGTTTAAGGATGGAAACTTAATTCAATTATAGTATCTCAAGATGGGGGCACTAGATGGGGGTTGCTGGACAGGACCTCTCATGATAGAATCTTGGCAACATTATAAGCAGAGAAGACACAGACACAGATGAGCATATTCCCTGTCTCCTTCTACTTCTTGGCTTGCCATGCAATCCTCCCTCTATGTCTGTTCTGCCTTCCTCTACCATCATCAGACACCAGATCAACAGAGCCCCCAGATCTTAGAAGGTAAACCTCGAATGGTGAGCAGAAACAAACCTCTTCCTTCATAAGCAGCTCTTCTCAGGTGTTTTTGTTACAGTGACAAAAATATGATTAATATAAATACAAAATGTCCAACCAATTTTTGACAAAACTGTAAGAACAATTATGGAACAGAGAAATCCTTTTAATAAGTGGTGTTGGGGCAACTGGATACACACTAAAAAAAAAAATCTCACTTTATATAAAATTTAACTCAAAATAGATTTAAGTGTGAAACTTAACAATAAAAATTTCTAGCATAAAACCAAGAAAAGGGGCTGGCATTGTGGCATAGCAGGTTAAGTCACCAACCTGCTATGTCAGCATCCCACATGGGTACTGGTTCATGTCCTGGCTGCTCCACTTATGATCCAGCTCTCTGCTAATGTGTCTGGGGAAAAACAAATCAAAACAAAAAACAAACAAACAGAACACAGAAGATGGCCCAAGTGCTTGGGATCCTGTTACCCACATAGGAGATCAGATGGAGTTCCAGGCTCCTTGCTTCAACATGGCCCAACACTGGCATTTGTGGTCATTTGGGAAGAGAACCAGAGGACAGAAGATCATTGGATTTCTGTCTCTCTCTGTAACTCCAACTATCAAATAAATAATTTTTTCAAAAAAAAAACAAAATATTCAGGATATACGACTAAGCATGTTTATGGAACAAAACATAATCCTTAAAAGAAAACAAAAAACTTGATAAGTTACATATCATCAGATTTAAACATTCTGCTGTAGAAAGACTTACAAAGAGAATGAAAAGAAAATACAGAGACTACACAGTCAAATCTCAGTAGTCACAGGAGTTATGATTTATTAATTCCATGTGACCACTGAATTAGTAAATACTGAAATATAGGTTACTGCAGACTGGTAATAACATTCTGTCAGCCAATCAATACAGAACCTTGCTTTGTTTGTGTTTCTACTTAAAATCACCTTATTTGGTATATATTGTTGATTATTCAAAATAAGCAAGCTGAAATAAGAAAGAAGAGTAACATCTTGTTAAACTGCAGCTGAAAATGTGCAGGTCAGTAGACTGAAGGTTTTTTTTGTTTGTTTGTTTTCCATTATGTGTATCTGTAAATGACTACAAAAGCACTAGAAGTATTGATTTGAAGATTAAGAATAAATTTTAGTGAGCAGGCAAATTCACAAAAGAATAAGCATCTATTGTATTTACAAACCACATATCTGAAAAAGAACTAGAATTTTTCTAGATTTCCTAAACAACTTTCAAAAATTAACAGTAAAAAGTCTGAACAATCTAATTAGAACTGACCCAAAGACATTGAATCTGATCTCACAAATTTGATCCAATTATCAAAATAGTACTCTATTTTCTGGCCATTAACTGAATCTCTAACAAAGCATCTGATGAATGCCTAGCTCATAAGAAAGAGACAGAAATGGTCCCTAAACCCATTTTTCAAGGCAGAGACAGAGAGAAAGTTCTTCCATCAACTAGTTCACTGCTCAAATGGTTGCATGGCTGGAGCTGGGCAGATCTAGAGCCAGGAGCTTCTTCCAGGTCCCCCACATGGGTGCAGGGGCCCAAGCACTTGGGCCATCTTCCACTGCCTTCTCAGGCCATTAACAGAGAGCAGGATCAGAAGAGAAGCAGCTGGGACAGGAACCAGCGCCCTTAAGGGATGCTGGTGCCACAGACAGAAGCCTGGCCTACTATACCACAGCAGCAACCCCACTAAATCCATCTTCATTCCAGAAAAGAAATCAAGGAGAAGGAAGTAAAACAATGTATGGATTTTAGTTTGGTACCACGATTTTTTTTTTTTTTTTGGCAGCATATCACAAAGAAGCATAGAAGGTGTGAAGGACATTAATTGACCACTTATATTTCTAAGTGATAGGGAATAAAATGTTAGCTCGGTAAGATAAAAAGCATAAAAAACAAAAAGCAATAGCTTTTAGAAAGTGTTAACACTTGTATGACAGAATACAGCAAGAAATAATATCTAAGATTGACTTGGTTTAGCCAACTCTCAAGAATTGTGAAGGATAGGAGATTTACTCATCAGCTATGACTTAGTATACTTCTGTTTCAAGGATGCTTGCAGAAGACAAAAGATTCATAGGTCTGAAACAAAGACTTTATAATTATTCATGGCTCTTACAGCAACATGGCATACTGTGTCAGTTACTGTAGCACTGTGCTACTCTCCTGGACCCCAGTGATATTAGCATTATGCAAAACTGCACTACAGGGAAACCTAAGATTTTTCTTTTTAAAAGTAAAATATACAGGGGGAAGCGGCAAGATGGCGGAATAGGAAGGGAGCACACTGATAGTTCGGGAAGAGACAGTTTAATAAAAGTGGAGATACTGCAGGTTCAAGGAAGAGTAGGAGAAGAAACAGCAGAGGAAACTCTTCTGGAACTAGTGATTCACAGTGGACCTGCGTGGAGAGCGTGGGAGCCCAAGTTCGGGACACCAGCAGAAGACTCAACACACCAGCGCTGGAACGCGAGGTGAGCCGAACCTCAATAGCCCTGTTGAAATCTTTACTTAATATATACTAAATTGATTTTCTGTATATAAAGAGAATTGAAAATGAATCTTGATGTGAATGGAAGGGGAGAGGGAGCGGGAGAGGGGAGGGTTGCGGGTGGGAGGGAAGTTATGGGAGGGGGAAGCCATTGTAATCCATAAGCTGTACATTGGACATTTATATTCATTAAATAAAAGTTAAAAAAAAGTAAAATATATAAATTAATTTAAATAGTAGCCCGCATTCACATCACAGCAAAGATTCAGTATTTCTTTTTTTTTTTTTTTTTTTTTTTGGACAGGCAGAATGGATAGTGAGAGGGAGAGAGAGAAAGGTCTTCCTTTGCCATTGGTTCACTCTCCAATGGCCGCTGCGGCCGGCGCACCGCGCTGATCCGAAGGCAGGAGCCAGGTGCTTCTCCTGGTCTCCCATGCGGGTGCAGGGTCCAAGCACTTGGGCCATCCTCCACTGCCCTCCCAGGCAACAGCAGAGAGCTGGCCCGCAAGAGGGGCAACCGGGACAGCATCCGGCGCCCCGACCGGGACTAGAACCTGGTGTGCCGGCGTTGCAAGGTGGAGGATTAGCCTGTTAAGCCACGGCGCCGGCCCAGTATTACATTTCTTATAAGCTAATTCTGAGGCCAGAATCTACAAACACAGAATCATCTGTGTTTTACCTCGCTGGGGAAGTTGTAACTCGATTAAACAAATTAACTCCAGAAGTCTGAGACAGGAGTTGAAGAAGTGGTAGGAGAAGTATACTGCAAATATCTGGAACTAAAGAGGATTAAAATTTCTAAGCATGTTATCAGAAAGCAAGCCAAACCACATAGCCCCAACAAGCTAACAAACTGGCAAATTGTTTGGTGCTTCTCAAACTTGGATATAGATATTGATCATCTGGAGTAGTATTAAATATAAACTACATAAACTCCAATTTACTAGGTCTGGAGTGAGACCTGAGGATGGATATATCTATTAGGGTCCCAGGTGTTTGTCCACAATGCCCTGAGTAGATACACTTTGAATAGCAACTATTAGAAGACTTTCAGAGAGAAAATTATGGCCTATGCAAAGTCTATGGTGCACTATATTCTAAATCTGTTCAACAGATGAGATTTTAAAATTTTCTTTTACAGGAAGAAGAAACATTACTCATATATACTGCCTTCCATTTGTGGCTAATAATTAGAAATTTTACTTTCAAGTAACAATCATGAGTAAATCTGTAAAAGTTCTATACAATATATCTATGTACTTTTCTCCACACGAAAATATTTGGAGCATACTGATCCTTAAGATATCTTAATGTAGTTCTTAATTATCTTCTGGTATATGATCTATGTATAATGGTAGCACTGATTCCAACTTCAATTAACCAATTTAGCTCACAATGTGCTCTTCCTGCTGCTAGTATTAAGAATAAACCTAAATATATAATTCATTTTTGGCACTTGTTAAAAGGTCTTTTGATAACATTTTAGCAGTATGTAAGTTTCTGTACAAGTTCAAAGAATAAACTCATTTAACAGGGCTGTGAAAACTTATTTTTTGAGAATAAACTAATTTGATTCCTGGAAAGAAATGCCAGGTTCATACATTAAGTATTATGTCTCTAAAAATTAGATTTGTTTTTATAAATCCTTAATCTCAAGAAGTTGTATGACTCTTTCAGAGAATAATGGCAAATGCATCTGTTCAAATTCAAAAAGTTTATCTATCCTCAAATTCCTCAGTTTATTAATTAATAAAGGATCCTATCAGATCAAGAATTCACACACACACACACACACACAGTATTGTTTTTAAGTATTTGTAAGACAAATCATTCATTTAAAAAGAACAGTTGCTATCTCCTTGTCCCAAGTAAGAATAAATCGAAGAATGCATCAATAATTCACCATTATTATACTTATTTATTTCCATGAGTTTGTTACTCAATATAAGAAGAATTTGTTTCTCAGTATAAGAAGAATTTGTGCCTCCTGTATAAGAAGTCTGCACAAACTGACACTGAGAACCTAGCAAATGAGAAATATCTCAGGCTCACCTCAACCATGAAAAAATAATAATCTTATTACATATTCATGGATGAAATATTAATACAAATCACCTCAAAGTTTTTCCTAATCTACCTAAAATTATACCCATAAGTTGAGAAAGGTAGAAATGAAATTAAAAGACAATCAAGACAGGCAAGCAAACATTTCATTGCTGATTTTTTGTTTTCACAATTATATAAAAATTCTCAAAAATAACTTACTTTTTCTTATATTAGAACTATGCCATTTTCAAGGAAGCACTAAAACCTACAATAACATACTTTCTCCAGTGGGATCTTTGCAAATGTTTGGTAGAATTCACCACTGAGGACACTTGGGCCTGGAGTTTTCACCAAGAAGGAAATTTTAAGAAATTTTCTAATAGACATATGGATATGCAGAGTACTAATCTATATCCTTTGAATGAGATTTAGTGTTTTGTGTTTTTCAAAGATTTTGTACATTTTAATTTATTGACATAAAGTGATTCGTAATATTCTCTCCCAGCCCTTTTTATGTGTGTAGATGTGTAGTGATGTCTGCTCTCTTTCACCTAAGTCCTCAGTTTGTGTCTTCTCCTTTGCCCTCCCACCTCAAACACTCTGGCAAAAGGTTTATCAATTTACTGATAACATCAACAATCAGCTTTTGGTTTTAGTGTTTTTTTCACCTTTTGTTTTGTTGTTTTCTATTAACTGACTTTTGTATTTCTTTAGGTTATATGGGCTTTAATTTGCTCTTTACGCAGTTTCTTAAGGCAGAATCATAGGTTATCAATCTTAAACTTTCTATTTTTCAAATATGAACATTTAATACTATAAATTTTCCTGTGAGCATTGCTTTAGCTGCATCCTAAAAGTTTTGATATGTTGTGTTTTCATTTTCAGTCAATTTTAAACATTTTCTAATTTCCCTTGAAATTTTTTCTTTGAATGATTAGTAATTCAGAGTTGCGCTATTTACTTTTTTTTTTTTTTTTTTTTTTTTGACAGGCAGAATGGACAGCGAGAGAGAGAGAGAGAGAAAGGTCTTCCTTTACTGTTGGTTCACTCTCCAATGGCCGCTGTGGCTGGCGCATCATGCTGATCCGAAGGCAGGAGCCAGGTGCTTCTCCTGATCTCCCATGTGGGTGCAGGGCCCAAGCACTTGGGCCATCCTCCACTGCACTCCCAGGCCTGGGAGTGAGCTGACCTGGAAGAGGAGCAACCGGGACAGCATCCGGTGCCCCGACCGGGACTAGAACCTGGTGTGCCGGCGCCGCAGGCAGAGGATTAGTCTATTGAGCCGTGGCACCGGCCTGAATTGTGCTATTTACTTTTAAACTAAAAAATAAAATTGAGGATTTCCCTAGCTCTCAGAGACAACAGGCTGTGTATCATCAAAGAACATCCTTTCTTACAGAATACGATACAGAGAAAAAATTCTCAGTACATTTGAAAGAAGCTGTACTATTATGCTACTGGATAGAGTGTTCTATAACTGCCAATTAGAAAGTGGCAGTTACTGGCATTACTCAAATTTTTTCTCATATCACTTTTTTTGTCTACTTTTATGAATTACTGGGAGGGGTACTGAAAACTCTATCACTGTATTTACTTACTTTTTCCTTTCAGTTTTACTAGCTTTTCCTTTATATTTGCTCTGTATTTTGAATTATTATGTCTTCTTGATCAATTAACTCATTTATCATGATCAGATGACCATCTTTAGCATCAGTAATATTCCATAATCTGAGACTATTAATAACTGGTCTGGTATATGAATGTATCTGGTCCAGCTGCCAGTTGATTAGCACTAACTTCATCAACAGTAGACAGGTATTCCAATACATGTCAATTATTTAGCTTCTGAATGTTTGAGAAGTTGTTTATTTTCCCTTTAGTTTTGAAAGGCAGAGTGACAGTGGGAGAGACACAGAGATCTTCCATTGGCTAGTTCACTCCTCCAATGGCTGCAACAGCTGAGGCTGGCAGAAGCCAGGAGCCAGGTACTTCACCAGGGTCTCCCATGTGGATTATATATGATGATGACTTGAGTCATCACCTGCTACTTCCCTGGCTCATCAGCAAGGAGTTGGCTGAGAAGCGGAGTAGGTGGTACTCAAATCAGCAGTCCAATATGGGATATGGGTATCTCAAGCAGCGGATTAACCTGCTGTACCACAATGCTGGCCTCTCCCTTTGGTTTCAGTGTTAAGCTGGGCATAGAATTTTGGGTCAATTTTTTCTTTCAGGACTTCAAAGTTTTCACTCTGCTATGTTCTGCCTTGCATTTCTAATGAGAAGACTGGTATCTTTGTTATCTTTATTCTTCCAAGTGCAAACTTTTTTTCCTTCAGCCTTTTAAGAATTTTTCTTATCCTTTAACAATTTTATCATGGTGTATTCTCATCTGGTTTTCTTCATATTTTCTATGCTTCAAGTTCATCAACTTCCTCAGGTCTATTTGTATGTTTTTCATCAGATTTTAATATTTTCCAGTTATTATCTCTTTTTTTAACTTCCCATTTCCTTTGCTTCTAGTAATTCAAATACAAATATCCAAAATCTCTTATTGATGTCTCACAGCTCTGTTCATTGTTTTGTGTTTTAGTTGTTTCACTTTGGATAGTTTCCATTACTATGATTTAATTTCTCTAAGATTTATTTCTCAGTGTCATATCTGCTACTATTCATATCTAGGTATAGTTTTCAAATTAGGTATTATTCTCTTCATCTCTAAAAGTTCAATTTAGAACTGTACGATATCATCTTTCTGCAGCAACATCATATTCATCAATTTCTCCAACCTTTTGAATTGTGAATATATTTATAATAGCTCTTTTAATGTTGCCATCCATTTCTACACTTTGTATAATTTTTTAAAGATTTTATTTTTCTTATTTATTTGAGAGGTACAGATACAGAGAGATGGAGAGACAGCGAGAAAGGTCTTCGATCCACTGATTTACTCCCTAAATGGCCAAAATAGTCAGAGCTGGGCAGATCCAAAGCCAGGAGCTTCTTCTGGGTCTTCCACATCCGTGCAGGGGCCCAAGCCCTTGGGCCATCTTCCACTACTTTCCCAGGTCATAAGCAGAGAGCTGGATCAGAAGAGGAGCAGCTGGGACACAAACCTGCACCGATATGGGATACCAGCACCGCAGGCAGAGGCTTAACCTACTACGCCACAGCCTCTATGTATAATTTTTTAGTTTGTTCCTATTGACTCATTTTTTCTCCCAGTTACAAGTGCTATTTTACTAATTTTTAGCATGCCTGGTGATTTTTGACTAAGTTCCAGACATTGTGAATTCTATGTTTCTTCCTATTTTTTAATGGTACTCATTAAATTATTCTTAGGCTTTAGTCTGGGATTCTGAAGCACAAATAAGCTACTTGAATTTAGTTTGGCCCTTGTGAGAATACTTTCAAGCTTTAATGGAGAGATTTCTATATGGGCTTTAGTGTACAGTTAATTGGTTCCAGTACTAAGAAAATATCCTTCTGGCAAATACTCACCCAATGCCCTATGGATTAGAACATCATTTCACTCTGGCAGGGGGAAAGACAAACTATTCTTGGCTTGGGGAAAGCATTAGAGTGTTCTATTGCCTGCTCCTTTCTGGTGGATGAGTCCTTGGTCTTGGAAGATTACTCACATGCATGCACTGATCAGTACTCAGTCAAAAACTCAAGTTAAACCCACTACAGATCTCCAAAGAATTCCTTTTGTTCCTATGCAGATGACCCCTCTCCAAATACTGTTCCATAAATTAGAACAAATACTTGCCACCATAGGCTCCTCAAACCATGAACTATGCCTCAACACTGCAGTGACAGATCCAAGCTAAATTGTGTTTCTTATCTCTGTGGTACAGCCTAGAGTCTCTCCATAAGCAGTGTCTGAATGTCTGAATATTATTTCACATATTTTCTCTTTTTGTTTATTTAAGAATAAATTCAATCTCTGCCTAGGAATGTAAACATTCATTCATTTACCAGTCTTCTGTTTCAGAACCAAGGCCTTTTCTTTGCATATTATTTAACTGCATGAAAATCTGGAATGTTTGTCTTTCTTACATATGTCACACCAATGATATATCATCTATGGTCTCTAGTCTTGTTTGAAATGCATTGAGAACATTTAACTTCCAAATGTATGTGTGTGTATGCATACACATACACACACATATATTAATTTATTTTATTTGAAAAACAGAAGGACAGACAGTAAGAGACTAAGAGAGATATCTTCCATTTTCCAGTTCACTCCTCAAGTGCCTGCAACAGCCAAGGACAGGCCAGGCTAAAACCTGCAGCCAGGAATTCCATTAGAGTCTCCCATAAGGATGGCAGGGACCCAAGCACTTGAGCCATCATCTGATGTCTTCTGGGTACATCATTAAGAAGTTGGATCAGACACAGAGTAGCTGGGACTTACACTGGCACTCCAGAACGGGATGTGGGCATCCTAAGTTGGTGCTTAACCTGCTATACCACAATGGCCACCCCTCCTTTAGAATCTCTTATTACACTCATACCTAATTCAACAGCAATTATTTTCAATACTTGCCTTAATCTAATCTTTCAAAATTATTCAACTTCACTTTCATGGAAATAACAACTTTATCTTTACAGCTTTCATTATTTACAAAATTATAATTAAAAGCATAACTGGAACAAAAAAATTTGAGAATAAACTCTGTTGAGGGAGAGAAACAACCTATTAAAGAATATCTCACACTATCCATAATATTCTATGTGTATACATCATAATATTCAATATGTATACATCAGCTGTACAATAAATTAAAAATCAGTTGGAATGTAATTAATACAGCTTGTATTATACCATTAAGTTGTATTTGATAATTTTATATCTAGGGACCACAGGCTTCTATTAAATACTGTTAGAGAGGGAACTTTGGTGCCCAACAAAAGTATGTTTCACATAAAAAGGCAATTAGTTAAGAAAAACCACTAATCTTGGACCAGCGCCATGGCTCACTTGGTTAATCCTGCACCTGCATGCAGCGCCAGCATCCCATATGGGTGCCGGGTTCTAGTCCCAGTTGCTCCTCTTCCAGTCCAGCTCTCGCTGTGGCCCAGGAAGGCAGTGGAGGACAGCCGAGGTGCTTGGGCCCCTGCACCCGCATGGGAGAACAGGAGGAAGCCCCTGGCTCCTGGCTTCAGATCAGCGTTGTAGTTCCGGCCATAGCGGCCATTTGGGGGGTGAACGAACAGAAGGAAGACCTTTCTCTCTGTCTCTCTCTCTCTCACTGTCTAACTCTGTCAAAAGAAAAAAAAAAAAAAAGCCACTAATCCAAGAAGAGAATTACATCAGGGAATCCTACCACCTTTTTTTTTTTTTTCCAAAATCTATTAATTTGAAAGGTAGAGTTACAGAGAAGCAGAGAGAGAGAGAGAGCGAGAGAGAACAAGAGCGAGAGAGAGAGAGAGGCAGAGAGAGAAAAAGGTCTTCCATCCGCTGCTTCAATCCCCAGATGGCCACAATGGATGGAGCTGCACTGATCCAAAGCCAGGAGCCAGGAGCATCTTCTGGGTCTCCCACATGGGTACAGGGGCCCAAGGACTTGGACCATCTTCTACTATTTTCCCAGTCCATAGCAAAGAGCTGGATCAGAAGTTGAGCTGCCAGGATTTGAACCAACGCCCATATGGGATGCAGGCACTGCAGGCAGCAGCTTTACCCACTATGCCACAGTACCGGCCCCCTACCACCTTTTCAATAAAGGCAATAATTTGAAAATAAAACTACAGGGTCTGATAGGAATTGTAATAAAAGGGGTACATTTTGTATGACAGGACAAAGGGCAAACTGGGATAAATGGATAACACAGGCAATGTCTCAAACAGCAATAAGCAATGTTCACAATATGGCAGTGAAACGTAACAGAGAACATGTCAGTGTAGGAATCTGTATCAATAAAATTGTTATTTATGAAAAAGAAAATGCAGTATGGTATCCACACAGATTTAAAATGAGAAATCAGCTATGTTTTCTTGAAGAACTAAAATCAGCATCTTAGATCAGATTATAACTATTATAGAATCTAGTTGATCTTCTGTCCAGTTATCTATTTCTGAAAGTGGAGTATTGAAGTCCCCCAATACTACTGTATTGGAGTCTAAGTCTCCCTTTAAGTCCCTTAACATATCTTTTAAATAAACTGGTGCCCTGTAATTAGGTGCATATACATTTATAAAGTTACATCTTCCTGTTGAATTGATCCCTTAATCATTATATAGTGCCCCTCTCTGTCTCTCTTAACAGTTTTTGTGTTAAAGTTTATTTTGTCTGATATTAAGATGGCTAAGCCAGCTCTTTTTTGGTTTCTGTTGGCATGGAGTATCTTTTTCCAACCTTTCACTTTCAGTCTGTATGCATCTTTGTTGGAAAGACATGTTTCTTGTAAGCAGCAAATAGATGGGTTTTGTTTTGCCTTTTGGTTTTTTTTTTTCTTTCTTTTGTCTCCATTATCAATTTCTTATCTCCCTAACCTCTTAATGCTGATGGGTCCAGTACTTGGACTGTTTCTCTCTATATTCCTCTTCCTTTGTTCAAATCATTCTGACCAATGACTTTAATTTTTTTTCAAAGTACCTTCCTAGCTAAATACTATAAATTTTATTTATTATCTCTTTCCCCAGTCCCACAAGATGAATTCCCCAGAAGGACAGGGAGGTTTGTCTGTTTTGCTCACTGTGTGATCTCCCCAGTACCTAGAACATTGCTTGGTACAAGAGCAGGCTGTCAACAAATTCTTGTTAAGTTAAAGAGCCTGGAGTAAGGTGGACTCTACATCCTTTGGAGAATTAGAGGAATAATGAGTATGTAAAGAAGGAAGACTGGCTAGCTATACAAGCCGAGGGAAAAGAGGAACTCAAGCTTAACTCCATAGTCACTGGTTTAGGTAATGATCTGTATAAGTGATATATAGGAATAGTTCTCCTAGGGAGTGGAAAGATGATCAGTTCAGTTTTTGCACATGCAAAGTTTTAGATACCTAAAGAAATACCCAGGAGAAAATGTCTAGTCTAGCAGAAAGAGAGAGGGTGTGGTAATGGTTTAGAGTCAAACTGCAGACATGGTATTAGAATCTGTGATGGTTTACCTCAGTTGTCAATCTAGAATCCTGAAAAAGCACTGTTTTTGAGTGTGTTGGTGGGGCTATTTCCAGAGGAATTTAGTATGTAAGTCTAAGCAGGCTAAGTAGGAAGACCTACTCTCAATTTGGGCAGGCACCTTACAATTGGCTGAGGGTCTGGAGACAATAAATACAAAGGGCATACTAGTCTCTCCCCATGAGATCTGGGGCATGCTCATCTCCTGCCTTGGAAATCAGAACTCTATGCTTGCTGGCCTTTGGATTCCAGAACTTACGCCAATGATTCCCTTTCCAGGGTACTCAGCTTTTAGCACTGAACTAACAGTTAAACTCTCAGCTTCCTTGTTCTGAGGGCTTCAGACTTGGACACAGCCCCACTACTGGCATCCCAGGATCTCCAGCCTACAGATGACTTGTCATGAGCCTTCTCAGCTTTCATAATCATATGAGTGAAACCCTTTAATGATTCCATTCTCGTGTATCTAAACACATCACCTATTGGCTCCCTTTAGATCACCCTGACTAATGCAGAAAACTGTGGAGATGAGTTCACTGATCAAAAGAGAGTGAACAACAAGATGATATCAGAAGATCTAAGCCCTGACAAACCCAACATTAAAGAGGAGATAAAAGAAGCTGCAAAGGTGATGAAAACTGAGCACTTACAGAAGTAAGAAAACCAGGAGAATACTGCAACATGAGAGTGTAGTTAAGGTAATATTTTGAAAAGCAAGAAGTCACAGTGTCAAATGTTGCTATGTCAGCAAACAAAACTAAATCGCTAAGATGGGAGAAATTTGTGCATAATGAAATGTGAACTGGAAAGAGCCAGCAGAGGCAACAAGAGGAATGAAGGGAGTCAATAACTGATAGAAGGTAGTCACATGATAACTTTTTCATACCAAGATACAGTAAGAGGGAAAAGAGGATCTAGGCACATTTTTATTTCCCACAGAATTACTTACACACATATTACATATTATTTAAAATCTTATTGCATCAATTATGATTGCCTGGGTATCTTGACAATTATTAACAAAATAACATTAAAACAATAGAGTAATAATCACAAAGTCTATGCAACATGTCTGTTCCTCATTCCCAATACCAATGGTTTTCACAAACAGCCTTCATGCTCAGAGGAAACACTGTACAAAATATAAAGGGTCAGAATGAGAGGACAGCACTATGGTGTAGCAGGTAAAACCACTGCTTGCAGCTCCAGCACCTCATGTGGACAGCAATTTGAATCCTGGCTGCTCCAGTTATGATCCAACTCCCTGCTAATGTGCCTGAGAAAGCAGTGGAAAATGGTTCAAGTTCTTGGGCCCCTGAACTCATGTGGGAGACCCTGAAGAAGCTCCTGGCTCCTGGCTTTGGCCTGGCCAGCCCTGACCATTGCAACCTTTGATAAGTAAACCAGCAGATGGCAGATCTCTCTCTCTCTCTCTCTTTCCTTCTCTGTAACTCTTTCAAATAAATAAATCTAAAAAACAGAAAAGGTCAGAATGGACAAAAGATGGGTGCTGCCTCACACTTCATATTTAATATAGGTAACTACTTAAATTGGCTACTTACAAAAGAAGAAGATGAGATCTAAAGATCTAGCTATAGATGACATTTTGACTGAAAAACTGTTCCAGAGGCAACTTAACAGTAAGGGCAAAACCACCATTCGAATACTTTAACAGAAAAAGCAGAAAGAACACATTTAGGTAATATGCAATGAATTAACTCTTTACCTTCACAAAATGTATGCAAATTGAGCTTACTTATAATCTCATAAAGCACTTAACACAAATCTTAAATTGTGTCTGTAGTCTGTTACTCCTTACACAAAAAGGCTACTGACAGGAGGCAATAACGTGATTCTACACAAATTGTTGCTGGGAAGTTGGGTCACCAATCATGTAGGGCTAACATAGCTAACCACCTGTGTTTAGGCTGAGGTTCTTTAGGAAATGTTACTTTACTACTAGATAATATAGTTGCCTAAGTTGAAAACTGTTCTTTCATTAAGTTTGTAAACACTAAGATTCAACAACATCTTAGAAAACTGAAAACCCATACCAGATCTGCTGTCTCAACTTCTCCTCATGTTTTTTTGTGTTTTTTTTAAAGATTTATTTATTTATTTGAAAGACAGTGTTACAGAGAGGCAGAGGCAGAGAGAAAGAGAGGGAGAGAAAGAGAGACAGAGAGAGTCTTCCATCCGCTGCTTCAATCCCCAGATGGCCACAATGGATGGAGCTGCACTGATCCAAAGCCAGGAGCCAGGAGCATCTTCTGGGTCTCCCACATGGGTACAGGGGCCCAAGGACTTGGACCATCTTCTACTATTTTCCCAGGCCATAGCAGAGAGCTGGATTGGAAGTGGAGCAGCCAGGACTAGAACCGGCAGCCATATGGGATGCTGGCACTGCAGGCTGCAACTCTACCCGCTATGCCACAGCACTGGCCCCTTCTAATGGGTTTTATAGATGATAAGCAAAGTGAGACGATTCGCAAGTGAGGTGGGGGGTGGTGTAAAAAGGAGATGATAAAAGGACTCACCCCAGCAGGGTTTACGTTTTTAAATGCTTACTAAGTAATAGGATGGAGAGAGGATTTGATGGAGCTGACATATTTAGTCAGTATTATCAAATGATGATGGAACACGGAAGTTCTGTCAGTTCCCCAATGCTGAAGTGTCCTAGACAAACATAAACTACCACTCTAATCTGGAAGATTGCAAGGAGCCATGAGGCAAAGATAATATTGAAGAGTCTATGCTCACTTTACTGGAACTGATGGAAGGCCAAAATAAGCAGGATAAAGATTGGTGGGATGGCCAGAGTCCCTTAGTCTACTCCCTAGCTGCCTAATAAAGGCAACATGCTCATATATTGGTAAAATGGACTGGGGGTAGAAAAGAAACCTTTCTGAATTCCTTAACATGAGAGCCCAATGTACTGTGTTTCCAAGCCATTTCCATGAGACTCAATTAGGTTGGAAAGATAAGGGGGCCGGCAACGTGGCTTAACAGGCTAATCCTCCGCCTTGCGGCACCGGCACACCGGGTTCTAGTCCCGGTCAGGGCACCGGATTCTATCCCTGTTGCCCCTCTTCCAGGCCAGCTCTCTGCTATGGCCCAGGGAGGCAGTGGAGGATGGCCCAAGTCCTTGGGCCCTGCACCCGCATGGGAGACCAGGAGAAGCACCTGGCTCCTGGCTTCGGATCAGCATGATGCGCCGGCCGCAGCGGCCATTGGAGGGTGAACCAACGGCAAAAAGGAAGACCTTTCTCTCTGTCTCTCTCTCTCTCACTATCCACTCTGCCTGTCAAAAAAAAAAAAAAAAAAAAAAAAAAAAAGATAAGGGAAAACCAGAGCAGTTTGGATGAGAATTAGAATGCTTCAACAGATGTTACATAAAATGATTATGTCTCCTTTGCCTGAATTTATTATTGAGATACATATTATTTCTCATGGGGGAATGATTCCCATTGCTAGTACAATAAAACAGTAAACAGGTAAATTTATCCTTCAGCTAGTATTAACTGGGTATACAAAAGTGGTACTTACAAAACTGCCTGAAACTTTAACAAGTTGTTAATTTGAAACAAAATAGAACATAGAATGGATAAGAAGAGATTGTAATCTTAAATCGGTGACATGTTAGAATCGAATAGGTTGATACAACAAATTCCTTATACAAGTGTTACGTTCCTGTGTGGCCTATGAAAAGAAATTGGATGACACACAGAGACTAACAGATTATTGAGGCCTGAATAAAAAAATGACACATTTACAACCAGCAGGCCCTGACATTAAATCAGAAGCATAAAGAAGATGGTAATCAAAAGATGACCACTAATCAGTAAAAAATCTTGCAAATGCCTTTTTTCTTGATATCTATCAAAGGCAACTTGCCTATGCATGGGAAGAATCACAATTCACATTTGCTATGCTGCCACAGCACTATTTGAACATAGCTCACTGTCCTAATTTCGTTAAGAGAGAACTGGCCCTGCTTCAAGTCTCCACTATGATAATAATAATGATAATAATAATATTAATAATAATATATATAAATTATAGAATTAATACTTTTATAATATAAGAAACTGAAGAACAGGCCAAGACTGACTTAAATACAGTGGTGATACACATGACTAATGGAAGTAGTTGATAAACCCAGCAAAGATCCAGCGGCCTGTCCCAATGTTAAAGTTGTGGGGAATAACCTGGGTAAGATCTACAGCAATACCTCACAGGGATCTAAAAATAAATGGCTGCCCTCATCTATCATAGAAACTAAACCACAAATACACTGTGTTGATTGCAAGGGTATATATATTCTATATCTGGAAATACTGCTAACTTTTATCCATAAGAAGACAATTTTTAGATGCAAGCCTAAACAACAGCAGACTATGTTTGACTTACAAAAGGCCATGAGAGTCTAATCAGTAACTCTTCCCTCTAATGCTACACACTTAGATATGGCTAATGAAAATGTTTATAACATGAACTTGACACACTGGAACTAAGGCAAAAGCCTGTGAGTTCTTCTTAGCAAAAACTGCTGGAATTTTAGACAAAAAGAATTCCAGATAGGGCCAAAAAGTACATGTTTTTTGAAAGACATTGGTATATTATTAGTCATTAATTGAAGCTCACTGAAGAAAATATTTTTAAAATATTTCAAACATATTTTAAAATACATTTGAAATATTTTAAAAGATTTAGAAGATTTTTTAAAAGATTTAGTTTTTATTTATTTGAAAGGCAGAGTTAGGAAGAGAGAGAGAGAGAGAGAGTGAGAGTGAGAGAGAGCGCTTCCATCCACTGGTTTACTCTCCAAATAGCTGCAGCAGCCATAGTTGGGCCAATCTGAAGCTAGAAGCCAGGAGCTTCTTCTGGGTCTCCCACAAGGGTGCAGAGGCCCAAGGACTTGGGCCATCCTCTGCTGCCTCCCCAGGAGCATTAGCAGGGAGGTAGGTTGGAAATGGAGCAGCCAGGACTCAAACCAGCACCCATATGGGATGCTGGCGCTGCAGGAGGAAGCTTAACCTGCTATGCCATGGAATCAGCCCCGAAGAAAAACTTAAAACTTGAAATACCCATAATGTTTTTGGGTTATAAAAGTGAAAAATTCCAAGAATGAAGGCAATATTGAGGAAACTTTTATAATAAAATGTAAATGGTTCATACAGGTACATCCACTGGAGGAACACAGAACATGCTCCTCATATTCACAGGCAGATCTTTTAGAACTAATCTTGCTGACAGATAGGTTTTACTCCCTTAGCAGCTCTTATATGACCACCAACAACAAAGCTGTCTGCTCCAAAGTGATAGACAGCATCCTGTCCTTGCAAGACAGAAGAATCAGACAACAAAAAGAACCCTAAAGCATGGGTATTCTGACTTACAAGTGCTACTGACGACTTGGTTATACAGTAAGGCAAATGGACAATAAAAACTGAACTATTTGGATCATAAGAAATGCAAACTATAGCCTATCTTAAAACCTCGTGAACACTGCCCGTGAGCATAAGGATTGGCCTTACAGGAACTTAAGCGACTCATTAAAGTAGGACATGCTGACACATATCAAAGAGTTCCCTTCCAGAATCAAATTATTATTGGAGCCAACAGCGGATATTTGAGTGTGCTCACTCAAGGTTACCAGTGGACTTCATATGAACACAGGTGAACTGCAGCCATGCAGTGATGGCTGATCATTAGCATATTCTGCTAGCACTCTCTGAGGCATACAGTGACTACAAGGCTCTCCAATCTACAAAGCAGACAGACAGCAAATAGCTATAAAGCACATTTCCTAGGGTGAACACTCTGCACACAGCTGGCCAGTGGATAATACCAGACCACTAGCTGCAGACTGTCTGTAGTTTCAAAGTGTCTCATCCTATCATGATCCTCCATCAAGTTTTGTATTCTCTGGCCTTTACAGTCACATGAATCAATTCCTTAAAATAAATATCTTTGGGGGGAGGGTGATACTGTCAGGTAGAAAGTTAAGCCTCTACCTGCAGTGTCAGCATCACACATGGGTGTTTGTTCAAGGCCTGGCTGCTCCACTTCTAATCCAACTCTCTACTAATGCACCTGAGGAGGTGGCAGAAGATGGTTCAGATACTTAGACCCCTGTACCAACGTGGGAGACCTGGATGAAGTTCCTGGATCCTAGCTACAGCCTGGCCTAATCCCAGCTATTGTGGACATTTGGGGAGTGAACCAGTGGATGGAAGCTCTCTCTCCTTCTCTCTCTACATCTCTGTCTTTCAAATAAATCTTTAAAAAAATAATAAAATAAATGGCTTTGGGTGTACAGAAATACACACCCTCTTGGTTGTGTTTCTTTGGACAACCCTGACAATTCATTTAGCCTTAGTATGGTAGACACATCTAATACAGGCAGAAAGATATTAAACACTAAGAGAAGTAACATGTTATATATGCTACAATAAAATTATTTTAAAAGCACATATGAAACACAAAGAGGAGAGAGGTCACTCTACACTATATGAGACAGAGAAAGCTTTCTCAGAGGTTGATCTGAGCTTGAAAGATGAATAAATATTCTGTAGGAAGATGGGAGCGGGGTGGTGAGCACCCCTCGCACCAAATGGTCTCTGTATGAAATATTCAAACACACACACTAGATTATAACCCTCAAGCACAGGGTGAGTGAGGATGGGAGCAAGAGAGAAGGCAAGGATGAAGCTGGAGAAATATAAAAGGGCCAACTCATTCATGAATGTTTAGGTATGACAGGGCAGAGAACTGGAATTTCATTTAATTCTAAATACAGAGCATCTTAATCACAGTTTCAGCTTTAAAAGACACTTCTGATAGAAAGCTAAGAATATGTTCAAAGAGATGGAAATGGTGAAACCAGAGCTGGCATGGACAGACCAGACACGAGGTAAGTGTCTCAGTCAATTCTGGCTGCCATAATAAAATTCCATAGACTGGGTGGCTAAAACAATAAAATATATCTCTCATGGTTCTGGAGCTTAGAAGTCCAAGATCATGGTGCCTCCCAACTTAAATTCTGGTGAGTGCTTTCTTCCTGGTTTGCAGACGTACACCTTCTTGCTACACCCTCAGAGGGTATTTTCCCTGAATGTGTACAGGTATCTCCTCTTCTTCTTCTTCAAAGGCCACCAATTCTATCATATTATAACCACTCTTAACCTTAACTACATTTTAATTGCCCCATCTCCAAATACAATTGCATTGGAAGTTAAGGCTTCAAGATAAGAATTTGAGCGAGGGAGCCACAATTCAGTCCACAGAAATAAGGAATTATATTAGTCTAGTTAAGAAATGAATAGGCATAAGGCAACCCACAACAATAAAGAGAGCAAATACACAATGTTAAGGAGCTAAATTGATAAGATCCAGGTCATCAATAAATACAATGAGTGAGGGGCAGGCATTTAACAAAATGTTTAAGGTGCCTGTGCCTCACATCAGAGTACCTGTGTTCAATTCCCAGTTCTGGCCCCTGACTACTACTTTCTATTAATGCAGATCTTGGGAGGCAGCAGTGAAGGTTTAATAACTGGGTCCCTCACACCCAAGTGTGGGACCTGAATTAAGTTCCTAGCACCCAGCTCTGGCCCTGGTTTAGCCTGGCCATTGTGGTCATTCAGGGTGTGAACTATTGGACAGAGCTCTCTTAATGACTCTCAAATAAATTCATCCAATGTAAAACATATTTACAATGAAGGAAAGAACCATGAATTGTCTGATTTAAATAACTGGATGAACAGCAGAAATATTAACAGGCAAAGCAGGTCAATGGTCTTGAAGAATCCCAAGGGCTTCAGATTTGATATTGCAGGTCCAGTGACGCGCAGAACTGAGAAGTCAAACTGAAAGTGAAGGATTATTGAAGATTTATCTACTGAGGACTCAATCATCACCCAAGGGTCTGAGATCTTATTTTACCCTGTTTATAGCTAATCCGCTAACCGGCTGTTGTTTCATGGATGCTTTAGACACAAGACTCAGGTCAGAGACAAAGAACTTTGCTAATCACGGCACAGTACAAGCCCATTTACGTTGGTTCCCTGCACCCCATCTTCCCTGGGGGAACAAGAGATAAACCAGATATATGCTGCTCACACAATGGTTTTGGGTCAAAGCTATGGAATACCAAATCTAATACCATTTTATACCAAGCTGCCAGCAAGCCTGTTCTTTGTTCAAGAAAGAAGTATTATTGTTTCCCTCAAGACTGCTTGCTACAAATATAACTCTGAGAAAAGCCCCAGCTAAAAATCAGTCAGGGCCTTGCAAACTTGCTATCTCCAGTAAGACATGTAGGGGCAGGAGAGACTCATGGAATACTGTCTCTCACAATGCTCACCTGTCAATTTCATTCCCTCCTTGACCTCAATACAGCAGAGCCAGCTCCAGGCATTATACCTCAGGTAAAATACTAAGTAAGTGTATCTAAAGAAACGGAACAAATTATTTTTTTAAATTTGTATTATTATAAACAGAACAGATTTCATGAATTTCATAGGTACAATTCTAAGATGATAACCATACTTCCCTCCCTCCTTCTCTCTCCTTCATCCCTTTCATTTTTAATTTTTGAAAAAAGATAATTTCAATCCACTCTATAATCACAAGTTTAATGAACCACTAAACATAATATTCAAAAAGTAAAAAAGTAGAAAGACCACAGTTCCAGAGGAGTATAAACAAGGGCTAAAAACAACAACGTAATCACAAGATGTCTGTTTCATTCCTATACATTTTTGTATATTCTATATTAACTACCACACTTCAGAGAAAACATAAGATATTTATCTTTTTGGGGCTGGCTTATTTCAATAAGCATGATAGTTCTCGGTTGCATCATTTTGTTATAAAAGATAGGATTTCATTCTTTTTTTTAGACTGAGTAGTATTCCACAGTGTGTGTGTATATATGTATGTGTGTATGTGTATATATACATATATATATATATATCACATTTTTCTTTATCCAGTCATCATTTGATGGACATATGGTTTGATTTCATACCTTAGCTAATGTGAATTGAGCTGCAATAAACAGGGGGGTAACAGATAACTCTTTGATATGCTGATTTCATCAAGATCATACAAGTGCTAGCAGAGATGTTGTAGCTCCAGGGGAAAGTACAGCTGGCCCTCTGTATCTATAGGTTCTGCAAATGCATATTCAACTAGCCATCAATGCCATCAATGGAGAATATTATTTCTTTAAAAAACCTACATCTGCACTGACTAGGTACAGATTTCTTTTTCATTATTCCCCAAACAATACAGTATAACAACTATTTATATTTTATTAGGTATTATAGGTAATCTATAGATGATTTAAAGTAATGTAGGAGAATTACAGAGGTGATATGCAAATACTACGACATTTTTATTTGAGGGCTTTGGACACCTACAGATTTTGGTATCCCAGGGTGCCTGGAACCAATTCCAGTGAACATTGAGGTATGAATGTATGCCAAATCCTAGTAATGGAAGAGTCCAAAATAAAACAGTAGTGTCAAGAACACTAACATGAAGCCTGCCAATGAACTACAGTCTTCTTTCTTCTCAATATTTACTTTTGAAGTTTTTTAAACATACAGGAAAGCTGAAAAAGAGTACAATAAACACCTGTACACTTATGACTTTGATTGAAGAACTGTTAACATTTTGTCATATATACTTCCTTTTATTTATGTTTTTTTCTTTATCAAGAAGCATTTAAAAATAACTTATTGCCATCCTGAATTTCTCTCTAAATAGTATACATGTATCTCCTAAGAATAATGATATGTTCCTATATAACCATAATCCCATTATCTTACTCAAGAAAATTAAAAATATGTCTTCTGCCAAAAAAGGCATAGGTTGTTTGTGTTGTTGTTCTTATATATTATTAGGCTTTGAACCAAAATTCCCTCAAAGTTCACAAATTGTATTAGCAGTTTTAGCTCCCTGGTTGCTTTCGCATACAACAATCTCCCTGGCCTGCAAGACGGTCATATTAATGTTTTTAATGACATTCACTTTTTGATGAGCCCAAACCAAATGTCTTTAGTATGAAACATGTCATTGATCTGATTATGACCTTGTGGTGTCATTTAACTTTTTGTCTATTCTCCACATTTCATGAAAATTCAAAGATACATAAAAGACATATTAAAGTCACATTCAACTCATACAAGAATATTCCTAGGTATTGCAGTGTGCTTCAAATTGCATCTCATCAGAAAACACATAATGTAAAGTTGTTCTATTACTAATGACAGCAACTCTGTTCACTCAGGAAAAGTGCTGGCAGCTGGATCTCTATTTTAAGGAACATATTTTCCCCTTTAGAATTGTAGAACTATGGCAGGTTACACTTTGGTAGTATGCAAACATTCTATTCCCTGACATCCTTTTGCCTAAAGGAACCAACATCCATCAAATATACTTATCTGATGGCCGGCGCCGCGGCTCACTAGGCTAATCCTCCGCCTTGAGGCGCCGGCACACCAGGTTCTAGTCCCTGTCGGGGCACCGGATTCTGTCCCGGTTGCCCCTCTTCCAGGCCAGCTCTCTGCTGTGGCCAGGGAGTGCAGTGGAGGATGGCCCAAGTCCTTGGGCCCTGCACCCCATGGGAAACCAGGAGAAGCACCTGGCTCCTGCCATCGGATCGGCGCGGTGCACTGGCCGCAGTGCACCAACCGCGGCGGCCATTGGAGGGTGAACCAACGGCAAAAGGAAGACCTTTCTCTGTCTCTCTCTCTCACTGTCCACTCTGCATGTCAAAAAAAAAAAAAAAAAGATACTTATCTGAATCAATTACTTCATTGAGGGGTTGTCTATTGGTTTTCTATTTTAATAGTAACAAACAACACAATTTAGTATCTCAGAGTTTATAGCTCAAAAATCTGGTTGGTTTCTAAATTTCAGAAGGTCAAAATCAATGTCAGTCAGCTAAGTCCTTATCAAGAGGTTCTCAAAAAACAAAGAAGCTGCTTCTAAAATAATTTAGATTGCTGGCAAAATCCAGTTATTACAATTGTAAAACTGAGATCCACATTTCCTAGCTAGTTGTCAGGGGGAGGACACTGTCATGTGCTAGAGGCCTTTCTCTAGTCCTTGCCAGCATGTGCCATGGGCTCCTTTATCACAGTGTCATCAGTAGTACGCTGAATCTTTCTCATGCTTGGAATCTCCCATTTCCCATTCTTCTGCTACAGCTCTGCAAATGACTCTTGTGCCTTCTGCTTTGAATGGCTTATTTGATTGAAATATTGAGTCCACTTGAGCAATTCAGAATAATCTCATATCTTCAGGTCAGTTGACTGGTACCCTTAATTACAAGTATAGGTGCAAAATCCTTTCACAGCAGGACCTAGATTGTGGTCAAGTGAATATGCAAGAAACAGGAATTTCAGGGGAACATCTTTAAGAAGTATGCCCACCACATGGCACAAAATGGCAGTTTTACTGAGAGTTTCATATTTTTGCTCTCGCTAGTCCCTATTCTTTGATAAAGAAGAAGGCTACCTTCGTTAACTATAAATAAGCTACAGTTCTTCAGAAAGACTGCTTACTTCTTTTGACTACCAATTTTCATGTGATGATGTCAAATTAGTTATATTTCTATAAGAGATTCAGGTCTTGTGACTATTTATTAAATTCCGCAATCAATTAGAATCTTTATTCTCAAATTCCCCCAAATTCTCCTGAAAGAATCCTTTCAGGTTGGTTCATTTGTCCTTTCCACATGCTTCCATTACACTGAAGTGAGCATTCTAGCAAACATGATGTCCTAGGCTCCTCTGATAGTTTCCAGTTCTAAATCTAGAATCAGCCCTTTCTTCAACTGTCCTGGCTCCTTTTACTCACCAATGCGTTTAGAAACCAAGATCCTGCCCTATGTGCACTCATTGCCACAAGGGAGTATTTCCAGGCCCTTACAGTGAGTTATATTTTCAAAACATGAGAGTTTGTAGTGGTATTTTCTTTTTTTTTTTTTTTAAGATTATTTATTTGAAAGTCAGAGTTACACAGAGAGGAGTGGCAGAGAGAGAGAGAGAGAGGTCTTCCGTCCAATGGTTCACTCCCCAAATGGCTGTGCCGATCCGAAGCCAGGAGCTAGGAGCTTATTCCGGGTCTCCCTCGTGGGTGCAAGGGCCCAAGGACTTGGGCCATCTTCTATTGCTTTCCCAGGCCATAGCAGAGAGCTGGATCAGAAGTGGAACAGCCAGGACTTGAACCGGCGTCCATATGGGATGCCGGTGCTTCAGGCCAGGGCGTTAACCCACTGCGCCACAGCACAGGCCCCTGTAGTGGTATTTTCAAAATCTAATTTTTACCCTGTAGGATTTTTCTTATACTATGATTTTATACCTCTTTTTGCTAATCTCAAAAATTTGGGTATATAATTACATTTATAAATTTATTCATTTGCTTTAATATACCATTTTAATTTTAATCATAAAATTGTTTCAGAATTATTATGCCAATATCACTAACAAACTACTGAATAACTGTAATATTTAACTAGCCATCCTTTTTATCCCTCTAATAAAAGGGAAAATGCACCTGTAATTCAGTAAGATACTGGCAGTTTCCAGGGATATACAGTTTCACACACCCACCATCACCATACCCAAGGTGCTACTTCTCTACAGCCTCATTACGAAGTGAGGCTAAACATTACAAGTGAAGACCATTTGTACTGCTTTCCCCGCGAACTTCATGCCTTTTAGCGTCGTGTTTTATGGAGTTTGAGGAAATAGTTTTTATTTTTATAGTAGTTTTTGGGGTTTTTTTCCCCTCTATTTTCTTCTAACTTTTTAGAAGAGCAAGTAGTCTTTCCAAGGTTTCTTTGTATCTAATAAACAAGCTATTCCAGGTTCACAGCATTCATTTGTTTTACCAGAAAGGAATCAAGCAAAAAAAAAAAAAACACTCTGGTTGTTTTAATTGAAAATGGCATTTCAAACCCACAACCTTTGCTAATAGGTTGGTATTTCCAAGCCTGCTTCAGGGTTGGGAATTCACATTTCATTTTTTGCATTTAGATCTCTGATGCCTTTAGGGTTGATTCTGGGATATACTGTGATAAAGAATAAACTTTTATATTATTACAAGTGAGTAATAATTACTATAAATTCCTTTTTCCTGATACATTAGTGTACCTTTACATAAACTATATTCCCATCTATATGCGGGCCTTCTGGCTTTACCCTCTGTTCAGTTGTTCTGTGTATCTGTTCCTGTATCAACGCCACATGTTTCTAGTAGGCATACAGGTTTTCTCAACAACAGAAGACAAAAAAAAATTTCACTGGCTAGTTTTTGAATTCTTTTTTTTTCTTTTTGACAGGCAGAGTGGACAATGAGAGAGAGAGACAGAGAAAAAGGTCTTCCTTTGCCGTTGGTTCACCCTCCAATGGCCGCCGCGGCCATAGCGCTGCAGCCGGCGCACCGCGCTGATCCGATGGCAGGAGCCAGGTGCTTATCCTGGTCTCCCATGGGGTGCAGGGCCCAAGCACCTAGGCCATCCTCCACTGCACTCCCTGGCCACAGCAGAGAGCTGGCCTGGAAGAGGGGCAGCCGGACAGAACCGGCACCCCGACCGGGACTAGAACCCGGTGTGCCGGCGCTGCAAGGCGGAGGATTAACCTAGTGAGCCGCGGCGCCGGCCTAGTTTTTGAATTCTAAAATGTCTAGTTACTAGGGCCTGAGCTTGAAGTGTAGCAGGTTCAGCCAATGCCTGCAACTCTAGCATGCCATATGAGTGCTGATTCACATCCAGTCTGCTCCACTACCAATCCACCTCCCTGATAGTGAGCCTGCGAAAGCAGTAGAAGGTACCTGGACCCCTGTCATCATATGCGAGAACCAGATGGAGTTCCAGGCTCTTGACTTTGGCACAGCAGAGCCCCAGCTGATGTGGTCATTCGGGGGCTGAACCAGTGGATAAAATCTCTCTGTGTGTCTCTCTATCCCTCTCTGTAATTCTTTCAAATAAGTAAATAGTACTTAAAATATTGGTTGAGTATCAATAATCATTTATATTACTGTTCTTGACATTGCATTGCACTTAAATAGCTGAATATGGCCACTAAAAAAATCTAAGATACCTTTTGACCTACATTCCTTTGTTTTTATTTTTAAAGATTTATTTATTTGGAGGGCAGAAAGAGAGAGAGAGAGAGAGAAAGGTATCTTCCACCCACTGGAAATGGCCATCCAAATGGCCGTAAAGCCAGTGCTGGGCCAAGTCAGTGCCTGGAACCTAGAACTCCAACCAGGTCTCCCACGTGGTGGGCAGGGACCAAAGCACATGGACCATCATCTGCTGCCTTCCCACTCACCTCAGCAGGGAGCTGGATCAGAAGCAGAGCAGCCAGAACTCACACCAGTGCCCTAAGAGATGCTGGCATCAGAGGCGGCAGCCCTACCCGCTGAGCCACAATGCCAGTCTCTGGCCTACATTCTTCAATAAATCTCTTTTTTAAAATGTAGTATTTTTATTTTTCAGTAATTGCCCACTACTTTACAAGACCTATACTAATTTTAACCCAGGAGGAAAAACATAAATTCTTAGCTGTTTATGTACCTGTCATCTTATCTACTAATAAAGAGTCAAGCTTATAAGAGTATCTAATTATTGCTATTCTTATTTAACACATTAACAACTTATTAATTATTTAAAAGGCTATCAAGATATATGTCAAAGAAAATGCAGTGCCACAAATTAGGTAAGAAATCCATCTATAATTTCTGCTGGATTATAAACTCTACAATTAATAGTATCAGCATGCCAGAGATAACTCAGAGATTTTTCACACGTTATGTGCTATCTCCACCACCTTGTTTACTAATCACATGACAGCTGTTCTAGCCTTTCTGGTTAAGCCTCACAGCATAGTTTCTTGGCATTCAGCTCCAGTACATACAGACTAGAGGCTTCTATTTTGAAAATTACCCTTTCGAGGCCTGCCCTGTGATGTACTAGGCTGAACCTCCCCTGTGGCGCCATCATCCCACATGGGCGCCAGTTCGTGTTCCAACTGCTCCTCTTCTGATCCAGCTCTCTGCTTAGGCCTGGGAAAGCAGCAGAAGATGGCCCAAGTGCTTGTGCCCCTCCACCCACATGGGAGACCCAGAAGAAGCTCCTGGCTCCTGGCTTTGGATCTGCCCAGCTCTGGCTGTTGTGGCCATTTGGCAAGTGAACCAGTGGTTATAAGACCTTTCTCTGCTTCTCTCTGTCTGTAACTCTACTTCTCAAATAAATAAATAAAAATCTAAAAAAAAGACAAATAAAATTACTCTTTCATACTACTCTCCCACCTCCTTAGCTGACAGTATCTTCAAATTTAGAGGAATTATCTAACCTTATTAAGGGGCATGTGTGTTTTTTTTTTTTTCAGACTATATGTGGATAGTATAAAATATATATGTATTAGCAAAAGCACTTGTTTGACTATAAAAATGTAACTGTGTGAATGGGAAGAGTGTTCTTTTGTGTATTATGGCACTGTATGCTAAAACAAACTGACAACTCAGTTTATTTTACTTACATAATAAGTTTAATTTACATACAAATGATAGAGCACTTCAGGAGCAGGTCTTAAAAACAATTTCTGCTGAATGACTGCTATAATAATCTCCTTAAGAGAGAAATAAACATAAACTAAAACAGCAGTCGTGAAACACATAGTAGCTTTCAGCTAAAAAAAACTCCATATTCAGTAGGAACCTAAAAACTAAAAAAAAGAAGGGGATTTTGTTTGGATCACTGGTTGAAGTCAAATCTGGTGTCTGAAAACGTCAATCTTACGTAAATCAGAAGTTGTTTCTTAAGGCAGGTTCCTTGGGCAGTAAAGTCAAATTTGCACCATCTCTGAATCCTTCCCTATTGCCGCTGTCAAGGAGAGTGAAGGTTTTCAGTGCCTCTCTGTTCAGGACTTGGTGAGATACTTCCACAGCTCTCCATGGAACTAGAGATATTTTTTTGGTAATATAAAGTACAAAGTTATTTCTAAAGTTTAAACACAAAGGTTTATTTGTATTCTTAGGGACTGTGGACAACTATTCAAGAACACAGATTTCCTAAACTCTAATAATAAAAGTCTGAAATTTGTGAAGGTTAAAATTTTGTAACATGTGACAAATATATTCTATTTTTACCAAATAATTTAAATGAGCAAAGCCTTAATAGGTTGGAATTTCTAGGTCCTCAATGGGAATTGAAAAAACAAAAAATGTTTCATTTCAAAAACAGGAAAATTATCATTATTTCTTTTCTTCTAATAAGAAAATACACATTTTAATGTTTATATTCCTAATATTGAGAAATTCTCTAAAATACATAGATTCAGAATTTACACTAAACAGTTTATATATTTCTATCTTACTCACTTGTTATTCAACAAATATCATGAAGATACAGAGTTTTTCCCAACTGCTTAAAGACATGTACTAAAAAAAAAAAGACATGTACTAAAAAGGTAATATATAATGACAGTATAAGAGGAATATAGCGAAATCATAGTTCCCCTAACAGCATCACCTTTTCAAATTTTTAAAATTTATTTGCTTAAAAGGCAGAGACAAAGATATCTCATTTACTGGATCACTCCCTAAATATCCAGTTGTTCACTTCCCAAGTGCCCACAACAGCTTTGCAAATCCAGAACTCAAACTTTCACAAAAGCGTCATGGACCCAACTATTTGAGTCATTATCCGCTGCTTCCTAGAGTGAGCATTAGCAGGTAGTTCAGGCACAACACAGGACTCAGGCATCCCAACTGGCATATGAACTGCTACGCCAAGTGCCCACCCCACTGCAATGTTTTACTCCATTTTCTTATTCATTTTTAATTTCAGTCTCACCAAATGGCATTCATCTTTAAAGCCACCTTAATTTTTTTATTTATTTTTTTGCATAAGTCAAGAAAGGAAGAAAATAAGAATGGGCAGGAAAAATAATTAAGAGAGAAGGATTGTAGCACAGATGAGGGACTGCTACTTAAAGAAGGAGACATGTGAGCCAATACCAGAAGACAGAGGTGGAGTAAGGAAGGGCATTTCAAAAGGAAGAAACAATATAAAGATAAAGAGCACAATGTGGGGGCCGGTGCTGTGGCGCAGCGGATTAATGCCCTGGCCTGAGCCGCTGGCATCCCATATGGACGCCAGTTTGAAACTGAGTTGCTCCACTTCTGATCCAGATCTCTGCTATGGCCTGGGAAAGCAGCAGGAGATGGCCCAAGTCCTTGGGCCCCCACATCTGCGTGGGAGACCCAGAAGAAGCTCCTGGCTCCTGGCTTCAGATCGGCAAAGCTCTGGCTGTTGCAGCCATCTAGGGAGTGAACCAGCCAATGGAAGACCTCTCTCTCTCTCTCTCTCTGCCTCTCCTCTCTCTGTGTAACTCTGACTTTCAAATAAATAAATAAATCTTTAAAAAAAAAAAAAGAACAGTATATGAATAAAGGATAATACATTGGTTAACATGAAGGAATGGCTCAGAAATTAAGTAAATTAAAGAATATAAAAGAGAAAATAGGTCCACAGATGCTTTAATCCCATTATAATGAACTCTAAACTAATTAAGTATTGTGAAAACTGTGTCATTATTGATACATAGCTAGAACTCATATAACTCATGCATAAGATGTAGAAAGTGAAATTCAATAATAATCAATCACCAACAGTGATATTATTAACAAAAACAAGTACCAGAAGTATGGTATGTAAAGAAAATGAATAATAATCAGACTTTCACTCTCCAACATCTGGATTTTTTTAAAGATTTATTTATTTACTTATTTGAAAGTCAGAGTTACAGAGAGGGAGAGACAGGGAAGAGAGAGAGAGATCTTCTAACTGCTGATTCACTCCCCAGATGGCCACAATGGCCAGGGCTATGCCAGGCCAATACAGGAGCCAGGAGTTTCATCTGGGTCTCCCATATGTGTGGCAGGGGCCCAAACACTTGGGCCATCTTCCGCTTCTTTTCCCAGGCACACTAGCAGGGAGCTGGATAGGAAGTAGAGCAGCAGGGACACAAACCAGTGCCCGTATGGGATGCTGATGTCGCAGGTGGTGGCTTTACGGGCTACTCCACAACGCCAGCCCCCAACCTCTGGATTTTTTGCTGCGCTTAGTTTTATGTTGGGAAATTATGTTTACTATTGAGTAATATGTTGGGGAAAGAGAAAAGATTGGTACTTGAAGCTAAGGAGTCCAGTGACCCAAATTTAAGAAAAACTGTATCAAAAATTTAGTGCTGTAATTCAGAGTGACAGCATGGGTCAACTCGATCATGAACACAAGTGTGAATGCAGGCACAGGACATGGTAATGTAGGTAACACAGAATATGCTCTCTATATAAATAATCATCAAAGTGAAAAATCAAAATATTTTTATTCCTGAGTCACAAACAAAGAACTTCAGTAATCTAGGAGCTGCAGGCAGGAGGTAGCATGAGCTTCATGTTTTCATCTGTTCTTCTTGTTCCTCCAATCCCAAACAGGCAACATGGATAGGAATACTTGGACACTGAGCATCCAGTGGGATTGTATCACAGCTGAGTAAACTCAAATAAAAAACCCAATCTTATGAGGAGACTGTCTAGCAAACCTGCCCTGCCTTGTCACCAGAGGGGGAAAGGAGGAGCACTATCTCTACTGTCCTAGACAGCAAGCTAATCTCCCCGCCACCTTGGAGAGACACACACCTCTATCTTCAAAGTCTATTTCCCATCAAATGTCCTCAGAGAGAGAATGCAAACAAAAGCTGCCAAAACCTTTGCTCAGAGACATGTACAATGTGAGAGGCTCCAGAAGAACTGTCTCCTAGCAAATTATATAATGTGAATTATAAATTATATTATGCTATTATTTGATCTTACAGTTTTTATGCTATTACCTAACCAAATAATTCATTCTGACTTTATCAAAAAGCCAAAGGCAATATAGAAATTTCAATTTTTCTTTAGAAAAATAAAGAATAGCTGTCTATTTATCACACTAAACAAATGTGCCTATATGTATCTTATAAAAACTAACAACTTGATATGACATAGATTAAGTAAAACTTTTGGCTTTAACAGGCTTTTCATCTAAATGACAAATGACATTTTTCAAGAGTTCCTATGAGAAGCACCAGATGAGGTACCTAATGTTCCCAAGGCTTTATAAAGTCAAAGGTAAATAGATTAGATTCAACTTACTAGCCAAACACCAAGTTTCGTAAAGTAAATAAATACTTAAAAGAACACATATTTCTCTGGCACAGTGGGGGATTCAATCTCTAAACATATCTGAAAAAAAAACCCTAAAATTTGGCACAAATTTGTTTTTCTATGTAATGTCTGAATGTAAAATATTAAGGTCATGGAAAGGGTATGTCTGTGATAAAGCAGAAACTTTTAAACTGAGACTATGTTTGTTGTATAATCACTAAAAATAACCAATCAAAGAGCAAAAACCTTTTGAAAAACATTTTTTAAAATATGTGTATATGCAATACATGAAGCTTGAACCAGTTAAAGGAGTATATATGACTTACCTCTCCCAGAGCTTCATATCTTTTCTGGTTCCATCTGTGCAAATCTTCCCGGTAGTTAAAAACAAATGGTTCCCCAGTTTTTATGTGTCTTAACTGCCCCTCTAGAAAATAAACAATATTACTATGACTAAGAGTACACTCACAATAATAAGGACAAAAAAATGTCTGATTAAAATTTAAAATGACCTTTGGCTATTTCTTAGAAGTTTTTTTCATTGTATTTTTTCTTCAAATATTACCAGAACACATAAATAGTATAAGAATTTAAAAATTGATCTCCAATAACCAAAAACTATTCTTCTTGATCTCCTTTTTAATCTAAAACATATTAACAATATTTTAGAGCCTACTACACATATCTGCCATCTACTACCATGAACAAGCTCCCACACCTAAGTAACTTAGAGACTATCTGAGGAGCAAAAACACAAATACTAAAAAGTTAAGCAACTTTTCAGGAAGTTCAACAAACAAGAATAAAATAAGCCAAGAATCCAAACACTGCTACAGGTTATTTGTGTAGACGATAATGTCTACAGTGATTCTGGAAAAAAGAATCTCTATGAAAAGAATAGGTGCAGAAGATTTCACTGAGATTTCTCAACCAGGTCTGGATATTTGGGTAGGGTATCAAATGGAAATTGGAAAGAGTTAGTGAGGATAGTCAAATCAGACTCAGTCAAAACAGAGATCCTTAGTGATAATAACCAAGTTCTGCCAGTGATTCCAAGGGCACAAGCAAAGGAGGAAGAAGTGTACCTGGCACTTCCTCCCAGGTCACTGCAGGTCCTGTCTTCTCACAAAATTTAAGTAGGTGAGGTCTCTAAGTGAGGCATGCAACACACCTCACACATTGCTAAGTGTTTCAGTTATGTTTTCTTTTTACGTACCAAAGAGTTGTACTGCTTATGTGATAATCTTTATCAAAACATACTCATATATCCAAAGACTGTAGGTTTATTTACCATCAGCAATAATAAACCAGTCATCTTGTTCAAGTCATAGATAATAACAGTAAAGATTAGTCTACATTTTCTAAAAGATTTAACTATCAGTGTACTTATAAAGAGAAAGACCAAAGTGATCTATTCTTTTCTTTCCCCAGTATTCTAGTAATGGGGAGAAAAATAGACAACAGACCAATTGCTTTAAATTCTTCTGTCCTCAGTCAACAGAATATTACTCTACTTATACATATACTGGCAAAGAATACCCTTTACAAAAAAGCATGAAAATTAAAATCAGAGAAAGTTTCGGGTATCTTCTATTTAATTCACTTAACATTCTAGTATTCATAGACTGTCATAAGTCTTAATATCCATAATGGATACTACAAAGGAATATCCAGTAATAAAAAGATAACAAATCACCACTTATGCAAAGCAACAAAAAAAAAACTAACTAAATTTTGGGGTCAGCACTGTGGCGCAGCGGGTTAACGCCATGGCCTGAAGTGCCAGCATTCCATATGGGCATAGGTTCTAGTCCTGGCTGCTCCAATTCCCATCCAGCTCTCTGCTATGGCCTAGGAAAGCAGCAGAAGATGATCCAAGTCCTTGAGCCCCTGCACCCAAGTGGGAGGCCTGGAGGAAGCTCCTGGCTCCTGGCTTTGGATCGACACAGCTCCAGCTGATGCAGCCAATTGGGGAATGAACCAGCAGATGGAAAACCTCTCTCTCTCTCTCTCTGCCTCTCCTTCTCTCTGTGTAACTCTGACTTTCAAATAAATAAATAAAAATATTTTTTAAAAAAACTAAATTTTAACACTTTGTATTAACATACCCTTCAAGTATAATAATGTAAGATTAATCCAATGAGTCATGATTTTTTTTTTTGTTTCAGAAACATACTTGCAAACTTGCAATCTATGGTAGGTTCTTCCACATTCTATGTATAAAGGTTATTTCATTCAAACTTAGTAAGTTTTAAAAAAGGAATGTTATCTGAAAAATCATGGAAAATTGGATATTATGTTTTAAAATATCATCATACATAATATTTGCCAGTCACTTCATTTTAAATAACATGTGGAACAATTGCATCTTTCTATATAATCTGATTAGGAGTTCCAGTAGAACCTAAGAGAGTTGAGTGCTCAAGGTTAAAATACACAAATTGAATTAAATTCATTTCCATTAGTTTACATGGCTTGACACCTATGATAAATTGTTACTTGGTTATTTCACTTGAGTAAAGGATTTCACTATGCAAGCATAAGTCATTCTTTCTCAAAAGAAATATAGAAAATATTCTAGTTGGCCATTAAAGTACCAAATGATAACTTTCTTATGATCATAATAGCATTGTTAAATAAATTCTACATTCAGAATACATTACTTACTTTCATTAAAAGCATATTCAAATCCTTCCAGGGTATCAGGAAAATCAAGAGGTGGTTCATCTTTTTTCATTAGTTCATCCAAATCTATCCTAGACAATAAATCTAGAAAAGAAATAAGAAATTTATTTATATTCATTTTCATAGTTAATAAGATTATACTTTAAATTGTTTGTAAGTACTCTTGTTCTGTTCAATTAATTTTTGTATTGTTTCAACTGATTATACGATACACTAAGTTTTTAAGTTTCCAAAGTTCTATGCATAATCAAGCACAATTTCAACATAAGTAAGCATTTTCAAAATCATAATTACAAAACAATCATGACTCAGATACTATATATCGCAAATCAAATTATTAGTATCTTCCCTTTAACACAATAGTACGCCTTATTAACATCTGTCGGCAGTGTTTTTTTTTTTTTCATTTATAAAAGATTTATGTATTTATTTGAGAGTCTGAGTTACAGAGGGAGGGAAAGACAGAGAGAGAGAGAGAAAGATCTTCCATCAACTCTTTCACTCTCCAGAAGGCTGTAACAGTCAGGCTTGGGCCAGGCTGAAGTCAGGAGCCAGGAGATTTATCTGGGTTTCCCACATGGGTGCAGGGGCCCACTTGGGTCTTCTTCCATTGCTTTCCCAGGCACATCAGCAGGGAGTTGGATCAGAAGTAAAGCAACTGGGACTCCCTGGAGCCCATATGGGATGCTGGTGTATGGGTGCTGGCATTGCAGGTGGTGGCTTTACCAGCTATGCCACAACACCAGCCGCTGTCTGTAATTTAAATGTTTTACACCAGGCTGTTTTGATTGTAACTGCCCTGACTCAATCTCTGTACTAGTTATTGGTCTATTTACATTTTCTATGTCTTCATGCCTTAATTTTGGTAAACTGTATGAGTCCAAAAACCTACTCATTTTTTTCTAGATTTATGAATTTGTTGTAATATAGCTGTCTAACAATTCCTGATGATTCTATTTCTAAGACACCACTTGTTACCTTTTTTTATTTCTGATTTTATTAATTTGGGTCTTTTTATTGGTTAGTGAGGAAGATGGTTTATCAATTTTGTTTATTTTTTTAAAAAACAGTTCTTCATTTCAATGATTTTTTCTTTTTTTATAGAAAGCTTTCAATTAATAAATACAAATTTCATAGGTGGAACTTTTGGATTATAGTGGTTCTTTCCCCCATACCCACCCTCCCACCCCCAAAACCATCCCATCTCCTACTCTCTCTCCCATTCCATTCTTCATTAAGATTCATTTTTAATTATCTTTATGTACAGAAGATCAACTCTATACTAAGGAAAGATTTTAACAGTTTGCACCCACAAAGACACACAAAGTATAAAGTACTGTTTGATGACTAGTTTTACAGTTAATTCTCATAGAACAACTTATCAAAGACAGAGGTCCTAAAAGGGGAGTAAGTGCACAGTGACTCCTGTTGTTGATTTACCAATTGACACTCTTAGTTATGTCAATAATCACCTGAGGCTCTTGTTATGAGCTGCCAAGGCTATGGAAGCCTCTTGAGTCCACAAACTCCGACATTATTTAGACAAGGTCATAGTCAAAGTGGCAGTTCTCTCCTCCCTTCAGAGAAAGGTATCTCCTTCTTTGATGGCCCCTTTTTTCCACTGGGATCTCACTAGCAGCGATCTTTCATGTAGGTCGATTTTTGCCACAGCATTTCACTGATTTTTTTATGTGATTTTTTTCAATTTAAATTTTGTTTATTTCTTCTCTAATTTTATTACTTATTTTCTTACTAATTTAGGGTCTGATCTGTTCTTGTTTTTCTAGGTCCTAGAGATACACAGTTAGATAATTTATTTGAAACCTTTTCAATTTCTTGATGTAGACACTAATTGCAATAAACTTCCCTCTTACCACTACTTTTCCTGTATTCCATAAGTTGTGATGTGTTATCATCTTCATTTGTTTCAAGAAAATTTTTATTTCTTCTGCAACCCACTGTACAGTCAGGAGCATGCTGTTTAGCTTCATGTGTTTGTAAATTTTCTAGATTTTCTTATGTTCTCAATTTCCAGCTTCATTCCATTGTAGTCAAAAAAGATACATGGTGGGGTGGATGCTGTGGAACAGTGGGTTGGGTTTGCAATGCTGACATCCCATATGGGCATCAGTTTGAATTCTTGCTGCCTCACTTCCTATCCAACTTCCTGCTGATGTGCCTTGGAAAGCAGCAGAAGATGGCTGAAGTCCTTAGGCCCCTGGACCCATGTGAGAGACCCAGATGAAGCTCCTGGCTCCTAGCTTCAGCCTGACCCAGCCGTGGCCATTGTAGCCATTTGGACGGTGAATCAGTGGATGGAAGACCTCTCTCTCACCCCCTCTGCCTCTGCCTTGCCCTCTCTGTACTCTGCCTTTCAAATATATAAATACATATACCTTTTTTGAAAAAAAGAAAAGATACATGGTATCATTTTAATTTTTTTCAAATTTGTTGAGACTAGTTTTATGTCCCAGCATATGGTCTGTCCTAGAGAATGTTCCATGCACTGGTGAAAACACTGTGTATATTCTGTGGCTGTGGTATGAAATGTTCTGTAGATATTGATTAGATCCATTTGGTCAATAATGCAGATCAGTCTTGCTGTTTGTTGATTTTTGTTCCAGCTGATCTGTACATTGATGAAAGTGGAGTTTATCTCTCCTATTATTACTGTATTGGAGCATATGTCTCACTTTAGCTCAATTAACATTTATTTTAAATAGCTAGGTGCCCTAGTATTGGTGCACACACATTTATTATAATCACATCTTCCTGCTGAATTGGTCCTTTAATCATTACATAATGACCTTGCCTCTTTTAACAGTTTGTTTTTATTAAAGTCTATTTTGTCTGATATTAAATTAGCTACTCTTGCTTATTCTTTATTTCCATTTGCATGGGATATCTTTTTCTATGCTTTTAACTTTCAATCTGTGTACATCTTTGTTGGTAAGGTATGTTTCTTATAGGCAGCATATAATGGGTCATGTTTTTTCAGTTATTCAGTCAGTCTGCATCTTTTAATTGGAGTATTTAGTTTATTTACATGGGACCAATAGAACAGAAAAAAACCTGAGAAACTAATCCATGTGCCTACAATCAATTAATCTTTGACAAATGAGCTAAAATCATTCCCTGGAGAAAGGACAGTCTCTTCAACAGATGGTGTTGGGAAAACTGGACCTCCATATGCAGAAGCATAACACAAAACCCCTACTTTACACACTGTACAAAAATAAACTCAGAATGGATCAAGGAGCTACACTTAAGACCTGAAACCATCAAATGATTAGAGGAAAACATAAATATAACACTGCAAGACATTGGCATAGGCAAAGATTTCTTGGATAAGATCCTAGAAGCAAGGCAATGAAACTAAAACAAGCAAAATTACATCAAGCTAAGAAGGTTATGCACAGCAAAGGAATCACTCGACAAAGCGAAGAGACAACCAATAAAATGCAAGAAAATATTTGCCAACTATGCATCTGATAAAGGATTAATACCCAGAATATATAAGGAGCTCAAGAAACTCAACAACAGAACAATGATTCTCATTAAGAAATGACCAAAGGACATGAACAGACATTTTACTAAGGATGAAATACAAATGTCCAACAGACAAATAAAAATGATCAGGCTCACTAGCTATTAGAGAAATGTAAATAAAAACTACAGGTTTTTACCTTACCCCAGTGAGAATGGCTATCATCCAAAAATCAAAAATAACAAATGCTGGCAAGGATGTAGAGAAAATGGTATGCTTATACACTACTGGTGGGAATATAAACTAGTATTTATGGAAGACAATATGGAAATTTTTCAGAAATCTGAAAATAGATCTAAAATATGAACCAGCCATCCACTCCTAGGGATTTATCCAAAGGAAATTAAATCAGGATGTGAAAGAGTTATCTGTACTCCCCGTATTCAAAGCAGCTCATTTCACAATAGCTAAGATACAGAATCAACTCAGATGTCATCAACTGATGACTAGATAAAGAAAATTTAATATATATACACAATGGAATACTACTCAGTCATAAAAAAATAAAATCCTTTGCAACAAAATGGATGCAACTAGAAACCATTACACTTAGTGAAAGAAGCCAGACTCAAAAAGACGAATATCGGGTAGGCGCTGTGGCATAGCCGATAAAGCCACCGCCTGCAGTACTGGCATACCATATGGGCGCCTGTTTGAAATCTGGCTGCTCCACTTCTGATCTAGCTCTCTACTATGGCTTGGGAAAGCAGTAGAAGATGGACCAAGTGCTTGGGCTCCTGTACCCATCATGGGAGATCCAGAAGAAGTTCTTGATTCCTGGCTTCGGATTGGCCCAGCTCAGGCCATTGTTGCCATTTGGGGAGTAAGCCAGTGGATGGAAGATCTCTCTTTCTCTCTGCCTCTGCCTCTCTGTAATTCTGCCCATGAAATAAAATAAATAAATAAATCTTTTTTTTAAATGTTAGATTTTAAAAAAAAAGACAAATTCTCCTATTTGTGGTAGCTAATATGTATATAAAAAACCCTCTTAATGTATATAAGTGAAATTGCCATTTTGTGATTTGATTATTGTTTATAACCACTGTCTATATTCCTGTGTAACAGTGGTCTTTTTACTTTTTATTTGTAGAGCTCTTTTTTTAAAGGAGCACTGAGGCAGAGCATAGGGCGGGTGTGCAAGTGGGCAGGGCCCAGCTAAGGCTATGCACCTCAGTGGGGAGCAGCAGAGTTTGCTGAGCCAATGCTATAGCTTGAGATTCCACTCACTCTTGGGCAGAGTTATAGAGAGAGAGAAGGAGAGACAGTAAGAGATCTTCCACCCTCTGGTTCACTCCCCATATGGCTACAATGGCTAGGACTGGGCCAGACCAAAGCCAGGAGCCAGGTGCTTTATCTGGTTTTCCCACAGGTGTACAAGGGGCCATCTTCCACTGCCCTGCCAGGTGCATTAGCAGGGAGCTGAACTGGAGGTAGAGCAGATGGGACTTGAACTGGTGCCCATATGGAATGCTGGTACCACAGGTGGTGACTTTACCCACTATGTCCCAACGCCGACCCATCCACAGAGTTTTTGAAGCACCTTCATACTTATATCCTAGCCTGATCCAGCCTGAAGATGAACCGGCTAGTCACTGTGGTGTCTGATCCCCACGCACGGCTCTTTGCCTGCCTCCTCAGGGTCGGCCCTCAGCAGGTCGGCACCCTCCAGCTGCACACAGGCACAAGCTGTGCAGTCAGAAACCACTATGAGGTGCTGGTGCTGGGTGGGGGCAGCGGAGGGATCCCCATGGCTGCCCACATGAGGAGGAAAGTGGGTGCAGGGAATGTGGCCATTGTTGAGCCCAGTGAGAGACATTTCTACCAGCCAATCTGGACTCTGGTAGGCACTGGTGCCAAACAGTTGTCCTCATTGGGTTGTCTCACAAGTATGATTCCATCTGGTGCAGGTTAGATCAAAGCTAAGGTGGCTGAATTGAACCCAGATAAGAACTGCATCCAAGGCCGGCGCCGTGGCTTAACAGGCTAATCCTCTACCTTGCGGCACTGGCACACCGGGTTCTAGTCCCGGTTGGGGCGCTGGATTCTATCCTGGTTGCCCCTCTTCCAGGCCAGCTCTCTGCTATGGCCCGGGAAGGCAGTGGAGGATGGCCCAAGTCCTTGGGCCCTGCACCCCATGGGAGACCAGGAGAAGCACCTGGCTCCTGGCTTCGGATCAGCGCGAAGTGCCAGCTGCAGTGCGCTGGCCGCAGCGGCCATTGGAGGGTGAACCAACGGCAAAAAGGAAGACCTTTCTCTCTGTCTCTCACTATCCACTCTGCCTGTCAAAAAAAAAAAAAAAAAAAAAGAACTGCATCCATCCAAACTGACAATGGCAAGGAGATCTACAAATATCTTATTATTGCTCTTGGAATCCAGCTGGACTATGAGAAGATTAAAGGCCTGCCTGAAGGCTTTGCTCAACCCAAAATAGGGTCTAACTATTTAGTGAAGATGGTGGAGAAGACATGGAAGGCTCTACAGGACTTCAAGGAGGACAACACCATCTCCACCTTCCCAAACACTTCCATGAAGTGTACTGGAGCCCCATGAAGTTCATGCATTTATGAGAAGCCTATTTCAGGAAGACAGGGATGCAATCCAAGGCCAACACATCTCTTGGAACAATTTTGGGGGTTAAGAAGTATGCAGAAGCCCTGCAGTAGATCATCCATGAGAGGAACCTTACCGTTAACGTCAAGCAAAACCTCACTGAAGTCTGAGTCCATAAACAAGAGGCTGTTTTTGAAAATTTGGACAAACCCGGAGACACCTGAGTGTCTTCCTGTGAAATGCTTTATATCACACCGCCAATGAACCCATCCGATGTCCTCCAGACAAGTCCTGTGGCTGATGCTGCTTTTTTGGCTGGATGTGGATAAAGAAACTGCAGCACAAGAAGTACCCCAGTATATTTGGGACTGGGGACTGCACCAAACTGCCCATGTCAAAGATGGCTGCTGCAGTCTCTGCACAGTCGGTAACCCCTGATCCAACAATTTTTGTGATAATGAAGAATCCAACACCAGTGAGGAAGTACGATGGTTATACGTCATGACTGCTGGTGACTAGCTACCACAGTGTGATTTTTGTGGAGTCTGACTACACAGCTCAGCCACTGGAAACCTTCCCCTTTGATCAGAACAAAGAGTGCCTTCCAGGTACCTCTCGAAGGCTGACAGGATGCCTTCTTGCACTGGAACCTGATGCTGAGGGGCTCCTGGGAAGAACCAGCCTTTCTAAGGAAGTCATTTCACCTGGGTCTGAGTTAAGTATGGCTCAGGCTTTGCTTTCCTTGGATGGATGAGAGTCACAGTTACTGACTGACCAAGAACAGCTCATGAAGGGTTCAGGAGCTAACCCTGTGAAGAGTCTCTTGCTGAATAATGGTGACCATATGCTTCAGTATCTCTGAACAGCCACCATGTGGGCTGCCCCACATGGATTTTTTTGAAATATGTAGATGAAAAAATAGACTTCTGTTTTCTAAATAAAAGTGTGCTATTGGGGGAAAAAAAAAAAAAGGAGCCCTGAGCATATAATTATCAGGTAAACTGAAGTTAAGTATGTTATTTATAAAAAAAAAATTTAAAAAAAGGAAAGAAAGGAAGGAGGAGGGAGGAAGGAAAGTATCATATTCTTAGTCATTTCTATGAAATCCACGAAACCTGTTTTCTTTATATTAATAAATTTTAAAAAATTAAAATGTTGCACACATTAACATGACTTCTAAAAGGTCACTATCTTATATATAGATTGAACTATTATGTATGAATAAGGAAATTTATTACAAAATTAAATAGTTGTAATATGGCATACTATTCCAACTTTGGGGGGACACAAAAATAAAGTACACTAACTGGAGAAAACTAGTCGACACAAAACAGTTTTTATTCCTCATAACATTCGACTCCACACAAAACAAAACAAAAATCTGTCAACAGGTGTTGTTTTAGAAAAACAAGCTTATTTTCAATAAGTTAACATATGGGAAAGTTGAAAGATAGCGCAGGTATCCCCATTCTCTTTACCCAGTTCCTCCTATTATTAACATTTTACATCATCATGGTACAATGGCCAAAATGAAGAAACCAATAATGGTACATAACTACTACCTAAAGCCCAGATGTTATTCATATTTCACCATTATTTTTAAATTAATATTTATTTCCTGTTCCAGGATCCACACTGCATGTGGTTGTCATTTCCTCCCCATCTCTGCCCAGTCTGTTACAATTCCCAGCCCTGACTTCCTTTCCATGATCTTGGCAGCTTAGAGGAACACTGGTCAGTTATTCTGGAGAACTATTCTCATTTTGGGCCTGTTTGAAGTTTGTTGCTGTGATTATACTAGTGTTGTGAGTTTCAGCAAAGAATATCACAGAGGTGAACTTCAATTCTCCTCACATCACGTCAAGGGGACATGATATCTACAATGCCATAACTGGTGATGTTTACCTTCAACACCTAGTAAAAGGCAGTACTGGCAGGATTATCCAGTACAAAGTTACGATTTTTGTCTTTCCATATCTGTGCCTGTCTCAAGGGGGTTCGGGGGGAGTTATTCTCTACCTCCTGAAGTAAAGACCATCTGTTCATATATCTGTATGAAGGTCCATCTCTCTTTCTCCTTTTACACAACGATGCAATCACTATTCACATCGGTAGGTACTTGTGGATATTTACTGTGTACTTCCGCTTATAATCCAATATGCCATCACTTACTTTGTTTCTCAAACGGTTCCAGCCATGACTGTTGTAAGCTATGGGTTGCCTCCTGTGTCCCTTTGACCTGCTCCCATCTTTTTGTTTTCTCAGCACTTCCCTACTTTGTGTTACTACAAAACATTCCAGGCTTATCTGGTATCTTTCCCGTCCTGACCTACAATCAGTCTATCAACAAGAATTTAATTTAAACTCACATTAAAATGAGGCATATGTTCTCACTATATGTCACCACAGCCATTTTCAAAATAAGAAAAATTTTTATTCTATCACAAAAGGATATGAAATAATTTCTGTCAAATCAAGAATAAGATATTTTATTTTTTAGTTTATTCAATATAATTTTTATAATTTAAGTTTTAAGTTTATATATTATATATGTTTACATGTTTTAAAATTTAAGTTTACATATTTTATAATTTAAGTTTATAATATATAAGTTTTGGGGCCAGCACTGTGGCACAGAGGGTTAAAGCCCCAGCCTGCAGTGCCAGCATCCCATATGGGTACCAGTTTGAGTCCCGGCTGCCCCACTTCTGATCCAGCTCCTTGCTAATGCACTTGGGAAAGCAGCAGAGAATGGCCCAAGTCCTTGGGCCCTGGCCCCCCAACATGGGATACCCAGGAAGTGCAGGGCTCCTGGCTTCGGATTAGCTCAGCAAAAGCAGCCACGTGGGGAGTGCACGAGAGGATGGAAAACCTCTGTCTCTCTCTCTCTGCCTCTACCTCTCTCTGTAACCCTGTCTTTTAAATAAAATAAATCTTTAAAAATATATGTAAGTTTTTAGTTTCTTCATTATAATTCAAAAAGCCAAAAGTTCCTAGGATTTGTTAGAAGATATACGACTCTCGTTCCTATAAATGTAACTCAAAAGCAACACTTTGTGTCTCTCATTTAGAGATACAATAAATCCATCTACATAGAACAATCTCAAAATATACTACAGAAAAGGACATTTTGTCTACCTCTAGTCTCTAGTCTTTTAGAACACAAAGTTAAGCCATCAAAATCATAATAAAAATGAATCATATCTTAGTACTCCTCAAATTCCAGTATCAAACAGCCCTCAACTCACACAAAAACACACCATATTCAACATTAAAAAGTTTGCAACTCTAGTAAAACTGAAATATCACATAATATGCACACATATAAAGAACTTATACTAGGGCCAGTGTTGTGGCATAGTGGGTTAAGCCACCGCCTGTGATGCCAGTATCCCATGTGAGCACTGGTTCAAGTCTCTGCTGCCCCATTTCTGATCCAGCTCCCTGATAATGTGCCTGGGAAGGCAGCAGAAGGCCTGAGTACCTGAGCCCCTGCCACCCATATAGGAGATCAGATGGTGTTCTAGGCTCCTGGTTTCAGCCTGGCCTAGCCCCAGATATTGAAGTCATTTGGGAAGTGAATCAGAGGGTGGAAGACTTCTTTCTTCCCCTGTGTCCCTCCCTCCCTTTCTGTAACTCTGCCTTTCCAATAAATCTTTAAAAAAAAAAAAAAAAAAAAAAGACATATACTGATAATTAACTAGCAAAGTTCTGAAGACAATATAAATCTTTACAAAAGATAGTAAAGATAGAAGCTTTTACTATCAAAAATTGGTTTGAAATAGTTAAAAGATTCTCACTTCATGCCAGTGCTGTGGAGCAGCGGGTTAACGCCCTGGCCTGAAGCACCAGCATCCCATTTGGGCGCCGGTTCAAGATCCAGCTGCTCCACTTCCAATCCAGCTCTCTGCTATGGCCTGGGAAAGCAGTACAAGATGACCCAAGTCCTTGGGCCCCTGCACCTGCGTAGGAGATCCGAAAGAAGCTCCTGGCTCCTGGCTTTGGGTCAGAGCAGCTCCAGCCGTTGCGGCCACCTGGGGAGTGAACCATCAGATGGAAGACCTCTTTCTCTCTCTCTCTCTCTCTCTCTCTGCCTCTCCTCTCTCTGTGTACCTCTAACCTTCAAATAAATAAATAAGTCTTTAAAAAAAAAAAAAAGATTCTCACTTCTCTCATTCCAGTGAACTGAGGTTTGGGGGTAAAATCAGATTTCTTCACAGTCATCTTCTACAACTGAAAACTCAGACACAAATAATCAAACACACAGAAATATCTAATTAAGTAAGCCATTGTGTTTAATACTCACTTTCTATTTCACTAGCTTAGATCACAAAATGTAGCCTTGCATCTACATGTCCCTTTAAAGATGTCAGAGCCAGCCGGCGCCGCGGCTCACTAGGCTAATCCTCCGCCTTGCGGCGCCGGCACACCGGGTTCTAGTCCTGGTCGGGGCACCGATCCTGTCCCGGTTGCCCCTCTTCCAGGCCAGCTCTCTGCTGTGGCCAGTGAGTGCAGTGGAGGATGGCCCAAGTGCTTGGACCCTGCACCTCATGGGAGACCAGGATAAGCACCTGGCTCCTGCCATCGGAACAGCGCGGTGCGCCGGCCGCAGCGCGCTACCGCGGCGGCCACTGGAGGGTGAACCAACGGCAAAAGGAAGACCTTTCTCTCCATCTCTCTCTCTCACTGTCCACTCTGCCTGTCAAAAAAAAAAAAAAAAAATTAAAAAAAAAATTAAAGATGTCAGAGCCTTTTACAAACATTCATCTCATTTGATCATCATAACTATGAAATAGTAACAAGTATTATCATCTTCACTGTCTTCAAACAAGGAAATAAACTCAGAAAAGAAAAATGGCTTATCCAAAATTACAGCCTAATAGTAGGTGGGATTAATAAAATAAACATATCACCTAAAACCTAACTCAGTGCTCCTTCAAAATCACCATGCTGACTATATATGCCACATCAACCCTGTAATGTTCTGTACCCCCATCTCCTGTTATAAAGAATAGTTATCAATACAAAATTGCAATATTTGCTTTGCTCAAAACATTCCTTTGAATGATAAATTGACACCTAAATAAAAAGGCACTTCTCAAGCTTTTCCTGTCAACTAAAGAATTTGACATAGTTATTTTTAATTTAATTAGCATTGGGAAGACATAGAAAGGAATCGTCAGAAATCATTTTTCTGTGCTGTAAAAAGAAAAGCAATACTATAGACTTTCAATTTACTCTGAAGGCAGTGAATCATGCAAGAAAAACGAACATAATGAAAATTCCCTAAATCTACAAAATACAGATTTGAATCTAATCTAAATATGCATCACATGTGACACAACTATTTTTTCTAAAACATGACTGGCGATAAAAATAATTCAGTAACTAGAATTCTAAACCTCAGCAAAGTATATGCAACAGCTATATAAAAATACATTTTCAAACCCAAAAGAATTGAAACCAGGAACCCAGACAGACATCCATACACCACCATTCATAGCAGTACTATTTGCAACAGCAGAGGGAGAAGTAACCCAATTATCCATTGACGGATGGATGGCGTGCTGGTTCATTTTATGTGTCATCTGACTGGAGCGTAGAGTACCCAGATACTTGGTTAAAGGTTATTTTTGGTGTGTTCTGTGAAGTTGTTTCTGGATGAGATTAACATCTGAATTGGCAGACTGGGGAAAGCAGAATACTAGCAAAACAGCTGCATAATGATGAATTTCCTCTCTCTGCTTGTGATCTTGGAGCTGGAACACTGGTCTTCTGCCTTCAGACTCAGACTAGAACTTATACCATTGGCTCTCCAGAATCCCAGTCCTTCGGATTTGGACAGGAACCACAACATCTTCTCTTCCTGGGTCAGTAGCTTACTGACTGCACCCTTGTTATTTCTCCCAATTCTTTATATTAAATCCCTTTATATATACACATATTCATACACACATACACAATTGCCTCTTTCTCTCTGGAAGACCATGGCTCATACAAATAGGTAAACAAAACAGTATATACATATACTGGAATAGTATTTAGCCTTAACAAGAAAGGAAATTTTGACTCATCATGAATGTACATTGACAACACCATAGAAAGTAAAATAAGTCATCACAAAAGGATACATATTATATGATTCTACACATATGAAAGAACTAGAGTCATCGAATGCATAGAAAGAGAAAATAGAATGGTAGTCCCCAAAGGCTGGAGGAAGAGGAATGGAAGTTATTATATAACAAGCATAGAGTTTCATTTCTGTAAAGTGAAAAGAGTTCTAGAGCTAGATGGTAGATGGTAGTGGTAATTGCACAACAACATGAATGCCTTTAATGCCACTAAACTGTACACTTAAGAATGTTTATAATGAAGGTCACTGATGTGGCATAATGGGTTAAACCGCTGCTTGTGAGGCCAGCATTCCATATGCACTGGTTCTTGTCCTGGCTGTTCCACTTCCAATCCAGCTCGAAATTGTATGCCTGAGAAAGCAGCAAAAGATGGCCCAAGTATCTGGGCCCTTGCACTCACGTGGGAGACCTGGATGGAGTTCCAGAGTCCTGGCTTCAGCCTGGCCCAGCCCCAGCTGTTATAGCCAGCTGGTGAGTGAACCAACAGATAGAAGATTTCCCTCTCTCTCTCTCTCTCTCTCTCTCTCTCCCTGTCTTTCAAAGAAATAAAATATTTTAAATAAAAACGGTGTTTATAAAGATGCTTATACAACAATGGTCCCTTTAAGAGTATAATATAGCTGAAAATTCCTACTGCCTAGTGATGATTTAGTACATTGTGTTCCTCATATGTCTATAGTAGGGCTGTTGTAAATAAACCTACTGTGCTGCCACTCATATAAAAGTATAGCACATATAATTATATATAGCATATAATACTTTATCATAAACAACTATATCTATCATACTTTTTATCATTAATTAGACGGTAAGGAATAAGTTTAGTATAAAACAGTATGCCCTCTTATACTGGCAGCAGTCACACACATCTAATGTTTACTGCATCTCTTGGTTGTATCCTTATCTCTTGTGCTTGATTTAATCTTGTGTTGTTCTTACTTCATCATAGTCCTAGGAATAACAGGCTAGACCCTTTATGTGGTATACATACCAGTTACCCTAGGTGTGTAATAGGCTATACAGGCTGGTGAAAGTATACTCTATGATGTTCGCACAATGAAAATTTGCCTGATACACAGAATATATTCATCATTAAGCAGTCTAGGACTATATATACATTGTGGAGTTTAATTTGACCATTTTGATGTCTGTTTTGTTTGTACTATCTGTTCTTCATTTTAGTTTTACTCTTTTTTTCTACTTTCTTCTGAATTTTTAAAAATCAACAGTTTATTTCTTAGAGCAGTTTTGGGTTTATAAAAATTGAGCTGTGTATTAGGGTTCTTCAGAGAAACAGAAACAATAAGAGATATTCAAAAACATAAATGGTCTAGGACCAATTAAAAGGTAGTGTCACCAAAAAAACAAGACTCATTTATATGGTGGCTACAATATAAAGATACAAAATAAAGACTGAAGGTCAGCATTGTGGCACAGCGGGTTAATGCCCTGGCCTGAAGCGCCAGCATGCCATATGGGCGCCAGTTCGAGACATGGCTGCTCCACTTCTGATGCAGCTCTCTGCTACGGCCTGGGAAAGCAGTAGAAGATGGCCCAACTCCTTGGGCCCCTGCACCCACGTGGGAGACCCGGAGGAGGCTCCTGGCTCCTGGCTTCGGATCGGCGCAGCTCCGGCCACTGCTGCCATTTGGAGAGTGAACCATCAGATGGAAGACCTTTCTCTCTCTTTCTCTCTCTCTCTCTGCCTCTCCTCTCTCTATGTAACTCTGACTTTCAAATAAATAAATAAATCTTAAAAAAAAAAAAAAAAAAGACTGAAGGGGCCAGCACTGTAGCGCAGTGGGTTAAAACCCTGGTCTACAGTGCCGGCATCCAATATGGCTGCCAGTTCAGGTTCTGGCTGTTCCACTTCCGATCCAGCTCTCTGCTTTGGCCTGGGAAAGCAGTAGGAGATGGCCGAATTCCTTGGGCCCCTGCATTAGTATGGGAGACCAGGAAGAAGCTTCAGGCTCCTGGCTTCAAACCAGCCCAGCTCCAGCTTTTGCAGCCATTTGGAGAGTGAACCAGAAGATGAAAGACTCCTCTCTCTCTCTCTCTCTGTGCCTCTGTCTCTGTAACTCTACCTTTCAAATAAATAAATTAAAAAATAAATAAATAAAGACTGAAAAAGACAACATGCAAACACAAACCAAATTTAAATCTAGAGTAGCTATATGAGTACATACCATAAAGAGGACAGTTCAGAAACAAAAACAATATATCAGAGAAAAGGAAGAACATTTAATAATAATAAAGGAGTTAATTCAATAAGAAGATGTAATAATCCTAAATGTGTATGTATCAAATAAAAGTACTTTAAAAAACTGAAAGAACTGATATTGACTGGGAAGAAAAATACACCAGTCCATAATTATACTAGACAGTTAAATGTTCTTTTCATAATAATTAATCAAGTGGGCATACAGAAAGTAGGTAAGGGTAGGGGCCAGCACTGTGATGCAGTAGGTTAATCCTCCGCCTGTGGCACCGGCATCCCATACGGGCGTAGGTTCTAGTCCCAGCTGCTCCACTTCCCATCCAGCTCTCTGTTATGGCCTGGGAAAGCAGTACAAGATGGCCCAAGTCCTTGGGCCCCTGCACCCATGTAGGAGACCTAGAAGAAGCTCCTGGCTCCTGGCTTCTGATTGGCACAGCTCTGGCCATTGCAGCCATTTGGGGAGTGAACAAGTGGAAGGAAAACCGACCTCTCTGTCTCTCCCTCTCACTGTCTTTAACTCTACCTTTCAAATAAATAAATAAAAAATCTTGAAAGAAAGGAAGAGAGAAAGGTAAGGGTATAAAAGACTTAAAAAACTATCAACTCAATTTAATTGACATGTATATAACATTCTACCAGACAACACAAATCACCAACATGGCCCATGTAATGAGCAATAAAACAACTCTCACTGAATTTAAAATGATTGAAGTCACACAAAATATTTCATTAACTTAAAAATCAATGAGAGAAATCTATTTTGAAAATACCTGCTTACTAGATACAAAACCACACACTACCAAAAGGAAATTGAAAGGAAAATTTTTTAAAATCTTGAACTGAATGGAAAAAGTGACATGTTGAAATTCATGGGATGCAGTATTTGGAAGAAAATTTATAAGACTGAATGCTTATATAAGGAAGCAAGAAAGTTCTCAAATCAATTATCTAAACTATTCAGGAACAGAAAAAAAAAGAACAAACTAAAATGAAATAAGCAGAGGAAAGAAAATAATAATAATAATAATAATAATAATAATAATAGAAATCAAGTAAATTGGAAAACAGAGAAATAGACAAAAGCCAGTAAAATCAAAGGCCGTACTTTACAGGGAGAGGGAGAGAGAGAACACGCGCAGGTGCTCCCATCCACTGGTTTACTCCTAAATGCCTGCAAGAGTGGAGCTGAGCCAAGGCCAGAGACAGGAGCTGGGAGCCAGGAACTCAATCCGTATTTCTCTCACAAGTGGCAGGAAATCAATTACTTGAGCCCTTACCACTGCTACCCAGGGTCTGTATTGGCAGGAAGTCAGAGTCAGCAAACAGAGCCTGGAATTGAATCCAAGCACTCTCATGTGGGACACAAGCATCATAACTAGGCTAAATGCATGCTCTATGAGACTAGTGAGCTGGGAAATAAGAAAACAAACAAGCTACTAACATCAGGGGGTAAATGCTAGGCCACCGAAAAAGTAATGGGAAATAATTAAGAAAAATACTATGCTAATAAATTCAACAATTTTGGTAAAATGGAAAATTTCCTTAAACAACAAGTCTGCCAAAACTCATTCAAGAAGAAACAGATAATCTGAATAGCCCTATATCTAGAAAACAAACTACAATCAAACTTCAAAACTTCTTACAAATTGGAAAAAGAAGCAGAAAAAAATATATAACCCCAGATGGCACTGCCAATAAATTTTATCCAACAGTTAAAAAAGAAATGCTATTTGTACATTAAACTCTTATAGAACACAGAATAGCAGGAAGCACTTACCAACTCATTTATTTATTCATTTAGTTTTAAAGATATATTTATTTATTTGAGAGGTAGAATTACAGCCAGTGAGAGAGAAAGACAGAGAGAAAGGTCTTCCATCCGCTTGTTCACTCCCCAAATGGCTATAACGGCCGGAGCTGAGTCAATCCGAAGCCAGGAGCCAGGAGCTTCTTCTGGGTCTCCCATGCAGATGCAGAAGCCCAAGCTTGGGCCATCTTCTACTGCTTTCCCTGGCCACAGCAGAAAGCTGCATTGGAAGAGGAGCAGCCAGGACTAGAAAGGGCACCCATATGGGATGCCGTCACTGAAGACGGAGGATTAACCTACTGCACCACGGTGCCGGCCCCTTACCAACTCATTTAAAGCCAGCATTATCCTGATACTGAAACCAGATACTAATTTTAGAAGAATGTTATAGAATAATATACATTCCAAATATACATACAAAAATCCTCAATAAAAATTTAGCAAATATAACCCAGTGATATATAAATATAACAATATATCATGTCCAAATAGAGTTTGTCCAAGCACTGCAAGGCAAGCTCAATGTTTGAAAATCACTGAATCTAATTCCCTGAAGTCTAAGCTCTAGGTTTCAGGATCCCAGCTGCAGACTGACCTTAGGTTGGTTCCAATATGTTTTATATCCTCTTTAGACTAATGGCTAAGTTCTTTTCACGGAGAATGGCAGAAGCTCAAGAGCTGACAGGTCAGGCTCTGCTTGCTTCAGGCCAGCTAACAACCCACTGGTCAAAGCAAATCACTTTGGCCAAAACCTTTACCAACAGGATGGGAAATACACTCTTCCCCAAAAAGTAAGAAAGACTAATATTTAATGAGCAATAATCAAGGCTATAATACATAATGATCATACTAATTCAACTTTAAAATATGTTAACATCTAGAAGAATTTTTAATAAAGATGTGACTGCAATGTAAAGACATTGGGGTTAGTAGTATACAAAATACTAAAAAACAAAATAAATTAAAAGCCACATGCCCTAAGAGGATTGGTGATAGAACATTTTCTGAGAAATATAGCAAAAATGGGTCTAACCAATCACTAAGTCTCAGCAGATAAAACCCTGTAAAACCAGCAAAGGAAAAAGTTGATGTTTTAGAGAAATGGAAGAATTCCTTATGCGTCTATCTCCATTGCCATCTCCAAAACAGATGAACTCTCCCTTTAATAAGTCATCATCATCACCCTCCTGCCATCTTCATTATCATCATCATTTAAGTAAACTAGCTTAAACTTTCTTCCGTGATGCATTGCTTTATCTCTGTCCACCTTCAGTTTTATATGCCAATTTTCTGCCCATTAATATAATCTTATGAGATTTTTTTTCTACCTCTTATGCCATTATCTGAAGCACTTTTCCCATTTATGAAAAAATGAAATCACCCTCAGCTATATGGTCTTGTCACGTAAATGTGAAATCTTCTAATGAGCAGCAGTCAGTAATCATCATCAGCTCATTGCTCATGAATCATAGTCCAGTTTTGAAGAAACAAGAATAAAATTGCTTTCCTGTTCTAGGAAGGAATAAAGTTTTATCAGTCTGCCAATTTGTTCTAAAAATTACCTTACTATGCATTTGCCATTTTATTTTTCTAATATTTCCAATTTGACTCCTCTATTAACCCATTATGTCCCATCATCTCATATATAGAGGACACCTGTAAAGACTTAAAATGAGCAATAAATAAATCACTTATGGTAACTTTGAAATAAACAGTATGCTGTTGAAATATTCACAGAATTGAAAATGTGGCACTTAATGGGTTCATCCCTACAACCCCACATGAATAGCATTATTTCATTCCCTTTGTGTGAATAAAGAAAAAGAGAAGCTATGGAGAAGCTAATCATCATGCCCATGAGTAAGGGAAAAAAATCTGAGTTTGAATACAGATAGTTCTATCTGCTGGACCTATCTAGCAATATACTCTCTTTACATGATGATAGTACCAAAATATCCAGAAACTCAATCTGAACTCAATATTGCTTGTGGGTATATAAACTATAACCACAACACAGGAGATCAAATTTTCAAGTTATCAAGCAAGGCTGAAGATGTACAAAATCTATCTAGTTGGAAACCCAGCACATTTATATAGATGGAAATTCTCACACATACTCTTTGTCCTCATTACTAAATCACGTTGAGTGTCTTGGATCGTTCCAGCAGCACACAAGCAAGCAGTAAGAACTGCTGCTGTAGGACTGCCTACAGCTACCTTCCCAGTCCTACTCAAAGTTCTCTACTCAGGCTTTCATATCCATCAATAGACTAAAGTCTTTGTGGATCACTAATAACCTCCACATCACATGACTTAATTACTCCTTGTCTTTTTTATTTGGCATTTAGGATGGCCCTTTTACTCCTGGTTCTCAGGCTATCTTGCTAGAAATTCCTTTTCAGACTCTTTCGTTGGTTCTCCCCATCTTTCTGACCTTACAGGTCAAAGTGCCTGTGGTTCAATCTTCAGTCCTCTTCTCTCATCTATATACACTAACAACATAGGGGGTATTAGTTAAGACTATGACTTTAAATACTATCTCCCTGCAAATACTTTCCCCAGATTTTCTCTCTAACCCAAACTCTCCCAAACTCCAGACTCAACTTCTTGTTTAAGTAATACCCCAATTTAATATGTTTAAAACCCAGCCTTGCCTTTTTATTACCACCACCACCCCCAATTTACTTTTACCATTTTTTAAATTTAAATAATGACATCAATTTCAACCAAGAACCTGCAGGTTTGCTTCTTCTCTAATGTATATGTCTACTATATCAGCAGCACATGCCCTTTCTTCCTTATAATAATATATATCCAGAATTTGACAATTCATCACCATACACTTGCTACCAATCTAACCCATGCCATCATGGTCTCTCTTAGTAAAGACTTAGTCTAGAAAACCTGAAAAAAGCAAACTTCTTAACCATCTTTGACCTTTTTAAGTAAGGGCTACTTATGCCATTCCCTGAAGAGATCATTACCTCTGAAAGCAGGGACAAGGGGACACAAATTGAGACAAAAACCTGGTTGCTTTATCCTATATCCATTGAGGCACTCATGATAAAAGAAGCTGGCAAGAGATTCTTGGGGTATCTCTATTATCTAGGATGAAATACCAGGGTGGGACAGCAACCAAGGATTCAGAGAAGCAGTTGGCTCAAGACTGTATGGTACATATTCAACTGGAACATCTGCTACAAAGCACATCTTAGAACGCAGAAAGACCAGATAGACTCTACCATGAATCAAGTAAAAGGCAACCCTATCACCTGCCAGCCCTGGTGAGCATTTGAATGTTTTTCCTTCCCATAATTTATGTGGGAATGTAGCTGCCACTGGAACAGCACTGAAAAGTCAGACCTTTAAGAGATGGCACAGTTATAAAAGAGTGAGTTCAGAACACTTTTTTCTCTTGACTCTTCCCCCACAAGACGATGCAACAAAAAGACCCCTGCAAGATTCCCACACCTTGATATTGGACATCTAAAACTGTGAGCCAATAAATTTCTGCTCGTTATAATTACCAAATCGGTGGTATTTTATATAACAAAAAAAAAAAAAGAGCAAAATAGTTGGTATCTCAACATTTAGAAAATCCCTAAGATATTTTTTCCATCATCAAATAAAGTAACTGTGAGACCCTGGACAGGTTACTTAGATAATCTTACCTTGTTCAGGCCACTAGACAGATTGAAATATTTGATAATGAAATTACCTTGTGGTTCAACAATGAATACTTCTTTTAGGAGCAAAATTGTTTAGATAGCAGATTTCTTTTAAAAAGTCTAGAATTCAAAATTCCCTAAAAATGTCTAAGATAGATCACTTCTAAAGTGTTAATATGGAGGACTTTTCAAAAAATATCCCTAGTGCCAGTGCCCCAAAGACAGAATACAAGAATTGGTAGGTCATTATCCTAACCCTCTGTGACATCCCAATCAGCAAAAACATGATTTAGGCACTAGTCCTGATTCAAAACACTTAAAGTATTAGTTTTATCATTAAATGTATGACCTTGAATAAGAAGATGGAAAAGGGTACCATAATACATTGTTGGTGGGAATGTAAGCTAGTACCACCATATGGAAGACAATATGGAGATTCTTCAGAAATCTGAAAGATCTACCATATGACTCAGCCTTTCCACTCCTGAGAATTTACCTAAAGTAAATGAAATCAGCATGTGACAGAGTTATCTGTACCCCCATAAGTTTATAACAGCTCAACTCATAATAGCTAAAATATGGAATCAACCCAGATGTCCATTAACTGATGACTGGGTAAAGAAATTGTGGTAATACATGATGGAATACTACTCAGTGATAAAAAGAATGAAATCTTGTCTTCTGCAACAAAATGGATGCAATTGGAGGCTATTATGTTTAGTAAATAAACCCATGCCCAAAAGACAAATATGTTTTCCCTGGTTTGTGGTAACTAATATACAAAGTGAAAAAAAGTATATGAGCAAAACTGACATTTTGAAATCTGATTATTGTTTTTAGTCCTTGTCCACACTCTCGAGGAACAGTGGTTTTTCTACTTACTACTTGAATTCTTCACTTAGTGGAAGGTTCAGCTTGCAATTATAAACTAAATAGAAAATATGTCACTGTAAAAATTAAAAGAAAAGGGGGCTTGGAGCTGTGGCACAGCAGGTTAAGCAACTGTGTACAGTACAGACAGCCCATATGGGTGATGTGTTTGAATCCAACTCACTGCTAATGCACCTGGGAGAGCAGCAGCGGGAAGCTAAAGTCCTTGGGCCTCTGCACCTACATGGGAGACTTGGAAGAAGTTCCTCGCTCCTGGCTTCAGTCTTGCCCAGCCCCAGCTGTTGTGGCCATTAGGGAGTTAACCAGTAGATAGAAGATCTATCTATTTCTTTCTCTCTCTCTCTCTGTCTGTAACTCTGCCTTTCAAATAAATAAATCTTTTTTTAAAAAATTAAAAGCAAAAAAAAAAAATTAAAAGCAAAATAAGAAAGAAAGGAAAGGGTTGAGGGAGGGAAGGTAGGGTAGGAAGTATTATGTTCTCAAAACTGTATATATGAAATACATGAAATCTGTTCCCTTTATATAAATAAAAACTATAAAAAGTTAAATAAAACACCTCAATGAAATAATTCTCATATCTGTAAAACTACTTGATTATATGATGTTTGCTTAGCACATACTACAACTCAGATGCTGCAATAGTTACTGTGAGGGATGCAAAAAATTTCAAATGGTTAAGCACAAATAGTTTTATTTTAGAAGTGAAATGAATGGAAGGCCACCTAAATATTTCCTGAAAAAGCAAATTAAGTATGTACCTTTCAGTGCTGTGGTCTTTTCTTTTTCATCTGGACCTCCCTGCTGCATTTGTGCCACGTTTATCCAAATTGGCAACAAAATTAAAGAGCTCAAGGAAATAGACATCAATCTTCAGAAGACAGTCTAGAATGAATGAAAGCAATAAATTAAGCTCTACTCAAATCCTATCTACTCCATGAGAAGTTCCTAGATCCTCCCAGTGGGGATTACTCTCTCTATCCTAATTTCCCATTGCACTTTGTTGATCCCTATACCATAGTACTTATCATTGCTTACTTTTGCATTAGGGTTGTGTATTTATCCGGGTCGGCTAACAGCTTACAAGCTCCAGGTATAGAGGTATCAAATTGTTGTCACCACTGAATTCCTTGTGTCACCTAACACAATACCATATACATACAAAAACCTAATGTTTGCTGAACTGAATTTAAACAAATTAAACTATTTAATTTTAGCTCCCTATCACCTAATGATTTTTAAAAATATCTTCAGTCTGCTTCAAAAACTTGAGATTTCTTTTACAACCAATTGTAAATATGTACCATTTTCAAAATCAGAATATCTTTCTCCTGAAACATGCAGGAAGAAAGGGAAAAATACATGAATAACAAAGTGCTTACAAAGTACCTCTGATATAATTAAAATACAACTTTAAGGGAAAAAATGCTCTTTTAAAAATCAAATTACAGTAATATCTGGAAGTCATACTCTATAAATGGCACTCCAGTAAACATTCACAATATACAATTATGATTTATTAAAATCTAATTCTACTCTACTTTGGCCAAAGACAAGACATTAAAACTACAAACAGGATGAACAGGAAAACAAAATACTATTTGCAAAGTCGAAAAGAAAAAAAAATACAATGGGGAAATTTTAATTTAATCAATCCATGGCCATTAATGGAATTATATAAAAACTACATTCATGACATTAATAAGGCCAGACTGAATACAACTCTGATTAAGGAGCCCAACAGATTTGTGACCTGCAAAGCACATTCAGTATGCGGTTAGAGGTCCATTATATATTTAAATACAAAGGCATTTCCAGAATATAGTAGCAACTATCTGCAAAACAAAATTAGTATTTTTAAAGGAGGAATGTTCCAAATGCTGCTCTTATCTCAATTCCAACTGCTGGTGATGTTATTTAAGAGGGAGGGTCCCCTTCTCTATCATTAACTAATCAAGGGCCCTGGACAAATTCTTTAACAACTCTGGGCCTCACTTCCCACATTCAGAAAGTGGAAATGATTGTCATGCTCCCCTCACAGTGTTACAGTGAGGTTAAATGTAAAACATTTAGTATCATGTCTGGCCCATAAGCAAATGCTCATATCAACATACATTAGCTTATATTTTTTAATTGCTGTAAATGAATTCTAGCTTCATCACTTAATAACAGTTTCGTGGCCTATGGCAAGTTCCTTAAGTATTCAAAATTTTCAGAGTTATCTGTATCTCCATGTTTACTGCAGCTCAATTCACAATAGCTAAGACATGCAATCAACCTAAATGCCCATCAACAGAAGACTGGACAAAGAAATTATAGGATATGTACTCTATGGAATACCACACAGAGGTAAAAAAAACAACGAAATCCGCTCATTTGCAACAAAATGGATGAATCTGGAAAACATCATACTTAGTGAAATAAGCCAGTCCCAAAGGGACAAATAGCATATGTTCTCCCTGATCTGTTACAATTAACAGAGTACCTAAAAGAAAACCTGTAGAAGTGAAATTGATACTATGAGAAACAATTACTTGAAAAGCCCTTGTCTTGATTGTCGAGGAATAGTTTATTATTCTATCTTTTTATTTTTTTCTACTTAATACCATTGGTTGAACTCTTTACTTAACACAGGTGTATAAAATCAACTGAAAATTGAAAATAGATCCCAGTAAAAAATAAGAATGGAAATAAGAGAGAGAGGAGCTGTACAGTTTGGCATACATTCCCACAGACTTGCCCCTAATGGTAAAGCTAAAAACTTGCCATAGGACTCCAAATCCCATGAAGCTGGGTGGCACTAATGCCATCTTACATGTAAAGGTGATCGTATTAAGTGTGCAACTGATCATATATATAGGATTAAGTGTCAAAGGGATCACATAAATAAGACCAAGTGTCTGGTAATTAACAATAGATAGAATTGAAAAGGACAGAGTGTTCCAACATGGGAAGCAGGCCACACAGCAGACTTTAGAATGACAAACGCCCTAAACAGAACTCTGACCTCAGAATCAGCCCTTAACACATATGGATCTGGCTGAAAAGCCCATGAGAGCATTTCAGGCATGGAAAGTCAAGACACTGTTATAAAGAATGTTCTATATGAAGGATTTCTGTGAGTGAGACTCCAATGGAAAGAAGGGGCTATCAAAGAAGGATGTACTTTTCTCTGAAGGGAGGAGAGAACTTCTACTATCTGTCTAAATACTGAGAGTTTGTGGACTCAAAAGGCTTCCACAGCCTTGGCAGCTCATATCAAGAGCCTTAGGTGATCACTGATGTCATAAATATGAGTGATAATTGTTAAATCAACAACAGGAGTCACTGTGCACTTGCTCCCCATGTAGGACTTCTGTCCTTAATGAGCTGTACTATGAGAATTAACTGTAAAACTTGTTTTCAAACAGTACTTTATATTTGGGGGGGGGGGGGTGAAAATTGTTGAAATCCTTACTTAGTATAGAGTTGGTCTTCCGTACATAAAGTTAATTAAAAACGAATCTTAGTGAAGAATGGGATGGGAGAAGGAGTAGGAGGTGGGACAGGAGGGGGATGGGAAGGCGTGTATGGGGTGGGGGGGAGAACCACTATATTCCTAAAGCTGTACCTATGAAATTTCTATCCATTAAATAAAAGCTTTCTTAAAAAAATCTTCAGTTTCCTTATTTACAACATGTGGCTTATATTTCATATATTAATAGTTGAGAATTAAATATTATAAAATAAGTATAGAGCCAACCATTGCTAGGATAGTTGTATTACTACTACTCAATGGTATATGAGATTTCCTAAAAGGAATTACTAAAATATAAGGTTACTTTTGGGGGCTGGCAGTGTGGCACAGGAGGTTAAAGCCCTGGCCTGAAGTGCCGCCAAACCATATGGCTGCCAGTTCTAGTCCAGGCTGCTCTACTTCCAATCCAGCTCTCTGCTATAGCCTGGGATAGCAATGGAGGATGGCCCAAGTCTTTGGGCCCCTGCACCCGCGTGAGAGACCCAGAAGAGGATCCTGGCTCCTGGCTTCAGATCAGCCACTGTGGCCATCTGAGGAGTGAAGCAGCAGATGAAAGACTCTGTCTCTACCTCTCTCTGTAACTCTTTCAAATAAAAAAAAGAATTAGTTTTGACCAGGAAAACATTTTAATTTGGCACGGAGGCAGCTCTTGCTCTGTGAATAAGTAAAAATTATATAAATTTGAGATGCATAACAATGAGCTTATATTCCTTCAAGAAACATATCTTAGTCTACAGCAAAGGTAACTTGCAAGATTCTGTGAGTGTAGTTGTAAGTAAAACAGAGAGGGACACTGAATGCTTGGGGGCTTACTTTTTAGTTGCCAAACGGAACTGACAAGCAGCCAAAAATGAAATACATCAAACCTAGGCTGATAATGACCACTTGTTCCAACAAAGCAATATTTGTAAGGGGTATCCATTTACACTGAGGAATTAGTCTGATATGTCACAAATTTGTGTACATGTTCCACCAGCAACTGTTTATCATACTACACTGTATCATAAGTTAAAAGAGAAATTTTGCTAAGAGTTTCCACATAGCACCCCTTGCTACCAATTCCACTATTAAATGCACTATCTACAGGTCTTCTGGAATTTCTTAGCCCATTCCTTTTTTTTTTTTTTTTTTTTTTGACAGAGTGGATAGTGAGAGAGAGAGAGAGACAGAGAGAAAGGTCTTCCTTTTTGCCGTTGGTTCACCCTCCAGTGGCCGCTGCGGCTGGCGCATCACGCTGATCCGAAGCCAGGAGCCAGGTGCTTCTCCTGGTCTCCCATGTGGGTGCAGGGCCCAAGCACTTGGGCCATCCTCCACTGCATTCCTGGGCCATAGCAGAGAGCTGGCCTAGAAGAGGGGCAACCAGGACAGAATCCGATGCCCCGACCGGGACTAGAACCTGGTGTGCCGGCGCCGCAAGGCGGAGGATTAGCCTATTGAGCCGCGGCGCCAGCCGCCCATTCCTTTTTTAATATAGTATTTCTTCTAAATATAAGCTATTTTTTAAAAATTTTATTTAAGGTAAATAAATTTCATGTATTTCATATGTACAGATTTAGAATCATAGTGATACTTCCCACCCTGTCCTCCCTCCCACTCATACTTTATCATTGGCACCAGATTGATTCCCAAACAGAATAATTTATATGAGTATTTAATTGTGTTTTAATGAATGCAAAGTCACAAATATATTGTTAATGCTACAGTCATTTTCTAGATTCACAAGAGTAAATACCAACTATAATTACTTTTATTTTGTATGAGACAACCTAAAATGTCAAATAGCAAGTCAAGGCCATGATGATATATAAGTTAGGAGACTACTGATTACTACATGTGACCCTAAACATTATAGTAGGAGATGCAAAGCAAGAAAGCATGAAGCAAAAGCAATTTGTCCGTTGCTCTTATACACTGTGTTAGATTTTTACCCTCTTGAGTTATTTTCCATGGCTGTGGCACAGCTGGTGAAGCTAAATCAGGAACATTATAAATTCTCAATTTAGTTTTCCTAATAAAAATTCAGAGTTATAACCTGCATGACCACAGATAAACACCACTGAAAATGCAGCCAGCAGGCCGTTTGGTATATTTGATATATATTAATATGTGCACTCGACATAGTTTATTTGGCATTATCTGATGGAGGTTAGGTTACAGGAAATAAAGTGGAAGAAGGTTTTTACTGATGTGAATAGGGACACAGTTGACATGGTATATACTTCATGATAACCACTGCTGTTTAAATATGGTTTCCTAGAAATGGTTGCAGTACAAACTAGATTCAAAACATCTCAGTTTGCGATTTCATTCTGTGAACTACACAAAGCAATTATCATATCTTCTTCCTTTCTATGATTCCAACAGAGAATCAACTATGTATAAATAAAGCTATAAATAACTTGTCATGTGTAATCTTTATCTAGTCAGCATTTCAAAACATGAAGCAGTGGAATATTTATTTGCCCTGTTGGCTCAAAAATACAGCATGAGCTCTTACAAAAAAAAAAAAATAGAAAGATACACAGAAGCCTTACTTTTCTACATTTGTTTCTTTTTAGGCAGGTACTAAATATGAATTAAATACAGGCAATTTTTCAACAGAAGCCCTTCCCACCTCACATTTTGAATGCATCAATCAAACTGTAAAATATATTGCAGAATAAGTAATACCGGGTTAATTCTTGGAGGCCCCCAAGACTAGTCTGGTTCTGATCTGACCTCAAAGAATCATGCTCAGTAAGCTGGCTCTGAAAATCAAGCCCAAAATAGCCCACTTGTAAGTGACATCAGTACCAAGGATCTATGAGGAAAATTAAAATGCCCAGGCTACTCATCAGCAAAGGTTAGTTTCTTTTTTTTTTTTTTTTTTCAGAGAGAGAGTTATAGACAGTGAGAGAGACACAGAGAGAAAGGTCTTCCTTCCGTTGGTTCACTCCCCCAGTGGCTGCCACGGCCGGTGCTGCGCCAATCCAAAGCCAGGAGCCAGGAGCCAGGAGCCTTCCCAGGCCGCAGCAGAGAGCTGGGCTGGAAGAGGAGCAACCGGGACTAGTACCCGGAGCCCCAACTGGGACTAGAACCCGGGGTGCTGGCGCCGCAGGCGGAGGATTAACCAAGTGAGCTGCAGCGCTGGCCAGTTAGTTTCATAATAACACTGGACAGTGTGTAATTCTGAGGCAACAGTGAGAGGCCAGAGCAGATACAGAAAACAAAGCCCAGGGTAACATGACCTCTGGCACATAGAAAATGATGGCTTCTATATGCAATCATAACTGGATCAAGGTTGAGTTAGACTAGAAAAACATTCTTATCCCAGACTATCTAAAATCATCCTTAATTTCCTGAGTATCATAATATAGTAGGTTGGAATGAGAAGTTGAGGCTTTAATCCCAGTTCCACCACTCAGCAGCTAAGTGACCTTGAGAAGGTTGCTGTAACTAAGTAATGGAAATAATAATGAAAATGTGGGTGGGTACTATGGAGATTAAATGAAAGAATGTGGGCCAGCACCGTGATGTAGCAAGTTAAGCTGCTGCCTGCAATGTTCACATCCCATATGGGTGCCAGTTCCAGTCCCTGTTCCACTTCTGATCCAATTCGCTGCTAATGCACCTGGGAAAGCAGTAGAAGATGGCCCAGGTCCTTGTATACCCATACGCATGTGGGAGAAGTTCGCACTGACCCAGCCCCACTGCAGCCATCTGGGGAGTGAAACCAGTAGATGGAAGATATCTACACACACACACACACACACATACACACTCACACCACTCCCTGCCCCACTCCAGCCTCTGCTTTTCAAATACATCAAGTAACTCTCAAGAGAGGGAGAGGGAGAGGGAGATTGAGAGAGGGAGGGAGAGAGAGAATGTGCATGAAAGCATTCTGCAACCAAATATATTTCTTTACAAAATTAGTAATCTATATAAAATCAAAAATAATTGGGTTCCAGTGAAATTGTACTCAAACTCCCATAAAGATAAACAAAATCAGGCCAGTTCACAGAAACAAGCAACTCCTGAGACACATCACTTGGCTACACTCAGTGAACAGGAACGTACCAGGTTTGGGGCAGGTGTTTGACAACGTCATCAACCACAGCTTGTGAGGGCTACGTCACATGCAAAAGGGCCTGGGTTCATGTCCCAGCTCCACTTCCAATTCCAGCTTCCTGATAATGCACACCCTAGAAGGCAGCAGTGATTTGCTCCAAATAAATCTCAATTTTTCAAAAAATAATATGCCATGCTCAAAATTTTAGAAAATAGTTGGTCCAAAGTCTCTTCTACACGAATCAAATATAAGTGTCACAAAAGCTACCTAAGAGACTGTGATAAACATAAACAATAAAACACAAATAATCTTATAAATGTACTCAATTCTAACCCACATTAACTAAGTAGAAACTATCTTCAGAAGATTTTAAAATAGTCAATACCATGAAATAGCAGTAATAAAATATTCACAAAATCAGCATGAAATTCTCTTATCCCATAAGTATGTCCAACTAGCATTTCTGCTAAACCTTGTGAACTTGAGATTCAACCAAGATTTTAAAATATAAGATGCACATGTCAGACAGTATGGCAAACCACCCAGCAGCCCCTTCAAGAACAACTGGCTGCTCAAGGGAGTGCAGACAGCAAACAGCCTCTGTCCACCACTCCAGAGCTGACCAGAGTACAGAGTGCTGCCTCACTCAAGGTCCCAATTTCCCCTGCTGCTTCTCTGGCAGTGATTAAGCCAAGTGGAAATATGAAGGCCCAGCCATGTTGGCTCAGTGTAGCACAAATCTAACAAAAATACTTGTTCTAGAACTAACTGCAAGATTGGGGGAGATTTTTGTCAGGTATGCATGTAACATGAACTTTTCCCTTCGACCAATCTTGTTCTCCTTCCTTTACTAAGTGCTTATCTTTAATAAACATTTTGCACCCCAAAGTCTGCCTCAGCATTTGCTTCTAAAAAAAACTCAAGCTGTACATTATACTTTCTTATGTGTCTTTCTGAACATGAAACAAAAATGTTCTGAGACTAAGAGACAGGATATATCCAGAACAGATAAACAACTCTGGTGACTAAATAATAAAAACACAACACAATTAAAAGGTGGGCAAATGACATGAAAACACATTTCTCCAAAGAAAATATACAAAATGGCCAAAACCACATGAAAATATACCAACATTGTTAGTTATTATAAAAATGATAACTCAATGGGGCCAGCGCTGTGGCGCAATGGGTTAAACCTCCATCTGTGGCATTAGCACCCCATATGGACGCCAGTTCTAGTCCTGGCTGCTCCTCTTCCAATCCAGCTCTCTGCTGTGGCCTGGGAAAGCAGTAGAAGATGGCCCAAGTCCTTGGGCCCCTGCACCCACGTGGGAGACCACAGGAAGCTTCTGGCTCCTGGCTTCAGATCGGCGCAGCTCCAGCCATTGTGGCCATTTGGAGAGTGAACCAGCAGACAGAAGACCTTTCTCTCTGTCTCTCTCTCTCACTGTCTGTAACCCTAACTCTCAAATAAATAAATAAAATCTTAAAAAAAAAATAACTCAAAACCATGATACACCTCCTAGTATGGCTATAATCAGAAAGAATAAAAGAAGTGTTTGTGATAATGTAGAGAAACTGAATCCTTCACGTATTAGTAGTGGGAATACAAATGCATCCAGCCTCTGCAGAAAGCAGCTAAGAATTTCATGAAAATATCAGACATTGAGCTATCATGTGATTCAAAGATTCTACTTCATGAAAATGAAAAATTAAAAATGTCCACATAGCCGGCGCCGCAGCTCAATAGGCTAATCCTCCGCCTGCGGCGCTGGCACACCAGGTTCTAGTCCCAGTTGGGGCGCTGGATTCTATCCCAGTTGCCCCTCTTCCAGGCCAGCTCTCTGTTGTGGCCTGGGAATGCAGTGGAGGATGGCCCAAGTCCTTGGGCCCTGCACCCCACGGGAGACCAGGAGAAGCACCTGGCTCCTGCCTTTGGATCAGCGCGGTGCACTGGCCGCAGCGCACCGGCCACGGCAGCCATTGGAGGGTGAACCAACGGCAAAGGAAGACCTTTCTCTCTGTCTCTCTCTCTCACTGTCCACTCTGCCTGTCAAAAAAAAAAAAAAGTCCACATAAAAATGTACATATAAATATTTGTAGAATCATTATTTATAACTGCCAAAAGTAGAAACAAACTTCTATCAACTGATGACTGAATTTAAGAGTGTGGTAAATCCATTCACTATTATTCATTAGTAAAAAGGAACCAAGTACTAACACACATTACAGCATGAATGACCTTGGATACATTGCCAAGAATATGAAGCCTGTTACAAAGATCACATATTACACACTTCCATTCACATGAAATTCCCAGAAGAGGCAAATACATGGAAGCAGAAAGCAGACTAAGGTTTTCAGGAGCTGGAAGAAAGGAAGATGAATATTTGGTTGCTTTTTGAGGTGATGATTCCAATAGTCCAAAGACACACTTACTATGGAGTAGAGTACCTCAGTGTTAATTAAATGGCTCTCTTTCTATCTCTTCTTCTCTGTAACTACAATGCCCAAGGTCAAGGCACAGTTTTAAAGGAAGGACACTTGATCATTTCACTCAATCTTCTCTTTTCCTTCCATGAAACAGGAGTGACATGCAGACTCATTAAAAGATCCTTTGTCTTTAAATGTCCCTATCATCACTGGCTGGCAACTGTCTGTACCTGTTTAAGGTAGACATCAGAGATAAAGAATATTTTCTAGATATAAAAGATAAGCATTATATAAAGTTATGGTAGTGCTCTAGTCTAGCTTGTTGTTCTAGGCATGGTAGTTCTCAGCCAAGCAATTTGTCTCTCTTGCACATCACTCTCTCTTGCAAACATCTTCCAATAAGACTGGAATCAAAAGCACTGACATACTTTAGTTATGAGTCCCATAATCTTTAAACATACTATCTAACAGTATACCAGCCTCACCTAATTTCTATCAAGAATTGAAGTTTGATAATAACTTTTTATCATTTTTAGTATCTATCACAACTGATCCCAGAGAGTGTACCAACTTATATGAAAGACCATTTGCCATAGAAAAGAAAAATTTGAGCATTATAATTAAGCATCAGCAAACATTTTAATGGCAAAGTTAAACTCTGTGCAGATTACAACTGTACTGCAAATAAGGCATTAAAGAATCATTTACATCCAATATCTACAAATAGGGCAAACTTTTTTCTAAGAGAAAAATTTCAGTGAAGTCTGACTTTTCCTAAATGTGTTATCAACTAACAATGTTATCATTAAAGCTCCTTCAGAAGGGTTTTTTGTTGTTCTAGAATTTCCCAATTACTTATGGAGGGATAACACTTTCTACAATTTCATATTTGCACCACATTTCAACAATGTCCACATCCAGGGACAAAGGATGAACTAAGGGAAATTTGGGAAGGTTTTATATCACCTGCCAAATATACATCCAAGTACCTGATTTAAAAAATAAATAAATAAAAGACAACTGGGAATTTAAAACTTCAAGTCACATTTTCAAACTACTGCATTAGTTATAATAGTTGCTTACTTTATTCATAAAACAACACACACCTTCATACCTTACCTAAAAAGGATTTGAGGCAGCAAAATTCTTTTATTCCAAAAGCGATCCAAAAGTTTTAATTATGCTGACTTTCACAAAATATATTTTTCCCAGAAAAGGTAACCAACATGTAGTCACATCCTTAATAACAGGAAATGGACTCTGTGACACTGAGGTTGCCAATATGAGGACACTCTGCAGAATGTTAAGTCATTTGTGTGATGGGACCTATGGTTAAACACAGATGATCAAAGAATCCTCATTATCTACGCAAGCACGAAGTGACAGAGTTCCTTCCTCACATCCAGAGCCAAAGATTTTACCACTAGACCCCTACCTCAACAAGTCTCCCCAAAAATCCTCCTGCTTAGAATAAATAACCATGGTAACTACGTTGCAAAGCATTACAGTATCTACAAATGCCATTCACCAAGCTAACATAAATAAAGAAAACCACAAGAACTTCAATACTGCAGAAAAAGTATGATAAAATTCAATACCCATTTCTGGAAAAGTCACAAAAAACTACAACTAGAAGGGGAACTGTCCTGAATCTGATGAATGAGTACAAAAACAGTAACAACAACAACAACAAACCAACAAAATTATTCTTAGTGGTAAAGAATTAAAAACAAGTTCTTTAAAATCAGGAACCAGAGGTTAGGTGTTGGGTGCAGTACTTAAGATGCTGCTTGAGATGCCCACACTGGGTTTCAAGTCCCAACTCTGCTTCCTTCCAGCTTCCTGCTAATACAAACCATGAGAGGCAGCAGGTAATGGATCAAGTACTTTGGTCCCTGCCACTCACGTGAGCTAAACAGAGGAAACCCTGTTATAGGCATTTGGAGTGAACCAACAGATGGAAGATCTCTGTCTATCTCTGTCTCTCTGCCTCTGTATATGTCTCTCTCTTCCTTTCAAATAAGTGAAAATATTTTTTAAAAATAAAATAGGGCTTGGGTTGTGACTTAATGGGTAAAGCTGCTGCCTGCAGTGTTGGCATCCCATATGGGCACTGATTTGATTTCTGGCTGCTCCACTTCCGATCCAGCTCTCTGCTGTGGCCTGGGAAGCCAGTGAAGGATGGCCCAAGTCCTTGGGCCCCTGCACCCTCATGGGAGACCCATAGGAGGCTTCTGGCTCCTGGCTTCAGATTGGTGCAGGTCTGGCCATTGTGACCATTTGGGCAGTGGGCCAGCAGATGGAAGGCCTCTCTCTCTCTCTCTCTCTCTCTCTCTCTCTCTCTCTCTCTGCCTCTGCCTCTGCCTCTGCCTCTCTGTAATTCTTTCAAATAAATGAATAAATCTTTAAAAAAAAATAAATAAATAAAAAAGCTAACATTTAAAAAAAAAAAGAAAGTATAAACTAAATTGTATTTTTATTTATTTGGAAGGCAGAGTGACAGAGCAAGAAGAGGAGACAAAGACAGATCTTCCATCTGCTGATTGACTCCCCAAATGATTGCAACAACTAGGTCTGAGCCAGGCCAAAGCCAGGAACCAGGAACTCCATCTGAGTCTCCTCCCTACATGGTTGGCAGGTAGCCAGGTACTTGGATTATTTCTGCTCTCTCCCTGGCTCCTTAGTAGGGAGCTGGATCCAAAGCATGGAGTGGCTGGGACCCAAATTAGGCACTGTGATATGGAATGTGGGCATCCCAAGTGGAGACTCAAGCCACTGTACTACAACACCCACCTCCATTTCTACTTTCTCCATCACTTTCTTAAGTCTAGACCAGAAACTGACAAATCATTACTGTTAAACAAAATAACAGTAATAATAAAGACAAAAACAGTTTTCTGCCTGTTTTTATCAATAAAATTGTATTGAAACACAAAAAAAAAATAAATAAAAAATAAATAAATAAATAAATAAATAAATAAATAAATAAATAAAATCAGGAACCAGAAAAGAATAGCTGGTATTACACTTGCCTATTATTATTTCTTTTTTTGTTCTTTATTTCTTTTTAAAGATTTATTTTTTCTTTGAAATGCATAGTTACAGAGAGAGAGAGGGAGGGAGGGAGGGAGAGAGAGAGAGAGAGAGGGAGAGAGTGAGAAAGAGAGAGAGAGCACTCATCCATCTGCTGGTTCACTCCCCAAATGGCCACAATGGCCAGAGCTGGTCTGGTCCAGAGCTAGGAGCTTCTTCCTGATCTCCCACATGGGTGCAGAGGCCCAAATATTCCAGCCATCTTCTGCTATCTTCAGCATATTAGCAGGGAGCTAGATTGGAAATACAGCAGCCAGGAATTGAACTGAGACCCATATGGGATGCTGGAGCTGTGGGCAGCAGCTTTACCCACTATGCCACAATGTCAACTCCTATTATTACCCTATCTACTCAAAATTTTTTGGAAGTTATACCCAATTCAATAAGACATGAAAAATAGGCTGGCACTGCGGCTCAATAGGCTAATCCTCCGCTTGCAGCACCGGCACACCGGGTTTTAGTCCCGGTTGGGGCGCCGGATTCTGTCCCGGTTGCTCCTCTTCCAGTCCAGCTCTCTGCTGTGGCCCGGGAGAGCAGTGGAGGATGGCCCAAGTGCTTGGGCCCTGCACCCGCATGGGAGACCAGGAGGAAGCACCTGGCTCCTGGCTTCAAATCAGCGCAGCGCGCTGGCCGCAGCACCCATTGGGGGGGGTGAACCAACGGAAAAAAGGAAGACCTTTCTCTCCATCTCTCTCTCACACTGGCCATTCTGCCTGTCCAAAAAAAAAAAAAAAGACATGGAAAATAAATAAAAATATGCAGTTCTAAAAAAAAAAGAAAGAAAAACAAATTTATCATTATACCTGAAAAGATAAAACTACAACAAATAAAGAAGAGAAAGATTTAAGATTTCTCTAGAATCAAAAAAATAATAATACGAAGAGACAGAACAAGATGGCAACCAAGGAAGATGCTTCAGGATCATCTCCCCACAAGGAATATTCATACATCAAGTCAAGTCACCTTCACAAGAGTTAAGGAAGCCAATGATAGATCAGAGTGCTTTGTTTTAGTATCTAAATAAGACATAGTGAAAAAAGCAGGACAGACAGGATTACCCACATCACTCACCCACCACTCCCCCAACTCTAAGACTGTGGAAAAGCCTTGCCTCCCATTTGTGGGAAGGAGAAGAAATTAAGTCCAGTCCTTAGACTGAAACCCAATAGATCAGGCCTATCATGATTTAAAAAAAAAAAAAAAAGAAAGAAAAGAAAAGAAAAAAGTGCCACACATGGCTTCACAGACCTTCCTTCTACGCCAGTACCTGCAGATGGAGACTTTAGAATCTCTTCAGGTAGATGGCCAATGGACCACCTCTACCAACCTTCCCCAAACCTCCAGCAGAGCAAGACTCCAACTATTGAAGAATACAGTGGGAAAAGGAGCCTGGGACTTTGTCCTCTAGCTGAAAGCCAAGCAGCCTGGTGAGACCCAGCCCAAAGGCCAGTGCTTTCAATGGAGCCTCTAAATTGCCACAGCATCAAACAGCCTGGTACGTAACCCAAGACTGGACAGGGCTTAGTGACTGGGAGACTCCAGAGTGATGCAGCCTACTAACAGTTTGGGCAGCCAAGCGGCTTTCTTCATCATCCCTCCCCAACCTTGGGCAGAGAGCAAGAACCATAGGGTTGTGTCTTGGAACTCAGAGCTGGGCTGATAAAATTCAACACTGGACAGATCCAAACAGTTCCCATCCCCAGGCCAGTGCCTCCCCTGGTGCAATAGAGACCCAAGACCCCTGTTGATTGGATTTATATCCAAGCCAGTATCACCTGTGGCAGGCTAAAGCAGCACTGAGCTATGAGTCCAACTCAGCAGTGGACAGCCCATAGCAGTGTGGGCTTTGGTCCTTCTCCTGTGCTATGCTAGTTCAGTGGGCTACGGGCTCCCGGTGTGATCTAGCATTGTGGAGTTGGTGGCCATAGGACTAGACATCTGGTCTTAGCCTGGCTGTGGGAAGAGGCTTATAAAGACAGACTATCCTTATTAGATACTTCCCTAGTTCTCTCTGAAGAACACATCAACTGTAGCTTCTACCATTTTTATTAGTATTTTCATTTCTTTCCCTTTTTTGTTTCTTTTCCTGTCTTTATAATCAGTGCTAAGCTGCTATCATTTCAAAACAGCTTCTCAAAAACAAAAGATTTTGTTTTGTAAACCTTGTGGTAACCACAAAGCAAAAATCTTTAATAGACTTACCAAAAATAATAAGGATTCAAAGCATACTACTAGAGAAAATAACTTAACCACAAAGGAAGACTCTAAGAAAGAAAGAAAGAAAGAAACTACAATAAGACTATAAAATAAGTATCAACAAGGCAGGATTAAGACCTTTCCTGTCAATAATCATCTTAAGTATAAAATTTATACCTGCACAAAAGTGAGATAATCTCTTCCTATATTTAAAGATATTTTTGAAAGCAATATACTATTCAATTATATATATGTATGTATGTGTACACAATATTTTAAGAACCTTGGACTCAATGTACATAACAGAAGTGTAAAATTGAAATGTATAAGCAGCTCTTTTACATGCTTTTTCTATATACTGTAAATTCTAGAACATACATGTTATACTAAATGCCAGGATTAAATGGTTAGATGTCATAAAAAGCATAGTGTAATTCTGGACAGGATCTTTTTGCCATAGGTTATTGTTGAAAAACCTAGTAAACCTTGAATGGAACCTTGACCGGAACCTGTGGTTTAATGGCAGAAATGTAGCAATGTTAGTTTCCTGATTTCTGAGAATCTATTGTAGTTACATGGTCATTCCTTGTTGGAGGAAATACAGGGTGATCTGACTTCATGTCAAAAACTTTGGAAAAAGTTTTCTTTTGTTTTTCTGTAACTTTTCTGTAGGCTTGATATTATTTCAAAATAAAAAATTGCTTTAAAACACAATAATTGGCTCAGTGATTAGGTTGCTACTTGGGATGCCCACATAACATGTTGGAGTGCCTGATTTACATTCTGATGTAATAAACCAGTTCTCATCCAGCTTCCTGCTAAATGCAGGCTCTTGAAGGTAGTAGATGATGGTTCAAGTACTAGGATTCCACTCACCCAGGTGGAAGACCTTTCTCAGTCTCCAAGCTTGAGCCAGACTCAGCCCAGACTACTGTGAGCATTTTGGAAGTAAACCATCGAATGGAGGAAATGTCTCTGTTTATCTTTGCCTTTAAAATGAAAATGAGGCCAGCTCTGCAGCTCACTAGGCTAATCCTCCGCCTTGTGGCGCCAGTACACCAGGTTCTAGTCCCGGTCGGGGCGCCGGATTCTGTCCCGGTCGCCCCTCTTCCAGGCCAGCTCTCTGCTGTGGCCAGGGAGTGCAGTGGAGGATGGCCCAAGTGCTTGGGCCCTGCACCCCATGGGAGACCAGGAGAAGCACCTGGCTCCTGCCATCGGATCAGCAAGATGCGCCGGCCGCAGTGCGCCAACCGCGGCGGCCATTGGAGGGTGAACCAACGGCAAAAAGACCTTTCTCTCTGTCTCTCTCTCTCACTGTCCACTCTGCCTGTCAAAAAAAAAAAAAAAATGAAAATGAAAATAAATTTTTAAAAAAAGAATCTCTAGATTATTGACAAAATAGAGAATTAAGCAAGGTAGTTAAAAATTTATATTTGTAAGTCAAGTGTATTTATAAATAATGATTATCAGTAAAAAGCACAGTAGTTTTTTTAAAAAAAATACACCATTTATAAAGCAAAAATGTATATGGTTAGAACAAATTTAACAAAGAATATGTTAAACCTATATTCAGGTAACAATAAAATGTCACTGAAAGATATTAAAGAAGATTGAAATATAAGTTATTTCTTTTATATTTCAAAGAAAGAAAAGATATTCCATACTCATGGATAGAAAAACTCAATATTGTGATGACATCAATCTCCTCTGATTAATGTAGGCAATTCCATTCAAACTCCAAATGTCTCTCACAGAATTTGAACAATGAACTTAAAATGTTATATGGGGCTGGCATTGTGGCACAGCATGTTAAACCTCCTCCTGCGGTGCTAACATCCCATATGGGCACCAGTTCTACTCCTGGCTGCCCCTCTTCCAATCCAGCTCTCTGCTGTGGCCTGGGAAAACAACAGAAGATGGCCCAAGTGCTTAGGTCCCTGCATCCACATGGAAGACCAGGAGGAAGCACCTGGCTCCTGGCTTCGGATCAACGCAGCTCCAGCCGTTGCAACCATCTGGGGCATGAACCAATGGAAGGAAGATCTCTCTCTCTGCTTCTCCCTCTCACTGTCTATAACTCTACCTCTCAAATAAATAAATAAAATCTTTATAAAAAATGTTACATGGAAGAGTAACAAAGAACAGATAAAATACTCTTAAACAAAATAAATATGATGGGGATAGTTGTCTTATGATGTTTCACAATAACTAAGAAAATATGTCATTCATATTGAAGTAAACAAATTGATGAATAGAACTGAATTCTAAAACAGAGCCATATTACCAACCCATTTAACAGAAATAGCACAATCATTTCATTGGAGAATGCTGAGATGTCTCAGTAACTAAGAAAATGATTTAATAAAAAAAGAAATTAGATACCTACTTCTCACACACATAAAAATCAATTTCAAATGGATTAAGAGCATAAATACGGAAAGCAAACTTTAGAAGCCAGTGCTATGGTATAACAGATTGACCCTCTGTCTGTGGTGCCAGCATCCCATATGGGCGCTGGTTTGTGTCCTGGTTGCCCCTCTTCTGATCCAGCTCTCTGCTAATGGCTTAGGAAAGCAGTGGAAGATGGCCCAAGTATTTGGGCCCCTGCACCTGCACGGAAGACGCTCCTGGCCTCAGCCTGGCCCAGCCCTGGCCATTGCAGCCATTTGGGGAATGAGCCAGCAGATGGAAGACCTCTCTGTCTCTTCCTCTCTCTATCTGTAACTCTGCCTCTCAAGTAAACAACTCTTTTAAAATAAAGAAAGAAAGCTTTAAATATTTTTAGTGGAAAGTACTGGAGATTACTATTATGATGTTGGACAAAGAATGCAACCACAATGAGATATTTCACATTCATTAGACAAGAAAAATTAGGAAGTATGACAATATTAAGTGTTAAAAAGAATGGAGACAATTAAAAGACCATATTTTTTTGATGAAAAAATAAACTAGTGAAATCGCTTTGGAAAAAAAGGCATGAGATTCTCAAGTTAAATATTCTCATAGTCTTCCACAGAACAATCTCATAGTGTGGTCTACTACTTGGTCTTATATACATAGGAGGCAGATATAAAACTGTTTGTATCTTTTAAACACTTCATTCATTATCAATACCTATATAATAAATTATTTCAAAACACAGTGGCTCACAGTAAATATTTATAATCTCCCACAGTTTCTATGGATCAAAAACTTGGGAGGAGCTCAACGAAGAGAGTCTCACTCAGGTGAAAGAAATTGTAGTCAAGAAATACTGGCAAGTTCTATATCACCTGAAGGCCTGACTGGGGCTGCAGGATGCACGTTAAGACTATTCAATCACACAGATAAATTATTGGCACTGATTGTTGTTGCAGGTGTCAGTTCCTCCCAGGTGGGCTTAGGTCTACTTGAGTATCTCCACGAACTGGCTGCTGGCTTTCCCCAGAAAGATCGATCCTGGAAAGCAAGGGCTAGCTACAGAAGTCTCACCATCACTTCCCTGACACTCTCCTGGCACAGAGGACAGCCCTATTCAATGCAGGAGGAGCCTATACAAAGGAATGAGTATCAAGAAACCAGGCTCACTGGGTGTCATCTGAGAGTCTGGCTCCAGCAGATGGTATGAAGTGCTGTCCAATTCTAGCAGAGCAGAACACTGTAGTATATTAACAGAGCAAATATTACGCAGCGGTAAAAATCAATGAAGCACAATTAACACTCAAAAATGTGGATAAACTTTATTAAAATACTAGCGAGTAAGTAAAATCAGAAGACTCCATACAGTATGATATCATTTATAATGAGTTCAAAAGTAAATTAAACTAAACAACCTATTGGTGTCACAATTTTTAATAACACTACAAGAAAAATCAATACAAAATTCAGTAGAGTCATTACCACTGGGAAAGAGTGAAGGGCATGCACAAGCAGGGGAAAAGCACACAAGAAAATGCACATTATTTACAGTATGTGTCCTGAGTCTCAGTGGGTAGTAAATTCACTGGTGTTAATTACTATATAAACTTGTATGAGCATTACACATAGAAGGGCTGTGTGTGTGTGTTAATGTGTACGTGTACAGTCATATGCAATGACCCTGGTTGTACATAATTTACTAATTGACAGTAAATTTAAAATAGATTGTAAATAAAACTGTTGAGAAAATACCTTTTACAATTTGTTCTTTGGGGCATTTTTTTTCTTTAAAGATTTATTTTATTTATTTGAAAGAGTTACAGGGAGAGGTCTTCCATCCACTGATTCACTCTCCAGATGGCCGCAATGGCCAGAGCTGTGCCAATCAGAAGCCAGGAGCCAGGAGCTTCTTCCGGGTCTCCCACACAGATGCAGGGGCCCAAGGACTTGGGTCATCCTCCACTGCTATCCCAGGCCACAGCAGAGATGCTGGATCAGAAGAGGAGCAGCCAGGACTAGAACTGGCATCCATATGGGATGCCGGTGTTTCAGTCCAGGGCATTAACCCGCTGCGCCACAGCACCGGTAGGGCATTTTTTTCTAAGGGTAATACTGGGAGTCCAATTCTACCTATTTAATCAGAAATGTAGGCTTCCTACTGTACACAAACCCTAGAAGAAGCAATTATAAACAGAAACTGAGGAAATCTATGAGCAGTTAAAGATCAAGAAAATGTGTTAATAATAAAACTCAATTGATTCCTTGCCCATCCTGAAATGGAGCTAATATTTAAATAAAAACCCACACCTAAGAAGTTTTTATATCCACTATTAACTAAGGCAAACTGTAAATTTTTTAAAATTTAAATAAAAAATCCTACAACCTTTTAATAAAATATTTTAAAAATACAACCATGCACTTTTGAAAATGTCAACTGTCATTTATGTTATTTCCCTTGCTTGGTATATTTCCAGCAGTAAGAAAAATAAGTAAAATCTTCCTTTGATGAAATACAAGTGATTAAATTTTTATATGCTAGGATAAGGGGCAGATATAAGCAACTTGTAAATGAAAGATGAGGGCTAAGAATTCAATTCAGAATAATGTGTCCCCTTGGCTGCTAAAAGGTGGGTTCATTAAATCACAAAAGAATATTTCCCACAGTCTTTCACAATTATGCAAAAATAAGCTTTAATTCTAAAAAATAAATAACTTTTCCTTGTTTTCTGGAATAAGGTGAAAAGGGAAAATGCTCTAACAGCAGCCACTGGAGTAAGAACTTGAAGTCAGAATGAGAATAAAACAAGCATAAAACATTTTACTGGTGCTTTGTCTGACATAACATTTGTTAAACTCATTTCTATTTGTTTAAATGACAAATGCTGAAAACCCTGCTTTTTCTGCATGAGAGTTAAACTTCCTTTCACTGGAAAGCAGATGTTGATTCAACTGTCCTTTATTGGTACACAAATGTGCAACAAGAAAATCACAAAGCAGCCTGGACTAACAATGAGTTAGCACCACAGGTTAATTTCAGTACTTAAAGTCCTATACTTGATTTTAAATAAGGTTAAATTTTGTTCATTTGAAATATTATCCACTATTTTTACTGTAGAATCTCAAGCACTACTGAGTCACAAGATAACTACCTAAGATTAGACTAACTTTGCAAAGCATTTTAAGAAACCTTTGATATTACTATTGAGATGGTTGGTGAATTTTCTTTTGTCTTTACTGAAAATACTCAGACACTTTAACAATTGTTATTTAAAACTAGTTTTATACATATTTGCATATTCATATTCTCTATCTCTCTCCCTGTGTCTATCTCCAGGAATCCCAAAGTGAGTTGCAAGCCTCCAGTGCTGGCTTTTGTAGATCACTAATTCAAGAGATTTTTTTTTAAGCTAGTTTAGTTTAAATAAAGGGAGGGCAGAGAAGCAGGCTCTTCCACAATTCCAGCATCTATTTTAACACTGGTTACACATGAGTACTATACAACAGGTAACAGGTTTGTGTTAAGTCCTGAAATAATTTGAAACATAGCAACACACCTACCCTTTTTAAATGATTCCTTACACAATCAATATTTTGCAGCTGACTTCTAAAACTCAAGAATCCTATTCCGAATAAAAACCATTCAGAAGAAAAAGCAATAACTGAAATGTAGAATAAACCCTGAAATGAATACACAAGAGATGCACAGAAATTCATTGGACAAGATATTCAATTGAATAGGGTACATAACTCATAAAATGAATTTTTAAAAATTATTCAGTAACAACACATATGGAAAGAATATAATTTAGGTATGTGTCCCAAAATAAAAAGTTAACAAAGCTATCAACCGGAAAATATGGGATGTGTGTGTGTATTTGTGTAGTATATGAATATATCTAGTAGGGGCATTTGATCTAGCAGTTAAGTAGCCAGTTAGGATGTCCACATCCCATATTGGAATTCCTGGCTTCAATTCCAGGTCCAGCTCCTGATTCCAGTTTCTTGCAGATGTAGATCCTTGAAGGCAGTAGTGATGGATCAAGCAGGTATGTTCCTGCCACCCATGTCAGAGATCTGAATTGGGCTGCCACCTTCAGCACCTCTGTCCCCCAACTGTTTGGGCTTTAAAGGAGTGAATCAGAGGATGGGAGCACATGTTTCTGTTCTCTCTCAAATTAATTAATTAATAAACACATCTTCAATTAGTATGATATATCATAATTTTTAACTTATCTTTTTAAAAATTTTACTTATTTAAAAGAGAGCAAGCAGAATGAAAGAGAGAATTGATCCCTGCTACCTTGTAGGAAGCCAAAATGAAATTCCTGGCTCCTGGTTTTGGTATGGGCTAGCCCTGGCTGTTGTGGCCATTTGGGAGTGAAGAGGCAGATGGAAGGCATCTCTCTCTCTCTCTTTCTCTCTCTCTCTCTCTCTCCCTCTCCTTCCCTCTCTACTTCCCCCAATCTCTTTCTCTATTTTTCTCTTTGTCATTCTGCCTTTCAAACAAATTCATAAATCTTTAAGAAAACTGTATGCACACAAAAATCTGCACATGAATATTTCCAGCAGCTTTATTTATTATGCCAATATTTAGAATCAACCAAGATATACTTCAACAGATGAATGGATAAATTTCAGTCCATTCAGACAATGGAATATTATTCAGTGCTAAAAAGATAAGTGGTTGCCAGTGGTTGGGGGTAGGGAAGATGAACAGGTGAATTTATCACAGGGGATTTTTAGGAAGCAAAACTATTCGCTATGATGTTATCATGATAGACACATGTCATTGTATATTTGTCAAATTCATAGGAGGTACAACACCAAGAGTGTACACCAATGTGAACTATGAATTCTATGTGATAATGGTATGTCAATGTTCACTGATTTTAACATATGTATTACTCGGATGCAGGATGCTGACAGAGGAAATTGTGGAATATATGGAAACTGTTCTCTCCATTCAATTCTGTTGGGCATCTAAATGTTCTGATTTTTAAAGATAAATTAAAAAGTTCTCCAGGGGGAAAATGATGCTAAAATTAAGAAATGGCTTCTGAGCAAAGATAAAATCCTGGGCACTAAAAAGAAACACAGTTCAAAGATGAGGTTGAATGTAAAACTCTAAAATATTTTGTTAAAAACAGTAAAGGTGGTTAGAACTTCAGAATACCAGTCAGACAAAAGGCCTTCTAAAGAGAATGAAGTTTGCTTTATGAATTGCTAGGGTCTGAATGCTTGTGCCCCTCCCCAATTTACGTATTGAAATCTAGTCACCAGCGTGCTGGGATGAGGAGGTGGAGCCTTTATGAATGGGATTAATGCCCTCACTAGAGGCCTGATGGTGCTTGCCATATGAGGACACTGCAAGAAAGTGCCAGTTGTGAGAAAATGGCCCTCACCAGCCACCATATTTCACGACACCTCGATGTTGGACTTCCCAGCCACCAGAACTCTAAGCAATAAATTCTGTTGTTTATGGATTACCCCATCTAAGGCATTCTATCAGAACAGCCAAAACAGGCTTAAGACTTTGATCCTCTCAAACAATAGAACTTCTAGGAAGCTTCAGGGGACTGTCCCTCAGACTTCTTAGCAAGAGCCCAAACTACATTTCAAATATGGAAGGAAGCCTTTGATCCAAAGAAATGAATCCTGATAGAATTCACAATATACAAAGCTTATAAAAGATTAATGTTACATTTTATTTGATATTTAAGAATGTTAGTGTAACTTAAATGAAGAGAGTCTTTCAGATCTCAAAATTCTGTCAGGAAGCAGTCTGAGAAAACTACTTATCTACAAACACCTGTTATCTTTCATGAAAAAAGAAAGCGGTAAAACCAAAGTACAGCAGAAAACATGGAGATTTATTCCCAAGCTTCTGAACCAATCAAGAAATTTCCAACAGTCTCTAATTTATTATGCCTGACTCACAATTTTCAATTTCACAATCATGTGAAAGTGATGCCCGTGTGTAGAAAGAGTATTTCAAATTCTGAATTTTGATCTTTCTCCAGGGTACTGATATAAGAAACTGCCTTGCAATGTTGGACAGTGGCAGTGACCCACAGCTTTCAGGCAGCCATGTGACCAAGAGGGAAAACAGCAGACACTCTGCAGCGTGCTGTGGTGTTGTTATGCTGTTTTGTCAGGTCAGTGCATCCAGAGCACTTCCAAGTTAATGAAAACTTACCGTGGGCTTCAGGACATACCACAGCATAAATTGAGGAGAACCTGTTTTTGCCCATCTGGAGATCAGATTTGCTATGAACCAATGACAGCTTTATTTTCCTTTATTTGGAACAAAAGTCTCTATAGAAGCAGTCTATTTTCTTAGGTTCCCATATTTGTTTATTTGGTATGCATTCATCACAAAGACAATGATATGATGATAGTAACTATATTTATTTTCTTATTCTCTGTATTCTTGATGCTCTGACTTTTGGGTGCCCCTCCCAGGACAAGCTAATTCTTTTTTTTTTTTTTTTTTGACAGGCAGAGTGGACAGTGAAAGAGACAGAGAGAAAGGTCTTCCTTTGCCATTGGTTCACCCTCCAATGGCCGCTGCGGCTGGCCCATCGTGCTGATCCGAAGGCAGGAGCCAGGTGCTTCTCCTGGTCTCCCATGGAGTACAGGGCCCAAGCACTTGGGCCATCCTCCACTGCACTCCCTGGCCACAGCAGAGAGCTGGACTGGAAGAGGGGCAACCAGGACAGAATCCAGCACCCCGACTGGGACTAGAGTGCGGAGTGCCGGCGCCACAGGCAGAGGATTAGCCTATTGAACCGTGGCGCCGGCCGACAAGCTAATTCTTAAAGAAAGTAATAACTTACCTAAAAGCATAATATTCACATACAAACCTACCAATCCCTAATTTATGCCCCTAATTATCTCCTTATCTAACTCTCACATAGCAAGCCAATGTTTCTTCTGCCCTAAATCATCCCAGGATCAAGGATCAGGCAACTACAGACTGCCTCCATAGCCCAAAGTCCATGAGAATTATTCAAATTAGCTAACCCAAGCTACTTATCCAGCTCTATCTTGTCTTTCTAAAGGAAAGTCCAATAAAGACCATAGCCCTAAGTTCTTCCTTCCCTCACTTCTGCTTTTGTTTCTTGACCAATACGTGGCAATCCTGGGGCCCTGTGTGGGGTGTCATGCTTCTTGCTTCTAGGGAAATGGCAAGCAACATTAAACTTTTCTTTCAATGCACTAAACTCTCTGTGTTGACACTGAGTCACCATCACAAATTAAGACCCAGGGACAAATTAAACAATTATCCCATATCTGTGCTTCCACTGTATATTAGGGACATAGGTAGTTGGAAAGGAACTATAATCAAGAAGCCGCTCTCAAGGAACTACATCCAAGGAGCTCATCAACATCCAGACCTTAAGTTAAACAATGGGATTCTGGACTCTGAGATGATATAGTAACAGGCTGAGACACCTGAGGACCTTGGGAAGTAGCAAGTGAAGTAAGTGTGCATGTCGGAGGATAGGATTTGTCAGACCTATAGGGTAGATGGTGGAAAATTCAAAGAGGTCCTCCAATTAGTCCAACCTTCTGGTAGTCACACCATCATATGGCTCTGCAACACCATACTGGAGTTGGTCTTTTTGACCAATGGTGAATAGGAGAAGTGAGGGTAGGAAATTTCTGAGATTTGAGTTATAAAAGATTATAGCACCCATCTTAGGTGTTCTCTTATTATCTTGGGTTTCTCATTTGGGGAACTCACATTCTGAGCAACCCTATGGAGAAGTTCACATGGAAAGTAACGGAAGCTTCCTGCCAACAAACACATGAGTGAGCTTGGAAGGATGGCTGCAGGGACTAGCATTGTGGCACAGCAGGTTAAGTTGCTGCCTGTGATGACAGCATCCTACGTGGATGCCGGTTTGAGTCTGGGCTGTTCCAATTCCAATCAAGCTCCCTGCTGAAGCACCTGAGAAAGCATGGCCCAAGTTCTTGGGCCCCTGCCACCCACACTGGGAGACCTAGAAGGAGTTCCAGCCTCCTGACTTCTGTCTGGCTCAGTCCTAGCTGTTGTAGCCATTTGGGGAATGAACCAGCAGGTATCTCTGTGTCTCTCCCTGTAACTCTGCCTTTCAAATAAAGAAATAAATCTTATACATTAATAAGTAAAGAGGATGACTGCAGGCCTGGCTTTAGGCCTTAACCACAAATTCAGGACACTCTAAACAAGAACTGCTTCTTGGTTCCTGACCCTAAGAAGCTGTGTGAGATAAATGTTTTTTGTTTTATGTTGTCAAATTTGGGGATAATTTATTACACCACAATAGACATCATATATTTAAATCTCCTGTGAACTAGTGAATGTCCTTTAAGTTCTCAGATACATTAATTCTCACCACCACTGAACTGTCTAATGATTTTCCAATTCAGCAACAATTTGTTTTCTGTGTGTAGAAGTAGCTTCCTTTGGATCTACGAAAATATAAATGGTTCGTTTAACAGTCTCTGGATTTAAAAACCAGTGAAAAATTAACTTTCATAATTCAATATTTTCCGTATTAAGGGTTGACCTGGCTGAAAGTCTTCATTACAAGAGAAAAAGAGAGAGTCAAGACCGAAAAATCTTATTTTCCAATAAAACACTTAAAGACACAATCACATCTGCTTTTTTTGGTAAAAATAATTATATGTGTTCCTCACTGAGGAAAAATATTCAGAAAAAATAAGGTTGCTTTAAATAAATAGTTCATTTCCATGATAAAACTGAATTGTCTGGTTTCTTAGTAGTTCTTATAGTATTCCTAATGCAAGAAACATTTTCAGCATCACAATTGCTATTTGAAAATAGTGATCTATTGCCTATCAATAGTAGTACTGTAATCACAACCACCTGATTTAGCCTATTGGCTACCTAGAGAAAAGCAGGAAAAGGCACCAAGAGAAGAGGATACCAAGGATGCTTTGATGCTGGGGAAAGAGGTCCAGAAGGCCTCTAGTAAGATCAACTTGGTGAAGCTCTAGAATCAAAACTGGAGCCACCCTGTTTAAAATTCAGGCCAGAGTCCAATCTACTAGACAGACCCCCACTCCACCTGGACGCAGCTTCCAGGAAGTCGTTAGAGAATAGCAGAGGAAACAATCTAATTTATAGCATATTACTCTTAGGGGGTCTACATTGAATGTCACACACCAAAAGGCAAAGACAAACAGTATTAGTATCCATGTTAAAGTTTATATAATGCATCTATCAAAAATATGAATGACTACAGGCTTCAGAAAGTTGGTAAATGCAGGCAGTGAAGCCCAGTAAGTTACAAGCTTATCCTTGGAAAACATATGGCTCTCCTCACAGAGTTGCTATTTATCCCACTTTGCATACAGAATGACACCCAGTGTGACTGGACCTTCATAATTTTCAGGAGAATTCAAAAACCTGGTTTTTACTTAAATCTGCTGGAAACTAATTTTTAAAATGCTAACACTGTGCAGGCCCACGTAGCTTAGGGATCCTGAATTTACAAATGCAGTTCTTGTAGAATTTATATAGAGTTTAATTGTTTAATATTTTATACTTGAGGCAAAACCAGACACATCAGTGATAAAAATAAGACTCCAATGATCTAGCAAAATAATAATAATTTCCCAAAAGTAGAATCAGGTGAAAGTGCTTTTAGAACCAAGACCACATGATTATTCCCATTTTTTCAACAGTAGAACCAAGTATTGGCATGAGTAGATGTCACCTCTTCAAATCACAAGGCATTAAAAAAAAAACCCACACTTTCAAATGTGGTAATATTAGTTCCCTCTACTATAGGTCTTTAGTATCTATCTATGTTAATATATTAATAGATAGATCTATTAATATTAATATAGATATATCCTTGTGCCTAAAATTTCTTTAAAAACTTATTTTAAATTTCTTTAAAATTTTTAAAATTTATTTAAAACTCATGCTATATCTTCTTATGACTACCCAAATTTTGTTGCATGGATCCTAATAAAAAGATGTCTTTAAAAAGTTCAAGGGCAGGCCAGGGTTGCAGCAGGTAAAGCTGCTGCCTGTGGTGCTAGCATCCCATATGGGCACTGGTTCGAGTTCTGGATGCTTCACTTCCAATATAACTCCCTGGGAAGGCAAGAGAAGATGGCCCAAGTCCTTGGGCTCCTGCACCCACATGGGAAACCCAGAAGAAGCTCCTGGATCCCGGCTTCAGACCAGCCTACCTCTGGTCATTGTGGTCATTTGGGGAGTGAACCAGTGGATGGAAGACCTGTCTCTCTCTCGCTTTCTCTGTAACTTTATTTTTCAAATAAATAATAAGTTTTTAGAAATTCAAGGAAAATGAATACCATGAAAAAATTATGCACAGATTCAAAAAATATTTTGCACAAATAAATCTCTTAATTCCATTTTTCCACCAACTTTTTGAAATAGCCTTATATGTCACTATACAAAAAATGCTTAGGACTTGAAATTTTTCAGATTTCAAAGTTTTTCAGATTTTGGAATATTTGTATAGACTTTATTAGTTAAGTATCCCTAATCTGAATATCTGAAATCCAACTTTTTGAGCACCATGACAGGTCAAAAAGTATAGGATTTTGGAGCACTTGGATTTGGAGTTCAAGTCTCAGCTCTGCTCCTAATTCTGGCTTTCTACTGATATTCCCCCTAGGAGGCAGCAGATGATGGCTCAAACAGTTACGACCCTGCCACCTACAGGGTAGAGTATCTGCTCCTGGTTTTGGCCTGGCCCACCCCCAGCTGCTGTAGGCATTTGAGGAATAAAGTAACTGATGGGAAATCAATTTCTCAATATTTCTCTCTCTTTTAAATAATATTTTTAAATTTTTTTTCAAAAACTGTAATATCTAGAATTAAATCTAATGTTATTACTTCAAATGCATTCCTTGCAAACATTTAAGTCTTATCTTGTTTTTCATGTTTCCCTATTCCACATTTACTGGTAGATCTCTAAACTGCTATTCCATTTCAAAGTCTGTAAGTAAATACTTAACCTAATGTTTGTAATTCAAATTTTATGTTTAGTTCCTCATAAACTGGAATGCCTTATATTTTGTCCTAGATTTTCCTCCCTATTATTAGCTGGAAGTATGTTTGTCAAGCCACTTGTGCCATGCTCAGAAAACAGTAGGAACACACACACACACACACAAAACAGTGGATGAATATTATTTATTAAGTTCCATTAAATGTTCCTTTGCTTTTTATATCTAATTGAAAGTCCTCTTAATTTTAAAGCTCTAGGAAAACTTCAGTGTAGCAAGATAAAAGTAAATCCATTTTAAAAAAAATAGTTATAAAAGTCACAGGTCCTTAAATTTGTGATACCTGTTGCTAGACGGTAAATATCCACAATCAAGCTATTTTCAAAATGGAGTGGGGCATTGCACTGGAATCCTTACAGCCTGACACAGATGTATTATTTTTCTATCATTTTCACTCCATCTTTTCTTCTTTCTTTACTTTCCGGTACTTCCATTTTTGTTCAGTGACTTAGATGGTATGCAACCTAAAAGTCATCCTTAGGCTTTCCTGATTCATTTCTTCTTTTCAGTTTCTGAACAATTTCAGATAACTCTAAAATGGATCTACTGGAAATTAAGCTCATCAAAATCTTCACCCTGCTCTACTGGAGCACAATAAATCTAATCACCGGTTAAGCAACAACAATAAAAGCCATTAATTAGTATATTAGTCCGCTCAAGCTGCCATAAGAAAATATCACAGACAGGATGGCTTCCACAACAAAACTTTCTCTTAAGGAGGGTGCAGGACAGATTTCTGGTGTTTCTTCTTATAAAGACAGGAATCCTATCAGTTAAGGTTCCCACCCCTATGATCTCATTTAACCATAATGACTTCCTTATTCTAAAACCAATCAGACTGCAGGTTAGGGTTTCAACATATGAACTGTGGGAAGGAGGATATAATTCAGTCCACAGAATTCTGTTCCTGGTCCTCTATAATTCATTCGTTATCAAATGAAAAGTCCCAAAGTCTTAACTCATTCTAGCATCAACCGTAAAGTCTAATGCCCAAAGGCTGAAGTAAACATCATTTAAATGAGATATGGGTGAGACTCAAGATGTGGTTTACCCTAAAACAAAATACCTCTCCAGCAGTGAACCTGTGAAAAAGGACAAACTACATACTTCTAAAATAAAAAGGTAAAGAACAGACATTCCCTTTCTAAAAGAGAGAAATTATAAAGAGGAGAGTTTGATCGTGGACAAATCCAAACCATAGGAAGGCAAATTCCACTAAATCTTTTTTTTAAGATTTATTTATTTTATTTGAAATTCAGAGTTACAGAGAGAGAGGAGAGGCAGAGAGAGAGAGGTCTTCCATTTGATGGTTCACTCCTCAAATTTCACAACGGCCGGAGCTGCGCCGATCCGAAGCCAGGAGCCAGGAGCTTCTTCCAGGTCTCCCACGTGGGTGCAGGGGCCCAAGGACTTGGGCCATCTTCCACTGCTTTCCCGGGCCACAGCAGAGACCTGGACAGGAAGTGGAGTAGCTGGGTCTCAAACCGGCATCCCAGCCGGTGCTTCAGGCCAGGGCGTTAACCCACTGCACCACAGTGCCGGCCCCAAATTCCATTAAATCTTAATTCTCAACAATAACCTTCATTGATTTGATGTTCCGCCCTCCCTGCCCACTGGAGCAGTAGCATCACCACCACAGAGCTGTAGAGCAGCTCTAATCACAATTGGGCAGTGGTCCTGTCCCAGAAGCACAGGACAGTGGCATCCTGCTCTCTGTCCCCTAAAACCCAAGAGGAACCCCATCCCTACGCCTATGTGAAAGTGGCACCCCTTTCTATCTGAGTCATATCAAGCCAATCTTCCCTTTTCTTGAATAATTACACATGTTCACAGTCTTGTTTCATTACATCCCCTTTTCTCTTTTTCCTTTAGTCCCAGCTAGCAGTGTTAAGTATTAGTATAATCCTATTTCTAATACAGGCTTCATTTCCTTTTCATCAAATTAATATTCAACTGTGTATTAATATTTTCTTCAGAATAAGCTTTCTCCTTTTTCACAATGTGGATAAGCTGAGAAATTTCCAAATCTTCAAATCCTGTTTTCTTTTTACTTAATGATTCCATCTTCATTTCCTCTCTCTCCTTTCACATTTTACCCTGTACAGTCAGGAAGAACCAGGTCAATCCTTCAACACTTTGCTTAGAATGTTCAGCAGATAATTACCCAGTTTCACCACTCACAAGCTCTACCTTCCACAAAACACTAAAACACAGTTCACTCAAGTCTTCTGCCACTTTAAACAGACTGCCTTTCCTCTAGTGTGCAATAAACCATTCTTCATTTCCACCTGGAACCCCACCAGAATTAACTTAAAATCCCTATTTCTACCAATGTTCCATTCACTATTATTTATGCACTCCCTAAGAGGGTGGTGGCTTACCAGTTCATCTGTTTTCTTTCTGAATCCTCACTAGAATCACCTTTTATATCCATATTTCCAATAGTCACCCTCAATTGTTTTTGGTAGTATGCATCTTAAAACTCCTCCAGCCTGTACCCACTCCCAGTTCAAAAGCCACTTCTACATATTTAAGTACTCATTATAATAGTACCCTAATTCAGAAAGCCAAAAATCTTTGTAAGTCTGCTACAACAAAACTCCATATGCTTGGATTGGTTAAATAAGAGATATTTATTTTCTCATAGTCTGGGAGGACAGAAGCTAAGGCAATCTAAGAACCATGGTTCAGCAGGGTTGGTCAGTTTCTAACAGGGGCTTTCTTCCTGTCTTGCCAGTGTCTGCCTTTGCACTGTGTATTTATATGGGGTGGCGGGCAGCAGGGAGGAACTAACCCCTCTGGTGCCTCTTATACAATTCTATTGGACCAAAGCCCCATCCTTGTGATCTCATTTAACATTAATTATTCCCTTATTCCAAAGAGTCATAATGGGATCTGGGTTTCAACACAAATTGGATGAATATAATTCAGTCTGTAACAATTACAAAGGAAAGTACCATCATGTTTAGGGGCATTTGTATAATATTCTTGCACTTTTCCCAATACTCTTTAATGTTAGAAGATATGTTTTTTGTTTTTTTTAAAAAAAGATTTAGACCCTAAACTCAGCCCAAGTGAAGAGTCAGGGCTGTTTACATGTCTGTCTCAAATCAGGCCTAGGTGCAAAGGGGAGTGAGGCAGTGGCAGGCCAGGCCCCTCTCCTCCAGCTTCTCTTCTCACTGGGGTGTGGCTGTTGCTTTGCTACAGTCATCACTTTGTATCCCTGGGAGATTGGTTCCAGGACCATGGATACTCATAGCCCCTCTAGAAGATGACATAGTATTTTCATATACTCTATACATACCCCCTCATACACTTTATATCTTTTTAAGATTTATATATTTACTTGAAAGTCAGAGTTACACAGAGAGAAAAGGAGAGGCAGAGAGAGAGGTAGGTCTTCCATCCTCTGGTTCACTCCCCAATTAGCCGCAACGGCCAGAGCTACACCGATCCGAAGCCAGGAGCTTCTTCTGGGTCTCCCACGTGGATGCAGGGGCCCAAGGACTTGGGCCATCTTCCACTGCCTTCCCAGGCAATAGCAGAGAGTTGGATCAGAAGTAGAGCATCCAGGTCTCAAACTGGTGCCCATATGGGAAGCCGGCACTGCAGGCAGCGGCTTTACCCGCTATGCAACAGCGCTGCTGGCCCCAGAAGATATGCTTCTTTAACATCATTATTATCTTTGGCTTTGTTCTCAAACTTACTAAGACCATTTCTTTTTTTTTTTTTTTTTTTTTTTGACAGGCAGAGTGGACAGTAGAGGGAGACAGAGAGAAAGGTCTTCCTTTTGCCGTTGGTTCACCCTCCAATGGCCGCCGCGGTAGCGCGCTGCGGCCAGCGCACCGCGCTGTTCCGATGGCAGGAGCCAGGTGCTTCTCCTGGTCTCCCATGGGGTGCAGGGCCCAAGCACTTGGGCCATCCTCCACTGCACTCCCTGGCCACAGCAGAGAGCTGGCCTGGAAGAGGGGCAACCGGGACAGGATTGGTGCCCCGACCGGGACTAGAACCCGGTGTGCCGGCGCCGCAAGGCGGAGGATTAGCCTACTGAGCCGCGGCGCCGGCTTTTTTTTTTTTTTTGACAGGCAGAGTGGACAGTGAGAGAGACAGACAGAAAGGTCTTCCTTTTTCCATTGGTTCACCCCCCAATGGCCACTGTGGCCGGCGCACCATGCTGATCTGAAGCCAGGAGCCAGGTGCTTCTCCTGGTCTCCCATGTGGGTGCAGGGCCTAAGGACCTGGGCCATCCTCCACTGCACTCCCAGGCCTGGGAGTGAGCTGGACTGGAAGAGGAGCAACTTGGACAGAATTCGGCGCCCCGACCAGGACTAGAACCCAGTGTGCAGGCGCCGCAGGTGGAGGATTAGCCTATTGAGCCACGGTGCCGAACGCTAAGAGCAGCCGATGTTGCAGCCATTTGGGGAGTGAACCACTGGATGGAAGATGCCCCCTCTGTCTCTCCCTCTCTCTATGTAGTTCTTTCAAATAAATGAAATAAATATTTAAATATATATATACTAATAATAAAAAAAAAAATGTGTTACAAGACAGAGTACTGCCAACCATGAAAGCTCACAGGAGACATGGTGTTCAGAAATTTTATTGCAACTCAATTGCATAGGTATGACTGAACAACTGGCTGCCCAAATATGGAGCTGTCTCCAGGCCAGCTGATAAAAACATGTTCCAAAGCCCCACACTAAGTGACACAGTTTATCATTCTGGCAATGGCAGCCCTGCCTAAGACTACAGGGGTATGATCAGTCCCCATTCTAAATCCCATTGTTAGACAGCATGGCCCAACATTCCTGGGAAAAGATATGAGAGATGATCATTCAGAAGGTGACAGCAAAGGGTGGAACTCTTTTGGGTCAAGGTTAAATTTTTATAATTATTCATCTGACAGAGAGACAGACAGACAGAAACAGATAGAGAGACAGAGAACACAGACTCCAATCTGCTGGTACTCCCCCTAAATGCCTGCAATAGCTTTGCGGCTAGGATGGGTGTCAAAGCCAGGAACCAGCAACTCAATCTCGGTCTCTCACATTAGTGGCAATGACTTAACCACTTGCTCCATCACCTGCTGCCTCCCAGGATACATACTAGCAGGAGGCTGGGATCAGGAACAAAGCTGGCACTCAAACTCAGGCACTCCATATAGAATGTTGGCATCCCAAGCAGCATCTACTTTTTTTATTTTTTAAGATTTATTTACTTACTTGAAAGGCAGTTACAGAGAAGCAGATGCAGAGAAAGAGAGAGAAAAGTCATCTGTTGGTTCATTCCCCAGATGGGCACAACGGCCAGAGCTGCTCCGATCCGAAGCCAAGAGCCAGGAGCCTCTTCCGAGTCCTGCGTGTGGGTGAAGGGGCCCAATGATTTGGGCTATCTTCCACTGCCTTCCCAGGCCATAGCAGAGAGCTGGATCAGAAGTGGAGCAGCCGAGACTTGAACAAGCACACATATGGGATGCCAGTGCTGCAGACCAGGGCTTTAACCCGCTATGCCACAGCGCAGGCCCCTCAAGCAGCATCTTAACCAAAAGCCAAACACTTTCCCTGAACTGTGTACTAAAGAGGAGACAAGACACACCCTTCATTAGTCCCCACTGCCTACAAAGGCAAATCGAACTCCTCAGCAAGCTTCTCTCCTTATGTCTTATGCACATCCCACTCCTATGACTTGGTTCCTCTATGGTTCTCCAATCCCATCTCTCATCTCAATTGAATGTTCTCCTCTAGTAACTGCAAAATACTCATTGTCTTTGTAAACATCAGATGACTGGGAACAATTTCTTCTGTGTGCAGTGTCCTTCTGTGGAGCCAGCATTACAGCATAGCACGTTAAGCTGTCACGTGCAACACTGTCATCCCGTATGAGAAGGCCAATTTGAGTCCCAGCTACTCTGCTTCCTACCCAGCTCCCTACTAATGCACCCAGGGAAGGCAGCAGATGATGGCCCAACTGCTTGAGCCCCCGTAACCCATGTGGGAGACCTGGATGGACTTTTTGGTTCCTGGCTTCAACCTGGCACAGCCCTGGCTGTTGCGGCCAATTTGGCAAGGGAATCAACGGATGAAAGATTTATCTCCCCCACCCCAACACACACACCCCTCTGACACTCTGCCTTTCTAATAAGTAAATCTTTTTGGCCGGCGCCGTGGCTCAACAGGCTAATCCTCCGCCTTGCGGCGCCGGCACACCGGGTTCTAGTCCCGGTCGGGGCACCGATCCTGTCCCGGTTGCCCCTCTTCCAGGCCAGCTCTCTGCTGTGGCTAGGGAGTGCAGTGGAGGATGGCCCAAGTGCTTGGGTCCTGCACCCCATGGGAGACCAGGAGAAGCACCTGGCTCCTGCCATCGGAACAGCGCGGTGCGCTGGCCGCAGCGCGCTACCGCGGCGGCCATTGGAGGGTGAACCAACGGCAAAAGGAAGACCTTTCTCTCTGTCTCTCTCTCTCACTGTCCACTCTGCCTGTCAAAAAAAAAAATAAGTAAATCTTTTTAAAAATTTTTTATTTTAAAATTTGAACGTTTTAAAATTATCCATCCTTAGGTTCTCAATTTAAGTAGACAGTTCTCCAAAAAACCTTCCAGTGACCCCAGGAAAGGCTTTATAGCTCTCCCATAGCACACTTTACATACTTCTACAATAATAGAAATATTTAGCTAAAGTGTTGTCTTCATAGCACACACTACAACAAGCATGTTAAAACCCTCAAGTGTGGAGTCCAGGTTGCCTTATGATGAGGCATCCAGCTTCAGTGGATTGGAGTAACTGAGACACAGCCTAGCACTGTCCATGTTTTCCTTCCCTCATATTTCATCTAAATCCTATACCTTTCCTGCTCCTTTATTGATCTCCTGCCCTAACTCTTTTGACATTCAGAGTGCTATTTCTGTTCAGCCAATCCCAGCTTACAGATCTCCTTTGTTTTCTATCTGAACTTCCTCAACTCACCTGATCCGATCCTTTGTAACCTCCACTGATTTCTGGATATGAATACCCATTTAAGGCAAATACTCCAATTACATCATTAAACTAAATGGAACAAGATGATTAATTAATGTCCAAACTACTTAATAGACAAAAATGATGACATCAAAAGGAATAGGGTAATTCAAAGTAACAAAGCACAAAGCACCTTACCTATCAACAAATCAGCCTTTTTACATTTTTTATGTTTATTTATTTTTTTTAACTTTTATTTAATGAGTATAAATTTCCAATGTACAGCTTATGGATTACAATGGCTTCCCCCTCCCATAACTTCCCTCCCACCCGCAACCCTCCCCTCTCCCGCTCCCTCTCCCCTTCCATTTACATCAAGATTCATTTTCAATTCTCTTTTCATAAAGAAGATCAATTTAGTATATATTAAGTAAAGATTTCAACAGTTTGCACCCACATAGAAACACAAAGTGAAACATACTGTTTGAGTACTAGTTATAGCATTAAATCACAATGTACAGCACATTAAGGACAGAGATCCCACATGAGGAGCTAGTGCACAGTGACTCCTGTTGTTGACCCAACAAATTGACACTCTAGTTTATGGCGCCAGTAACCACCCTAGGCTCTCGTCATGAGTTGCCAAGGCTATGGAAGCCTTCCAAGTTCGCCGACTCTGATCATATTTAGACAAGGTCATAAAAGACAGGGTGAGGATAGTAACCAATGTTCCTAAGAGTGGAATTAACCAGGTCTGAACAATTATACAGCATTAAGTGGGGAAGAGGACCATCAGTACACACAGGGTGGGAGTAGAGCCATTGGTGGTAGAGTAGAGGTTATGATTACAAAGGAATGAGGCCCAAGTACGCTAGACAGGGTCTAGAACAAAGGACAGAGTCATTTTTAGAGGAGCTAAGAAAGGTGCTGTCTAAGCTACAATTAAGTTTTCCGATTGAGAGGCAAATAGAACCTGACAGAAGGGACCTGGTAATAATCTGGTGGGCTTTAGGCCTTGTAAGTTAAGAGGCCCAGACCTATATATCTCTTTGCATGGGGTACATCCTAAGGGAGGTGTGAACCACCTGAGGGAAAGCACCCTGTTGACTTTCATTACCTAGCTGGCCTGGGAGGAGAGCTGGCCAGGTAAAGGCAGGTGGCATCTCTAACAAGAAATTTACAGTTCTGCCTGCAATGTTGCTGACCCTGCACACACACCTTGGATTATAATCTTGGTCAGAATTCCAGCTTGTTCCATATTCTATACACAGAACATTAATCAAACTGTGCTTTGTATAGGAAAAGGACATCACTCATATGCCTCATGTACCCTGAATCTTTTTTTTTTTTTTGGACAGGCAGAGTGGATAGTGAGAGAGACAGACAGAAAGGTCTTCCTTTTTGCCGTTGGTTCATCCTCCGATGGCCGCTGCGGCCGGCACATCACGCTGATCCGAAGGCAGGAGCCATGTACTTCTCCTGGTCTCCCATGCGGGTGCAGGGCCCAAGGACTTGGGCCATCCTCCACTGCACTCCCAGGCCATAGCAGAGAGCTGGCCTGGAAGAGGGGCAACCGGGATAGAATCCGCGCCCCAACCGGGACTAGAACCTGGTGTGCCGGCGCCACAAGGCGGAGGATTAGCCTGTTGAGCCACGGCGCCGGCCCCCTGAATCATTTTTTAAACAGATGTAGTATGTCAGTTCAACCACATATAGTCTCTTTCCTGCCACTTTCTTGTACCTGATTACATATGATGACAATGTGATTAGCAGGCAACAGGAATATTAGCCACACTCACAGCAGTTAGTTGTCACACTGTTAGGTACAAGTTGTAATCATTCTATAAAGAGCTATTAGAAGGGCCAAATCCAGAATTCGAGTGCTATTATCACCCCCCCTTACCTCTAAGCAACGCAAATCTAAGAATGTAAGCCACCCAGACATTACTTGAAAATATACAATCTACTACAAAGAAATGGAGACATGCTACAAATGTTTTGCTTCAATGATCTGTCTTCAGAATAATATCCACTCTGAAGCAAAAATCATCTCAATTGTTTATACTGCAAAAGAATTGCTTCTCAAAAAAAGAAAACAAATATCAGAGAAAGCAGCACAACACTGCTGAGGCTAAATTGTAACTTAGCTGTGAAAACTCCAGCCAGTCAGTCATCTGCTACCTCATCTGTAGCAAATTAATCAATTTTAATTTGCTAAAGAGTGATAAGTAAAATTGTGGTATAATTTCCATTCATTACTTAAACTAAGGAAAAGGAATTGATTGAAATAAGCTTTGTAACTGAAATAGCTAAAAGTAGTGCCCCAAGAGTGTCTAATAAATGATAGCATAGCAAATATAACTAGTTTTTTTTCTTAAAGATATGTTATCTTGAACTAATGGGCAATCAGACATTTTGGATTAAAAAAAATCCTTTCCTTCTTAAACAGATTATGCACACAAAAAAATTTTTACCAGTGTTTGACATTGTTAAATTACATACTCAATTAAATCACTCAATCAAACCTCATTACTCTATGAATGGAAATAATGTGATAGATGGTCTGAAGAACCTAGTTTCTTCCTATAGAGCTACAGACAGTGCACACCTTCCAAACCAACTGCTGAACTATACCATACCGCTGACACACATTCATTCAGCCACAGAGGTCCTCCTGGATTATTCAGGACCAAGTGTTTCACTTCAGAAACACAAGCTGAGATGTAGCTGGCAATCTGCACTCTCTCACACTAACCCCCATCCCATTCCCATCTCAGAGCTCTATTATTTTATGTCCCTTTGTTGCTAGGTCCTCTATCCTTGGCTGTCAGTTCTGATGCTCACTGTCCATCACTGTTACTGATCTTCTTTGCCATTCTCCATCTAGCCCACATCCAACTGCTATGCTGCTACCCGATACATCTTTTTTCTGTTCATCATCATTTTGGCTCTTCTGTTTCCTGCTCGTCTCAGCTACCTAGCAAAGAAAATCTACTTCACAGACCCAGTCAATCAATACATTTCATTCCTTCTAATTAAAATAAGAAAAATCAAAGCAAGTCAGGATGATCTTTGGCTTTTCTGAATTGTTTTCATCACCATCTGAAACCAAAGATACTTTCTGGTTTCCTTTAGTTTTAAGTTTGAAGATATTGCAAAACCTGGTACAGAAATAATTGTGAGTTTTGACAATTATAATGGTTTTGGATTTTAAAAGCAACAACAGACAAGCAGACTGTCTTCTTAATCCTTAAAAATACACCAAGGTTCAAAAATGTGTACTAAAATCAGATCTTAAAGTAATACAACTCCAAAGAAGAAATATCAGTGACCAAAAAGCACACGAAAAGTTGCTTAACATCAGCCATCATTAGGGAAATACAAATCAAATCTACAGTGAGATACTACTTTATACTCATAATGATAGCTATTACAAAACAGAGAGGGAGGGAGAAAAAGAGAGAGAGAGAGAGAAATGTGTTTGGTGAGTTTTTGGAGAAATGCTGGTGAGGACATAGAGAAATGGGAACCCCTGTACAATACTCATGGGATTGTAAAATGGGATAGCTGGGATGCAAAACATTATGACAATTCCTCAAAAAAATAAAATATGGAATTATCACATGGTCTAGCAATTTCACTTCTGGGTAGACAGCCAAAAGAAACAAAAGTAGGGACTCAGACATTTACACATTCATATTCATAGCAGCATTATTCACAATAGTGGAAGCAACCTAAGTCCACAGATGAACGAATGGATAAACAGAATACAGTACATGCATACAACAGGCTATCATAGAGAGTCTTAAAAAGGAAGAACATTACAATACATGCCACAGCATAGATGAACCTTAAAGACTTTATGCTAAGTGAAATAAGTCATGATTGCACTTACATGAGGTATATGAATGAAAGTAAAGTTGGCATAGCACCAAGAAGTACTTGCTATTTAGTTATCAATGACCACTGTCAAACTTAATCTGACCTTAAAAACAGAGACAGCACAAGTTATGAACAACTTAGTAAATGACACTTGATTTTGTTAGAGTTCAATGAAGAACATGGAAACATCTCCGCTTGTCTATGGATATTAGATTGTCTTCATAGAGAAAAGGGAAGGCAAAGGAAAAAAGGCTGCCAATAAATAAGATCCCTCATGTACACTCCAAATTAGTGAATAAATATTAATTATTTATCCTTCAGTGCAGGAGTCACTGGTTAAGTGGAAGGAACACCTGGTTTAAAAGTCAGAAAGAGGAGGCCAGAGTTTTGGTATAACAGGTTAAGCTCCCACCAGCAATCCCATATGGGTACCAGTTGAGTCCTGGATGCTTGTACTTCTGATCCAGCTCCCTGCCGATGGCCTGGGAAAAGCAGTGGAAAATGGCCTAAGTGCTTGGGCCCATGCACCCATGTGGGAGACCTGTAAGAAGCTCCTGGCTCCTGGGTTTAGCCTGTCCCAGCCCTAGCAAATGCTGCCATTTGGGGAATGAACTGGTATGGAAGATCTCTCTTTCTCTCTTTCCTTCTCTCTTTAACTCTTTCAAATGAATAAAGCTTTAAAAATGGCAGAAAGAAGCCTAGTACCAGCACTGACACCAACACCTTAGTTAATTCATAAAAAATGCTCTCTCTGGGGCCATCATTAGGGTTCAGGGGGTTAAGCAACCTCTTGCTTCACTGGCATCCCATATCTGAGTGCCAACTGGAGTCTCAGTTGCTTCATTTCCAATCCTAGAATCTAGAAAGGCAACAGAAAGTGGCCAACGTGCTCAGGCTCCTGCCACCCATGTGGGAGACTAAGATGCCAAGTTCCTGGCTCCAGGCTACAGTCTCACTGAGATCTGGCTGCTGGAGAGATTTGGGGAGTGAATCAATGGATGGAAGGTCTCTTTCTCCCTCTCTCTGTTGCTCTGCCTTGTAAATAAATAAATAAATCTTGAAAATAATGTGCTCTCTGACTCAGTTTCTAAATAGACTACAACGTCATTCACAATGAGGGACACAGAATAAAGACAGTGGTAGACAGAGGGGTAGGCATTTAGCCTAGTGGTTAAAACACCCGTTTCCATATCTCCTTATCATATCACAGTACCTGGATTCAGTTCCAGGTTTTGATTCCTGTCTCCAATTTCTATCTAATGCAGACCCTGGGAGGCAGTGGTGAAAGCTCACATACTTAAGTTATCGCTATCCACATGGGAGATTTGGATTGAGTTCCTGACTTCCAACTTCAGCCCAGCCCAGGCCAAGTCAGGCCAGACCAGACCACTGTGTGCGTTTAAAAACTGAACTGGTGGATGGAAACATTGTCTCTCAAATAAACAAACTTTATTTTTTTAAAAGATTTATTAATTCACTTTGAAAATCAGAGTTACAGAGGGAGAAGGGGAGACACAGGGATCTTCCATCCCCTGGTTCACTCCCCTCATGGCAGAGCCAGAGCTACACCTGGGTCTCCCAAGTGGATGGCAAGGGTCCAAACACTTGGGCCAAGTATCTTCCACTGCTTTTCATAGGCCATTAGCTGGGAGCTGGATCAGAAGTGGAGCAGCAGGGACAGGAACCGGCTCCCATGCAGGATGTAGAAGTCACAGTACACCACAATGCTGGCCCCTAAATAAACTTTTAAAAATAAAGAATACACCTGACACAGCTTTAATATAAAAAAGGCACTACGAACTGCCTAACATCATGTTGCAATTATTTTATTAAACATTACAAGGTGCTTGCAAGTGAAAAATAAAACAATTTTTCCTGTACAACATTGTTTGACATTAAATACAGCTAAAACACAAGTAACCAGTTACTTGGTCCAACAGATACACACCCCAGAGCACCACGAGAATGTTAACTATCTGGATGAGGGAGAGAGAAAACTGCTTTCCAAAACACACCTAACTATTTCAAAGTCAAAAGTGTTCAAATACATCAAACTTTATTTCAAAGCCAAAAGTGCTGGCGCTGTGGCATAGTAGGCTAAGCCTGCGCCTCAGTGCCAAGCACCCCATATGGGTGCCGGTTCCTGTCCCGGCTGCTCTTCTTCCGATCCAGCTTATGGCCAGGGAAAGCAGTGGAAGATGGCCCAAGTGCTTGGGACCCTGCACTCAAGTGGGAGACCCAGAACAAGCTCTTGGCTTCGGATCGGTGCAGCTCTGGCCGCTGGGGCCATCTGGGGAGCGAACCAGAAGATGGAAGACCTTTCTCTCTCTCAAATAAATAAATAAAGTCTTACAAAATAAAAAACTTCAAATTGCATCCCAATGAAATGTTCCACCAACACCCACGCATGTCAACCAGCTTTGAGGGTATTTTATAACAGCACTTCGCTCTGTCTGCAGTGAAGGGCTTCTGGCAAGGCTTAAGCAGTTGAGAACACTTTCTGTCGAAAGACACCAACACACACACGTCATCAATCAGAGGCCGCAACAGCTCCCCTCCCGAGAAAGGGAACAGTCCGTGGAGCTAAGAACTCTAGGGACTCGTTGAACCCCCTATGCCCAGACATAAGGCAACTCATCGAACACACACAAGTGTCCCTCCCTGGTCGGGAATGCAAATGGCAAGTAGAGCCTGCCCATCGAGCAGGGTCACAGCCACAGGTCACAGGGATCCAGGGAAAACGCAGCGTGGTTCCTGACAACCTCGGGCCCCAGGGCCAACGATCGCGGCGTGAGACCGACCCCAAGACAGCCCTTCGGCGGATTTCGACCCAGGCCTGCCCCGGGAGCTCGCATCCCCGCAAACCCAAGTCCTACCTGAGCTCTGCCCCCAGCTACAGGGCTGAGGGGGTTGGCGGGAGGAGGCGTGGCCTTCCAGTTCGCCAGTCGAACTCCCTCGTGCGGTTGTTATGACTTTCCCTCTCGGGATCCGCGCCCCGACCAAGTTCGAGTTGCACTTCCGGGGTCTACAGGGGACTGGCACGTCACTGCGCACGCGACGGCGGCCGTGGCAACAACCCGGAAGTAGGCGGGGCGTGGGCGTGAGTTTGGTTCCTGTGGCGCTAGGTGGGCTGGGAGAGAGAATGCGGTGGGAGCTGAGGGTCGCCTTCTTCGTTTCAAGCAGGCTTCTCTCGCTTCCCTTCTGAAGGCTGCATGGGCTAGCCTTAAAGGACTGGGCTAACCCTGATACCTCGTTCTCCAAGTGGAATTAAAAATCCATTCTGGGGGTTTTCCTTGCAGCTAATTCGCTATGACCCAACTTACGGCTTACCAAGCTTTGCTTGGCTCATTCATCTTCAGAAACCAGGGGAGGTGTAGATTTGGAAGATTCAGTTCACCTCCAAGTTATGACACGTAAACTATGAAGTTAATACCTGCATCCTAGTGACAGTTGAAAGCTATCTCGTTGCTATACTTGACTCCAATGGGAATCCTAAGGATGTTGATGTGTTTTTCCAGAAACGTGTTTGGAAGGTACGTGTGTGAAGTAGATCCGGGATGAGCAATGTGGGCAACTGATTTTTAATCAGTTAGCATTTTTAGTTTTTAGGTGGTTCTCTCTTGTGCATTTATTTACTCCACAACTGTTGGTTTGATCGATAAGGCTATGTTAGGTGCTGGAGACATAAGCTGAGTTGGCCTGTCTCTCCCCTCCTGCAGCTTAGTGGAAGGAAGGCTGGTAGCTAACAAGAAAATCATCTATAGTATTCTTTAAAGATGAGAACCCCAACTAAAGTATACTGTCCTACTTGCTTCCTTCATAACAAAGGACGCAGGAATTTTTTTTAACATACCCTCCACCATACAAGAATGGGAGTCACAAAATAGACAATAAGTATTGGCTGAATTTTAAGGAATGGCAACAGTGTTAAATATTGAAGTTTAGAAAAGTGTGCAGGACAAGAAGTCTGGAAAACAAAGGGGAAATGGGAATGGTGAGAGAAAAGGAGCAGCGTGTAGGGATGTCCTTTGGGGATGGAGTTAGGTTGAGAACCTTGGAGTCAACCTGGAATGAATGCCTGGGTGGAGCCAGGGCATGCATTGCAAGACCATTGGGGCTTCAGTTCTGGCTAAGGCTCCAATGGTTTGTAAAGTGGGATTTTAAAGAGGAAGACAAAGCAGATTTTGAAAAGCTTTGTATGCCAGACTGAGTAATTTGAATTTTGTGTTGCAGACAATCATGGAAACAAGAATTTTTAAGCAGAGGACTGAAAAGAAACATATTTTGATTTTGGTAGACTTTGGCAACAGTAACCAAGTTTATTATAAAAGGCAAGCCTCCCCAAAACTCATAATCCTAATCTATCCCAATCACATAAAATACTTGACCAGTCCTCTTCCAGTCGAGTGGGAAAAAGTAGGAAAGACAGAAATTTTCAGAGTCAAGACGATTCTAATGAGACTAACTTTAATGTGTGATCCTTGAAAAGAAAAAGGAAATTGGAAAAACCAGTGAAATGTAAAAAAAAAAAAAAAAAAAAAAAAAAAAGTTAACATTAAATTAGCAGTAATGTATCAGAGTTGAGACAACACTGGGAAGAAAATGGGTGGCATGACTTTATTTTTTTTTAAGATTTTATTTATTTATTTGAGAGGTAGAGTTACAGATTGAGAGGGAGAGACAGACAGATCTTCCTTCCGCTGATTCACTCCCCCAAATGACCACAATGGCCAGAGCTGTGCCAATCCAAGCCAGGAGTCTGGAGCTTCTTCCTGGTCTCTCATGTGGGTGCAGGGGCCCAAGCTCTTGGGCCATTTTCCACAACTGTCCCAGGCCAGAGCAGAGAGCTGCATTGGAAGAGGAGCAGCCAGGACTAGAACCGGCTCCGATATGGATGCTGGTGCTGTAGGCAGAGGGTTAACCTACTGTGCCACAGCACCAGCCCCTGGCATAAACTTTCAATGTTACACAGGATAGAAGCCCACTGAAGGGTTAGGGAAATATACTTTGCTCAGTGGTAAACTGCTTACTATTAAACACACATATAGGTGATTCAGTCAGCAGTTTTAGCTAGACCCGAGAGGGGAAGGAATGAACCTTCAGACTATTCCAATACCTGAAATGATTAGATATAATGAAAATGGTTGTTTTTTGTTTTTGTTTTTGTTTTTTGACAGGCAGAGTTAGACAGTGAGAGAGAGAGAAACAGAGAGAAGGGGCTTCTTTCCGTTGGTTCACTCCCCAAATGGTCGCTGCAGCCGTGCGCTGCGCCCATCTGAAGCCAGGAGCCAGGTGCTTCCTCCTGGTCTCCCACGCGGGTGCAGGGCCCAAATACTTGGGCCATCCTCCACTGCCTTCCTAGGCCACAGCAGAGAGCTGGCCTGGAAGAGGAGCAACCGGGACAGAATCTGGCGCCCCAACCGGGACTAGAACCCGGGGTGCCAGCACTGCAGGCGGAGAATTAGCCAAGTGAGCCACGGCGCTGGCCAAATGGTTGTTATTTTAAGGCAGTAAATTCTTTTCAGCAAAAGAAACCAATACACTGCACAGCATGCAATGGGAAACTCTCCTGTCTAAAGTGTCTAACACAGATTAAGGAGATTCGTGTGCCCTTTCCTCCTCTCAGACTACCATAAATGGTAGATTAGACTCCTGCCTCAGCTGGCCAAAAATGTATTTCCCACCAATCTGTGAGGAGAAAGGAAAAGCAACAACATTGTTGTGTGTGGGTTTGTATGTTTTGTGAGAATTCCAGCAGCCCATATGTGGCTTAGCAGAACCATTACACTGATGACTACACATATGCTCGTATAGTGCAAATTTTCCCCTTCATTTCAACAACAGTCCTCTAAGTCGTACAAGCTACTTTGTTTATTTATGGCTTTAATTTATACATCTCTGGGGAAGCCAGAAACTCGTTTCTTTCCCCACCCCTCTCCTTTTGCACTTCAAGATCTAACTGAGATAAAGAGAAAGGAAAGGGGATTTGTTCCCTCCTGGCTAACAGCTGGTCCATCTTTGATCACAGGGGTGATCAAAGAAATACCCCTATACCATTTTTGGCACTTCCTCCTCCTACTCCAGACCATCTCCTTAGGCATCTATCTTCTTATCAATCCATCTGCATCCTTCACATCAAATGAACTCAGTGACACACAGCAGACAGACACCTACAGACATCAATATTACATAATATTCATTTGAGCTAAAAGTAAAATTAAAACCCATTTTCTGTGACTAGAACTCAGTGTTAGTCTTTGGGCAGCTTTGACATTTAATTAGGGAAAATGTTCTTGGTTAGATGCTGGGCAAATGCTCAGTCTACACTAAGCAACTTTATTTGAGTGACGTCTGGATTCTGACTTAAATTTGGAACACTGGGTAACCTTCCTGTCTTTGCCCAAACCAAGGTAGCTATGTGTGAAGTAGGGCTGAGTAAGTAATAACAAGTTCTGCCAAGTTTATATTCAAAATACCAAGAGGAGGATCACAAAATCAAATAATTTTCAGTGTTTGCTCCATCAATATTATTATTACTTGAAATCAACTCCCTTTCACCTCTTCTTGAATGTTTTTCGAATCACTTTTTAAAATCCAAGAAAAGATAAAATATCAATGGTCAACACATACTTTGAGATTCAAACAAACAAACAAAGCAGGGGCCAGTGTTCTGGAACAGTAGGTTAAGCCACTACCCATGATGCCAGCATCCCCTGTGGGCACCTGTGTGAGTCCTGGCTTCTCCATTTCTGATCCAGCTTCCTGCTAATGTGACTGAGAAAGCAGCAGAAAATGCCCAAGGCCGGCGCCGTGGCTCACTAGGCTAATCCTCCACCTGCAGCACCGGCACTCCGGGTTCTAGTCCAGGGTGCCGGATTCTGTCCCGGTTGCTCCTCTTCCAGTCCAGCTCTCTGCTGTGGCCCAGGAAGGCAGTGGAGGATGGCCCAAGTGCTTGGGCCCTGCACCCGCATGGAAGACCAGGAGAAGCACCTGGCTCCTGGCTTCGGATCAGCGCAGTGCACCGGCTGCAAAGTGCTGGCCGTAGTGGCCACTTAGGGGGTGAACCAACAGAAAAAGGAAGACCTTTCTCTCTGTCTCTCTCTCTCTCTCTCTCACTGTCTAACTCTGCCTGTCAAAAAAAAAAAAAAAAAAGAAGAAGAAGAAGAAGAAAAGAAAATGCCCAAGTGCTGTGGGTGGCAGGGACTGCCCCAGTTGGAATTCCTGGCTACTACAGGCTTCAGCCTGGCCCAGCCCCAGCCATTGCAGCCGGTTGTGAACCGGCAGATGGAGGGTCTCTCTCTGTCTCGCTCTCTTTTTCTCTCTCTATCTTCCCTCTCTCTGTAACTCTGCCTTTCAAATAAATAAATATTTTAAAACACAGAACAAATTTAAAAAGCAAGATAGCCTCTAGTTTGTGGTGGGAATAGTTTGTAGATTTATGTATTTAGCCAGAATTTTGACAAACAGCAATATTTGAGGGCACTTGGTTTTCTTCATTTCTGACTCCAACTGCAAATTTAGGGGTTTCAAAAAATGCCCTATGCTTTGACAATTTTCTAGAAGGCCTCACAGAGCTCACCAAAAGCTGTTATACTCATGGGTATAGTTTACTACAGGGAAGGGAGAGAAATGAAATCTCCACCAGAAGAGGAAGTGCATAGGCAGTCTCCCCAGGACAGCACCAAAGGCAGGACTTCTGTTGTCTTCTCCCAGTGGAGTCAGGACATTCACCCTCCTGTGGGTGTGTGGCCTGGATATGTGCCAGCATGCATTGGGGTATTGCAAACCACAGAAGCTCACAAGCACTCAACATTCATCTTTTACTAGCTTGCATAATCAGTCAGTGGCTGATGTTGATTGCCCACCTGGCTGATCTGTCTCCTGGTCAACCGATATCACAGGACCCAAAGCCTCCACCCAAGTCAGATGTTTAGTCTCTATGGTGTGGAGAGCCCTCACTCTTAAGATTGTTATGTTTATGGCCAGTCTCCACCCTAAACAAAGACACTACTCTCAAATAGGACATGGATCACCTTCCAGAATCTGAGGGACGAACCCTCAACTCTCTTAGGGAAAGACCAAATTCTTTACTTAACATTGGACATGTTCTTTCGCATAAGTTTTGTTTGGATAGGAAATGGTGGACAAAGGAAAGGAGAATTGGTAATTCTCTGTTAGACTGGTGAAGTCATCAGAAATCAATGATTCGCTTGGACCTGTGCAGATCTTGCTTCCCTTCAGTTTAGCTCCAAATAGCCTTTCCGTTTTCTGCTCAGTCATCTCTCTTTTAGATTGTTTTTCTTACTGTTGCCTCATGGAAAGCAAGGAGGAAATGACATGAGATTTCTTGTGAATTCTGTAAGGACAAAACAACAAAGAGGGGATATGTAAAGCATAGGCTCTCTGACCCTGCTTTTTCCTATCTCCGGAATCATAATAGGATAGATTAGAAACAGCTGTGAGAAGCTGTAATTGTATCCCTAACAGGGTTTTGGTTCTCAACTCAGGCTTCATGACAGAAATCTCTAATAGTAAAAATAATAACCGTGAAAATCCCCCTTAGTAGCCCATATAGTACAGAAAGTATGATGTTAGCATACACTCCAGATCCTTAACTCTTACTCATACTTCACTGTGAGATCTCTGGGCTGTTCGAAGTTAGAAGAGGAGCAGTCATTTTGCACTGCAGTTAAAATGCTACTCAGGATGTCAACAACCTATGTCAGAGTGCCTTGGTTCATTTCCCAGATCCCGTCCCAAATCCATTTTCCTGATAAATATGAACCCAGGGAAGAAGAAGATGATGGCTCAAGCATTTCAGTCCCTGTCACCACCTGGGAGATCCAAATTGAATTTCTGACTGTTGTGGCTATTTGGACTGTATACCAGTGGATGGAAGATTCTCTCTCTCTCTCTCTCTCTCTCCCTCTCCCTCTCCCTCTCCCTCTCCTGTTTGTCTTTCTCTTTCTCTTTTTGCCTTACAAACAAAACAAATAAAATATAAAAATAAAGAAAGGATAAAAGAACAAAAGAAGAGTTGGTGTTATGATAATGGAATTTAAACAATCCTGAAAAACCCGGTGGGCAACACTTACTTTTCATCTTATTTACCAGCTTAGCAGCACTGAGCACAAGTGATCACATCCTTCTTAAAACTCAAAACACCAGTTTTCCTTTGTTGAATTCTGATCACCAAAAGTTAGCGTGCTCCTCATCATGGCCCTTCTTTTTTTTTTTTTTTTTTTTTTTTAGACAGGCAGAGTGGACAGTGAGAGAGAGAGACAGAGAGAAAGGTCTTCCTTTTGCTGTTGGTTCACCCTCCAATGGCCGCTGCGGCTGGCGCACCACGCTGATCCGAAGCCAGGAGCCAGGTGTTTATCCTGGTCTCCCATGGGGTGCAGGGCCCAAGCACCTGGGCCATCCTCCACTGCACTCCCTGGCCACAGCAGAGAGCTAGCCTGGAAGAGGGGCAACCCGGACAGAATCCGGCGCCCCGGCCAGGACTAGAACCTGGTGTGCTGGCGCCGCAAGGCGGAGGATTAGCCCATTGAGCCGCGGCGCTGGCATGGCCCTTCTTTACATACCTTCATTCACGAGGTGATCATATCCATTCCCTTCGCTGTCTCTTATGCAGCAGTACTGTACTGATGACTTCCACATATCCATATCCGGCTTTAATATAGAAAGAACAGATTTCATGTATTTCAGAGGTACAATTCTAAGAAAATAATCATACTTCCCTCCGTTTCTCTCCTTTCCTCAAGCCCCTTCCTTCTTCTATTCTTTAATTTGTGCAAAAACATAATTTCAGTTTACTTTATAGTCACAGATGTAATGTACCACTAACCATAATATTCAAGAAATAAAAAGTAGAAAGGCCACTGTTCCACAGAAGTATAGACAAGGACCAAAAACAATATCCGCATCATAAGATGTCCATTTCATTCTTACACATTTTTTGTATTCTATCACATATCAGAGCAAATGTAGGATATTTGTCTTTTTGTTTCTGGCTTAGGTACTCCTCCTGTTACATACTCTTTGCCCTCACATTACATGTCTACTTCTTCAGCAAAATCTGCTGGCTATCTTTTCAAAAATTATCCTAAATCTAACGTATTCTCACCATTTCTACTGCTACCACTGTCATCGAAGGTGGATGCTGTCATGGTCTCTTTTTTAATATAAATATTTATAATTAATTTTAAATGTATACAACAAAAATTGTGAAGCAGTAATACAAGTTCCCATATGCCCCTCCCACCTTTTCCTCATACTAACATCTCATGTTAACATATTTGTCACAATTAATGAACCACACCCATCTTCCCCTATGTTTTTATTCCGAACTCCTTTTATCCCTCCCATCCCTTCCAGCCTCTCCTAATCAACATTCTGTATTCAGAATGTTTTGTTTGTTTTGTTTTGTTTCTTTGTTTTATTTTGGCTCCCATAAATAACAGAGAATATGCTCTATTTGCCTTTCTCTGTCTGACTTATTTTATTTAACATGATGTCTTCCAGTTCCATCCATTTTGCTGCAAATGACAGGAGTTCATTTTTATAGCTGAATAGTGTTCTCTTGTCCTTATGTATATTTTTATCCATTTATCTGATTATGAATCTTATCTTGATTCCATATCTTGGCTATTATAAACAATGCTGCTATAAACATGGTGGAGCAGATATCTCTTTGATACAATGAGTTCATGTATTTTGTGGGTATATCCAGTAGTAAGATTGCTGGATCATATGGCAAATGCATTACTAGTTTTTAAGTTGTCATACCACTTTCCACAGTGGCTGTACTAGTTTACATTCTCACAGACAGTTTATAAAAGTTCCCCTTTCTCCACATACTGACCAGCTTTATTTACTCTTTATCTTTTTAATAATACCCATTCTGGGCTGGTGCTGCGTCTCACTAGGCTAACCCTCTGTCTGCAGCACTGGCACTCCGGATTCTAGTCCTGGTTGGGGTGCCGGATTCTGTCCCGGTTGCTCCTCTTCCAGTTCTGCTCTCTGCTGTGGCCCGGGAGTGCAGTGGAGGATGGCCCAAGTCCTTGGCACCTGGCTTCGGATTGGTGCACTGCGCCGGCCGTGGTGGCCATTTGGGGGGTGAACCAACAGAAAGGAAGACCTTTCTCTCTGTCTTTCTCTCTCTCACTGTCTAACTCTGCCTGTCAAAAAAATAAATAAATAAATAATAGCCATTCTGATAGGTGAGGTGATAGCTCATTGTGGTTTCAATTTGCATTTCCCTGGTAGCTAGTGAAATTTATTTGTGACCATTTCTATTTCTTCTTTTGAGATTTGTCTATTAAAGTCCTTTGCCCATTTCTTTTCTTTTCTTTTTTTTGAAGATTTATTTATTTGAAAGAGTGGCAGAGAAAGAGAGAGAGAGAGAGAAAAAAAATCTTCCATCTGCTGTTTCAGTGCTCAGATGGCTCAAATGGCCAATGTTGGTCCAGGCTGAATCCAGGAGCCTGAAAGTCCACTCAAGTCTCCAACATGAGTGTCAGAGCTCCAAGTACTTGGATAACCATTCGCTGCTTTCCCAAGCACAGTAGCAGGGTACTAGATGGGAAGTGGAGCAGCCTAGACTGGAACTCATGCTCCAATATGGGATATTGGCAGCTTAATCCACTGCTCCACAATGCAGGCTCCCTTTGCCTGTTTCTTAACTGGACTGGATGGTTTTATGTTGTTGAGTTTTTTGAATTGCTTATATATTCTAGACATTATTCCAGTGTTGGTTAAGTAGCTTCCAAATATTTTTTTTCCATTCTGTTGGATGTCTCTTCACTGTATTTATTGTTTTCTTTGTTGTGTACAAGTTTCTAAGATTGATAAAGTCTGCTTTTTTCTAGTCTGGGTGTCATTTCCTGTGCTTTTGGGATTTTATCCAAGAAGTCATTACCCACACCAATGTCTTAAAGTATTTTTGCTATGTTTTCTTTCAGTAATTTCGTAATTTCAGAAATTACATTTAGGTCTTTGATCCATCTTGAGTTGATTTTTGTACATGGTTAGAGATGTGGATCTAATTTTATTCTTCAATATATATTCATCCAGTTTTGCTAGCACCATTTGTTGAAAATACTATCCTTTTTCTAATGTATGTTCTTGTCACCTCTGTCAAAACTCACTTGGATGTATGGATATGGATGAATTTCTAGGCTTCCTATTCTATTCCATTGATCTATGTGCCAGTATTTATGTCAACAGTTATTTTAATAACTATAGCTTTGACTTATGCTTTGAAATCAGGTTTCATAATGCCTCCAGCTTAATTTTTTTTTGCTCAGAATCTCTAGCTATTCATGGACTTTTGTGATTCCATTTGAATTTTAGGATTTTTTTTCATTTAAAAAAAAACCACTTTTCTTTAATAAATATAAATTTCAAAAGTACAACTTTTGGATTATAGTGGTTTTCCCCCCATAACCTCCCTCCCACCTGCAAACCATCCCATCTCCTACTCCCTCTCCCATCCCATTCTTCATCAAGATTCATTTTCAATTATCTTTATATACAGAAGATCAACTTAGTATATACTAAAAGATTTCAACAGTTTGCACCCACAAAGACACACAAAGTATAAAGTACTGTTTGAGTACTAGTTTTACCATTAATTCTCATAGTATAACACATTAAGGCCAGAGATCCTATATGGGGAGTAAGTGCACAGTGACTCCTGTTGTTGATTTAACAATTGACACTCTTATTTATGACGTCAGTAATCACCCGAGGCTCTTGTCATGAGCTGCCAAGGCTATGGAAGCCTCTTGAGTTCACCAACTCCAATCTTTTTTAGACAAGGCCATAGTCAAAGTAGAAGTTCTCTCCTCCCTTCAGAGAAAGGTACCTCCTCCTTTGATGGCCCGTTCTTTCTGCTGCTGGGATCTCTCAGTATTTTGGTAAGAATTGTATTGGGTATATTGCCTTAGGCAATGTGGATATTGTAATATTCTTCCAATCCTTGAGCAAGGAATACCTTTCCGTTTTTTGTATCCTTAATGATTTCTTTTTTTTTTTTTAATTTATTTATTTTTTACTTGAGAGTCAGAGTTACACAGAGAGAGGAGAGGCAGATGAGAGAGAGAGAGAGAGAGGTCTTCCATCCGTTGGTTCATTCCCCAATTGGCCACAATAGCCAGAAATGCGCCGATCCAAAGCCAGGAGCCAGGCACTTCCTCCGGGTCTCCCATGCGTGTGCAAGGGCCCAAGGACCTGGGCCATCTTCTACTGCTTTCCCAGGCCATAGCAGAGAGCTGGATCAGAAGAGGAGCAGCCGGGACTAGAACCAGCACCCATATGGGATGCCGGCGCTTCAGGCCAGGGCATTAACCTGCTGAGCCACAGCGCCAGCCTTGTCCTTAATGATTTTCTTCATCAATGTTTTATACTTTTCACTGTAGGGGTACTCACTTCTTTGATTAAATTTATCCCTAAATATTTGTGGGTTTTGGTACCTATTGTGGGGTTTCTTTCTTTTTTTAAAGATTTATTTATTTATTTGAAAGGCAGAGTTACAGAGAGAGAGAGAGAGGGAGAGAGAGAGAGACAAAGAGACGTCTTTTGGTTCACTCCCCAAATGGCTGCAACAACCAGAGCTGAGCCGATCTGAATCCAGGAGACAGGAGCTCCTTCCAGGTCTCCCATGCAGGTGCAGGGGCCAAGCACTTGGGCCATCTTCTACTGTTTCCCAGGCTATAACAGAGAGCTGGATCAGAAGAGGAACAGCGGGACTTGAACTGGCGCCCATATTGGATGCTGGCACTGCAGGTGGTGGCTTTACCTGCCTTCCTAATTGTTCTTTCAGCAAGGTCATTATTCCTGTGTAAAGATGTTCCTGTTTTTTTTATGTTGTTTTTGTATGTGTTTTTGCAACTTTACTGACTAGGTGTATCACTTCTAACAGCTTTTTGGTGCAGTGTTAGGGTTTCTTCATGTACAACATCATGTCATCTACAAGCACAAATGTTATAACTTTCTGCTTTCCAATTCCCATGCCTTTTATATCTTTCTCCTCCCTAATTGCTCTTGCTAATAATCCCAAAGCTACTGAATAAGAGTGGTGAATGTGAACATCCTTGTCTTGTTCCAGATAAGAAAAGAAAATGTTTTTAGCTTTTCTCCGGTCACTATGATATTGACTGTTGGTTTATCATATATAGCATTTATAATTTTGAGATATGTTCCTTTTGTACCTAATTCATTGAAGGTTTGACTCATGAAGCGATATAGAATCTTATCATTCTTATCAAATGCTTCCTCTGCATCTATTGAAATGATTATATGGATTTTGTTTTTCATTCTGTTGCTATGATTTATGACATTTATTGATTTTCAAATATTTAATCACCTGTACATCTCAGGAATTAATTCCACTTGATCATGATGTATGATGTTTTTGATATAGTGTTGAATTTGATTTTCCAATATTTTATACAGAATTTTTGCATCTATGCTCATCAATAATATTGAACTATAGTTTTCTTTTTGTGTTGTATCTTTGTTTTTGGTATCAGAATGATACTGGCCTCCTAAAGGGTTTGGCAGAGTTCCATCCTCTTCAGTATTTTAGAAAAGCTTGAAAAATATTGGAGTTTGTTCTCTTTAAATGTTTTGTAGAATTCAAGAGTAAGGTCATCAGCCCCTTAACTTTCTTGAAGGCACACTTTTTTTTTTTTGACAGGCAGAGTGGACAGTGAGAGAGAGAGACAGAAAGAAAGGTCTTCCTTTGCCGTTGGTTCACCCTCCAATGGTCGGGGCACACCGCACTGATCCGAAGGCAGGAGCCAGGTGCTTCTCCTGGTCTCCCGTGGGGTGCAGGGCCCAAGCACCTGGGCCATCCTCCACTGCACTCCTGGGCCACAGCAGAGAGCTGGCCTGGAAGAGGGGCAACCGGGACAGAATCCGGCGCTCTGACCGGGACTAGAACCCGGTGTGCCGGCGCCGCAAGGCGGAGGATTAGCCTATTGAGCTGCAGCGCCAGCCGATGACACACTTTTAATTACTGCTTCAGTATCATTGCTTGTTATTGGTCTATTTAGATTTTCTACATCTTCTTGATTTAATCTTTAGGTTATTTTTAGAATGTATCCATTTATTTGAAGCTTTCCAGTGTGTCAGCATATGGTTGTTCATGGCAGTTCCCTATCTTCCTTTGTATTTCTGTGGTATCAGTTGCAATGTCCTTTTTTTTTTTTTTTTTTTTTTAACAGGCAGAGTGGATAGTGAGAGAGACAGAGAGAAAGGTCTTCCTTTCCTTTGCCGTTGGTTCACCCTCCAATGGTCAGGGCACACCGCACTGATCCGAAGGCAGGAGCCAGGTGCTTCTCCTGGTCTCCCGTGGGGTGCAGGGCCCAAGCACCTGGGCCATCCTCCACTGCACTCCCGGTCCACAGCAGAGAGCTGGCCTGGAAGAGGGGCAACCGGGATAGAATCCAGAGCCCCAACCGGGACTAGAACCCAGTGTGCAAGGTGCCGCAAGGCGGAGGATTAGCCTGTTAAGCCACCTCCTTTTTCATCTTAACTGTGTCTCCTTTTTCTTTGTTAGTCTGGATAAAAGTTTGTCTATGTTGTTTATCTCTTCAACAAACAAGGCTTTCCTTGTGTTTATCTTTTGTATTTTTTAGTCTCATTTTCATTTATTTCTGTTCTAATTTCTTATTATTTCTCACCTCCTGCTAATCTGAGGTTTGACTTGTTATTGTTTTTCAAAGTCTTTGATGTACATTATCAAATTGTTAATTTGAAATCTTTATCTTTTTTAAATGTAAAGATTTATTGCTATAAACTCCTCTCTTAATAATGTTTTTTGCTGTATTCCACAAGGTTTTGATATGTTGTGTTTTCACTTGCATTTGTTTCAATAAATTTTTATTTCTTTTTAATTTTTTTCAATGATCCATTGATCATTCAGAAGTATGTTGTTTAATTTCATGTATTTGTCATTTTTCTCTTGTTATTGATTTTTAAAAAGATATATTTTATTTATTTGAAAGGCAATGTGACAGAAGGGGTAAGGAAGAGAGGGAGACAGAGAGAGAGAGAGAGAGAGAGATATCTTCCATCCATTGGTTCACTCTCCAAATGGCCACAACAGCCAGGGATTGGACATGCTAAAGCCAGTACTTGGGACACCATCCAGTTCTCCCATGTGGGTGACAATGGCCCAAGTAGTTGGGCCATCTTTGTTGCTTTCCCAGGCACATAAACAGAGCTGAACCGGAAGCAGAGCAGCTGGGAGTGGAATTGGCACTCCCAGATGGGGTGCTGGCACTGCAAGTGGCAGCTTAACCCATTGTGCTACCACACTGGCCCCTTCATCTTGATTTCTAGTTTTACCCCTTTGAGGTGTGAGAAGATACAGTCTATGATTTCAGTCTCTTAAAATTTACTAAGACTTGGTCTGTGGCCTAATACATGGACTATCCTGGAAAATGTTCAATGTCTTGATAAAAAGAATGTATATTCTGTAGCTGTTGGGAAAAATGTTCTGTAAATGTCTGTCAGGTCCAGTTGCTCAATGTATGGTTCAACTCTGTTGTATATTTATTGATTTTCTGTCTGAATGATAATTAATGACAGTATGGTGTTGAAATCTCCCACTATTATTGTATTGGATTCTATCTCGCCCTTTATGTCCCATAATATTTGCTATATATATCTGGGTGGTCTTGTGTTGGGTGCATATATATTTGTGATTAGTATATTTCTTCTGAATCAGTTCCTTTATGAATATACAATGTCTTTATCTTTGTATAGTTTTTTATTTAAAGTATTTTATCTGATATGAGTGTAGCTACTCCCACTCATTTTTTGTTTCCATTTGTCTGGTTTATGTTTTTGTATACCTTCACTTTCAGTCTATATGTATATTTACTTGGGAAGTGAGTTTTTGTAGGCAGCATTCAGTTGAGCCTCCATTCAGCCAACTTATATCTTTTGATTGGAGAGTTTAATGCATTTACTTTCAAGGGTAGTATTGATAAGTAAGAGCTAACTCCTGTCAATTTGCTGATGGTTTCTGCTTAGTTAGTGAAGTTGATAGTGCCATTTGTTTTCATGATACGTACTTCTTTTTTTTTTTTTACTTTATTAAAATACTAAGTTTATTTCACATGTATATGTGTCTTCCCACCATTTCCACGTGTGACCACTGCTACTATTGTGTCCTATCATAATATTCCATATACATTTAAAACCAAGAAAAGGGTGGAGTTCCTTCTTTAAAAACTAAACAGGCATTTTGGACAACACATTCTTGGCAGTGGAACCTGAACAGCATTTATCAAACACGGTAGGGAAAGTTCTCATTCTGCATTATATATTTTTTTAATTAAAAAAAATTTTTTTTGACAGGCAGAGTTAGACAGTGAGAGAGAGAGAGACAGAGAGAAAGGTCTTCCTTCCGTTGGTTCACCCCCCCACCCCCAAATGGCCACTACAGCCGGTGGCATGCTGTGCCAATCCGAAGCCAGGAGCCAGCTGCTTCCTCCTGGTCTCCCATGTTCGTACAGGGCCCAAGGACTTGGGCCATTCTCCACTGCCTTCCCAGGCCACAGCAGAGAGCTGGACTGGAAGAGGAGCAACCAGGGGACAGAACCGGCGCCCCAACCAGGACTAGAACCCTGAGTGCCAGCGCCACAGGTGGAGGATTAGCCTAGTGAGCAGCGGCACCGGCCCTTCTGTATTATAAAAAGGACAGCCAGATATCAACTGTTACAATAAATGAAATAAGATGGAAAATTTTAACAAACTGTTTAAGCTAGTTTCTTAAAGAGACTTCCTCCACTGCCAAAGATCTTGAATAGCCTCCTGGTCAGTCACCTGGAGGCAATTCTTCACATAATTGGTGAATTTGTCTTCCACTTTGGGAAGAGAACCACCTTTTTCTATCTTGCTTGAATTTTTCTTTAGTGTCTTCTACAGAACTAGGTCCTTTTGGTGTTTTAGGAGTTTTTTCCTGAATTTTGAAGGATTCTTGACCTTTTGATCTTGGTGTTGATGGTTTCGAGTCTTTCCCATTCTGGTTTGATTTCTGTGCATTTTTGGCTGGGGTATCTCATATAGATTTCTTTACTGGAGATTTTTCTTCAGTTTCCTCATCATCAAAATCATCATTGTCATCATCTTCATCAGCAGCATTCTGTGGTACCTTGCTGTCACCTGCAGGGGCAGATCGTTTTCCAGATATACTTAATAGCTTCACATCCTCTTCCTCCTTGTCTTCTGCCTCTGCATCTTCCTCCACAGCTACTAAGTGCTGTCCACTAATATGCACAGGCCCTGAACCACACTTCAACCTTAAGGCCACAGGTGGTATTATTTCAAAGCCTCCAAGGGAAGCTGTTGGCTGTACAGACATTTTCGGTGTTGCCAGCATTACTCTAATTGGACTGCCTTCAGTAATTCGTTGCCTCTGCTTCAACAATGTGCAGTTCATCCTTTGCACCAGCACCTAAACTGACCGTTCTTAAAAGATAACTGGTGCTCTTTGGCCTCAGAATCAGCCCTCAAGGCATTCGGATCTGGCTAAAAAGCCCATGAGAATTTCTCAGGCATGGAAAGCCAAGACACTGTGGCAAAAAACAAACAAACAAACAAAACACTTAAATGAAAGCCAAGACACTGTGGAAAAAAAAAAAAAAAAGACCTAAATGAAAGATCTCTGTGAGTGAGATCCCAGCAGAAAGAACAGGCCATCAAAGGAGGAGGTACCTTTCTCTGAAGGGAGGAGAGAACTTCCACTTTGATTATGGCCTTGTCTGAATAAGATTGGAGTTTGTGAACTCAAGAGGCTTCCATAGCCTTGGCAGCTCATGACAAGAGCCTCGGGTGATTACTGACGTCCTAAATAAAAGTGTCAGTTGTTAAATCAACAGCTTACTCCCCATGTAGGATCTCTGTCCTTACTGTGTTGTACTATGCGAGTTAACAGTAAAACTAGTACTCAAACAGTACTTTATACTTTGTGTGTCTGTGTGGGTACAAACTGTTGAGTCTTTACTTAGTATATACTAAGTTGATCTTCTGTATATAAAGATAATTAAAAATGAATCTTAATGAAGAATGGGATGGGAGAGAGAGTAGGAGATGGCATGGTTTGTGGGTGGGAGGTTGGTTATGGGGGAGGGAGGGAATTGCTATAATCCAAAAGTTGTACTTTCGAAATTTATATTAAATGAAAGTTTTTAAAAAAGATAACTGGTGCTCATTTTCATTATTGTCCACTTTAAAGTGATAATCTTTGTCAGCCTTTAGTTTACAACTGAAAAGATAGTTCTGGGGCCTCAGGGGGCTCATGTCCATGTTCATCGATTCTTCCATGAGGTGGAGGGACGAACTTAGGTGGGAGAGAAAGCAGACAGAGATCAGACACCCACTGCTGCAAAGAACAGCCACGCAGGACAGAATCACGCCCAGGTCATGATATGTACTTCTAATGTAGGACTCCCTTCAGAATTTCTTGTAAGGTTGCAGACATCTGGTGGTGATAAATTCTATCAATTTTTAATTATCTGAGAAATACTTTATTTTTTCTTCACTCCTAAAAGATAGTTTCACTGCTTATAATATGTTTGGTTAGACATTTTTTTTTATTTTTTAAGACCTTGAATATATCATCCCACTCTCTTCTGCCTGTATGGTGTCTATCTAATTGGTTTCCCTTTATACGTGACACTTGTATTTAGGATTCTAGCCTGGTCCTTAACTTTTGAGAGTTTGTCTATCATATATGTTGAAGAAAGTCTTTTTTTGGTTGAGTCTAATAGTGGTCTTTGAGTTTCCTGTATCTTTATGTCCATATCTCTTTCAAGAGTTCTAAAGTTTTAAATTATTATTTCATTGGCCGGCGCCACAGCTCAATAGGCTAATCCTCTGCCTGTGGCACCGGCACTCCGTGTTCTAGTCCCATTCAGGATGCCGGATTCTATCCCGGTTGCCCCTCTTCCAGGCCAGCTCTCTGCTGTGGCCCAGGAGTGCAATAGAGGATGGCCCAAGACCTTGGGCCCTGTAGAACATGGGAGACCAGGAGAAGCACCTGGCTCCTGGCTTCAGATCAGCGCGGTGCACTGGCCGGAGCGGCCATTGGGGGGTGAGCCAACAGAAAAAGGAAGACCTTTCTCTCTGTCTCTCTCTCTCACTGTCTAACTCTGCCTGTCAAAAAAAAAAAAAAATTATTTCATTACATAGGTTCTCAATGCCTTGTTGATTCTTTCCTCCTTCTAGTATACCTATAATAAAATTTTTTTTCTGCTTAATGGTATCTTATGTCATGTAGGTTTTCTTCATACTTTTAAATTATTTCCTCTTTATTTTTATCTAACTGGGTTATTTAAAAAATCTTGTCCTCCAGATCAGAAATTCTTTCTTCCACTTGGCCTGTTTTGCTTTTGACACTCCAATTGTATTTTTTATTTAATTGATTGGCATTTTCAGCTCAAAATTTCTGTTTTGGTTCTCTTTACTGATTTTTATCTCTGTTGAAATTTTCATTCATGTCATGCATTGTTTTCCACAATTCTTTACACTGTCTATCTATATTCTCTTGCATCTTACTGATATTTCTTTGGATCATTATTTTGAATTATTTTGGGGCATTTCATAGATTTCTTTCATATTGAGATCAAAACTACTTTGTTCTTTTGGAAATGTCATGCTTCTTTGCTTCTTCCCATTGGCTGTGATCCTACACTGATGCCGGTGCATATGGCTTAATAGTTCCTTTATTATGGAATAGTTTTCATTGGAAAAGCCTTTTTAGTTTGAATGGAATGTGGAGTGTCACATTGGTTGTTGAGTTGGCTTTGGTTCTAGATGAGCCCAGAAGTGTAACCTCTAAGTGGTTTCTTCAGTGTTAGTCAATGACAGCAGTGTCTACAAGTTCCACAGTGGTCAGGTCCGCAGTGGTTTATGCAAGTAATAGTTGACTTTGAAGTGGATGTGAGCTTCCAAAGATATGTGTCTTTAGTCTCCAGAGAGTTGGGTGTCAATCATACCAAGGTTTGTGATGGCTGTAGCCATGTTTCTGGTGCCGTGGTATACAGAGGGTGCTGCTCCCTTGTCCTACAAGGCAAGCCTGAGTGATGCTGGGTTTGTGACACCAATGGCTATGGCCCTTGGACTGAATGCTATGGATAAGACCTTCCGATTGCTTGCTATGTGGGCACGACTAATGCCGAAATTTGTTTCAGTCCCACAGAGTGATTATAGGTTATGCTGAGGATTGTGCAGACAGATATGGGTCTGGAGCACTGGAATGCAGGTAGGCTCTTCCACAGTTCCCACAGATATGTTCTGATGACTCTGAGGAATATAGTATTAATCATCATAGTCCTGGAACTCCAAAGTGAAGTGGAATACCTACCCAGGTCTTAAAGGGCAAGTGCCAATTATGCTGGGGATTGTGCACTGTCAGTCACAATCCTAAAGCAGAGAGTGCTGGTAGGGCCCTCTGGATCCCATCTGTGAGTATAAATTACTCTAGGAATTATAGCATCAGCAGCAACAACCCTAGATTTATAGGGAGGAGGGATGGTATTGCTCCCCAGTTCCCACAGGATATGCAAGAGTGATGCTTGGGCTTGGGCTTTGCCCCCAGACCCCAAGCACCCTGTGGTAAGAGCTGCAGAAGGGGCTTCCTCAGGTCTGGGTCCCTGGGCTTGTGTATGGGATGTCACTCCTGACTAAACACAAGAAGCCATGGAGAAGCTCCCTAATGGCACAGAGCAAGGGCTTATGCCCAGAACTCCTGTAGCTTCAGGATTCACAGGGGCCTGCATTCTTCCCTGGAAGATGTCCTTGCTGTCCCTGGGGGCTTCTGGTAGTGAAAGGCTTTTTGCTTCCTCCTAAGATGGGTAGGGTTTAGCAGCTGCTTAGCAACAGCTCACTTCTAGCACTTTAGGGATGGAGGAAGACAGTGCAGATTTCTCTTTTGGACCAAAATTACCACTAGGACCCCAGTGAACCCTCCAGACTTGATTTAAAGTCAGTGTGGATTGTGAACTTCCTCCATAGGTAGGGCTGTCCATCTCTGGCCATAGCAGGGGTCATGGAGCTTTCTGTTTATTTCTTCCCAGCAAGACGTTGTCTCCTTTCCAAGGGAGCTGGGGAAAGAGCCGTAGGTGACAGAATCAGGTGTTCTGCTCTGTCCCTCTCTATCTGCTGGCCTTCAGTCTCTGTGGTTTACAGATCTGTTCACTTCCTTACTGAAGTTTTCCCCTCAGTCTCTCCAGTTCTAATATTTTATATATAGAACCCATTTTCTGATAAGATGGTGTCCCATAGCGAGGGCACTAGGATGGGTATGGCAAGTGGACACTAAGGGTGGTAGCAGGAGTGACCATGTGATTTCTCGCTCTCTCTCTCTCTGCTTTTCAGAGTCTCTGTGCTATGTGCAGTTCTTGTCACTTCTTATTCAAGTGTTCCTTCAGCCAGTCTCCTCGATTCTAATGTTTTATATATAGAAAACTTTCCCCAGCAAGATGGTATCCCCCAGCCAGGTGTCAGTGCTATTTGTAATTCCTGTCACTTTTTTTTACTGCACATTATGTAATCTCAATCTCCTGAAAATGCAGTTTTTCCCTTGTTCTGAAGCATCTTCCAGGCTGTGGTAGATGCATATTCTCTCTATTCAGTAACCTTGATCCTCCTCCCATAATGGTTTCTTCATTATTCTACCTGCTTCTGTTTTTGAATTCCTATAGTTGAGTCTCCAACTGGCAGATGCAGAAGTCTTTTAAAAATTCAAATCAGAACTTGTTGCTTGCCTGTTCAAAATCTTTAATGGCTTCCTTATTCATGTAACATGAAATCCAAAATTGTTTTCATAAGCCCATAGGATCATGCACTTACATAGGCTTATGAGAACAATTTTGGATTGCATTCTGTATACATGTACTAAGGAAGAGTTGTTTTTTTGTTTGTTTGTTTGTTTGTTTGTTTTTGAGGGATGTGGAAGAAGTTGGCCAATAACCTTGGAGTTTGGGAAATGGCAATTCCCAAAGATGAGTATCTACCTCTCATGCTTGAAAATGTTTTAGTGTAAGAAACTGATTAGAGGTGACTGTGATGGCAGAGTCTGGAGACAGAGGTGTCAGGTTTTCTCACCAGCAAGTAGGGATGATTGTACATGGCTGAGTGTACTATCTGCCAGGGCTGACACAACAAAGTACCTCCAACCATATGGCTGAAATAACAGAATTTTTTTTATCTCATAGTTCTGGGAGGTAGCAATCCAAGATCGTGGTTTTGACAGGGCTGCTTCCATCTGAAGGCTGTGAGGAGAGTCTTTTTTGTGTTTCTCTCCTTGAATCTGGGAGTTTTTCTGCTTTCTTTGGCTTGCAAGTCATATACTCAGCTCTTGCCTTAATCTCCCTGTGTGCTTACCTCTGTGTCCACATTTTCCTTTTTTTTTTTTTTTTTTTTTTTTGACAGGCAGAGTGGACAGTGAGAAAGAGAGACAGAGAGAAAGGTCTTCCTTTTTGCCATTGGTTCGCCCTCCAATGGCCGCTGCAGCCGGCGCGCTGCGCCCGGCACACCGTGCTGATTCAAAGGCAGGAGCCAGGTGCTTCTCCTGGTCTCCCATGGGGTGCAGGGCCCAAGCTCTTGGGCCATCCTCCACTGCACTCCTGGGCCACAGCAGAGAGCTAGCCTGGAAGAGGGGCAACCAGGACAGAATCCGGAGCCCTGACCGGGACTAGAACCTGGTGTGCCGGCGCCGCAAGGCGGAGGATTAGCCTAGTGAGCCGCGGCGCCGGCCCCACATTTTCCTTTTCATAGGAACGCAAGAGAAACTGAATTAGCATTCGCTCTAATGACCTCATTTTGACTTGATATATCTATGGAGACCTTATTTCTAAGTAACACCACATTCTGAAGCTGTTGGGGTTAAAACTTCTGTGTATATTTTGTGGGAGGGGACTGCCATTCAGCCTGTAACACTGAGGTAGAATTGTTTTGGGACGCTCTAATAGAAAGAAAAGAGAAGCTAATGGACCAGCAGACAAAGCTCTGTGATGTAAAAAAAGAAGAGTTGTAGTAAGAGAGCTGAAAGGGCATTGTGAGATCTTGCCTGGAGTTTTCATCCCAGCTCTCAGCGAACAGCAATGTGGGTATTCCTGTCCAAAACTATACTAAATGTACTTAATGTCAGAAGGCATCAGTCTTTGGGCATTTGCTGCAGAGTAGACAATGATCCCTGCTTATGAAAGCCATTCTCTTCCATCCCTCAGCTGACTCTGAAGGATTACAGAGTAACACTAGGTAACAGTGTGAATGTAGGATCAGAGGAAGTAGAAGGGAAGAAACTGACACAAAACAGATCATGCTGCTTCTTTCCAGCCACAATTGTGGATCAGGCCAATGTAGGAATGGGGACCCATGTCCAAATAGCACTAACATATAAATTGGGATTAAATTTCCAATATATCAAGTTTTGGTGACATAGTCAAAGTGTAGCAAACACTTTAAAGTATAATTGAAAACTTGCTGGTAGCTGTGTGGGCTAGTTTGATAATGAAAAACTCCAAGGGATCCTAGTTTCACAGAATAGGGGGCACTCACACTTTTGGGAGTTTTACATCCAGGATTTCTACCGGGTTCTCACTGTAAGGATCAGAAAAATATGTCCTCTGGCAATGGAAGGGAAAACTTTTGAAATGTGCCCCGAGTTTTTTGCTTTCCTTAACAATGCATGCTTTTAGGGAAAACTATTTTTACCAGAGCCTAACCCAAGTGGAGGAATGGAATCACTCAATTCCATTCTAGTCTAACGTTACAAGAGAGAATAGACAGCACATAAAAAAAGAAGACTTACATTAGTCAATGTAGGTAGAAGGGCAGAACTCTAAGAGAGGATAAATTAAAAAATATATACAGATCAAGAATACTGTAACAAAAATGAAGGATGCTTTTCATGAGCCCATAAGTAGACTGGATAAATCTAAAGAAAGAATCTCTGAACTTCATGTGTCAGTAGAACCTTCCAAAACTGAAATGCAAAGTCAAAAAGAATGAAACAGATGAAACAGAACTATGGGGCAATTACAAAAGGCGTAAAGTTTGCATAAAGAGAGTATCAGAAGGAGAAGGAAGAAAAAATAGCACTAGATTAACAATTTGAGGCAATAATGGCTAAGGATTTTCCAAAATGAATGACAGACATCATCCAGGAAGTATAGACAACCTCAAGCAGTACAAATGCCAAAAAACTACATCTAGTCATATCATATTCAAACTGCAAAAAACCAAAGACAAGGAGAAAACCTTGGGGCTGGCTCCGTGGCATAGTAGGTTAATCCTCTACCTGCGGCGCCGGCATCCCATATGGGCGCCGGTTCTAGTTCCAGCTGCCCCTCTTCCAATCCAGATCTCTGCTGTGGCCCGGGAGGGCAGTAGAGGATGGCCCAAGTGCTTGGGCCCTTGCACGCTCATGGGAGACCAGGAAGAAAAAAAAAAGGAAGATCTTCAGAGGAGGAATAAATGAAGGTAAAATAAAATCTTTTTTAAAAAAAGATATATTTATTTATTTGAAAGGTAGAGTTCAGAAAGGGAAGGTGAGGAGGAGGGAGGGGGAGAGAGAGAGATGTCTTCAATTTGCTGGTTCACTTCCCAAATGGCTGCAATAGCCAGGGCTGGACCAGGCTAAAACCAGGCACCTGAAACCTGATCTGGGTCTCCCAGTGGGTGGCAGGGGCTCAAATACTTGGGCCATTTTCTGCTGCTTTCCCAGGTACTTTAGCAGGAAGCTGGATTGGAAGTAGAGCATCTGTGACTCGAAACAATGCTCAAGTGGAAAGCTGGGGTTACAGGCAGTGGCTTAACTTGCTGTGCCACAGTGCTAACCCCTTATTTTTCTGATTGTTAATTTACATAACAGATAACAGACTGTGGAAAATAGTAAGAACTGTAACATTTTATCCCACAATTATAATTTATGGATAAGTAAAATTTACTAATTATATACTGAAGTGATCTTCTGTATATAAAGAGAATTGGAAATGAAAAAAAAAAAAACAACCTGGTGTTAAAATGGAAATGGCATAGAAAATTAATTAATTTGAAAAAAAAATTATGTAGGATCTCTGTCTTTAATGTGCTGTACATTGCTATTTAATGCTATAATTAGTAATCCAATGGTAGTTTTTTCACTTTATGTTGCTATATGGGCAAAATGTTGAAATCTTTACCTAATATATACTAAACTGATCTTCTGTATACAAAGAGAATTGAAAATGAATCTTTACATGAATGGAAGGGGAAAGGGAGCGGGAAAGGGGAGGGTTGCGGGCGGGAGGGAAGTTATGGGAGGGGGGAAGCCATTGTAACCCATAAGCTATACTTTGGAAATTTATATTCATTAAATAAAAGTTTAATAAAAAAAAAAAAGATGGAGAGAGGAACAAGAAATACTCTCTAGATGGCAGCGGCACTACTCATGAAGCAGTACAGAGTTGCATAAAAGTGAACCTGGATTAGTTGTCAGTGTATGTCACAAATTCTAAAGCAACCACTTAAACTTTAAACAAGAAACCTAATTGGGCCAGCGCCGTGGCTCAACAGGCTAATCCTCCGCCTTGCCGCGCCGGCACACCGGGTTCTAGTCCGGGTCGGGGCACCGGTCCTGTCCCGGTTGCCCCTCTTCCAGGCCAGCTCTCTGCTGTGGCTAGGGAGTGCAGTGGAGGATGGCCCAAGTCCTTGGGCCCTGCACCCCATGGGAGACCAGGAGAAGCACCTGGCTCCTGCCATCGGAACAGCGCGGTACGCCGGCCGCAGCACGCTACCGCGACGGCCATTGGAGGGTGAACCAACGGCAGAAGGAAGACCTTTCTCTCTCTCTCTCTCTCTCTCTCTCTCTCTCTCACTATTCACTCTGCCTGTCAAAAAAAAAAAAAAACAAAAACAAAAAAAAAAACCAAACCTAATTGATGTGCTCTGAGAGGAGAAAAACTGGAATCAAATAAAATGCTCAATTTAAAACAGAGGAGGCAGAGAAGAGTAGAATTTTAAAAAGGAAGAAAGGAAGGGAGCAAAGAGTGAAGAAAGGAGAAAGCTTAAACAGGGTTAATGAATAGAAAACAGTTTAAATGATTTAGACCATATCAAACTTTTAAGTAACTAAATATAAGACATTCCAAAAAGGCTACATGTGACCAGAAAAGCAATAATACATGCCTATGATATTATGCAGGGATAGAAAAAAAAATCTGACAAAGCAGTTTGGCAAACAGACATTTGAGGAAAATTAGATTTTCTACTTGTACCCCCACAAAGTACTGCACATTTATGTTTTATATATGTATACATATATATCAAAATATATATGCTAAACAAACTATAACATTTTAAAAAGTGTGCCAAATCATTATATGAAATCTTATTTTCATGGTTGCAATAGTACTTCTTACTTGGAATATTAAGGATGCATAATTCGTCAATCCCTTCTTGGTACTTCTTTTCTTCTGTTATTTTTTAAAGCTTTGTTACTTAGGGGCTGGCTTTTTTTAAATTTTTTTTAATTTTTTTTTACTTATTTGAAAGCCAGAGAAACAGAGAGAGAGAGCGCACAAAAGAAAAGTATCATCCATTTATTTATTCACTCTCCAAATAGCCTCAACAGGCAGAGCTGGGCGAGTCTGAAGCCAAGAGCCAGGGCCCCATCCACATCTCCCACATGAGTGGCAGAGGCCCAAACACTTGGGCCATCTTCCACTGACTTCCCAAGCACATTAGCAGGAAGCTGGATTGGAAGCAAAGCGCCATGCTCAAATGAGCACTCACATATTGGATGCTAGTATGGCAAGGAGCAGCTTAACCCACTGCACCTTTTCCTCTGTTATTAAAATGTTTTTTCAGTTTCAAGCTTCTCTTCAATTCTGAACTTTCCTATTCTTGGTTTGCCACAATTACTTACACAGCATAAACTTTACTCTTATCTTCTCCATACTAATCCTCTCATACATGTTAATGGATGATGCTTTAGTTCATCCTTTTAACAGATAAGGAAGAGCACTTTAAGAGGTGCAATCTCATTTTGAAATGTTTGTATATAAACTTGGAAGATGATTTAAAAAAATGAAAACAACTTTTTTTAAACTATTTCCAACAAAAGTATTTTTAAAAAAATCAAAAAACACTTAAAGATTTTATAGTAAAAAATACTAATGAAAAAACTACCTAAAATTAATTTTGATTCAAGAATATTTGAACTGAGGTAATAGAATATTGTATGTAGGCACATACTGAGAGAAAAAACAAGTGATTTTTTTTTCCATTCTTTGATAGTTTTACAAAAATGTTTGGTAGAGGTATTTATATAAAATATAAAATAACTAAAATATATAATGTTGTTTATAATTTATCACAAATTAATCCATACTGTTTCTACATAGTAACTGCTAAACCAGTTATCTCTTTATAATTACACAAAACAAAGTCAAGCAGAACAGAGAAGGAAGATAATATTTAATAGGAAGACAATATATTTAAAATAACCATATGGGGTGTTATAAACTGTTAGGCTTTATTACTATTGTTAACTTACACAAATTCAAAATAAATGTGAGATACAACAACTGTTTTGAAATACTACTTCTTATTGTAATTCAAAAAAACATATTGAGTATAAGGTCAAAATGATTTTACAAATCAAACACTTGTCATTTAACATCCCAAATTATAAATTTTATTGCGCTTATGTCAATAGTAAGTTCACAAAGAGTACAGGAGAAAATTCAAGTGAAGCTCTCTTTCTCTTTCAATCTCATCCCACTCTTCCCTTACTATACTTCTTTCAAGTGGGAGTCATATAAAAAAATTTTTCTGCAGGAACTAACTCACTTCCTAGGATTAGTACAGCAGTATACAAATTCAGTGAAAAAGTGGCTTTAAAAGACACTTGAGATATATTACAAGACAACCCAAATGTGAAAAGTTGTATTATTTGGCCTATTCACCTTCCATTTTAGTGTTGCATAATTATGCAAATTTAGTACATATGTGTAGACTATCACTTAGGTGAAGCAACAGTCAACTGTTGCCTTCCTCTGACCGTTATAATAGTTGTTTATAGATAAGATCAGATGGAACATGAGTTCTCATAAAATTTACCTACAATTTTTAGAAAATATTTTAACCACATCTTAAAATACTTGGTTCATTATTATCCAGGCCAACTAAAGTGGAATTAAAAAATAAAAGATGTTATTTGGCAGGCAGCTGGCGACTTGGCCATTTTTGTAAGTTCATTTAAAGAAAAAAATGCAAGAAATTTCTATGGTGACCTCTTCTGCATCCCAAGCTTTCACTCTTTGAAAAAAATGCATGAGGAGGCTGCCGCTATGGCATAGTGGGTAAACCCACTGCCTGTGGCGCTGGTATCCCAGATGGGTGCTGGTTTGAGTCCCACCTGCTCCACTTCCAGTCCAGCTCCCTGCTAATGTGTCTAGGAAAGCAGCAGAACATGGCCTAAGTCCCTGAGCCCCTGCACCCACAGGGGAGACCCAGAAAAAGCTCCTGGCTCCTGGCTTTGGATTGGCCTAGTTCTGGCCATTGTGGCCATTAGGAGGTGAAGCAGTGAATGGAAGATCTGTCTCCCTGACTCTTCCCCTCTCTCTCTGTAACTTTGCCCTTCAAAGAAATGAATAATTTTTTTAAAAAAAGCATGGAGTTCTTTTCCTTTGGAAATCATGCAGGCTATGTATATTTTATATATAAACAAAATAGAAAATGTGAGAGTACAGATAATTTGTGATTTTTAGGAGAACATCAGAACCTACGATGTCTGAAGTCAGATGATCTAAAATGTTAACCCATGACAGAGGCTTCTTCTAGATATCCTGAGGACTGCTCAACTGCCTCATGGTTTTTGCTGTCTTCAGCCATTCAATCAACTGTGTTTGTTAACTGCTTACTCAGTGGTTGCCACTGCAGTAGGCACATGTGGAGTTATACGAAGGAGACTTCATATTACATTGTCAGGGCTCCAAGGTCTTCATGATCTGATATTAGGCACTGAGAGGAAGGACATAACAACACCTATGACTGTACTTGGCAGAGAGGGTGGGAGAACATACTCTGTTTCCTCATGGTATATGCAAGTTTGGGCATCGATGGGGAATAAGAACAGTAGTAGGATGATGAGCAATGGGACAGAGATCGTTGGACTGAATTTTGAGCATAATTTTGGGAGAAAGGTGCTTTTGATTTATCCAAACAGCAAGGGAGTGGATTGAGCCCAGAGGATGGCAGTTTCCTGCACATGGAGCCATTTGCTATAGGACCCGACAGTAGATGCGTCAAGTTTGACTTGGGTTTAGCAGGAGGACTGAAAATAAGAAGAGGTTCCTTGTGGCTGTGATTGAGATACACTGGATGAGGAAGAGGTCAGGTGGTAAGGGAGGCTGGTACAATGCTGGGTACTAAAGGCAGTTAGAACCTGGACTTGGGCTACAGCTATAGAGGATATGGAAATTTTCAGATGATTCCGGGGGGGCTATATGACTCCACTCAACTTAACATCCAAATACCGTATTTAAAAAATCCTTAGGGGAAACATTACCAAACATTTTGCCTGTTGTCATAGATACTTCGGGACTGAAAGGAAGAAAAAAAGTAATTCAGAGGGAACACGAGATGGCAGCAGTTATATCATGTAAAAAGAAAGATTGGGGAAAGAGAAACATTTAAAATTATTTTTAAAATCAAAAATATGTAGCACTTTATTCTCTGCATGCTGTATCCCTTTTCAGTAGAAAGATTACTCAGTCATGGGTTTCATCCTTCACAGCACATCTGAGCTTCGTTCTGACTGCAGCAGAAATCCTACCCTGTTACATGTGAGTGTCTCCTAAAATAAAGCTGTTGCTGTTTTCTGCAGATTACTGTTCCTCTGTGTTAGCCAAGGCAGGAGAGTTCTGTATGGTGCAAATTTGTTTCAAATGTTCCAGCATAGCTTTTTCTTCCTCTTCTAGTGTCTCCTCATTCCTCATTTCCCACCTAAAAGAGAAAGCACATCTTAGTATTTTTATAACTTCCAAACTGCAGTCACTGGTATTGAGGAGTCTGTTTCTTCCCACTCATTCGTTACTGACTACCACTTGGGAACCTGATTCATTGGCGCTGCTTCTACACAGAGGACTAGGAGAATTGAGAGGGAGGTAAAGGCACACTAGCTCTGCTCCAGGAAAGTTTTAAAACAATGTTTCACATGAGGTCTCTGTATTTCCTGAATGTGAAAAACAAGGGTAAACATAGCATTTGAGACGCTGATTTAGACACCTGCCGGAGTGGCTGGGTTCAGCCCCACTCCAGCTCCTGACTCCAGTTTCCTACCTATGCAGACCTGGAAGGCAGCGGTAACGGCTCAGGTAACTGGGTTTCTGGCACAAACATAGGAGACAGATTGTATTCCCGAATTCTGGCGTTGGCACATCCAAGCGTGAGCTATTGCAAGCCTTTGGAGAGTAAACCAGGGATGAGTTCCCTCTGGCTAGCTGTCTCTTTCTGTGTCTGTCTCTCTATGTCTCAAATAAAGAAAAATAAACATAATAGTAGTTTTGGTAGCATTTTTCTCTCACTGATAGACATAGATCAATGGCTTTAAGAAGCAAGGAAGTTTGCCAGGAAAACCTTAGCAGCAATACTAAGCTGGATATACCTTTAAGGGCAGGCCAGTATTTCCCTAGAAATAAGATCAGATTTGAAGCAATCAAGTTAAATTACCCAAGAAAAGCAGCCAATTGTTAGCAAGAACTTTTACTTAAAAAAAAAAAAAAAAAAAAAGACATGAGGTGCCAGGGCTGTGGTGTAGTAGGTTACACCTCTCCCTGTAGCAACGGCATCCCATACGGGCGCTGGTTTGAGTCCTGGCTGCTCCACTTCCAATCTTGGAAGGCAGCGGAAGATGGCCCAGGATCAGCCCAGCTCCGGCCTGTGTGACCAGTTGGGGAGGGAACTAGCTGATGGAAGACCTCTCTCTCTGTCTTTCCCTCTCTCTGTCTTTAGCTCTGCCTCTCAAATACATAAATGATGTTAAAAATTTTTTTAAAATGTAATGAAAGACTTTCCAATTCTGGGCAATAGGAAAAAATATTAGAATCTTCAACTATGTATTGCAAAGTAACTATTACCCAGTGGCCCAAGTATACTTCGTCATTTCTTTTCCTCACCTCTCTTCTATATAGCATGTCCCTGGGATTAACCAGGGAAGATGGAACCCTGCATCCCAACAAGGAATTTCTGCAGACATTTTCTTCTGCTTTCCTCATTCCAGGTTCTTCCACCCCCAATCCACCCCACCACATTGGGTTGTCACAAAGGGTGACAAAACTATTGCAGGAGGCTGGTGTTGTTGCATAGTAATTTAAGCCACCACGTGCAAGGCCAGCATCCCAAAGTGGGGCACCAGTTAGAGTGCCAGCTGCTCGACTTCCAATCCAGCTCCCTGCTAATGGGCTTGAGAAAGCAGCAGAAGATGGCTGAAGGGGCCGGCGCCGTGGCTCAACAGGCTAATCCTCCACCTTGCGGCGCCAGCACACCGGGTTCTAGTCCCGGTCGGGGCACCGGATTCTGTCCCGGTTGCCCCTCTTCCAGGCCAGCTGGATTCTGTCCCAGTTGCCCCTCTTCCAGGCCAGCCCTCTGCTGTGGCCTGGGAGTGCAGTGGAGGATGGCCCAAGTCCTTGGGCCCTGCACCCCATGGGAGACCAGGAGAAGCACCTAGCTCCTGCCATCAGATCAGCGCGGTGCGCCGGCCGCAGCGCGCCTACCACGGCGGCCATTGGAGGGTGAACCAATGGCAAAAAGGAAGACCTTTCTCTCTGTCTTTCTCTCTACTGTCCACTCTGCCTGTCAAAAATAAAAAACAAAACAAACAAACAAAAAAAACCCTAAGGATAATACAAGTATATAGTTAACAAATATAAATACAAGAAATAAATTAAGTTTGCCTTTTAATCCTCCCATGTAAAGGTGTTAATATTGTCTAAGTAAATGAATTATTTTATGTCAACAGAACAAAATATGTAATAGGCACATAAATATTTTGATCATTGTCTCTACTTGTGAAAATTGAAAGCAGTCTCTCCGCTTCATTAAAAATCTGTATAATTAATGTAATTTAAATGAATTGTATACATAATTGAATTCATAAGGATTTTTTTGAAGCTTCATGACAATTATAGGCACTCTACAGTATAACTGAGCAGTTAGTAATTAATGATAGTAGGCAAAGTTATTTACCTACTACAACCTCCTTATATTTTGGGGGAGCTTATTAAGAAGACATCATCATAAGAAACAAAGACAGGAATATGTGAAAAATAGTATAAAAAAAACTACATTTTTTTGAATATTTCAACTCTTTGAATAAAAGCATTAGAGATTTGAAATGCATGTTTATCACAAGCATTGTTATATTTCACATCTAAGTTCTTTTTTTTTAAAATTATTTATTTATTTTTGACAGGCAGAGTGGACAGTAAGAGAGAGAGACAGAGAGAAAGGTCTTCCTTTTTGCCATTGGTTCACCCTCCAATGGCCGCGGCCAGCGCCCTGCGGCTGGCGCACCGCGCTAATCCGATGGCAGGAGCTAGGTGCTTCTCCTGGTCTCCCATGGGGTGCAGGGCCCAAGCACTTGAGCCATCCTCCACTGCACTCCCGGGCCACAGCAGAGGGCTGGCCTGGAAGAGGGGCAACAGGGACAGAATCTGGTGCCCCGACCAGGACTAGAACCTGGTGTGCCGGCGCCGCAAGGCGGAGGATTAGCCTAGTGAGCCACGGCGCCGGCCCACATCTAAGTTTTAAGAGAAGTTTAGTTTCATCACATTTTTAGATTTTGTTAACAATGCAGAAACAAGTCAATTCTGTCAAAAAAAAAAAACACAACTTTTAGAAGGGAAAAAAAACTATCAATTTGTTAAACAGAGGTGACTAAGCAAAGTGTTCCCATTTCCTTGAATACATTTAACACCTGTGGTAGAAGCATGTCTCTTCAGAAATCAGAAAATGTTGGCACCAGGGTATTCTAGTTCTCCATGAGAAGTACTATGAGGTGACTACATATACATGTTGTTGTTGACTCAAGTAGCATGCCTCTTGCACTATGGCTAAATTCTTCACCTGCCTTCTTGGTTAAGGAACTGCAAACTGGCCCCCACTTCAGCTGCTGGCAGTTGACTGTGTTGTGTCCTGAACACTGATAAAAAGCAAAATCCCATTAAAGCCTACTGATCTGTAATATAATCTCAACTGTCTTCTAGAATGGGCTCCATGTGTATGGCTTCTGGATGAGCAAAAGTGGGATTTGGCCTGTCCTTGACTATGAGTTCTTTTCCTATCCAAACAGAACAGGGACATTAAATCCTGGTCTGAGAAACACTAATGGAATCAGCATTCCCAACCTTGCCCAATGGCACCATTCTTATGTACTTGAGTGTTCCTAGCCGGGGCACATCATCCCAGGTTTACGTATTCATGCCTGGGCCAGAGTTCCATGCCTGCTACTCTTTATGTTTCATTAATGTTAGCTACTATAATAGAACTCTTCAATGTGCCAGACTGTGGGCTAAAAGCTATTTCTGCTCACCTCCACGAGCAACAGTGAATTTGTGATCCCTACAAAGAGATCTTGAGATGTGCAGAATAAAAAGCAGTTGCAGATCAGCTAATAGCTGTTCTAGTGATGAGTTTTACAAGAAATTTGTATTTGGATGGCTGTGTACCAGAGCCAATGAGGAGAGCCACACCGGGGGACATGTTTGAGCAAGAAATATGTGCTTGGTAGCTCTGGTCTAGGTTTTCTCAGAAGCATGTTCTGGGGACTTGGTTGTAGGAAGGAGAAATCGGTACCAGATAGATGAGAAGGGCTACAGACTGGAGGGTGAGAAGTATTTTGAGCCATTTACTCTACTGGCTGCTGGGAAGAAAACATCTAAAATCTGTGAACTCAAAAGTGTCTTGAATAAGAACATCAGTCCTGAAATCAGTCTCTGGGTTGAATCTAAACCTACCACTTACTTGTATCTCTTCAGGTAAGTGCCTTAACCTCTCTGTGCCTCAGGGCTACCATCTTTGAAACAGGGTCAGCAGAGTTGGACTGGAACAAAGGCATACTCATTTGTTTATGGATTTTTGTCTATAACTGATTTCTCTCAATAATATCAGAGTTAAGTAGCAGCTATTCAGACCAACTGAGATTGTACAAGGATACTTCAAAAAATCATGGAAAACGGAAGTAAGGGAGGCAGGTATTAGTCTAGCAGGAAAGAAGCCAGTGTTCCACATCATAATGCCTGGGTTTAAATCCTGGCTCCAGCTCCTGACTCCAGCTTCCTGCTAATGCAGACCCTGGAAAATCAGTGGTGATGGCTCAAGTAATTGGGTTCCTGCCAAGCATGTAGGAGACATGGATTGTGTTTCTGGCTTTCAGCTTCACCCCCAGTCCAGCCTTAGCTATTGTAGGCAGTAGATGGGAGATCTATCTATCCCTATCTCTGTCTCTCAAATACATTTTAAAAAATGGAATTACAGGATAAGTTTTGGTGAAAAAAGATTAAGATCATGTATATGAGGGGTCTTACAAAAGTGAAAAATGTGAATTATGAGAAAACTATGCATGGATTTCAACTGTGGGGTTTTTTTGTTTTTGCACCAAAAAAAAACTTTATCATTTAACTACATTTTTTAAACAGACTTTTTGTAGTACCCTCATATGTCCCACAAAACTGAAAATGTTTACTTTTTGGATTTTCACAGAGAAAGTTCACCAACCGTTGCTGCAGACCAGTGGTTCTTGACTGGGGTGAGATTGCCTCTCTCTGGGGAAATGCGGTGGACATTTCTGGTGGACACTATCAACAAAGCTCTTCTACCAGGATCCAGAGAACAGAGGTAGCAACATCTTTGATACGTGACAATCCCACACAGAGTTGTCTTCTAGTTATGTCCATGGTATCCCTGCTGAGAGACACTGGCTCTGCAATCTCCAAGCAACACTGAATATTAATGGCAATACCAATATACTAAGATCCCCTTTCTAATTCTCAATTTTAATTGAGATAGTTTTATTGTTTCATTACTCAGAATATTCTTTGTTGAAGAGTGGGAGTTTAGGAGTCAGGGTACTGGACTTGAATTTCTTCAAGCTATGTGGCCTTGGGCATGCCAGGGAAGACTGTGTCTCCATTTCCTTACCTATAAAATGGGAATACTAACATGGCTGCTTCATAGAGTTGTAATTAGGGTAAAATGAGTAAGTACACATCAGATACTTACAAATGCCTGGTTCACTGATAAGTATCATTATTGTTATTATTAGGCACATTGTTTATGGGTAAAAGTAGGATAAAACCTTCTGTAGTGGGTTAAACAAATAGGGGGTTATATTTCTCATATAACAAGAAATCCAGAATTGGCATGGGTTAAATAGCTTAACAACAGCTAGGCTAATGTCTCTGTGGTCCTCCTATGCTTTACCTCATGGTACCAAGGTGGTTACTGTAGCTTCTGCCATCAATCTTTTTTTCTGAAGAAAGTAGAAAGAAGAATGCTGCACTTGTTTTAATTTATCAGGGTAAAAGAACTTTCCCAAATTCTTCCTAGTAGACATTGGAGTCATTTTGTCTAGGTTTGAATTCTGCCTCTGCCTCTTACTAGCCATGTGATAGTGGACAATTTTCCTAAATCCTTTGTACATCAGTTTTCTCAGATGCAAAATAGGGGATACTAGCTATTTTATACTTCAGTGCATTGTTGCAACGATGGTTGAGCAATGAATACCAGGTGTTTCATGATGCTAGTCTTATTTTGGGAAACTCTGTTTGTATCAAGTGGTTTCCTTAGATTTCCTGTCTTGCTAGTTTTTCTCCTGCCCTGTGTCCTTCACATTGTTTTATGTGATACATTTTCTCTTATAAAAATGAGTGCGGAGGTTGCAATAGTTTGCACATGATTTGGCTCCCCAAACTCAGGCAGACACTTAAGCCCTGAGTCAATGGTTCATGCATTAGTGTTACCAATTTTTGAGCCAGGATGATGGGTAGATCCAATTATGATGTCTGAGAGGGGGGCCAACAGGAAGGTCTTTAGTTCATAAGGCCTTGTTCTTGGAAGGTAGTTCCCATGAGAGGATCCGTTATTTTTTTTAAAAAAGATTTATTATGTTTTTGTCTGGGGGTTTTATGTGTCTTTTTGCTTTGTTTTGGTTTTTTTTAAAGATTGATTTATTTATTTGAGAGCCAGAGTTATAGACAGAAAGAGGGGGAGACAGAGGGGTCTTCCATCCACTAGTCATTCCCTAAATGGCCGCAACAGCTGGAGCTGGGCCAATCTGAAGCCAGGAGCCAGGAGCTTCTTCCAGGTCTCCCACATGGGTGCAGGGACCCAAGCACTTAGGCCATCTTCCGTTGCTTTCCCAGATCAGAAGTGGGGCAGCCGAGACTCAAGCTGGTGCTCCAAAGGGGTGCCGGTGCCAAAGGCAGAGGCTTAAGCTACTATGCCACAGCACCGGCCCCGAGGGTCGTTTACATAATCCGTTTGGCTCAACTAACTGTTCATTTTCTACTTCCTGGCACACCACGTGACCTCTCTGCATGAGTTTTGCCATCCATCACCTTCATCAGATGTCAGGTGACCAATGGGGCCACTTGGCCTTGGGCTGTGAACCTCTAAAACCATGAGCAAAAATAAACCTTTTACTTCATCAGTTAGCTCTTCTCAGGTATTTTAGTTGTAGTAATGAAAAGCTGAGTCGTATATAGGTGAAAGGAAATTGCTAAGTATTACAATGGTTTCACTAGTATTCAGTTATACGTATCTATGATCATGTTGTCACTCCCTCATCTTCCATGAAGGAGACATTTCATGCTGGTCCACTTTGTTCAGCCTGCTGTGGTCAAGATTGGTGTTGTTTTCCTATAATCCCTTTGTTATGTTTTCAAACATAATAATGGCATTTGATTATATTATTGGCACTTCTCCTGAAACTTCAATAAAAGATTTGAATATGAAAAGGTAATGAAATAAGCCTCCTGATTCAATGTTATTATTAAACATTTATGTAGCACTTTGTATTTGTAAACTGTTCTACTATTATTTATTAGTTGTTTGTACTATTCAGCAACATTAACCATCTGGCCAAATTAATGAGTTCAAATTGTCTACCAATTGGTAGCTGAGGAGTGAAAAGTGAAGTCATAGTGGTTACTCTTTGGTCCTTCTCTTCTCTATACAGCACAGTTCAGAGTGGCTTCCGATGGAGGTGAATATCGGAGGGGGAAAAGATATCTGTTCTTTTCTGCTTTCTGTTCTACACCTGTGGGCTTCTCTTAGGGTCAGCTAAGACCTCCCTTCTGTTCTCCCTTGGAAAGCCCCACATGATCAGCTATCATCTCCACTTCAGTAATTCATCTGGGACCCAAGCTCAAAAGCAGTATCTTTACATTTCATTTTTGTGCAAAACTTCCTCAATTCAGGTTCTTGTTGGTCATTCGCAATCCCACTTCAATCCTATGAATATGAAATATAGATATGTGAGGACACTTCAGAAAGTTTCTGGGAAAATGGAATTAAAAGGTAAGATTATTTTGGTGTAAACATAAAACATAACCATTCATCTTTTCATTCTGGTTTGTGTAATTAACTGAGAATAATGGAATATTTAGGTCTCAGCTGTAATGGACCAAAATACAGAATACATAATTAAAGAAACTGAAATCTTTCTTTTCTGATGCAGATGGTCCTTTCATACTATTCCAGTTCTCAGGATATGGTGTGTAAACACAGGAGAACTACAAGATTGGCTCCAATGATGATAACGCTGGGAAACTCTGAATGGATGGAAATGGTAGGAAATTACTTGCAGTGGACTCCTGTTAGAAGCTGCAATTAACGGGCTTTATAAGTCATCGGTTATGTTGGGCTTTAATCCACATAGCCTATGTTTTGAGCGCTTTGCCCTGGTTTGTGGTCTATTTGATATGTATCACAATGAGCTACATTTTAGAATAGAGTTTTACTGCATGTAATTAATTTGCCTACTCATTCAGCAAACTTTTACTGAGAGCCTGCTGAGTTCAAACACTGTCAAGGGAACAGAAGTGAGGAGAGCTGGAAATGGCCTTGTCTTCAGGGAGCTTATTCAGACGGGGAGAGTCCATCAGGCAGAGTGATCTGAATATTTATTTCAAATCCATATTCAAAATCCCATAAAGATTTTGTGCTCTGTTTCATTTTAGATACAAAATGGCAGTGGGAATCAAAAGCATTGGTGCCATGTATTTAGGCTTCATCTTTGTAATTGTAGAAAAAGTCATTTATTCCTTGACCCATGGAGCAATTTGGGATAACCTTGGAGAATAATTCATGTCTTTCTTCATTCTTTGGAAAGTAGCAACATTAATGGTAGAAAGCACTCTGATTATTTTGAGCAAAGTCATTATTAAATTCTGTTATGAGATTCGAAACTGTAGAATTTGATGTTCCTCAGGAAAGATGTTTCTCTAGGAAGGTGATTCTGGAGAGCACTTCGTCCCAGAGGACCAACTTTAAGGAACAGCCGCTAGAAGGCTTTCCTGTGTTTGCATTGTGATTCATAAATAGTTCTGAGAAATCTATCATAAACCAGAAGATGCAACTTGAATTTAAATGGCACTATTTCTTAGTAGCTCATTTTTTTCCCCACACAGAAGCACAGGACTGGAGCCAGTCTCTTCCCCTGAAGACAGATCTTTGTGCACTCCCCAGGTGAGACTTGCCCTCTTCCTGATATGCTTTCCAGACAAGGAAAATCTACTACCACTTTTGCCTAATGTTTTAAAATCCAAATTTTAAGAAATGTGGGGGCCGGGCTGGCTCCGTGGCTTAACAGGCTAATCCTCTGCCTTGCGGCAACAGCACACTGTGTTCTAGTCCCGGTTGGGGCGCCGGATTCTATCCCAGTTGCCCCTCTTCCAGGCCAGCTCTCTGCTATGGCCCGGGAGTGCAGTGGAGGATGGCCCAAGTCCTTGGGCCCTGCACCCCATGGGAGACCAGGAGAAGCACCTGGCTCCTGGCTTCGGATCAGCGCGATGCGCCTGCCGCAGCGCGCCAGCCGCAGCAGCCATTGGAGGGTGAACCAATGGCAAAAAGGAAGACCTTTCTCTCTGTCTCTCTCTCTCACTGTCCACTCTGCCTGTCAAAAAAAAAAAAAAAAAAAAAAGAAAGAAAAGAAAAAAAGAAAGAAAAAGAAAAAGAAATGTGGGGGCCGGTACAGTGGTATAATAGGTTCATCTTCTGCCTGCAGCGCCGACATCCCATATAGTTGCTGGTTCTACTCCTGGCTGCTCCTCTTCAAATCCAGCTCTCTGCTGTGGCCTGGGAAGGCAGTAGAGGATGACCCAAGTACCTGGGCTCCTGCCGCCCATATGGGAGACCTGGATGGGGTTCTTGGCTTCTGGTTTCCACTAAGCCCTGGCCACTGCAGCCATTTGGGGGAGTGAAACAGCAAATGGAAGACTCTCTCTCTCTCTCTCTCTCTCTGCCTTTCAAATAAATAGCAGGGAACTAGATCAGAAATGAAGCAGCTAGGACTTGAAATGGTGTTCCAATTTGGGATGCCAGCATCACAGGTGGTGGCTTAATCTGTTGCACCACAACGCTGACCCCAGGTTGTAATTTTTAACACTTTAGGAGTCTTGTTTTTCTCTGAGCTTTATGTCGAATCTCAAAAGTAATAAAATAATAGGGGCTCTTCATGGGAGTTTCAAGTCTTCCACCGTTTTAAGCAGTAAGGACTTTGGTCAATGAATGGGAGGCAAAAATCTCCCTTGGATAAGGAATCACAGAGTTGCTTTGAAGTTATTTGTGACTCAATTTACTTATTTCCTCAAGTGGTAGTTTAGAGGGAAATTCAAATGGGAAGGCAATATACCCATAAAAAAGGCAAATACAAATTTACAATATAATTTATGTATACTGTTAAATTCTCAAATGTAAGAATAGATGCGGTGAGCAGGAGGGGAGACTGGCATGTGGCACAGCAGGTTAAGCCACCACTTGCAGCACCTGCATTCCATATCTGAGCAGTGTTCTGAGTCCTGGCTGCTCAGCTTTCTCTCAAGTTCTCTGCTACCATGCCTAGGAATGATGATGGTCCAATTACTTGTGTCCTTGCCAGCCATGCGGGAGACCAAGATGAAGTTTCAGGCTTCTGGCATTGATCTGACCCAGCCCCAACTGTTGTGGCCATTTGGGGAGTGAACCAATGGATGCAAGACTTCTCTCTCTCTCTCTCTCTCTCTGTCTCTGTCTCTTTCTCTCTCTGGTTCTGTTGCTCTGTGTTTCAAATAAATAAATAAATCTTTTTAAAAACATAGATTGGGATTTTCTTTTTTTTTTTTAAGTTTCGATGAAATGTAAAGGATGTTAAATTTTTATAGAATATTCTAAATGGTAGTCACAGCTTTGCCTTTGGAAGTTACAAAACGTAAGTTTTTCTTAAAATAGGCAAATCGAATTACTTCAACACCCCCCAAATTTTCTTGACCTAATAAAACACTTTAATACAGAAAAATGTAGCTTGTTACTTTACAAAAATATATCAGTTTGTTAACTCAGTGCACCACTCAGAACCCTGGAAGCTCATGTGATAAATGAGGGGACTCCAAAAAAGTTCATGGAACATGGAATTAAAAGAAGTTTATTTTGGTGCAAAAAATTTTTGGAATTTCATGCATAGTTTTTCCATAACATGCATTTTTCATCAACTTTTTGAAGGCCCTTCTTGTATTTCATAAAAAATATATAAATAGACTAAATATAAATGTATAATTGTATATTTTAAATATATAGTAACAAATATAGTTATGTCTATGAAAGGCCATACTCATTACTATTAAATATCAAGGCTTGCCATCATGAATTAGCAGTTTGGTTGCTTGCTTCAGCCAAGATTTTACGTGATTAAAATAACTAGCTATACATACATTCAGTTTACCCAGCTACTTCTGCAAGTGAATTTTTCTTTGAAACTTGGTTAATTTCTTTAGCTACTACTAATACAGTAAAGGGAATCTTTCCAAGCTCAGGATCAAGCAGCAAAACCCTTAATTTGAATTTATAGACTTCTGAGACAATCTGCAGTACCACTCAACTGTCCAAGCAATTTATTTTAATTAATATGATTTGTTCAATGTATTTAAGTGGGAGAGTTATATCCCAACAAATGGGACAACTAAGAATGCTAACTAACATTTTAAATAGTTATGGCTTAGGGAAAACATAATGAGAACACAGCCATCAGTAGTAATGGACTCTGAACATTTCTATTATCAGGGAATCATCCATATCTCCATAGAGACTTCATTTCCATCAGTGCATTTTTTAAAAAATGTAGGAGTGTAGACAGAAGGCCAAGGTCAAGCTGTTGGCCAGCATTAGAGCTGAGGTAGAAAAGTACCCTTTATGAAGAGAAGTGTCAGAACTACTATAAACTACCAGAATCATGTTGATGATTTCTCTCTGAGTAATGTGTAATTTACTGAGTAAAAAGAAATGTGTTTTTTGATATATCTGGAAATTTTCATGGATCATACTCTATATATACTTGGTATCTATTCCATATATTAACTATTATGTTAAAAGTAGGTCAAAGTGTTCACTGAATGCTCTGATTTGGGCATTGTGGGAGTTTGGAGCAAATTATTATTATTATAACAATTCATACTTTTTGGCAATTCAATGTGCCAGGCACTGTTCTAAGTACTTTGCATATATTAATTGTGCAAAGCAAAACAATATGAAGCAATACTGTTCTTCCTCTAAAAATGATGAAAATCACAATCCCTTTTTCATTAAGACGGAAAGGATTTGAAATTTATAACGCTAAAATTGTCAAAAATTTAGGATGCTTTTACCAACCTGTATATAGCCAATACCAAGTTGTTTTGGCAACACAACTTTCTCAAGGTCAACCATTCATGAAACACTGAGTGAAAGTACCATTTAGAAACACTTGGAAGTGGCCACCAAAGAAGGAGGTACTTTTTTCTAAAGGGAGGAGAGAACTTGCAGAGCTTATGGCCTTGTTGAGCTACTGGATGCAAAAGGCTTCCACAGCCAAGGCAGCTCACGTCAAGATCCTTGGGTGATCACTGATGTCATGTATAAGAGTGCTATTTGTTAAATAAACAACAAGAGTCACTGTGCACTAGCTTCCCATGCAGGACCTCTCTCCACAAAGAGTTGTATCGTGAGACTAAATAGTAAAACTTGTTCTCAAGAATCACTTCCTTTTTTGTGTATTAGAAGAAGGGTATTATTATGTCTCATAAGTTACAGTCATGTCTAAGAGCTCACAAAAGATGTATCATCCTTGGGTTCTTCTTTAAAGACAATTCAGTTTCAAAAAGGAAAGTAGGGGGAGGAAGGAAGGGAAAAGAAGAAGGGGGGAGGGAGGGAAGCAAAAACACCTTCCAGAAGCAGTAACAAAGAATAGTCCTTGTTTAGACTGTTGAGGAACAGTTCTCTTAGGTTTTTTTACTTCTTTCTTTCTTTCTTTCTTTCTTTCTCTCTCTCTCTCTCTCTCTCTCTCTCTGTTTCTCTCCCTCCCTTCTTTCTCCCTCCCTTCCTCCTTCCTTCCTTTCTTCCTTTTTCCTTTTCTTTCAGGGACCAAACAGGAGAGGGGAGAGGAAGAAGGAGGAGTGGGTGGGAAGAATTACTATGTTCCTAATATTGTATTTATGAGGTACATACAAATAAATTAAAAAAAAAAAAAAAGAAAACTTGGTCCACCACCTGGAGAGCCTGTTCGGAACTGCCTGCTTAATCTTATGGAAACTGATACTCAGAGAATTATACCTGTATGAAGTCACAGGTCAACCTAAGACTTGAACTCAGGACTCTAAATTACTTATCTGAAATTCACTGTCATTATGCTATACTAGCCACTATAAGAGATTGATTCCCCTAAGGCTTAGGATTAGGACTATCATTGTTGTATTAAGCCTTTTTACTGTAATGTTAATTTAAAATACATTATCTCAAAAACTAAAAAATAAAGGAAAAAAGGAGAGGAAGGAGGGTAGGAGAGAGACAGGGGAAGGAGGGAGGAAGGAAGAGACTATCATTATGTTCTTAGAAATGTCTACAAAGCACATTGAATCTATTAAAAACTAATTAAAATTAAAATAAAGATAAAAAATAGAAAAAATCTGGAAAGCAGATTATACAGTGGAATTTCAGAATATACAACTATTGGCTGGCTACTGATTTACTGTAAAAGTCTCATAAGTCTACAGTTTAGTTATTCATGACTACAATAATAAAAATTTACTCCAATATTCAGCGGCTTGAAACAATAAGCATTTATTATATCACACAATCTTCGAGTGGCTATATTAGTTTTGGTTCAGAGTCTGTCTTAAATTGCAGTCAAATGGTCCACCTTTTTGCCCTTCCAAGCAATAAGGATATACAGATTATTTGGATTAGAAGATTATCAGTATTCAAATAAGTGATTGTTTCTAGAACCTACTTTGATTTACTAATTGAAATTATTACTTCTATGGATCCACTATTATGATCTGTTTTCAATGCTCAATTGCAATGGTCTTTGTTAGAAAGTGTATAAAATTTTAGGCCCAGATTAGAATCCCACATGATTTATTTACTTAAATAAATAACTTTATATAGGCCTCTTTTTTTATGCACAAATAGCTATCACAATACCTAATTTAGAGGTCATTGTGAAAATTAAGCTAATTTAGGAAAATCTCTTAGCACTGTGTTTTTACATAAGTAATAATCCATAAATGGTATTATTATTATTGTTCCTCAAAATACCTTGCTTTCTAGACACAGAGCTATTATTTATAAATGAAATAATATATAATTTATAAATGAAATGTAATTCTAAAATGATTTTTTAAAAAACTATTTTTAATAAAAAAGATTAAAGATGTGTGAAAAAATTAGCAGCACTTCTATATACTGCTGTTTCTTTCTTTCTTTCTTTCTTTCTTTCTTTCTTTCTTTCTTTCTTTTTTTTTTTTTTTTTTTTGACAGATAGAGTTAGGCAGTGAGAGAGAGAGAGAGACAGAGAGAAACATCTTCCTTCCATTGATTCACCCTCTAAATGGCCACCACGGCCAGCACTGCGCCGATCCGAAGCCAGGAGCCAGGTGCTTCCTCCTGGTCTCCCACGCGGGTGCAGGTGCCCAAGTACTTGGGCCATCCTCAACTGCCTTCCCGGGCCACAGCAGAGAGCTGGACTGGAAGAGGAGCAACTGGGACTAGAACCCAGCACCCATATGGGATGCCGGCACCGCAGGCAGAGGATTAACCAAGTGAGCCATGGCACCGGCCCTATACTGCTGTTTCAGATATCAGGGCAATTACAGGCAACTAAGAAAGGGCTAGCTCCTCAGAATCGTGGCTTACTACTTGCTAGTGTCCCAGTTATGATTCTTGCACAAAAAGTCATTGGAAAAGTCTTACTAGGGACAGGTTCTCATTACTCCATGACATCTGGAGCCTTAGCAGAGGAAAATTCAAAGACTGAGTAACACATTTCTATTGGGTTGGGTTGGCTATCTGAGGGATTTGCGGCTAACACTTAACATTGGTCTTTCTCTGTGGCCTGGGCTTCCTCACAGCATAGATGCCTCTGGTTATTAGGAGTTCTTACATAGTGGCTCAAGATTCCAACAGCAGTGTCTCAGTTCAGAAGATGCATTGCTTTTTATGGCCTGAAACTCACTTAACATAACTTCTGCAATACTCTTATCAGTTACAAAATAGTTGCAAATTCCTAGATTCAATGGGAGGAAAATTAGACTCCACCTCTTGATAGGGGAGTGGCAAAGTAGAACATGTGGGTTCCACTTTGCGGTTTTTGGAAAACATAATCTATCACACTTAGGGAAGGCAAAGAGAGAGCTTTGGATGCCTGGGTCAGCTCAGCACAAGAACAGTGTGGAGGCTTCCCAGACAGGCACACTTACATGCTTCCACAGCCCATCACAGCTCGCCCATTTTCAGCTTATAGCCTGGACTAACTGTATTCATCCCCTGACCTTGCAACAAGTTTTGTTGCCTTCTTCAACAGCTGCATGAAGTGTGCTCTAGAATACCTGCCAGGCTTGGTCCCTCTTTCCAAGATTCTTGGCTTGATCGTGCAGTTTTAACTTTGAGTATTTAACAGGAAATCAATACTACAACGTGGGGTTCCCAGAGGTGAATTTTATGTTTTAATAGTTATCCTTGGGGCCAGCGCTGTGGCACAGCGGGTTAACGCCCTGGCCTGAAGCACCGGCATGCCATATGGGTGCCAGTTCAAGACACAGCTGCTCCCACTTCCAATCCAGCTCTCTGCTATTGCCTGGAAAAGCGGTAGAAGACGGCCCAAGTCCTTGGGCCCCTGCACGCACGTGGGAGACCAGGAAGAAGCTCCTGGCTCCTGGCTTTGGATCGGCGCAGCTCTGGCTGTTGCAGCCAATTGGGGAATGAATCATCGGATGGAAGACCTCTCTCTCTCTCTCTCAGCCTCTCCTCGATGTGTATAACTCTGACTTTCAAATAAATAAATAAATCTTTAAAAAAAATTTATCTTTTCCACCTTTGGGAGTAGCTACTTATACATTAGAAAACAAAAACAAAACACAGAGCAAAACATGGCCAATACAGCACCAATGGTAGTCCAAGCTTTGGCAAGATCCATAAAAGTAACACCAAATCCAAAATAAACTGAAAAATCTGAGCACATTTTGCTTGCATTCTTTCCTTGTTTCTCATTTAATAAATACTTCCCAGAATGGAGTTTGCAAATCCATATATATTTAAAATGTTTACTTATTCCTTTTGGGTTCTGTGTCAATTGTGTACATTTCATAAATATAAGCATAAGATATATTTGCTAAGGAATTACATTTGTTGATGTGGCAGCCTCATGGCTTAAAGTATAAAAAATTCATACCTTGTCAATTATGAATTGCATTTCCTCCAATTGTATAGGATATGGAACTTGTTTGAGTACGAGCTAAGAATACGTGATACTATTTCAGATGTGTTTTAAAAAAAAAATCAGCCTCAGCTTGCCTTAAGAGGTCAAGTAACATCTGAAAATGGTAATCCTTTTAAGTAATAAAAAAAACTTGTTCTTTGCTCATTTATTCAGCTTTCTTCTTATTACATCCAATTACCAACCATATCTTTTAGTTGGATGAACATCAGAATAAGAAGGCAACATGAATATCCTTTAATACTTATGGATTTTTTTTTCTAATTGAAACATATGCTTCCTATGCAGAATTTGTGCAAGGACTCACTCCCACAGCTATCACCCTGGATGCTCTCTTCCTAGCCCATTACCATGTTGTGAATGAACATATCATTGGTATGGTATTTATGTTCCTTGATAGTGAAGAAAAAATTTTTCTCCCAAAAGATATGTCAAGTATCTAGCCTCTGCTTATCAGGCACCTTCCACTCCCATTGCTGAGCGGCCTGCACTACCGTTGGCCCAACTCTCACCACCAGTATTTCCTCTGAATGAAATCCCACACACACCATCAATTTAATAGTCACTGGCCCTTTGCTTTCACTTCCCAATGACCTTACCCATTATTTCTCATACCCTAACATTCTATCTTTCTCCAGTAAACAGGTATTTCTCTACACATTCTGGCCTCATTGCTGCCGGACAACTGTCTGTGAGCCTATTTTTCTCTTCAAATGCTTATATTCATTTTAACATCTGTCACCATAGATTAAGGTGTGATTGTGTCTGTCTAATAATGTTTAGTTGTTGTAGTAGGTACATCATAGTTATCACCATAAACAAAAAATTCTGACAATGACAGAGTTTTTTGGTACTAGAGAAAGACAAGTGCACACTAGCATCTTTTCATGGCTCCTCACACAATGACTTGGTATCGTGAAAGAAGGCCTTATTACTTTAGAGAACCTCCTTCCTCACCCTCACAGCCCCACAGCTTTGCTCTGTATTGCTATAGTCTGCATTTCTCTCCCTAATTTAAATTCTAACTTCAAATGCATCCGTTAACTAACACTGAGAAACTTCCAAAAGGAGTTCACTAAGTGACCAGGCTAAGTAGCTTCCATAATCATATTAGTCAGGTTTTTGTCCCCAGAACAAACACCACTTGAGAGGAGCTTCTTAGGCAGGTTTATTTTTGCTCACAGTCTGGAGGCTCCAAAATTGAAAGGCCCCATTGATTTGGTGTCTGTTGAGGGTGGTACGTGGAAGAATTCCTGAGGAGGGAGAGTCACATGGAACCAGGAAGCAGAGAGGCCCAGGATGTACAGTCTTCCTCCATGTCCATGTGTCTCTGCATTACTGTGGCAACATGACCCAAGCCACTCATGTCCAAAGGCCCCACCGTCAGATGCCATAATTGGACCAAACCTCCACCCTTAATCCACCAACCATTAACATTAAATCATTAACTTTTAACAGAAGACTTGGGGCTTGAATGCCTACATGTGTCCTATTCAAACCATAATTAATTATGCAAATTTAAAGTGGAACAACTCATATTTTAGGGAAGTACCTAGAAAGCATTCAAAAATAAGCAACTGATATTGAGCTGTTTAGTGAACAAGTTACTCCAATTTCTTCTATCTGGCTTCCAGTTCCATTTGCTGTAATCTATAAATCTGGCCAAAATGCAGCAAGTCTAATTCAATTTATATGCATTCAACATTCAAAAGTTATCCTCCCTGATATCTAAATATTTGTGGTGAATTTCTGCTACTGTGTGGCAATTTTGCTTTTTGTGGTGAGTTCCTTCTAACGTATTACAATTTTAATTTCCATATAATATTTATTAAATTTTCTTTATTAAAACCCCACACTAGGAGAGCAGGTATAGGGGGAAGAACCACTAAATTCCTAAAGCTGTACCTATGAAATTTGTATTCATTAAATAAAAGCTTTCTTAAAAGAAAAACCCACACTGGTCTAGAAATATGCAGTAGAACCAATAATGTCTATTGACATTTAACATGTCTAACCTTGTTGTAAATTCAGTCATTAAAAACAAGGTCTTTCACAGCCTTTTAACTTATAAGCAATAGGATATACTCAAGAGAGTCTTACTAACAACTCAGAATTATCATTAAAACCTGCAAAAACCTATCACAGGCCAATTCTCTTTTAATGTTAGCTAGAAGTGAGCTATGCCCAAAGAATACTTTGGGAATATGGTGCACTAATGACCCAATGGAATAAACACTTGACCATCAAAAAGTATTGAGTTTGAAAGATTGCTTTTTTCTTAACCTCACCCTGCTTTATACAACATAAACTGCTGATACATGCTTCATCTCTAATTTCATTTTCACAAAACTTCAACCCACATCCATAGAATCCAGATTAGTTCTCTTGGTAAGTAACTGTAACATTACCAATGTTGATAGGAATTCTACATTTAAATGTATAACAGAGAAGTTACTACACAATATTCCCACTCTCAGTAAACATATAAACATACAGATAACAAAACATTGTAATATGATATTAATGATAATAATAAGCTTTATCTTTAGTTGTGCTTCAGAGATTCAGCTATGGGACAGGTGTTTACCCAATGGGTTAAGATCAGTATTGGCCGGCGCCACGGCTCAATAGGCTAATCCTCTGCCTGCAGCGCCGGCACACTGGGTTCTAGTCCCAGTTGGGGCACCAGATTCTGTCCCGGTTGCTCCTCTTCCAGGCCAGCTCTCTGCTGTGGCCCAGGAAGGCAGTGGAGGATGGCCCAAGTCCTTGGGCTCTGCACCCACATGGGAGACCAGGAGAAGCACCTGGCTCCTGGCTTTGGATCATCACGGTGCACCGGCCGCAGTGGCCACTGGGGGGTGAACAAATGGGAAAAAAAAGGAAGACCTTTCTGTCTCTCTCACTGTCCACTCTGCCTGTCAAAAAAAAACTCAGTATTTTTTTCAATAAGTTTATAGTTTTCTATAAATGAATCTTGTATATTTTTGTTATGGTAATTTCTAAAAATTTTATAATATGTATGGTGCTATCATTTATTGACTTTTTCTGTACTATCTCTCTCTCTCTCTTTTTAAGGATTTATGTATTTATTTGAGAGGTAGTTATATACAGAGAGAGGGAAAAACAGAGAGAAAGTTCTTCTATCCACTGGTTCACTCCCCAAATGGCCACAACAGCCAGAGCTGAGCCAATCCAAAGCCAGGAGCCAGGAGCTTCTTCTAGGTCTCCCACAAGGGTGCAGGGTCTCAAGCACTTGGGCCATCTTCCACTGCTTTCCCAGGCCATAGCAGAGAGCTGGATCAGAAGGGGAGCAGGTGGGACACGAACTGGCACCCATAACGGATGCTGGTACCACAGGCTTAGTCCACTACACCACAGTGCCAGCTCCTCCCCATTCTATCTCTTAGGTTTCTTATTGGATTATTGATATTTTTCAATGCTTTGCTTGTATTTGATAGCCTTATTGATTTCATTTGAGAGTATTTTACCTGGAACTTTGGATTTTCTAAGAAACATCCTCTGCAATTTCTAACCTTTCCCCCTTTTCTTTCTACCAGTTAGCCTATTATTTCTGATTGGTTTCTTATTGAGCTAGCCGGTAGTACTAGAATAATGTGAAATAAGTACAAGATTGAGAATTCTGTCCTCCTTTGATTTTTTTTTTATGTTTGAAAGTCAGAATACCACAACACACACACACACACACACGGTGGAGGGGAGGGGAGACAGAGAGAGAAATCTTCCATTTGCTGGTTCACTCCCCAAACACCAACAACAGTAAGGGCAGGGCTGGGTCAGACCAAAGCCAGGAGCTAGGAACTTGATCTATGTGGGTAGCAGGGACCCAAGTATTTTGAGTCATCATCTGATGCTTCCAGGGTATGTGTAGGCAGGAAGCTGGATAAGATGAGGTGGGACTTGATCCCAGGCACTCCAATATGAGATGGGGTATTCTAAGCAGTAGCTTAACTTGTTGTACTACAATGCCTGGCCCTGTCCTCTTTTTGATTTTAATGAGAGTTCTTGTTTTACTCTTTTATGTGATGTGATGCATCTTCTTAGATACATTTTTTATGAGAAAAAATATCCTTCTTTGATTTTCTTCCTCTAAGATTTTCTTAGGAATGGAACTTTTTTTAGTTCTTAATTTTTATTTTTTCAGTTATCTAGACTCTGGCTTTAATTTTTTATAGAAGAACATATGGTGCTATATTTTTTGAATTCTTGAATAACTGAGAATTCTGCTACTATCACACACAAGCAACATCTAGGAAGGAAAACAATGGTTAGGTTATAAGTTTTCTCTTTAAAATATTATAGACACATAAAAATGCAAAATGGCTCAAATGTAAATGCAAAATGACAGTTCATTAAGATATTAAGTATACATCTACCACATAATCCAGCTATCCCATTTCCAATTATATATTTATGAGAAATGGAGATTTATATTCACAAAGAGCCTGTAAGAACTTCACTCAAAATAAACAAACATTGCAAACAAACCAGATATCCTTAAACAATTCCATACACTGGGGCCGGCGCCATGGCTCACTTGGCTAATGCTCCGCCTGCAGCGCCGGCACCCTGGGTTCTAGTCCCAGTTGGGGCACCGAGTACTAGTCCCAGTTGCTCCTCTTCCAGTCCAGCTCTCTGCTGTGGCCCAGGAGGACAGCGGAGGATGGCCCAAGTGCTTAGGTCCCTGCACCCGCATGGGAGACCAGGAAGAAGCACCTGGCTCCTGGCTTCGGATCGGCGCAGCGCTGGCCGTGGCGGCCATTAGGAGAGTGAACCAACAGAAGGAAGACCTTTCTCTCTGTCTCTCTCTCACTGTCTATAACTCTCTCTCTTTCTCTCTCTCTCACTGTCTAACTCTGCCTTTCAAAAAAAAAAAAAAAAAAAAACACACAACAATTCCATACACTGGAATACCACTCAGCTCAAAAAGGGACAAACTGTTGATTCAATCACATGAGACTTTTAAATGCATTTTCCTAAATGAAAGAAGAGTTCAATGGCTATAAGTTGTGTGATTCCATCTGACATGATGCTCTTTAAAAAGCAGAAGTATAGATAAGGAGACAGATCACTGGTTGTCAGCAGTTGGTGATGTTGGTAGAGATTGTCCATAAAAGGATAATTCACGTTATTGGGGGGTGACAGAATTGTTTTGTAGTGAACTGTAGTTGAGGGCACATGACTGAATATGCTTCTAAAAGCATATAAAACTTGTACACACACAGACTGTATTTAATTGGGGCTGGCGCTGTAGCACAGTAATTTAAGCCTCCACCTGTGGTGCTGGCATCCCATATGGGCACCCGTTCATGTCCTGACTTCTCCTCTCCCAATACAGCCCTCTGATATGGCTTGGGAGAGCAGCAGAAGATGGCCCAACTCCTCGGGCCTCTGTACCTGCATAGTGGACCAGAAGAAGCTCCTGAGTTTGGATCAGCCCAGCTCTGGCCATTGTTGCCATTTGGGGATTGAACAAGTGGCTGGAAGATTTCTCTCTGTAGCTCTACCTCTCAGATAAATATTCTGATGTATACTTGAAGGCCAAAGATCAAAGGGGCTGTTCACAAACACCTTCTGTGGGATTCTGATGGGCGTGGACACATCAGTTAACATCTGCACATATAGTTCATCACTCTACCTAGTCTAAGAGGTAAGAAGCTGTACTGGTTGCAATGAGCACAACCAGTACCTAGATCTTGGTTTCTAGTAGAAGAAATAGGACCTCTCTGGGGAAACAGCTAAATCTAGGGGCTGAAGTCGGAAAAATACATTTATGAGCCTGGAGCATCTGAATGAGGAAGTCAAAGAAAGAAAGAAAGAAAAAGAGACAAAGAAAGAAGGTAGGAGTCTATCAGAAGAGCTTAAGAGTCACTCGGGAGAAGTTACTAATTGTCAAAGTTGGAACAATGTAAGCTTAAAAATTATAGCATTGGATTATAACCACATAATAAAATAAATACCCAAGAATACATACTAATAGAAATTAATGAATAAATGGAGAAATGCTAACTCTCCCTTAAATAATCATTCTAATGAATAAACGTGGAGGAACAGAAGTCATCATTGAAACACCACAGTGACAACTAGCACACCGTGGATGCCAGGATGTGGTGAGAGTGTATGCAGAAATAAGATGTTTGCACAGAATCAAACTATCTTCCCCCAAATATTTCATAATCATAAGGACAAAACATTAATCTTAAAGTCGAGAATTTGAATAAACTCTAGTTTATCCAAGTGATCAAGGGCAGTATCACCTGTCACAAGGCATGTGAATTGAGAAGGGCACATCAGCTCTGTGTTTCTTTCCCAATAATGTGGAACCTTAGCCAATCATGAGAAAGCACCGTACAAACCCACACTGGAGCACACTCTATGAAACAGCTGAGCAGTACCCTCCAGAAGTGTCAAAGTCGTGAAAAACAGAAGCCGTCACAGACTGGGACAGACTAAAGAGACATGATAGCTGCATGTAGTGTGGGGTCCTGGAAAAGCAGAACGACATTGATGGAGAGACTGATGACGTCTGTGCGTGTTCTGTACTTTGGTTAATAGTGCGTTGACAACCAAGGTTAATGTCTTAGCTTTGATAACTCTTTTTTTGGTTCTGTAAGAGGTTAACACATGGGAATGCTGGGTGAAGGGCATGTGGGAATGTACGTCCTATTTTTTGCCATTTTTCTGTCAGTTAATTTAGAAAAGATGGTGCTAAACAATGCTATGGATGTTGTATGCAGCACCAAATGGCTTCAGAGAGGGTTAAGACCTGCCTAACTTTTGTCCCTTTTGAGGTAACTTGCTTTATTTTCCATCTGAATGGATGCGTTAAGTAGATTTCCCAGGTGAAGTAGGTCTTACCTATTGTTAATTAGATTTTTCCTGTGATTTTACCTTCCTGTAAACTCCAGCAAACTTTGACAAGCATCACTGGATTTTTGTTACTCATCTTCAAAGTAGAAAAGTATTACTTGGTCACTTCCACTATCATGTGTTTCAAGGAAAACTACTGACAACAGGTTTACTGATAGATTATTTTCAGAGTTCTGAGGTTTTTTAAAAATCATTTTACCATTTTTACAATTATTCTACTAGGTGCTTTGAAGAGTTTTACTAAAGGCTGCTATGTAGAGGTCACTTAAAATCAGAAGCTACCTATCCAACATGTATTTTTGAATTACCAAGATATTTCCTTTGAGAATATTTTTTGCAGTGTGAGTATTATATCTGAAATGCCTATTCAGCAAAAGCAGAAAAGAGAATGAGTTGTACTACTATATATTTCAAGGACAATTAAAGCAAGGGATTTGGTCTTTCTCCACAATAAGAATCATGAAGTTAGACAGTGGCCTGGAAACCAGTGAAGCTGATTGCAAAATGAATATTTAAAAGCCCTTCTGATTTAATGCGCTCTTGTTTCCATCCCCTTTATTCTTTACAAAGACAAAGAGTCCTCTGTAAATATTGCTTTAAGGATTATCAGGCTTCAATTTTCAAATTCATCCAAAGGCCATAATTTAAACCATAATATTGGCTTTGCAAATGTAAACAGTGATTGAACCACTTTCCTTTAGCTAATAGGAATGCCAATGAAATTAGAGTCAATTAAATAATTGCTTTATTAACCTAATGTATTACTGCTGTAAGGCATGCCATGGCACATCCAGCCAGGGGCATAGCTGGGAGAGGATGGAACTACATCAAGGTAAAGAGAATGGCGACTTCATCCACAGGGAAGAGTAAAACACTGAAATTTTGATGCATCAATTTCAGATTTTATAGTGTGGCCATGTCTGAAGATGGAGAGATACTCGGGAATTTTTAAAGGTTTTTCATTTGATTCAAAGGATACTTAGTGTGGGACAAATTATGTCTCCAGTTAAGATTTAATTTGGCTTTTCTCATCCCTCTGCCTTCTGGACACCAGCTGCAGGGAACTGCCTTTGTGCAGTCTACACTTGATGTGCATCTCTTCAGGACTCTGCACAGGGCAGTCAGGAGGTCTGAATGCCCCGTCAGCAGGTACAGCCCTCTTTAGGACTGGACTCCTGTCCTGGGGTCTGGACTCATCTTCACTATGCTCCTTGATCCTGCCCTTCAGGAAGACCTGCAGCTCCTCCTGCAGCCTCTGCGGACTCAGTCCACACTCAGCTATTCGTGCCAGGGAAGAGCTGATTATTTCCAGTGAATTATTCATGTTCCAGGACATGACTTAAATCTCCCTTCTTCTGCCAAGTTTTCTCCCATCCACTGTCTTCAGTCTTTTCTCCTGTATCTCTCAGGCACTTATTCCATTTTCCCCTTTATGATGATTCAAAGGTATGTGATCTTTTAGTTCTAATATCACACACTTTGAGAGGGTATGTACAATTCCTTTTTAAGTTTTTGGGTCTCCTACCATACTGTCCTCTCCCTTTTTGACTTAATCTCAATAGCTTCAGAAGCTAGTCATTTACCTGGTAATACTGCTCAGCACATATTTGGGGAAGGAATAAGTAGATAAGCAGAAAGCACAAAGGTGCCTCCGAGAAGGTGGAGAACAGGTTCTTAGTAGTTGTGGCCTTTTTGGTGGCCCACCTCCCACCCTACTTGATCCCAGGCGATCTTTTCACTTGAGCACAAGAGGACAAGGAGCAGAGTTCGTAGTTTTTCTTTTTTCCTGGCCCAAGGTCAAACTGCGCCAGAAGTACAGCCAGAGTTGTCTTCTTTGGGAAGCTGTTATTGATGCTGGAACACAACAGAAAAATATAGTTGGTCCCTGCCCCAGGTCACTTGACACAGAGCTCCTAAAATCCTTGTAATTTTTTTGAGTGACAGGAAACAACTTTTGTTATAATATTTGGTTTTAGTCCCTGAGTCCTGACAAAGAGCTTCTAGAAACTTCTAAGATAGAAGTCATGAGTGTCTTCTTGCAGGCTAATGAGATGACCAGAACTGGGGTCCTTAGATACCTGCAGGATGGGGCTGTTTACCAGAAAGATCAAGTCATGATGGGGAGGGTTGTGGGGGAAGAAATTTAGCTAATTACCAATGGCCAATGATTTGATCGATCATGCCCACATAACAGAGCCTCTATAAAATCCTTCATGGCATGGTTCTTTCCTCCATAAAAGTCCTCAACAACAGGGAGCTGCTGGGCTGGTGAATGCATCAGCTCCTGGAAAGGTGGTGCACCCCAGCTCCATGGAGGCCAAAGCTCTTGTGCTCAGGACCTGTCTAGACCTCATCCTGCACACTTCCTCATCTGGCTTCTCACTTACATCCTTTATTCTAGACTGCTAAACATGAGTTATCTGTTTCCTGAGTTCTGTGAGCCCTTCTAGCAAATTATCGAACCCAAGGGGATTGTGGAAATCCCAGATTTGCAGCCAAGTAGGATAGACATATGGGTCACCTGAGGACCTACTACCTGTGACTGGCATCTGAAGTGAGGGAAGTCTTAGGGGACAGAGCCTTTAGCCTGTGGGATCAGCACTAACTCTGTGTAGTTAGCACTGGAATTCAATTAAGTTGCAGGGTGGACAATTAGTGTCAGAGAACTGCTTGGTGTGGAAACTCTAAACATGTGGTATCAGAAGTTTTGTGAGTAGAGAAACAATTTTCCTAGTGAAGTGAAGGGTAGAAGGGAAGAAGGGACTGTTGGCTTGTTCAACACTTAGTGCTCTTTTTAGAATACAGGAAATGAAAGAACTTTCAGGTTTATAAAACTGTAATGACCCCATCTGTGGCCACCCAAAATTTTTACTGTTTTGCTTTTCAACTTCCAACAATTGGATTCATGAATATTTGTCCATCGTTTCTACCATACTTGGCTTTATTTGGTAATAATTCACCTATTGGACATTTACTGAACACTTAGAGCCCAGCATCATGCTGACTAGTTGGAATACAAGGATGCCCAAGATAGTCACTGTGCTCAAGAAGTTCTTTCACTATTTTCCTAGAATTACCCACACCTGGGAAAGGCCAACTTTCTCACCCTCTCATATGTGGCTTCTCTTCTGCTTTCTAAACCACTTAACTACACACACACACACACACCTCACATTCTTCCATCACATCAGAATATTTTGTCTGCTTTATGTTCTCTGTCTAAAAGGATGCCTCAGCCTGCATTTTCTCCATGTTGAATAAAAATCTCCTATTTTCTATAAATGCAAATATTAAGAAATTTATGTGTAGATTTTGTACTATTCTAATATAAACTGTATTAAAGAGGAGTCACATCCTTATTTTAAAATGCTAAAATGAGGGATCTTCCAAAACCTCCTGAAAATTTCAACATTTAAAAAATGTTTGGCATCTAAATAAAATTAGAATTCTGCAATTCCATGAGCTTTTTGAAGTAGCTTTGTATTTCGTATTCTTCCAAGGCTGAGGACATGGTATAATTAACTGCACAGGGCTCTGAGGATTCTGAAGAATACTGATCGGTCAATATCAAAAGAATATGAAATTTCATTGACAAATACATGGATGGATTGAAATGCTTCTCTCTGAGTTTGTAAGGAAGTCATATATTGAGCTTTTCTCTCCTATTGACTCCACTTGCTGTTAGATACCCACCACAGGTTTCACCTACAGCTACTGGGTCAAATGCCAAGACCGTTCCTTCATTTAAGTTTTTCTCAAATTCTAAATCCGTATAAGGACTGCCTCTGTACTCTGGTCTTGTTTCAGTAATTAATAGTCAGTACACTCTTGTTGAGGAGATGAACTTGGGAAGGTGGAGTTATCAAGTTCCCACACCTTTTTGCCCTTGCCCCCTTCTCTCTGTGCTCCCATATCTCTGTCTCTCAATGGTAACCAGTGCCATGGTAACCACCTGCTTGGCTAGCTACTCACAAGTCTGATATGTAATGGTTTGGATCTGGGCCACTAATGTCTGTAAACCTCTAAAAGCAACTGGTGGGGAGGGGCATGGTTAGGTGCAGCTCTCAGTGGGTGTGGCCACTTGTGGATGGATATGAATACACATATGTGACTATATGTGGCAATGTGTGGATGTATGTAGATGTCCCTGTGTGTGTGTCTGACTATTGCCATGGACACAAAGGCAGGTATCTATAGTGCCCCACTACTGTCAGGGGCAAGTGGTTGTTCCTTGTGATTTCTCACCACCACTGTGAGTAAAGGACTTAAACCCACAAACAGCCCTGAGTTGTTCTCTGGCCTGTCGGAATCGGGATCTGCTTGTTCTGGGTCCTAAACCCTCTCCATTCACCATAGTAGGCTTGCCAATCCCTAGGGTATGGAATGCATGTTCTGGAAAAGCAGAGGTAGATCAGGATCTATAAAAACTGGAAGCACCAGCGTATTATGATTTCTTTTTTTTATTATTTTTTTATTTTTTTTTATTTTATTTTATTTTATTTTATTTTTTTATTTTTGACAGGCAGAGTGGACAGTGAGAGAGAGAGAGAGACAGAGAGAAAGGTCTTCCTTTGCCGTTGGTTCACCCTCTAATGGCCGCCGCGGTAGCGCGCTGCGGCCAGCACACCGCGCTGTTCCGATGGCAGGAGCCAGGTGCTTATCCTGGTCTCCCATGTGGTGCAGAGCCCAAACACTTGGGCCATCCTCCACTGCACTCACTGGCCACAGCAGAGAGCTGGCCTGGAAGAGGGGCAACCGGGACAGGATCGGTGCCCCGACCGGGACTAGAACCCGGTGTGCCGGCGCCGCAAGGCGGAGGATTAGCCTGTTGAGCCACGGCGCCGGCCATTTTTTTTAATTTTTGACAGGCAGAGTGGATAGTGAGAGAGAGACAGAGAGAAAGGTCTTCCTTTTTGCCATTGGTTCACCCTCCAATGGCCGCTGCGGCCAGCGCATCTCGCTGATCCGAAGCCAGGAGCCAGGTGCTTCCCCTGGTCTCCCATGCGGGTGCAGGGCCCAAGCACTTGGGCCATCCTCCACTGCCTTCCCGGGCCATAGCAGAGAGATGGCCTGGAAGAGGGGCAACCGGGATAGAATCCGGCACCCCAACCGGGACTAGAACCCAGTGTGCCGGCACCGCAAGGTGGAGGATTAGCCTGTTAAGCCACGGCGCTGGCCAACGTATTATGATTTCTAAAATGGGGGGAATCCAAACCACCTGCTCAGGACACTGTTATAGAAAGGGGCATAGGGTTTAAAATTAGAAAACATGAACTTCAGTCACACCATTCGCCAGCAAATCAATCTCTGTGCAGCTCACTTTTCTAATATAGAACATGGATATAATAATAGTAGTAGTAACTAGCTTGTAATATTACTTGGAAGATTAAATGATATGATTAAATGAGGGGTTATACAGCACCATACTAATGCAGTACATAATCCCTTACTTGAAACCATTTTCAAAACTGGGTCATTTCCCAAAATTTGGGCTTTTTCAGATTTTAGAAAGGTAATAACAATGCATACTTTATTAAGTAACCTTTGCAGTGGAGTCTAGGGAAGTACTCTGTAATCAAACAGATTAATACATCTGCAGCAGAACATACAAGCATTCATCTTAAGTGGGATAAATTGACTTTAAACTTATAAAAAGACTTCAGTGTAAGAGTTTCATGTATTCAGAATTGTAATTAAGGTCTTATGAACTATTTTATTTGCATATAAATTTAGTTCCATTTTAATTTTAGAGGAACTCCACATAACTTTTAATGGCTAGGATTAGTTACAGAATTATATAGTATAGCAACGATGATTAATACTTTTCTTTGTATTGCTTTATTTCCTTCCTGGTGTACCTATGCCAATATTTATTGATCTTCATAAAAAATGAATAGTATTTCCATTGGGAAGAAATAAAGAGGTAAGAAGAGATTTTCAGAGAATGAATGGCAGTGATCCTGATGTAAGCAAGACATGAGTGAAGGCAAGTGTCATCTGTAGATGTTTGATTATGCCACTAGACCCAGGAGGAGTTCTTGGCTCCTGGCTTCAGCCTTACCTAGCCCTCACCATGTGGCCATTGGGAGTTAACCACTAAGTGGATCATCTGTTTGTCTCTCTGTTTGTCCCTCTCTCTCAGTAATTATGCCTTTCAAATAAATAAATAAATAAGTTTTAAAAAAAAAAGATGTGGGGCCGGCGCCGTGCCACACTAGGTTAATCCTCCGCCTGTGTTGCCGACATCCCATATGGGGATTGGCTCTATTCCTGGCAGCTCCTCTTCCAGTCCAGCTCTCTGCTGTGGCCTGGGAGTGCAGTGGAGGATGGCTCAAGTGCTTGGGCCCCTGCACCTGATTGGGAGACCAAGAGGAAGCACCTGGCTCCTGGCTTTGGATTGGCGCAGTGCCGTAGCGGCCATTTGGGGGGTGAACCAATAGAAGGAAGACCATTCTCTCTGTCTCTCTCTCTCACTGTCTGTAACTCTGTCAAATAAATAAAATAAAATCTTAAAAATAAAAGATGTGATTTCTGCCTTTTAGGGAGCACACAGTCCCCCTTAGAGATAAAAGGAATGTGTGTAAAAATGGAAGAGCTATTGAAAACATGGCATTCTCCATTTATGAGACATTGTTGTGGACAAGGTCAGGGCTGTCAGGGAGTGTTTGGGAAGGAGGTGGGACAGGAAGGATGCCTTCAGTTTGGGAAGAGAATGGATGAGTGAGCAGCAACTGAGGTGAACCTGGGTGAAGACTCTGCACAGGAGCAAAGGGAGGGACTTCGGAAAGTTTGTGAAAAAAGGAATTAAAAGGTAAGTTCATGTTGGTACAAAGAATTTTCTGTGGTATTTTTAGCTCCTTCAGGTTCAGATGAGCAGAACAACTATGAAATTAGAGATGGTGGAACGTGTAGTCTACTGGATGGAGGGGGGAAAAAGATGGAAAACAAAGAAATCTGAGAGCAGGGAGTTATCTTTTAAAAAGCAAATTCCAGGGCCTAAAATCCTTATTCTACACTGATAATTTATCCAGCCATGATTAACGTTTAGAAATGATGGTGACTCCCACATCACCACAACATTCTCAAGCATCAAAGAAAATGAGCTCAATGTATGTGCAATAGACTGAATGATTGTGTTCCCTTCTCCTCCAGATCCATGTATTGAAAGCCTAACCCCTTAAATGTGGTGGTATTAGAAGGGGGGACCTTTGCGAGACAATCGGGCCATGGGGTGGAGCCCTCATGAGTGAGATCAGTGGCTTTATCAAAGTGACCTCTTAGTGCCCTGGTGTCTTTCCACCACGTAAGGAGACAATGGGAAGTTGGTAGTTTGCAGCCCGGGAGAGGATTCTCCTCGTCGTGCTGATGCCCTGCTTGGACATCAGCCTCCAGAACTGTGAGATGCAAGTGTGCATTTTTTCAGCCATCAAGTTTATGGCATTCTGTAATGGCAGCCTGAATGAAGACAGCACACCAGGAAAATAAGAATACCGTGGTAAGATAACTATAGAGATCTTTAAGCAAGAATTGAAAAAAAAGCCTGAAGGGTTAACCAGAATTAACTTAGGATTATTTAGAAAATGCAATTAATTAGAATAGGCTATTCCACAGCATGCAGGGGGATTTCAGAACCTGGAAGGGGAACAGACATTGAGGTGTTTAATCTCCGAGTATTCAGAACATTCTTTGATAACAAGTTCATATCTAATTGTCAGAAAATTCTTCCTTCTACCAATATCTCTAACTCATTAGTAAAAATAAGCTTTCTAATGCATCTTTGCATTCAGTAACACCCCCCAATTCTGCCTCCAGATTACCACTGATCTGCTTTTGTCATTACATTTTTGATTTTTCTAGAATTTCATGTTAGTGGGATCATAGAGGATATATATAGTCTTTTGTCTTTGGTTATTCCACGTACCACATTTTTGAGAATAATTCATGTTTTAGTTATGAATATTTTGCTACTTTTAATTACTGAATAGTATTCATAGCAGGGATATACCACAATGTTTTTATTCATTGAACAGTTGGGTCGCTTACCAACAAAACAAGAAGCATGCTGCTGTGAACATCTGCAACCACTTTTTTGTGGACATGTATGTTTACTTCACTTGGGTAAAATATTTATGAGTGGAAAATTTCTGGGTTCTATCATATAATATATATATATATTTATTTGACAGGTAGAGTTATAGACAGTGAGAGAGACAGAATATATATATATATATGTATATATATATATGTTTTTTAAATACATCTTTAGTTTTATGGAGTACTGTCAGATTAATTTCCAAAGTGGCTGTACTATTTTCATTCCAACCAGCATTGTATGGAAGGTCTAGTTATCCACTCCTTATCAACACTTACCACGGATGATCATCTTAATTTTAGCTATTCTTGTAGACATGTAGCCATGTCTTACTGAGATTGAAATTTACATTTTCCTGATAACTAGTGATATTGAATTGTTACCTGTGTTTATTGATCATTTGTATGTTATCTATTGTGAATTGTCTGTTTAAATCTGAGTTGTCTTCTTATTGAGTTCTAAGAATTCTTTACATAGTCTGTAAGTCTTTTCTCAGAAATGTTCATGAAGATTTTCTTGAAACCTTGAAATGCTTCTTTGATATTACTATGTCTTTTGGGAGAGAGAAGTTTATAAACTGATGAAACTCCATATTAAACTCATTTCCTCTTTTGTATTTTTGCTTTCTGTGCCTTGTTTAAGAAATGTTTGCCTAACCTAGTATCAGAAAGGTTTTATTTTTGTGTTTTCTTCAGAATTCTAGTAGTGTGGGCTTTAAGATTTATTTTTAGTGAATTTTTTGGAAGGTAAGGATCAAGATTCATATTTTTCCCCATTTACATATTCAGTAGTTTCAGCACCATTTGATGAAAAGACATTTTTCTCCTTCCTTGAATTACCTTAGCACCTTGTCAAAAAATAAATTAATCATGTAAGCATGGATCTATTTCTGGACTTTTATTAAGATACATTTTCAATATATCAATTCTTATGACAATATTATGTGGGTATAATTACTGTAGCTTTATAGTAAGCCTTCAAATTGGGTAATATTGCTCCTCCAACTTTGTCCAACTCTTTCAAAAATTGTTTTGGCTCTTGTTTTTGTGTGTGTGCTATTTGAACATGCTTTGGCTCTTCATGCAGGGCATTTTTTGTTTTTGAGGAATTTATTAATACATTAGATTATCAGGGTCACCACAAAAGCATGATATTGACTACAACACAATTCTTATGTTAATGTGATAGTAATACAAAGAGAACAGATTCAATGTAGTTCATAGATACAATTCTAAGAATATAATGATACTTCCCTTTCACCCTCCTCCCTCTTTCTTGTCCTTCCTTCCTTTTTTAATTTTTGAGAAAATGTATTTTTAGTTTATATTATAGTGGTTCTTGTGAATCATTTATTGATGTAAACTTTAAAACCGTCTTGTAAGTTTCTTCAAAGAATATGTGGATTTTTATTGGGATTGCAAGAATTTGTAGAACAATTTTGGGAGAACTGTCATTGTAAAATATTGAATCATCAATCCATGAACATGGTGTGTCCCCCATTTATTTACTTACTTTATTCTCTGTTTGCAATGTTTTATAGTTTTAAGTATTCATATCTTACAAATCCTTTGTTATATTTATTCTTGAAGGTTTTTATGCTATTTCAAATGTGGTTTTAAAGTATTTTGTTGCTTATCTTTTGCTGCTATATAGAAATACAAGTTTTTATATTGGCATTATATCCTATAATCTTGCTAAATTTCTTAATTAGATTCAATAGCTACTTTGTAGATTCTTTAGTGTGTTCCACCTACACAATCATGTCATCTGCAAATAAGGACAGGTTTACTTCTCCCTTTTCAATTTGCATGCTTCTTATTTCCTTTGTTTGCCTTATTACACTGATGAGGACATCCAGTCATTCAATATCAAATATAAGTGATGGGAGAAGATATGCTTGCCTTATGCTGCATTTTTTTTCTTTCTCTCTTTTTTTTTTTTTTTTTTTTTACAGGCAGAGTGGATAGTGAGAGAGAGAGACAGAGAGAAAGGTCTTCCTTTGCCGTTGGTTCACCCTCCAATGGCCGCCGCGGCCAGCGCGTTGCGGCCGGCACACTGCACTGATCCGAAGGCAGGAGCCAGGTGCTTATCATTTTTTAAAATATTTATTTGAAAGGCAGAGTTACAGAGAAGCAGAGGCAGAGAGAGAGAGAGAGAGAGACAGAGAGAGAGAGAAATCTTCTATCCCCTGGTTCACTCCCAGATGGCCACAACGCCTAGAGCTGCACCAATCCAAATGAAGCCAGGAGCCAGGAGCTTTTTCCAGGTCTCCCATGTGGGTGCAGGGGACCAAGAACTTGGGCCATCTTCCACTGCTTTCCCAGGCCATAACAGAGAGCCGGATCTGAAGTGGAGCAGCCAGGTCTCAAACCAGCGCCCATATGGGATGCCGGCACTTCAGGTGGTAGCTTTACCTGCTACGCAACAGCGTTGGCCCCAATGCTGCATTTTTTAGTGTGATGTTAGCCATAGGGTTTTCATAGGTGCCCCTAATCAAGTAGAATACACTCTTTTTTATCCCTAGTTTTCTGAGAATTTTTTTTTCTTTTTCAGTCATGGGATGGTTTTGTCAAATGTTTTTCTACATCTATTGCAATAACCATATGGTTTTTCTCCTATACTCATTTGCTATGGTGCATTTCACTGATTAATTTTCAGGCACATGAAAATAATTTGGCCCAAACTGGAATGAGAAGGGTAGAACATATGAAGATAGAATATAATAATAGCATCATTAAAAATGGAAAATAAAAACATGTGTCATAATATTACTTGCTTAATGTACCCTTAAAAAAAACAGTAGAAACACACCAAATGCTAACTATCTGACTTAGTATGGGTAGGAATAGTATCAATTCAAAGGAGAGGGGTGGATATCTAAGGTTTTCTTGTCTTTTCTAACTCAGATTTTCTTCTACTTATTGTTTGTATTCATTTATGGTCATTTTGACAGTACATTAAAAAGTTGATAACTGAATATTAAATTCCACTAGATAAAAAAATTTCAAATCATTTGCCTAAAGTCAGAATTTCTTTCTATAGAAAAAAAGTTTATTTTCAAGTAATTGTTTATATGTGGTTATGTAGGAAAATTGAATTTCTTGTTAAGAGTTTTACCAGTGACTCCATCTCTTTTATAATAAATAAAATATTTCTATGATTAAATTTAACTATAATATTGGGTTGATGCTTGATGCATTTGGTTCTATGGAAGTTAAATTTAATTCTAGACAGGAAACATTTGTGTGAATAGGCACCACAATAGGGACAGCACCAGGCACCCATCCCCACAAAAGCTGAACACAAAATGAAACAATTCATCATGCAGAAAAATAGCTTCCATAAAAATACAGTTTCCTGAAAGGTAAATTATAAAAGTATGCATTTGCCCAATCACTTTAAATACCATAATTATACAGGCTGCTCATCAAAAGACTTTTAAGTCTCATGAAAATCATAAAACAATTGTAATTAAATCCATATTTAAATTAAGTTTTTCTAACTAACCTACATGGTACTTTAAATCAAACCAAAAAAAAAGTTGTATAAAAGATTCCATTAATTCTAAGTTTTTCTAAGAATTAAAGCCTAATTACTCTATGATTAAGTTCCCCCAAATGTAATCGTCCATGGCTCTATTCAGAATTCCCCTTCTGCACCCCAGATGCCGGTGGAGAGCTGCGGCCTGTCTTTGACACCAGCAAATCTATTCATCTGAAATCAGCACACTGTGGAAACTTCACCTCCGCCCCCACAGGGGAGGCAAGCAGCAAGGCCAAACAAAGCCCTGTATTTTGTACCAGATAAACATCCTCGCATCTGCAGCTCCCTATCTGATTAAATGGATGCTGTTCATCAAAATCCATCCCCAGAGCAGGCTTTGGGAACAATGGCCATTTCCAAGATTCCCAAGTCTCTGGGAAAAGATGCACAAGAGGATAGTAAGATTTGCAGCTAACAGAGAAAGAGAACCGGGCCGTCTGGGGATGGCCCTGCAGCAGTTCCTTCTAACTCTGTGCGACTCTTCTTTCTTACTTAGCTACTTGAAATGTTTTTCATTTTTATTAGTTCAGCTTCCCACGGGAAAGAAAATAAAAAAGCTCTGTGACATCGCTGCCTCTTGCGTGTTCTCTGAAACTAATTAACCCTATGAAGGTATTAGGGCAGGATCATTTTTCCTATGACATCACACAAGGTGAAGGTCACTTCTGTAATATTCTTGGCTTCATTCATGTGGTGCCTATCCCACAAATATAATTTATTGTAATTTCCCCAGTGCCCTGATAGCCAAGTGATTAGTTATTATGGTACATAAAAAGTTCAGACGTATCACATATGCTTTATAGCCTCTATTTCTGATCATCTAATTTTCTTTTATGGTAAAAAGAAATTTACCATTTATGTTTTGTAGACTTATTTTGAGGAAATGACTAAACTATCTTTTCATATGGGTACTTGCTAAATGCAAGGTGTCTGGAAACTGACGCATCCGATGATTGGGACATTAGGGCCGTTCTTAACCCAGTGAACAAGAACTTCTGTTAAGAAGTTCTGCCTGTGCTGGTGCAGAATATCTGTCTGGTATCAGGGCCGAGCTACCTGCCGTGTACCTCACAGACATCCATGAAGACATGATGTTTCCAACTAGTTGGAGCTGAGGGTAGGATCCCAGACAGCAAGACCTCCTTCCCCTCTGATACACCTGCCAGCAAGGCTCTCTCTAACTCACTGCCACAGAAACTTCCCCCAGACTTTCAGATGTGGAATCAACTTCCTCTGCTTTAAGAAACGGGATTTTTGGAATTATTACCCGTCAGTTCCCAGGGCAGAGGTTGGTGTTGTGGTGTTGTGGTGCTTCACATGAAGCAGCCACCTGTGATACTGGATCCCATACGAGCTCCAGGTCAAGTCCTGATTGCTCTATTTAGGATCCTGCAGAAGCACCTGGGAAAGTGGTGGAAGATGGCCCAAGTGTTTGGGCCCCTGACACCTAAGTGGGTGTCCTGGATGGAGTTCCAGGCTCCTGGATTCAAATTGGCCCAGCTCTGGCTATTGTGGCTATATGGAGAATGAACCCATGATGGAAGATCTCTGTCTCTCTCTCTCCATTGCTGTGCCTTTCAAATAAATAAATAGCTCTTTAAAAATAAAATAAATTCCCATTGCAAAGTTCCTTCTCCCTCTCCATTACACGTCACTATGGTATTTTCATTTGTGTTGTGGTTTAATTGTGTTACACAAGTGCGAAGTGTAGTTGATTATATTACAATGGCTTCCACTCTAAAATCAGCTTCCCCCCCCCCCACCCCCGGTGATTTGAAGGATTCCCCTGAAAGGTGGCATCCACACACACCATCACCATAGAGAAGAGCAGGTCTCAAAGAGGAAATCTGGGGCTGGTGCCATGGCTCACTTGGTTAATCCTCTGCCTGCAGCGCCAGCATCCCATATGAGCACCAGGTTCTAGTCCCAGTTGCTCCTCTTCCAGTCCAGCTCTCTGCTGTGGCCTGGGAAGACAGTGGAGGAAAGCCCAAGTGCTTGGTCCCCTGTACCCACATGGGAGGCCGGGAGGAAGCACCTGGCTCCTGGCATATTTCACTGAGCATAAAGGTCTCCAATTTCATCCATTTTGTTGCAAAAGACAGGATTTCATTCTTTTTTATGGCTGAGTAGTATTCCAACACACACACACAGACACACACACACACACATATATATATATACCACATTTTCTTTACTCAGTTATCATTTGATGGAAATCTGGGTTGATGCCATATCTTAGCTATTGTGAACTGAGCTACTATTTATTTATTTATTTATTTGACAGGCAGAGTGGACAGTGAGAGAGAGAGAGACAGAGAGAAAGGTCTTCCTTTTTGCCGTTGGTTCACCCTCCAATGGCCACTGCGGCCGGCTCACCGCGCTGATCCGAAGGCAGGAGCCAGGTGCTTATTCTGGTCTCCCATGGGGTGCAGGGCCCAAGCACTTGGGCCATCCTCCACTGCACTCCAGGGGCATAGCAGAGAGCTGGCCTGGAAGAGGGGCAACTAGGACAGAATCCGGCACCCTGACCGGGACTAGAACCTGGGGTGCCGGCGCCGCTAGGCGGAGGATTAGCCTGTTGAACCATGGCGCCGGCCTCTGAGCTACTATTAACATGGGGATGTACAAATAATTCTTCATATATTGATTTCATTTCCTTTGGATATATTTCCAAAAGTAGGATGGCTGGGTTATACGGTAGATGTATGTTCAGATTTCTGAGGAATCTCCATATTGCCTTCTATAATGGTTGTACTAGTTTACATTCTCTCCAACAGTGCATAAAGGAACCTATTTCCCCACATCCATGCCAGGCTTTGTTATTTTTTGATTTTTGGAAGATAGCCATTCTACCTGGGATGAGGTGAAATCTCACTGTGGTTTTTATTTGCACCTAACCTAACCCTAACCCTGATGGCTAGTGAGCCTGAGCATTTTCTATGTCTCTGTTGGTCATTTGTACTTCATGCCTGTTCATGTCCTTTGACCAATTTTTTTAAATGGGATTGTTTTGTTGTTGTTGAGTTTCTTGAACTCTTTATATATACTGGATATTAATCCTTTATTAGATGCACAGTTGGGAAATATTTTCTCCCATTCTACCGGTTGGCTCTTCACTTTGTTGAGTGTTTCCTTTGCTGTATAGTAGCTTCTAAGGTTAATGTAATCCCATTTATCTATTTTTGCTTTTATTGCCCATGCTTCTGGGATTTTATTCAAGAAGTCTTTGCATAGGCCAATGTCTTGTGTTGTTTCCCCTATGTTTTCTTCTTAGGCTTAGATCCTTGATCCTTTGTGAGCTGATATGTATATAGGGTGTAAAGTAGGGGTCTCATTCATACTTCTGTATGCAGAGATCCAACTTTCCAAACACCATCTGCTGAACAGACTGTCTTTTCCCCAGGGAGTGATTTTAGTTTATTTACCTAAGTTCAGTTGATTGTAGATGTGTGGATTACTTTCTGGGTTCCCTATTCTGTATTATAAGTCAGTGTAGATACATGTGCCAGTACCAGGCTGTTTTGATTATAACTGCCCTGTATATGTCTTGAAATCTGTTATTGTGATATCTCTGGATTTTGATTTCATTGTTCAAGATTGCTTTAACTATTTGGGGTCTCCATATGAAATTTTTGGATCATTTTTCTTGGTCTGAGAAGAATGTCCTTGCTATTTTGATTTGGATCACATTGAATCTGGAAATTGAATTGGGTAGTATGGACATTTGGATGATATTAATTTGTCAAACAGGGGCAAGGTATAGTTCCTTAAAGAAGCTGCCTTCCTTGGGGTTGGCACTGTGGTGGCATCTCATATGGGAACCAGTTCAAGTCCTGGCTGCTCCACTTCCAATATAGTTCCCTGTTAATGCACCTGGGAAAGCAGCAGAGGATGGCCAAGTCCTTGGGTCCCTGCACCCACATGTAAAACCTGAAAGAAGTTCCTGGTTCCTGGCTTCAGCTGGCCATTTGGGGAATGAACCAATGGATGGAAGATATCTCTCTCCCTCTCTCCCTCTTTCCCTCTCTCCCTCTCTCCTTCTCCCTCTCCCTCTGTCTCCTTCCCTCTCTGTAATTCTGCCTTTCCAATAAAGAAACAATAATCTTGAAAATAAAAGAAAAATGCCTTTATGAGAACAGTTTGTCAGGATTTTTAAAGCAAAGGCAAGGGGGCACATCCAGGATGTAGAAAAGTGAGAATGGGAGGATCTGTGCTCCAGCAACACAGATCTTCATTGAACACTGTGATTGGCTTCTTGCAGTTTTTCTTGTCTGTGGTGGTCTGGCCCATCTAAATGCAATATCACAAGATGAGCCTTCCTGGAACATCCTCTGAAAAATAGGCTCATGGAGAAAACTGTTTCAGAGTCTCTGCCCATGTTCCTGTGCCCCACTCTTGCCTAACTCCTACGCTCTTGGTTCCACAAGGATGGTCCCCTCATCCTGTGCCTCGCTGTGAAGAGGGAGGACTTGACAGGAGCTGGCTGTGTCATGGAGGCCTCTCCCTGCTGCCCCCTGTCATGTGTAAAATCAAATAGCACCAGTGGTCCCTGGTGATCTGGATGTTATATTGAGCCACACAGCTAACAATAATGCCTGTTAAGTATTAGGTATTTGTTAAACACATTGCATGCATTGCTTCTTAATTCTCATATACATGAAAAAGTACTTTTCCCTGAGAGGTCCTGAGAAGATAAATAATTAGTCCAGGGTTACACAGCTAGCCAAAGGCTGAGGTGGGATTGAACCCAGACAGTCTGGCTCTGTGATCCATTCTCTCAACTATTATGTATACTGCAGTCTCCATTCTTTGTTCTCTGTGATTTACCTATTATGCATACTGCTCTTTCAATTCTGTATTCTGTGATTATTTATTAGAAAACTTATATTGTATTTAAAATGAGCCAGGCATTTTAAGTACATCAAATTCATTTGGTTCTCACAACAACCCTATGAGATATGTACTATTATTACTATTTCCATTTTTCAGACTAGAAAATTGAGACAGAGAGGTTAACCTGCAAAAGTTATGAAGCTAGTAAATGAGATTTAATGTGTCCCTCAGGTAGCCCTTAACTATGAATGAAGGCTGTGGGGACATAAATACCTCAGCTCCCTCACTTCCAGGCCACGTGAATTCTGAGGTGTGAATTTTACACTGTTTCCCAGCTTCCTAAATGGATGAAGCCTCATTTTCCCTTTGGGAAGCTAGATTACTGATGCCCACTTCAATGGATGCCTTCTTTCACTGGTAGCCACTCTACTTCCCTGCTGACATACCTGCACTTTCCATATAATTCCAGCATTTAGTCCTTATGTCCAACCAAACCAACAACCATAGCAATGCACACTAACTATTCAAATACTAAAATCAGTGCAGTTTCCTTTTGTTTAGAGTTGTCTTTCTGGTGATTTCTGATCCACTTCTCTTCATTTCTGCTTTGTTTTCTATTGCTGAACCTTTTGGTATGATGTCCATTTTGTTCTTATGGGATCAGGCAAAGGGAAAATGGAAAATACTGGAGGGGTGAGTTGGGGCGTGTTAATTCAGGTGGGGAGACAATAGTCCAAATAAAGCAGAGAACTAAATTCATGACTGCTGACTTGCACACTGGGTGAAGTTAAACTTTGCAATCTAGGATTTATCCTAATTTTTGCCAAAACAAAGCAACATAAACCAACCAAACCAATCCTCAAAAGAAAAAACTATTCCAGTACAACCATTGTCTCCTGTGTCTACTCCTTGTCTTCCTGCTCCATTCTATATAAGCTTCCCTTTTCCTTGACTTGTTCTCTTGCATTATCTTTCCTTCCTAGAGAACCCATGGTTGTCACTACTCAAAGCTCCTAGTTCTCTAGAAATACAGAATCTGAGCATGTATCTCAGGACCTTAAGTGATTATTTCCATTGATTTTCTAGAGAAAATTGTTTTTATTAACCTCTTGTAATATATCTGCATAAAAATCTTTTGTGCCACCATCGTATGTAACATATGAGGGTATGAAGGTGACCCTGGGAATCCTTGGTAGTACCAGGGCAGGAAGCAGCAGCCCCTCTGGGAAGATGCTTCTCCTTCCTAAAATGCAGTGGTACCTCAGTGCCCCAGCCTTGTCCTTAGCCTTGCCTGCAGTGGCCTAACCACTTTATAGCCAAGCTTAAAAGCCACTTGGGTTGCATCTTCTGCAGCTGAAATGTGACTGTAAGGCTTATAGAGATGAGGAGAGACGGAGGAGACAAAGAAGAGCAAAATCACAAGGGTGTGTGCAGATGACTAGCTGTCCTGCCCTCTATGCCTACAGTTGAGGGGGGTGATCACAGGGAGAGGGAGAATGTGACTGTGGGTATTGTGTACTTGTGCTGGGTGTCACAAGTCCATATTACTGTGCTTAAGAGAATGGCTTAGGTGACCTCTACCAATGTCAGGGAGCTGGCTAGAGGCAGCAGGCACATCTGCAATGTCTTCAGCTTCCGGCTGCAGAGGCTGCTGCACCAGAAAACCAGATCAAACAGCTGCTAGGGCCGATGGTACTGTGAATTCCTGAGTAGACCTGTCCATATACTTCAGTTGCTGCCACTTTACCTCTCTCTATTGCACCCTGCACCCCTAGCCAACCTGGGAAAGAGCCCCAGCCCCAGCAGTGAAGCCAGAATTTCACCTGAATCTCTGTGGCAAATAGCACTGTGGATTTTGTAGGTGAACTTTGCAGTTAACCAGTGCGGCACTTGCTCCAGCTGACCTGATGAGCCACAGATATGCCTGGAGATGGTACTCCTGACTAACGGGGTCTATTGCCACTGACTGCTCTCTCTCAGTGCCTTTTGCTCTGAGATGCTGATCTTCAATTCAGAGCCCTGTGGGTGGCATTTTACTATCATTCCTGCAATACTGGTGCTATGGTTTGGTTTTTGTAGAACTGTCTGTATCAGTCCATCAGGTGATCAAGGGCTCTAGTTTTAACAATGGTGTCCATCTGTATACATAGAGAGACATGTAAATATTCTTTATTCTGAATGGAACTATAGAAACAGAGAAATATAACATTACCTGTCATTTTCATGACCAGTGCTTGCAATCGAGTGCATAAATGCTTCAGTTTACAGAAATGGCTAGACCTTCTTGAACCCTCCCAGTGATTAATTAGAAAGCCTGTCTTACAGATTTTTCTCTCAGGTGTAGTAACCTTGTAGCCCTTACCATTAAGAACCAATAAATAAATGCTTGGTTAAGCATAAACAGGGTGATAGGCAGTGAGAGAGTGATGATCTTAGTTTTTATGCAATATGCTCACTCTGTCATTTTACCTTGGAGGACAAAATAATATACACACCAGAAAGTTGCAAAAGTACAGTGGGCAATTTGTTATTAGCTATTTAAAAAGTGTTAACAGCCCTCACTATGACTGATCATCTTTGTGATTATACCATGATTAATTTTAAGAAATAAAAATTCATGACTTCAGAAAAGCCTTTCCACTCTGCAATTAACTGAGGCTCTTTGCCAGTGAAAGGCATCTAGTGGGTGGGTGATCACGTTTCAATTCATTCTTAAGAAAAAGAATGAATTAGATCACTAAACAACTACTCACAATCAAATGGAAGACTGCCCATTTAACAGATACTTCAGCATCTGATTTGCACAGATATTGCAAACTACCCATCATGTTTAAACACAGCTCCTCATCCTCTTCCCACATATTTTATGCTAATGAACCTAGGTAACTGCTGATTCTTCCCGCCTGTCATCCTATCTTCTTAGATAAGCTTTGACAAATAATATGTCAAGCTGGGAGCTTTTACAATCTTGAAACGATATCATAATCTTTAAAATTTCAATTTCATTTAAATAAAAAGTAAAATTAACCCCACTATTACTCTGCAAACAAAAATCTCACAAACATCACAGTATACTTAGAAAAAAAAATCAGTCACATTGGATGAATATAAACAAATATTTGGGTAGATAACCAAAACTGCGAAAAACTGACTCAACTTAAAAGGATCTTTAGAGCAATTAATAAATTATTTTATGAACACCTAAGCTGCACTATATGAGGCAAATGATTCACTTTTGTTGGTGCAATGTAGGTTACCGAAACCTGAGAAATTTGTACTCTTTTTTTTTTTTTTTAAGATTTATTTATTTGAGAGGCAGAGTTAGAGAGGCAGAGGCAAAGAGAGAAAAGGTCTTCCCATCTGCTGGTTCACTCCCCAAATGGCCGCACAGCAGGAGATGGGCCAATGTAAAGCCAAGAGCCAGGAGCTTCTTCTGGGTCTCCCACATGGGCACAGGGGCCCAAGGACTTGGGCCATCTTCTACTGCTGTCCCAGGCCATAGCAGAGAGCTGGTTCGGAAGAGGAGCAGCTGGGACTAGAACTGGCACCCATATGGGATGCCGGCACTTCAGGCCAGGGCATTAACCCAGTGCACCACAGCGCCGGCCCCTCAAGTCACTTTCTAATTGGCTGCTGTCAGTACTTAAAAGAGCATCTCTTGCTCTCTTGAGAACAGATCATAAAAGATGTGCTAACCCATTCCTCCTACCACTTCTCTTTTTATTCACCCTTCAACGGTTGATGTGTGTCTTTGCGTGTGTGTGTGCATATGTGTGTTTACATTCTCAGGATTTATAACATCTGACCATCATTCCCATGATTTTTTATTATTGAGTATTTTTACAGACTATTTTATTTTGACTCAGCTCTTGCTGATAACAATTATCATGGATATTATAATCCCTAACCTCTTACCTACTTGAGAATGATCTCTTTATATTTTGCATCATATTTTCTTGGAACTTTTTAGCCATGAACCCACTGTTCTCTGACATTTTGACATTATGTATTGCTTCAAAAAAGTTTAAGACATAGCAGGTTTGCCCCTTTTACAAAATGCTTTCTCAGCTAGTACGCCCATACAATTTTAATCCTATCCAGAAAGTATATTTGTATATGTTTTGGCATTGATGATTTTGTATTGTATTTTTCTCATATATAAATGGTTCTTCAAATATAATGATCAAATCTTCAGGAAAGTTATCTTAGTATTTTTTTAAAATTTTTTGGCTGCATTTTTCAGAAACTGTAATTTTGCCATTGTTGGATCCCTTGTGTCTGTACCATATCAGCTTCTCTATAATATTTCTCACGAGGGTCTTTTTCTTAATTTGGTTTGTGAGATTTATCCTCCCTGTCTTTATTTGTCAATTCTCATTTCCAGAACTTTGTTTTCAGGAGTTGATACTCTACTTTTTATTGCCTTTAACAGAGCTTCATGTCTGTAATGACTTCCGGTTTCTCCTCCATTTCTTTCCTGACATTTCCAGCTCAGATTTGATCTTCTATCATTTCATTATTTCACTTTTAAAGCCCCTTTTTTGGATAGTTTTCTAGAAGCCATGTGTCTGTCATTCCTTTCAGACTCTGGAGAATTTTTAGAACTTCCTGTGTTTCTCCACGCCAGTTCTCTTCAGATAGGCACAGCTTCTTCATCTGCCCTTTGACCACACTCTCCTACTTCAGGATTCCTGCACAGATCACAGGTGACTGCCTTGTGGTGTTAGGGCAGGGAGGATAACTTCTGAACGTCAGGTTGGCTTCTGTTTGCTTATTCATGTTCTGCGGCTTCTTAGAAGAAGCCACCTGAGCTGGTGCCGCGGCTCAATAGGCTAATCCTCTGCCTGCGGCACCGGCACCCCGGGTTCTAGTCCCAGTCGGGGCGCCAGATTCTGTCCTGGTTGCTCGTCTTCCAGGCCAGCTCTCTGCTGTGGCCCTGGAGTGCAGTGGAGGATGGCCCAAGTCCTTGGGCCCTGCACCAGCATGGGAGACCAGGAGAAGCACCTGGCCCCTGCCTTCAGATCAGCGCGGTGTGCTGGCCGCAGCAGTCACTGGAGGGTGAACCAACGGAAAAGGAAGACCTTTCTCTCTGTCTCTCTCACTGTCCACTCTGCCTGTCAAAATAAAATAAAAGAAGCCTCCCTGACATATGCTTGCTCTCATTATCTTCCTCAAGAGTTCGTCTGACTCTTGAAGCATGAATATCACAAGGTCAGCACTGAGAAGTTTTCATTCAATGCCCAAATACTCCTCCCTCACCAAAACTCACACCAGGATCTCTTTCCACAGCTTTCCCTTTCTCAGGGCTCGTCCATCCCTCTCCTTCAGTCTCCACACAAAGTCTCATTACCCGACACCAAGCATTTGTAGACTAACCTCTCCCTCCCTGGATCCCCAAGTGAAAAGGGCTTTAGGGATTATCCACCTCTGGAATGGGGCAAGTAGCAGAGCATCAAATCAGCTCTACAGAAAAATAACACACTGCTGTTCATTTTGGGTTGGAGAAATAGAAAGCCTATTTCAAAAGCACTGTCATTCTTATTTATTTTGAAATGATTGTATGTTATTATAGCAAGGGCTGGTGGGCTTTTTCTTTTTTTTACTCTCCAATTTAGAAACTGAGCCAACAATGTTCTTTTCTCCTAATTAGGTTTTAGTTATATCTAGGGGCTCCCTCAGTGCCCCCTAATATAAATAAAAATACAATATCCTACTCCGTTCTATTATAATTTTCAACGGAGTCAAAGCAACACCCACGGAGATGACTACTGAACAGCAATAGAAACATTTGTGAAATGCGTTGCTGCCAGAAAGCACTTTTCACACTGCTTCTAAAACAGCGCAAGGTGTCAGAAAGAGCTAACTTTACATATCACCTTCTTTTTAAAGCAGTGCTTTCCCAAAACCTTCAGAACATTTCCACGTATTGCCTCAGTTCCTTCTCTTCACAGCCCTGCCTGAGATTAGCTTGCATGATTTTAATTTTTCAAGTGTAATTTTCAAGTAGCCTGGGAACATTGCTCCCTTGTGTTTCTCGGGTGTCTAAGCTCACAGCAACACCACTGGTAAAGTGGCTCTAAGACAACGCCAGCCTGGGTTGAGGAGACACGCTACTTTCAAGACTGAGAAAAAGGACTGTAGTTGCCCAATCCTCCTTCTAATCTTCCCGGTACTTCTGGAGTCTAGGGGGGCTCAAGGCAAAACACTCCTTTGTCTTACAATCAGGCTGAACTTGTTCCCGAGGTTACGAAACATTCAACTATGGCTCCCATGCCTTAGGATACATTATGACCTACGATAATAGTCTTACAGCTAAACAACTGTAGCCATTGACTGTAAGTTAATAATCATACAAAGCTATATTTCAAGGCATACAGTTCCTGGTTTTATTTTTAAAAAACATGGCCATCTGAAATATTTAAAAAACAAGTGGCTTGTAGCAGCATACTGTAGTAGAGCTTTTTTTTTTCTGCATAATTAATATACTACTTATATGTTTCAGTTGAGGACTTAGAATATTAACAAATATTCTTTCAGGGAACATATCATGAATGGTGATTTTGAAAATGCAAAGCAGAATAGCATTTCACAAACTGCAGATAAGTAAAACAAACAAATAAATAAAATAGCATACTTTGTTTATTTCTGCTCATAGGGAGACCTCCTCCAAGACTCTAATGAGAATTCTGAGGGCACAGCAAGAGAGAACACTTACCACTATAAGAAACATAGAATTATAGGGCTTTGGTTTGAGTGAACTAATATCTATTCCTCAACAGTTCAATGCTACAAACATTTATTGTGCACATAGTGTGAGGCAATGAGTTAGGTGCGATGAGGTTAATGAACAGTCACACAGGACAGGAGCCTAAAGGAGTGAGCCACCAAGTAACTGAGAGACAAAGAAAGCATGGATACAGGGAAGTGCAATGGGAGGCAAGGTAGCAATGCCATGAAAGGTACAAACGAAAGGCTGGGACAGCATGGAAGCCAGAATGGGAACATCAAGCTGAGAGTTATGGAGACGGCTCCATGTAAGAGTGAACACTCATTTGACTTAATCTCTTAGGATGGGCAAGATGGGGCTGGGAGGTGGGGAAGTACTCTAGGTGAAAGGCACGACATGATGGAACGCATGGAAATGTGAACATTTCCGAGTGTTTATGAACAAATGCAGCACAGCTTGTCTAAGAGGGAGATGTATTAAGACAGTGGTGAAAAGAAGCAAGTGTTTCAACTTAAAGATGGACTAGAGCTTATTCAGGTAAGAAAAAGTCGTCTGCACATTTCGCTGTACAAGGAGAATCACTCTGGGGATCCTCTTGAAATTCTCCTTTCCAGGTCCATCTCAGAGATTTGCTGGCAGTAGATCTGAATTAGGTCTGTGCATCTGCATTTTCAATGAGCATTCTCACCCTTCTGATGTGTCTGATCCCTAGATTCATTCTGAGAAACACCCAAGTGGGACATGGAAAGTAATTTCTCTAGGATTTCAATTTTGTATTTTTAGGGAACAGAACATTTGCATGCTTTTGTTCAGTGAAAATTTGGTTAGTTCCACAAATTCTGGCTGTTTGGATTTGTTTATGCCACACAAAGCTTTTTATAACTGGAAACAGATAATGAGTTCTTAAAAGATCATCCTGGTAAAGTTGAGTCACATCAGCACACAGGTACACACACACACACACGCATACAAGAATGGTCCACAACTTCAAATTCTAGAAATCTCTATCCTACCAAAACCAGTGTTCAGAAAATAAACTGTGTGAGCCCAATAATTCTGCAGAGCTTGAAGCGTTGGCATTCAGAAGCAGTGTGAGACATCAAATGCTCTGCAGATCAGTAGGTCTGGATAGAAAAGAAATTTAAATAAGAGATGGATGATGCTGTGGGGTGGTAAGTGGACCTCTATGTAATCTGACCTGTCACTGTTAAGTTGGAAAGGGGTGTGCTCCAGCTCCACACATCTTCCTGCTGCTTTTACTAATTAACATGTGTAAAAGAATCTTAGGAAAAATTTCAGCAGGGGTAATGCCTCTCTTTACCCTTTTAGAATTCATTTTTTTCTTCTGAGCTGTCCTAATGGTGGCTAGAATCCTGCGGTAGGAGTCATATTCTTGATCTTTTTTTTTTTTTTTTTATAGCATTGCCACATTTTCATCCTTTTGGTGTTTCTTAATTTCAGACTCTGCATTTTGACAGCTCAACCCTGTTGATTAATGCCTTCTAGGAAGCCCTATATGGCCTGCCTGTTAGCGATCTAATTTTGTGCTGGAATGCCTGGGCTGGTATGTTGAACCGATTCACCACCCAGGTGGCTACATTTGGACTAAATGAGCTGTGAAGGGTTTCATCTTTGCCCATCACAGCCTTCCTTAGCGGAGCCCCACAGTATGCAGCCACTGCTCTGACATGATTTGTCACAACCCATCAATAGAAAATAAATTATTGCCATTCTCACTTGTCAATGGGCTTGTCTTCACTTCAGCTGGCCTAATGATTGGAAGCTCAAAGGGAACATTTCCCATCTTTGTGGAGCATGATTATGACCGAACACACTGCTTCCCTGTGCAGCTTGGCCAGTAAAAACACGTAGGGAAAGCAAATTAATTGGCTGTTTTGCGCCAGTGATTAGAACATTACACTTGAAGTCTGCAGAAACTGATATTAGGCAAGCAAGATTAGGTCGGTTCTGACTTTTATTTGCTTAGTGCAACATGATTAGCAACTGCTTCATTCAAGGTTCGTGCACTTGCTGCTGCACAGGAAAACCTTCCTGCTATAATGATGCTGCATACCTTTCAGCTGATAAGCATGTTCTAGGCAAAAATCAAAAATCTCGTTGGGAAGGAAGCAAATGAGGAGATGTAACAGGGAACTCATCAAATGGCTTTAGAGTCATTCTTATGTCTGGCACTTTTGAAAATTATATTCCTTGGAAACCTGCTCTGCAAGCTGTATTTGCAGAATGTAGAGGTGGTAATTGTGTCAGTTCAGGAGACAAAGACTAAAAGGACCCCAAGAGCAACAAGAAGTAGAAGGTGACACCTTTCAATGAACTAACTACAAATGAGCTTGCTTTGAAAGAAACAGAACTCTTCTTCATCTTGTTCTTCTTCTTCTTCTTCTTCTTCTTTTTTTTTTTACACAGCTATAGAAAGAGCAAGGAAAGCAAAAGATACAATGGCAGGGTATCAAGTCAGACCTCATAATTAAATCCCCAGTTGCAGTAGATCAAAGAGGAAATTGTACTAATAAATTAGGTCTAGGGTGTGGATTTGAATTTCCCTGTTAACAGCTTTGCCTGGTGTCTAATAACAAGATGCTTTATCTATGGGAACAATAAATAAAGACATAGGGCACAGGCAAAAGAACGTCTGACCCTTTATCCTAAACACGATAATGTTGAGGATATTGGCCATGTCTCCAAAACTAAGAAGTTTTTGTTGTTGTCCCATGTTGCCTACCCCCACTCAAGAATGAGAGGGAAACACTCTTAACAACGGTAAGTCTGAGTACCTGGTGATTGCTGCCTGTTCCTTAGTCCACAGGTGCCCCAAGAGTACAATTAAATCTTCAAATGATGTGTGGTTTAGAAACACCATTAGTGCACTTTCATGTTCATTTAGTTTATCTCAGGTTACACCTCTGCCACCCAATGGGACACCTGTGTTTTAAGAACACTAAATGCCTCGGTTGGTACCATAACTCAAATGCAATTTTGTGGACATTTTATTAAATGTCGTAATTTTCTTTGATTGCTTTCCAAATTGTCTTCTGGTGTTTGGAAATATAAGGTTCATAGACTCCTTACTCAGACTTTGGTTTCTGAAATTAAGCTCCCATGTCATCATGGCAAACTCCTTCCTTGGCCAGGTCAGTGGTCCTTGGTCTGGGAAGCACTGCTCAGAGCCTTATTCTCTCCATCCAGGGCTGTGTTTCCAGCATCCTGTATTGAAACTCACTGGATCTTTTATTTCTTCCAGGTTATTCTTGTCTTAGACTATTCAGGGAAGACTTATCTCCCATGTATTTTGTCTGCTGTCTTGAGTGTGCCCTTCTGATCTTTGCATTTTGCCTCCTTTAGTTCTTAGTTTGCAAATGCCGTTCCCTACTGGATGCCATTTGTTCATATTTGATCCAAGTGAATAATCCTTATCTTTTTGAACTCCTGAATCATATATCCAGAGATGTGACAAGGTGTTCTGTACACACACACACATACAAATGAAAATTTGTGTTTTTAGAAGCAATGTGCCCATACCTGAATAAATGGTTAGAAGTTAGGTGAGAGATTATCTGATATGTGAATAAACACCCGATGTTATTCTGCATTCACTAGCCAATGGTTGTTTTGATCTATGATCTCTATTCAAGATTGCTTTTAACACTTAAAAATATTTGTGTATGGGGTCAGCGCTGTGGTGTAGTGGGTAAGGCCGCCACTTAGAGTGCCAGCATCCCACATGGGCGCCGGTTCTAGTCTCGGCTGCTCCTCTTGCAATTCAGCTCTCTGCTATGGCCTGGGAAAGCAGTAGAGGATGGCCCAAGTCCTTGGGCCCCTGCACCCACATGGGAGACCCGGAAGAAGCTCCTGGCTCCTGCCTTCAGATCAGTGCAGTTCTGGCCGTTGCAGCCAACTGGGGATTGAACCAGCAGATGGAAGACTCCCCCCACTCCTTCTCTCTCTGTGTAACTCTGACTTTCAAGTAAATAAACAAATCTTAAAAAAAAAATGTGCATTTTTTAAAAAAGATTTATTTATTTGAAAGACAGAGTTACAGAAACAGAGGGAGAGACACACACAGAGAGAGAGAGAGAGAGAGAGAGAGAGCGAGAGCAAGAGAAAGAGAGAGAGAGATCTTCTATCCACTGGTTCACTTCTAAATTGGTTGCAATGGCCAGGGCTGGGGCAGGCAGAAGCCACATGGGTGGAAAGGGTCCAAGTACTTGGACCATCTTCTGCTGCTTTCCCAGGTGCATTAGCAGAGAGCTGGATTGGAAGTGGGACAGCTTGGACTTGAACTGGTGCTCATATGGATGTCAGCATCCAAGGTAGTGGCTTAACCCATTGTACCATGTCACCAGCCCCTATTTGCTTATGATTTAAAAAATACAGTTGTGTGACTTCATCTTGATTAGATTTAGTAAGGATTTGTAAAATATAGGTATAAGGATGTCCCACCTGAGCCTAAAAGAAGAAATTTTTCAAACATAAAATAATCTTGTGTTTTTCAAACTTTTCCAAAACAATCAAAAAATTTAATTATTTATAGTGATAATGAATACTTTATCTTATGAACTCTTATTTATATATTGTCCGTAATTAGAATTATAAAAAGTATTCCATGTCAAGACTGGGCAACAGCATCCCATAAAACAAGTGGATCAAGCATTATTATAATAAATACATGTTGGGCTGGTGCTGTGGCGCAGCAGGTTAACACCCTGGCCTGAAGCGCCAGCATCTCATATGGGCGCCGGTTTGAGACCCAGCTGCTCCACTTCCCATCCAGCTCTCTGCTATGGCCTGGGATAGCAGTAGAAGATGGCCAAGTCCTTGGGCCCCTGCACCCACATGGGAGACCGGGAAGAAGCTCCTGGCTTCTGGCTTTGGATTGGCACAGCTCTGGCCGTTGCGGCCAACTGGGGAGTGAACCATCGGATGGAAGACCTCTCTCTTTCTCTCTCTCTCTCTCTCTGTGTAACTCTGATTTTCAAATAAATAAATAAATCTTTAAAAAATAATAATAAATACATGTCTATGTGTAAGAGACAACTTTATCAAGAAACATGAAAGGTCTGAGATTTTATCTTGCTTGCAAGCTAACAAGATAGCCTGTCATGGTTTCATAATTGCTGACAGAGGGTATCAGGCTCTTAGAAGTAAATCAAAGACCTTAATTACAGCACCATAGGCACCATGAACTTCATGTTCACACTGGTTACCCTTGCTCCCCGTCCAAGTCCTACAAGAGAAATGCAGAGCGGCCCAGGTACATGATACACACACATGGGGTTTGTGTCACATCCAAGTAGCCTCAACTTTGGGAAATACAATCTTGTAAGGTGGCTAGTAGCAAACCAGCCCAACCTTTGCCTTAGAGGGAGGCATCATCTTTATTATCCTAATGGAGAAACAAATCTGATTTCTACCCTGAGGGAGTCATTGCTTCTATCTGGCCTAGATGTCTTCTATGCAAACATCCTTGAGAAGATAGTTTGGGACAAAACGCTATCAGAAAACATGGAAAACACCTTGGAGAACTATTTCAACAAAGTTATTTTTTTCTTTAAAAAAAGTTGGTTTGTTTCTTTTTAGGTTTATTTTGTTATTTATTTGAAAGGCAGACTTACAGAGAGACAGACACAGAGAGAGAGATCTTCCCATTTGCTGATTTAACCTAAAAGGTCACAACAATCCAGATTGGGCCACACTAAAAGCCAGGAGATTGGAACTATATCTGAGTCTTCTAAGTGGATAGTACAGGTCCATGTACTTGGGCCATCTTCTGATATTTTCCAAGGAAGATTAGCAGGGAGCAGGAGTTCATATGGGATGCTGGCACTGTAGGCAACAGCTTAAACCACTGCACCATGAAGTTGGCCCCTCAATAAAGTCTTAAATGACACTGTTATTAATTAATATTGTTTAGAGTGGTTCTGTGGTCCAGGTTATTGTGTAATATATATATATAATCTCATTCAATTCCATCAATAATAGCTCTATGAAATAGGGATGAATGAGGTTGGCATTGTGGCACAGTGGATTAAGCAACCACTTGCAATGCTGGCATCCCATACTGGAGTGCTGGTTCAAGTCCCTGATGCTCCATTTCCAAACAAACTTCCTGCTAATGGACTTAGGAAGACAGTAGAAGATGCTCAGGGCCCTGCCACCTATGTGGGAGACTAGGATGGAGTTTTCGTTTCTTGACTTGAGCCCAACCCAGCCCAGGCTGTTGAGGCCATCTGGGAGTGAACCATTTGATAGATCATCTCTCTCTGTGTTTCTCCCTATGCCTTTCAAATAAATAAATAAACATTAAACAAAAGAAATAGAATCAATTATCCCCTAATCAATTATCTCCTAATTTGGGTCTTACTTAGTTCTGCACTGTCACTTCCCTTCCCTTCCCTCCAGCTTTGCCTGACCAACTGCTTCCAATCCTAAAATGCCATTCCCTCTGTGAAGTCTTTGCTGTTGCTCCCATCTGGATTGAGCGTCCCTCTGCGTGTCAGGAAACAATTGTACCTCTCTGATCTCAGTACTTAACCTATTGTATTGAAACTGCCTTTCTGTTTGTCTATGCACAGTGCTTTAAACTCCAGGATGACAGGAACTGCATCAGGTTTACTGTTCTATCCAAAGTATCTAGTGTAGATTATACTCTCAATTAACATGCATATCAAATTATTAAATTTGTTTATATTGGAGAGGCAGAGGTATAGAGAGTAAAAGGGAGAGCAAGTGATGGAGAGAGAAACAGTCACACACACACACACACACACACACAGAGCTCCCATCTCCTGGTTCACTCCCCAAATACCTGCAATGCCAGGAAGCTGAAGGCAGAATCTGGGAACTCAGCCTAGGTCTCCTAGGGGGCTGTCAGGGACCAAAATACTTGAGCCCTCACCTGCTGCTTCCCAGAGCCTGCATTGGCAGGAAGCTGGAAGAGGGAGCCAGGACATAGAAGATGTGGGCATCCTAAAGGACATCTTAACTGCTAGGCCAAACGTCCAGGCCTCCAAGAATATTTTTTAGATGAATAAATGGGTATATGCAGAATGAGTGGGGAAATCAAACAGTCTCCATAGTTTTCTCTGCAGTTAGTGTGATGTATACCTTTCCCTGCCTTAGCAAGTAATTGGGGAAATATATTTGATTGGAAACAGGAAAAAAAAAAAAGTAAAAAGAAAGAGAACCATGAGGAAATCTTTCAAAATAGACTCCTATTCACTGATGCAAACCAATTAAATAAGAAAAGTTCCTTTTCATATTAGTCTTGTCTCATGTCAGCATCCTTTCCTAATGTTAGTTAGCATCACCTGAATTAGACACCTGGAGTAGGCCTTCTGGGTTTAGTTGCCCTGCGCTATCCAAAACTCTAGTGTCCCCAGAGCTTGCCCTCCCTGTGTAATTCACTTGGTCCTGGGTCATCTTTCCTTTGGCATTGATCAAATCTGATTTCTTCCTACTCCCCTTTGCCAACATAACTGTAGCTGATGCATTAATAGCTCCTGGTGGCTTAAGGAATTATTTTACCACTTAAGAGTCAAAATGTGCCAATTCAATTACAAGGTCACAGTAAGTACTTCAGTAGCTGTGACCAGCTACTTAGCTTTAACAGATCCTTCAAATCAGATTTCTTTCCCCTATATACGTAGGCAAACTGTTTTCTTTAGGTTTATGTTCTCCTAGCTTTAGCTTAGACAAAGGAAAGACCACTGAAACATTTTTGAACTATGAGTATATTCATGAAATGCAATACCTGGTCAAGAGGAAGGTAATCTAAATCAAAATATTTAAGTAGCATTACGCTCTATTATATTCCTACTCATTAAGAAATGCAACTGTCAAATAATTATAAAGGCCAAGAGAACAGAAGTGAGAGGCTCAGAGGGGTGACTTTTCAAGATGCTAGAAAGTACCAGGTGACAAGTGTTCAGGGAATCAGAAAGATGGAATGACAGTGAAGGAAATGGGGTAAAAGAACCACAGGTGGCAATCAAGAAGAGATAAGGGCAGAGTGGAAAAGAAATCTGAATTTATTACCAAAAGAGAGCAGAAGCCAATGAAGGTAGAAAGAAAAATGAAACAAAGGTGCATGGATTAGAAATGCTGGCTTGGCAGGCACATTTTCCCTACAGCAGAACAGGGGTTCATGCAAATAATGGAGCAGGGCAAAGAACAGGACAACGGTTGGTAGGTGAAGAAAAGAGATTCTGCAGGTGGCATTGACCAAACATTTGACCTTAGATTTGGTGGGAGCGTTGCAAAGAGCCAAACATTTTTAAAAACTTATAAAATGAAGTATTGAGAAAGAGTATAGTTTATGTTTTTTGTTTGGAACTATGAGTTGAAAGATGTTTGAATTTAAGTCCCCTCTACATTTACTATTGCTAGCCTCACTTAGCTAAGCAGTGTACTAAGTATTTGTATTTCTCTCCTCCCATTTTCTGTGGTATGTCTTCCTAAGACACTAGATTGGGTTATTCTAGTTAATGCTTTTTTAATATAGATTATATTTATTTAAATGAGAGGTAGAGTTACAGACAGTGAGAAGGAGAGACAAAGGTCTTCCATCTGCTGGTTCACTCCCTAAATGGCCATAATGGCTGGAGCTGAGTTGATCCAAAGCCAGGAGTTTCTTCCGGGTCTCCCAGGTGGGTGCAGAGACCCAAACACTTGGGCCATCTTCCACTGCTTTCCCAGGCTGTAAGCAGAGAGCTGGATTGGAAGAGGAGCAGCTGGGCCAAGAACCCAGGGCCCAAATGGAGTGCCAGCGCCTCAGGTGGAAGATTAACCTACTGCGCCGCAGCACCGGCCCCTGTTAATGCTTTCTTAGCTCTTAAGGGTCTCTGCCTGTGTTACTGTGTGGATTCTTTTCCTTCTCCAAAAAGTTTCTGAGGAGGGTGGCCATCACTGCTGAATATATTTTCCTGTGGTCGCAGAGATCTATTTGGCACCTTTCAGCACACAATTTTTAGTCCTCATCTAACTTGGCCTCCCTAGGTTTGAACTGATGAATGCACCTTTTTCCCTAGAATCTTTCATCCTTGGCTCCCTCACACTCTTCTCCCTTGGTTGTTCTTCTCTCTGATAAAGCCCCTTAGCTCATCTTCCACCTAACTGTAGCCCTCTTCTCTCAACTCTACAACCCTTGCTTGGCCACCTCCTCACCTTCTATCACAAGGACTCCTAAGCATCCCTGAAATTTCACATTCCAGACCTCCCTGATGAGCTGCACTTCTATGTTTGCAACCTCAGATACATTTACTGTAAGGAATTCCAGGCATTCAGATTCCTTGTCCAAAGGAGTGCTCACTATCTCATTACCCCCTTCCTCCTTCTGACCCCTCCTGCTGTCTCCTCTCTGTAATTTGGAGTATTCAGGGAAGTCAGGCTGGCTCATCCCATCTGAACGAGGCTCTCCCAACAGCTCTGCTGGTGTAGTGACCCCAACACATCAGCTTAACATTTTCCCATCAGTTTGGAATTATAGAGCAGGTGGTTCATCTGACTGTAAGTGGGCATTGTGTCTCTCTAATTGGAGGGTACAGAGAACAGAGCAAGAACATAGGAAATCGTTTGAATATGGCTTGTCCCCTCTGAGAGGTTGAAATCCGACTGCTATTGTGGCAGTGCGGTGTGGGGAGGCAGAGCCATTAAGAGGAACGAATGCCTTTCTTGATAGAGGGGGTTGTAATATAGCAAGACCAGCCCCTCTTCCTTGCCTACTTCCCCTTGTAAGTTTTCACCATGTGATAATGCGAAAGGCCCTCACCAGATGCACTCTGCTGGTCTTGGTTTTTGCAGACATAGAACCATGAGCCAAAATAAACCCCATTCTACAGATCACCCGGTCTCAGGCATCCCGTGATAGCGATAGAAAACAGACTGAGACATGGGCTTAATAAGGAAGATCGCTGTGGAAGTAAAATGGAAGACACTGAGGCTGAAACTCGGAAGTCCAGACTGAGACCCAACGTGGGCGAAGAGGGTGGAGTGGCAACAGAGAAGGCTGGTGGTCAAAGACAGCAGTAGGAGCCTGTTCCAGTCAGCTGGAGCACAGGATAGGCTTAGCTGCTGCCACGAACACTTTGTTACTTGGCTTTTCATACTGATCAGGAGGGATAAAGTGATTCACTTTTGGTGATGCTAGATATAAGGCACCTGGCTCGGTCTGCCCCAAGCAGATTAACATCACCAGCAACAGGGCTGTCTTTGGGAAGAGAGCCATTTTTTTCCGTCCCCTCATTACCCCTAATAGAAGAGTCACAAGAAGTATCTCTAAGAACCTCCTTACGCAGGAGTATTAAGAATATACAGGCCACAAGGACTAGGAAGTAGCTTGCTGATTGTTTTTATACATATCTCTAATTCTCTGCCAATGCCCTTTATTTGGTCATAGCTGAGCAATACTGAAAAATACAGAAGAAAGATTAGATTAAAATCCATATTTTAATCCTCCAGTTGCCAAATTTCCATGAATCCATGTTAATTAAATAATTCAAATCAGGCCCTCATTTACACATTTCCTCCTTAATTATTGTGATTATCTTCACTTTACAATTCTGCATCAACTGGAAATGAGTCCTATAAAACAAAAAATATTATGACATATTCATGTTGACAGAAGTAGAAAATATGAACATTTCAAAGGATTTTTTTCCTCTTTTGCTATATATACAAGTAGGAGTTGAGTATGAGGAAATTATTCAAACATTTCAAAGCTAAAATATCTCGATAAGTGAAGGAAATATTTCAAACTCAAATTAGTCATACCTTAATTTCTGTTTTATTTGGTGAGTGTAGACAGTTTACACTCATGACTTACAAGTCATAAGAAATGACTCACATGTCATTTTTATTGCCGTAAAATTGAAATAATAGGATAATGAAAGAACTTAGCAAGAGAATAAAAGGCTTCGCTCAAAAAAAAAAAAAAAAACACATTCTCAGTGCTGTCTGATTTCACAACTTTTGCTTCTAATTTAGCTGAGCGGTACTCCACAAGAGGAGCTATGAAGACTGAGGTTCCCCAGGGATTCATAGTTGCCACCAAACTGAGCAGTGAAATCCTGACGCTGCACCTGCTGCTTACACATGCAGGCTCATTAGGTCCGATGTAGCATTCCTGCTATGGTTTGAACATGGTTTGTCCTTCAGAATCATGCAAGCGTTAATCCCCCAAGTCAGACATTACTGAGATGGTACTCAGAGCTGGAACTGTGGAAAGGGATTGGATTTAATAAGGTCATGAGGGTGGAGCCCTCAGGATTGAATCCTGGTGGCTTTGTAAGAAGAGGGACAGGGATCAAGAAGAGACATGTGCGTTCCCTGTGTCTTGCCATGTGATGTTCAAGACTCCTCCAACAAGAAGGCCATCAGTCTTGAAGAGATGCAGCTAAGCGGGCCCTGTGACAGCCTGCACCATGCTATTTGGACTTCCAGCCTCCAAAACTGTACCCGGCTAAACCTCTTTATAAAAGTTAGCCTGCCTCAAGCATCTCATCACAGCAACGAATAGCTGACTAATTAGTCCACTGAAGAGTACATGAGCTATACATACCCCTGTGGTAGACAGGCCCATTATACAATGACAGTTTTTATTTAAATTTCATTATCTTAAAGCTTATTTCAAATATAGGGAATTATTAGACTAAGGTGGAAAAGATGGAACCATTTAATCTAGGAAGAACACTTTTGCTCTTCATGTATTTAGATATTACTGTGTTTTAAAAAGGGAAAACACATCTATCATGGAGATCAGGTATCCCTAGTAAACATGTACAAACTAGGAAGTACGTGATACTAAGGGAGTCATGTAAATTATAGGCATATTCACCAATAAGGCAAGAGATTTCTTTATCAAAACAAGAAACAGGTGGGAATGCTGTAAACATCTCACTGGTGGTCATTCTTTAATTCTTGGGTACGTCCACCAATAATATACAATCCTGGGGCTCACTGGTGGAGGTAGTGATATCCAGAGAACACTGAATCTATGCCATGTTTGGTTACACAATCATCATGTGGTAGCATAACCAAAAACCCTACCTAACATAAATAAGTGGATGCTCTGGGAATGGAATAATATTAGTAACTCCAAAGTTAAAGTGTTTGTGCCTACAATGGAAGCCATATTTCCACTGCAGTATTACATCAAAAAATCAAGGAAACATACAAAAAATACCCACCAAAGTATTATAGCAGTAATGACATCCCTTAGAAAATACTTGAATAAATAGCTCTGGAATCCCAAACTATTTATAGTTTTCCAGATGCAAATGCCACTTCCTACCTTTTGCTTTTGTTCATGCTTTCTTCCCTGTTCTTATGTCTTCCACCCACTTCCTACTTGTGCATCTAGAGAGTTCTGATCCGTCTGTTCTGGGCAAGCCTTGACTGACTCCCTAGGCTGGGATAGTCAGCAATCCCTCTTTACCCAACAGTACTGAAAGCAAATCTCCCGGAATCACAGTACCTGAAAGCCTTTGCCCACTATACAAGATCTGTGGGCAAGGAGAGTGCCCACTTTTTCACCTTTTATTCCCCTACCTTGGACTTTCACCCTGTGGTGAGCATTCAAGAAATGACTACTGAACAAAACCCAACCAGAATGACACAAATGTTCCAGAAGAGGTCTGAGGAGTGGAAGACTGCCAACATCCCACGGAGTGGGTCCTGTGCAACCATTACCCTGGAGTGCTTCATTCATGAGGTTACACTGTGTATCTTGCCTCTAAGCTCCAATTTGTGCTAAATTCCTATCCATGCCTAAAGACCACCATCAAATTACTTGTTACCAAGAACTTATTTCTTATTTCCCAATGGGATATTATTCCTCTGCCCTTAATCTATGGATTGTTGCTGTTCTTATGACAATCACCTTATTTGGTTTTGGGGTCTCATTATTTATCTTTTTATTTCCTATCCATTTCATGTTTTACACTGGCTATCACTAACACTTTAAATGTAAGAATGAACGTAAGCTGAATGTAGCTAACCTAAGGCAAGACAATTTTTAATTTATTAAGAATATAAGATTAAAGATTATAATTTATAATCTGAATATATTATAAAGTCACTAGATGGTAAGATGTAATAAAAAAGTTTTCTTTAAAAAATCATGAGCTATAAGAATAATCTACAAAAATATATCCAATGTTCACACTATTTAAATGCAGCAAACTTATATGCAACAACGAAACAGATCCTTTGAATCTTGATTTAGATTACATTAATTAAGAATTTGTGAGAAATAATTTTACCTAGTTCTTTTGTACCTTACACATATGGGGTGAGCCCATTTAAGAGCATAAACTATATCAAAGGTCTTTTAATATGGGAATGAAAACTATTCATAATAACCTGCTTTGAATGTTAAAGCAGACCCAGAAATGCATATGCATGAGGATGATCTACAAGTCATACACCACAGATCCATTTTTGTGATGTTTGACAAGCCCCTTCAAATTTGATTGTTTTACTAACTTTGTGATAAAAAGTTCAAGCCACATTATGAGAACTCTAATAACACATTCTCACCTGCTAAGTATTAAGTGTCAGTTTTCAATTCCATTAAGAGATGGTGCTGGTTATGCCTATTCCTCCACAGACTACCAAGGATGAGCCTGAGGGTCTGTTTGATTGGTGGTCTTGAAGCCACCATTTGACAAGTCATTCCTATTCAACCCACAAAACACCTACAGACTCTAAGGGAATGGTATGTGTTTTTATGGTGTCCTTACAGATTGCTACAAGTTCCACTCAACCATGCCTGTAGGGGCGATGTCTGTGAAATCAGACATGCTCAATGTGTGCATCAGGGCCCTCAGCTATGTCTGAGGGAAGAGGCCCTCAGCCAAGGCAAATGCAAGCTGTGTCCTTCTGAGCCACTGTCTCCACGGGACCTTGTCTCCTGAGCGACCAGCAGGAGGAAGTTTTCCTCCTGAAAACCAGGGAGTGAGACCCAGGAGGCAAGGGAAGGGGAGAACTCCGAGCCCCTGCCCATTCCCACCTTTGAGTCATCCACTCTACCACCAAAGGGCCTGAGCTCTGTTCCTTGATACTCATGCTTTCAAGATTCCCAGAACATAGGCCATCCAAGTAGACCCTGGGGACGAGGCATCCAGGTCCTTATTCTTTGGTCAGTTCCCTGTACCTTCACTTACCCTACTCCCCAGTGCACCTCATCATTTTGAGGGGTGAATTATACTTTCCCCACTTGTTAAGAACAGGTGTCAGGGATGGAAAAACAGGATGTTTGTGGCTTGTTACATATTGTATCTGAGTCCATGTTTCTCACCCTTCCATCCCTTCACCCCTGGTTCCAGGCAAAATTGTGAAATATGTAAATTTTCCTTTAAGATCTCATCTTTTTATTTCCATTTAGTCATCTCTCTGTCTTTTTGGAAATACTTTTGAATTTTATTTTAAAGGTAAAGTGATATCTATCTATGTATCTATCTATCTGAGAGAGCCTGCTTCCATTCTCTGGTTCACTCCCCAAATGGCTGCAAAAAATGGCTGGGGCTGGGCCAGGCCAAAGCAAGGAACCAAAACTCCATTCTGGTCTCCTATGTGGGTGCTAGAGACCCAAGCACTTGGGTCCTCCTCAGCTGCATTCCCAGGCACGTTACCAGGAAGCTGGATTGGAAGTGGAGCAGCTAGGACTCAAACCGGAACGGTACTCTGATACATGACATGCTGCTGTCTCGTCTGGCAGCTTAACCTGCTACTCCACAACGCCAACCTCATCTCCCTTCCATTTCCTCTCAAGCAACCCCTGGGTTACACAGGATTATTTGTCATAAAACATTTTAGGCTTGAAGGGAAACTTAATAATCACCTCTTAGAACTAGTACACAGGCCGGCGCCGCGGCTCACTAGGCTAATCCTCCGCCTTGTGGCGCCGGCACACCGGGTTCTAGACCCGGTCGGGGCACCAATCCTGTCCCGGTTGCCCCTCTTCCAGGCCAGCTCTCTGCTGTGGCCAGGGAGTGCAGTGGAGGATGGCCCAAGTCCTTGGGCACTGCACCCCATGGGAGACCAGGATAAGCACCTGGCTCCTGCCATCGGATCAGCGCTGTGCGCCGGCCACAGCGCGCTACCGCGGCGGCCATTGGAGGGTGAACCAACGGCAAAAAAAAGGAAGACCTTTCTCTCTGTCTCTCTCAGTATCCACTCTGCCTGTCAAAAAAAAAAAAAAAAAAAAAAAAAAAAAAGAACTAGTACACAGTGTCTCCTGAAATCCACTTGCCCACACAGAAAATCTACTGAATTAGCTCATCCAATAGCTGGGGTAGGGGGAGGGATTAAATGAGATTTGGGGGTGTTTCTCTCCTCTCCAGGCAATGGACAGGGGAGAAATAAATACACACACACACGCACACACACACATATTCAAGATTTATTTATTTGAAAGGCAGAGAGAGAGAGAGAGTGAGAGCGCGCTTCCATCCACTGGTTCACTGCCTAAATAGCCCATCAGCCATGGTTGGGCCAGGTGGAAGCTAGGAGCCAGGAGCTTCTTCCAGGTCTTCCACATGGGTGCGGGGTCCCAAGACTTGGGCCATCCTCTGCTGATTTCCCAGGTGCTTTAGCAGAGAGCTGGATCGGAAGTGGAACAGCTGAAACCTGAATTGGCGCCCATATGGAAGCCAGCACCGCAGGCTGCAGCTTCACCAGCTACACCACAGTGCCGGCCCCAAACATATATTTTAATTGCAAATTCACTGATAATGTCCCATTCAATATTTCAAGCAAATTGGGAAGAAAAGAAGGAGAGTGGTTGGTGTTATTTTTTGAGCAAGTGGGATCATTTACTTATTCTCTATATAAGCCTTGATCCCATTTATTATGTTGAGTAATAAGGAAAAACCACATTCTCAATAGTGACAGAAGAGTGGAATAGGGACAAAAAAGCAAGATTTAGGTAGCATGTGTTGTTCTCTAAGCAGGAAAATCTGAATGAAATGTTTCAAGGGACCATTTGTGACTGGTGATTGGTATGTTACTGTGCACTTTCTTGCAAAGGTACCCTCTTGCATCATTAGTTCTCTGAGGTCGGTGCTGTGGCATAGCAGGTAAAACTGCCACCTGTAGTGCCGGCATCCCATATGGGCACCGGTTCTTCCAACCTAACTCCCTGCTATGGCCAGGGAAAGCAGTAGAAGATGGCCCCAGTCCTTGGGCCCCTGTGAGAGACCGGGGAGAAGCTCCTGGCTCCAGATGGGCCCAGCTCTGGGGAGTGAACCAGTGGATGGAAGATTCTCTCTGTCTGTCTCTGTAACTCTGCCTTTCAAATAAATAAATAGATCTTTAAAAACAATTCAAACACAATGCAATATTATTAACTGCAATCCTTGTGCTGCACACTAAATCTCTAGCCTTATCCACGCTATATTATCTGCATCTTTGTATCCTTTGACCTTCCTCTTTGGATTTCTTTCTTACCCTCCCCCAAAACTACATCTTGAGCAAATAATACCTTACTTTTTGTTGTTGTCACTTTTTACTTTGAGAAGTCAATTTCACATTTCATCTTTACCATGCTCCAATCCTCTGAGATGGATGGTACTAATTATAAGACTTAACTAGAGGCAAAATGAGACTTGCCCCAGTGAGAGAGTGAGGGACTGGTCAGTTATCTGTGGTGCCATAGCCTGTGTCTCCTCGGTCCAACACCTGCGTTCTCTAGAGCTGAAAAATAGACTCTGAGTAAACCACGCCTTCTTGTGAGCTCTCATTTGGGTCATGAGGATAGTTTTGCTGAACAGCGCCTGATTGGTAATGGAACACGCCGGTTAACCCTTACTTATCAGTTCACCACATATGAAGGTGTTTTCAAAAGTTCATGAAAAAGTGCAATTAAAAGATAAGCCTATTTTGTGCAAAAACCAGTTTGATATCTGTGCATAATTTCTCTACAGTGTGCTTTCCTCAGGAACTTTTCAAAGACCCCTGGTAATCTGTCCCCACAGGGGACAGGAGTCACAAGGGCAACTCTGTCTTGTTTGCCATGTGACAAACATTTTCCAAACATCACCTACCGTGTTCTAAGCATTCCTATCATGGGCACATATGCCGAGTCTGAGGCTGATCTTCTGACCCTGAGAGTGTGTCAGAAGGACTAGGGGCAGCTAGGTTTTCTTTTTTGTAAGAAAGCATCAGTGATGCCTTCATTAGTTATTACACTAAAAATTCTCTAACCAACAACATATGCTTGCTAATAATTTTTGCCTTGCAGAAATATGAATGTTTTCAGATGGGAGGCATTAAAAATGTCTCAGTTGAAGATTAATTCAGAGAAAACCCCTCTTTTGGATTCATCTCAACATCTATCAGGTGGCATTATTTTTCCAATAGTCTTTTACTCTTCTTTTGCATTCAAAGGAGCTTATGTCCAACCTATAATTATTTTCTGCTAATTAGAGTAATTCATGGTTAATTATTCAAAATGATTCCTCTTCAAAATCAAATCCATTTCTTGCCATGGCATTAAAAAAGATACAAATAAAAATATTATCACAATGCAAATTTCTGTCAGGAGAGAATGCATTTTTTATTTTATTTAAATAGAATTAAAATCTTTTTCCACCAGCAAGGATCCCACAATTCACTACTTCAATTAATTTGATGAGAAAAGGGCAAAGTGAACAATGAAGTGATGACTACACATGTTTTTAATGAGTACTAAGGATTTGTCATATCGGCTATATAAGAGTAAGTAATTTTAGTATAGAAAGAAGAGTTACAAAGCAATGAGACCTAACAGTGGCCAAAGGCTAGTAACCAACCCATTAGCTTGGGACTCTGGGTATCCAAAGATGTACTCTGAGTGAGCTGTGCCCTTCTGTGGGTGGGTTCTCATTTGGGTCCCACTGGATGGCAAAATCTCCCTTTCCTGGTATTATCTGAGGTCCCCCCCCCCCATTTCTCTCTCTCTCTCTCTCTCTCTCTCTCTCTCTCTCTCTCTCTGCAAGAGGCATCTCCTTCCATCTTTTGTCTGCCTACGAAAGCCCTGGATCTTTCTGTCTTTGAGCCAGGATCAAAATTTGCTTACATCCTGTCTCTTTCCCCACCCTTACTTCGTCAGTTGGTTTGATTCTGATTGTCATAAGAGGCCCTTCCTGAGCGGGCAAGGAAGGCCTCTGTCTAGACTTGTTTAGGTGACAGCCTTAATACACACACAACTCTGCTCAGATTGTCTACACAGACTTAGCGATACCTTCAGGGTACAAAATCCTAAAGCTGGATGATCCCCTAAAGGAAGTGAAACACCAACTGTGTGTGACAAAAACAGTTCTACATATTAGATTCCAATGAACAGGGGAGAAAAAAGCTATATACTCCTAAGTGTAAGAGTGAGGTAACTGGCAGCTACTTCTGGGATTCAGAAGACAAGCTGAGAAAATAATAAACCTAGGAAGCAGTGAAATCATTACTAGAAGAAAGTGAGCTGCTTCATATTTTACCAGGACGGACCAGCATCATGTTCTTCATCTGTAACTGGAAACTGTCAGGGGCAGGGCCTCTGGCAAGGGTGGAACCCTCCAGAATGCGACTCCTGACACAGGAGCCTGCTCTGTCTGCTCTTCTCTCCACTGTGTGAGGGTACAGAGAGAAGACGGACTTCTGCAAAGCAAGAAGGGGGCCCTCACCGGATGCCGAGTGTGCTGATGCCCTGGTCATGGACTTCCTGGTCTCTAGGACTGTGGGAAACAGGTGTTTGAGGTTCAAGTCACCCTCGCTATGGTAATTTGTTATGGCAGCCTGAAGTAACACATTCCCCTAGGGGCAATAAGTTCAACTTTCCTAAGAAAAGTTACATATAACAAAGTTCTTCCTTCACATCCAGCTTCATAGCCATGAAAGAAACCAGAAGAAAAAAGAGGTATCAGTTAAGTGTCATAGGCTGTCCAAGGAATATACCCTTAGTCTTTTAAGGCCCTATAATCTGGGCACTGTTGTAGGACAGCCTAACCAAAACATGAATTCCATTGGTGATTTTCTTGAGCCTTTGACATCAGGATATCATTTCAGTGTTACTGCTTCTTGCATTTTTTATACCCTCAGCCACTTCAAATGCACATTAAATTCTACCAGAACATTAAATTCTATAGGCACCTGGCTTTAAAAGCAAAAATGCAGAAGAGAAAACAGATCATTTTCTGTCCTCTCCCCACACCTCAGAGGCAACCACTGGGCACAAAGGTCTGCTTCTTCTGGTATTTGCCTCCTTATTTGTCAGAAGTCATCTAACATTGTTATGTCTTGATTCACTGATTTGAGACGTTATCTGTTGACATTGTTATGGGGCAGCTGCTCTTCACCTTGAGGGCAAGACTCCCCAAGATGTTACCCAAGACTCAGGCTTCCTGTCACGGGCTGCTCCTCCATCCTTAGTGTGTGGATCTTGTCTTCATGGCTGGAACTGCTTTCCTGGAAACTGTACTCTGCAGGTGGCAACTGCATCTCCTTGGCCAGAACTAAATCGTCTGACCTCATCTAGACACAATGGAGTCTAGAAAAAGGAGCATGTCAGTTTTCCAGCCTCCCCACCAAAGAACTTGAAGCGAAAGGGGGTTCTGAATGCTGTTAGGATCAGTCCAGGGCCTGCCACAGTAACTATCCAAGCCTTTTTCAAATGCTCTCAATAGATCTGTTACAAGCTCATCATAATTTATGAATGTTTCAGCACATCAAAAAGTACATCAGAGTGTTTTTCAATATTTTTCTGTGTCATGGCACACATAGAAAATGATATTGTGGAAAAATGGGAGGAAGGTCTTAAAGGCTTGAGACCACTGGCCTGAGACTCTGACTACTACATGAGGGAACCAATCTCCCCACACTTGCCATCCTCTCACAGCTCTGCTCTGTTGGTACCTGGACATGTCTTGGACCCTCTAATCTATTGCCTAGGCCTGTAGGACAGTCACCATTCTGGGATTTCCTTTTGCTTCTCTCCGTTGTTAGGTCTTCTGTTTCCTGAATCTCTCTTCTTCCTCTTTCTTGGATTATTCCTTATTTTACCAATGAATATATTCAAACACCATTCTTTATTACTTAAACATTCCTAAACAGTTGTTTATATTTGAAAGGGAGGGAAGGAGAAAGAAAGAGAAAGAGTGAAGAGAAAGAGAGAGAGAGGGGGAGAGAGAGATTGATTCTCACTGTTTTACTTCTTCAGTATCCTCAACAGCTGGGGCCGGGCCAGGCCAAAGCCAGAAGTCTGAAAGTCACATGTGGGTGGCAGGGACAAAGCTACTTGAGCCACGACTTTGCCTACCAGGGTGTGCATTAGCAGGGAACTAGGTGTGGGAACTAGCAGGGAACTGGGATGTAGTGTCCAAAGCAGTATCTTAACTGCTGCCCCAAATGCCCACTCCTGCGTTATTTTGCTTTCTGAAGTTGGCTGGATACATAAGGAAGCAAGTAGAAAGGATGAATTATAGAACTTTATTTTAATCTAAACATCTGGAAAATTGTCTTGCTATGCTTTTACAAATGATTGCTGACTTTTGGTTTATATATTTAAAATGTTAATATTCTGATAATTACCTTCCTGGATGCATGTTCAAAGAATGTAAGAATTTTTATCATGACATTTAGAGAAAATATTAGAGATTGAGTAAACATCCAGTTCTTATTTATGTATTTAGAATAGCCATGCCATGAAATACTTTGTAGCCACTTACATGGGGGTGTGGTGGACTCTCACTCATCTAGTTAGAGTTAACAGCTAACATGCTGGGAACAATGGGATTATCTAATCTGTCCTAAGCCTGATTGTCAAAATCTGAACAAATCCTTTTTTTTTTTTTTTGCATTTAAACATGTGAGTTGCTCTGGGCGTGGGGGGAATAAAGAACCATCATGAAAATATATGCAATGATATGACAAATAATAAAATAATACAGAATAATTAGAGATATAAGAAAATGAGCTGGGTCACCCACTCAGTGTGGCTACACAGAGTTGCAGGCATTCACTTAAGAAGGTACCGTAAGCTTTAGAGAAATGGTCAATGAAGCCTAGCACTAGAGAGTATGTATTGGCTGCTTTGGCAGCAGAGACTTGTTTAATTTAAGGTGCAGCTATGTTGCATGTATACTTTACCAGGGCCATATTTTCTTTCTCAAGTATAATTCCAGCTGTTGCCTGTGGAATTTGTTTTTCCTTTCTTCCTTTATTACTTGGAGGGAATTAAGGTCATCTGATGTATTTTCACCCTATACATTTGAATTTGAGGCAGGACAATTCCCAGGGAGGGTTCTTTTGGAACTTCATTTTAGTTATGTTTTAATAAAGTCTTATTTGTATTGACTTCTGGGGCAGTATGGAATTCCCTAAATGATAAACTACTTGGGTTTACTTTTTAATGGAAGGATTTCAATTTAATATGATAGATTCAACTGTTGTTTTTCAGGTTTTATATGCATGCCTGGAAGCCTTTTAATAACCTGCAATAACAGACAAAATGAATCTGACTTTTACGGTGGACACTCTTGTAATTGATATTTTTACCAACTCGTGGTATTTATTTGTTTTGCCAAAAAAATAAAGTGCATTTTTCCATCCTCGTGGAATAAAAAGAATGGAATTCTGATTTACTAAAAATTTGTGAGAGATTCCATACTTTCAATGAAAAAAATTCATACAGATCTATTTCTTGCTTTCTACATGTATGATCATTGAAAAACTCACAAAAAGCTTCTCTTTTCCTTGTCTTAATAAATTCATTTGCTTTTCTGAAAAAAAAAAAAAGAAGTAGTCAGGATCAGGGAGTGGTAAAATATTTTAAAGTACATCCACAAGAAGTTAACATTTGCATAGATTAAAATCCTGCATAAGAAATTATATTAATTCAACTTTTAAGATTCTATATTTTCAATACTGAGAATGGTATTTCAGATACAGAAGTGACTCTGATAAATGACAGAATTCTGTCCAAGGCCACAGAAGAGGAAGGAACAAGATATATAAGAATAGGGAATCTGCAGATTAACATATTATGATTATTCTCTCCTATAGCACTGAAGAGCAGCTTTGAAAAGACCTAATGTCCTCAGCTATTTAAACTTATTTCTACTATATCTCAGTCACATGTATTATAACTCAGATTGACATGGTTCCCTATAAGGAATATTGGGAAAACTCTTATATAGCGATGAGGCATTACTGAACAATATTTTTGGATGATAGACATACTGGAAATTTGAGATTGAAATGGCCTTTGCAAAGGAGTAGGTCACACCTATGAAAATACAAGCTAGGTATTTAAGTTTGTCTCTCATTCCTTGATTTCGAGCCACTTCAAGTGTGCGTGTATTAGTCAAGTTGACACCTCAAGGATCCTTCATTTTTATGAAGATGTCAGCAAGCTGGTAACATTTTTGAAGGACCTATTTTTTTCTTAAAATTTGTACCTTACTTTGCCCCAAGACTGCGTATAATTTTTCATGGTAGCTATAAGGCTAATGAAATACTGGGTGGGTTGTAGGAGGAGTGGTTCCAGCAGGTTAGGGTGGTGAAGCAGAGGTGGAGAAAAATGAGGATTTCAGGAATTTGCTGCAGTGATTAATGCATTGTCTCAGGCCTCCAGAAGCAAACATACAGCAGCTGGTTACTAAGCATTGCTAAGAATGTGCGGAAAGAAAACCACTGAGAGTCGTTACACAAAGAAACTAAGGCCCAATGCTTTTGTTTCTCTAATTTCTCTCTCTGTTCATGAAGGCACTTCAAAAAGTACAGAAACACAGCATTAAAATATAAGTTTGTTTTGGTGCAAAAATGTTTGAAATCCATGTATAGTTTATTTTTCATGATATACATTTTCGAGGAACTTGTTAAGACCCCATGTACATACAGCCAAGTTATCTACACACACACACACACACACACACATATATATAAGCATATGTGCAGCTATGTTCCACATCTACTTTTTACCAGGACCATATTTTCTTTCCAAATATATATAGGCAATCAAAGCCTATTTCACAGAGGCAGGTGTTTGGTGCAGTAGTTTAAGTCACCTCTTGGGATGGCTGCATCCCAAGTCCCAGTTGCTCTGCTTTAGATCCAGCTTCCTGTTGATGTGCATTCTGGGAAGCACTTGGTCCAAGTACTTGGGTCCATATCACCCATGTGGGAGACCCAGAGGGAGTTCTAAGCTCCTGGCTCTAGCCTGGCCCAGCTCTGGATCCTGTAGGCATTTGGGAGTGAACCAGCAAATTGAAGACCTCTGTATGTCTCTCTATCTTTCAAATAAAATAAAAATAAGAGGATTTTTTAAAAAATTTAAAGACTAACTCAAAGACTGCTGTGAGGCTAAATTTATATAAAACATACAAAAGCCATTCCAAGTTAGGCTATACAAAGAAGGAAAGAAACATTGCCCATTGTGGATGTTATCTCTGCCATCTAAGACTCCCACAGGTTACACAGCAGGCCAAGAGGGGCCAGGGGAGTAAGTGCAAAGGCTGAGCCCAAGTTTGGTGTGTATGAGGCAAAGAAAGCAGGCCAGCATGGTGGAAGTGGAGGATGGAGTTGTGGGAGCCTTCCATGAACACTCAGGACATTCTTACCACTTTCCTCTGACTTCCCTGGGCACTGTCTTACTTCTTCATCTGGTTTCAAGTATATCATCATTTATGATTCCATTTGGGTGTATAGCACCTGTTTTTACCAAATGCTCCTTGATGGACTCTGTTATACTGGACTTTGTACCTTGGGACTCCTCTGTACTCCCCCCAGCACTGGGGGAAAGGTTTTGTAATAGGCAGTGAGATGGAGTTCAGTTATATAAACTTGCCTGCATAGCAGCAGAGAATAAACTGGAGACCCTCAGAGATGAATGTTCCAGGCAGGAGGTGTCCCTGTAGATAAGCCCCTCCTGGTGATGGAAAGAAATTTGAGGACTGGGTCTTCGAGTCTTCTGTATTCACTGAGCCTCATTTCACATTGCTATCTCATAGAGTACATCAACATGGCTGAAGCCCACTCAAAATTTGGTGAAGCTCATCAAATGATATATTTGGTTATGCATGCCATTATGAACAAATTTCTCCTCAAAATAAAGAACTGTAAACAAACTTTCACTGTAGCTAATGATGTGTGCACTGAAATATTTATGGAAAATTATATTGATGGCTGACAATGACTTTGAAATCCATTAAAAATAAAATGGATTGGGGCCAACATTGTGTGGTGTAGCAGGTAAAGCCACCACCTATGACGCCAGCATCACATGTGGGCTCTGGTTCCAGTCTCGGATGCCCCACTTCCAGTCCAGCTACCTGCTAATGGCCTGGGAAAAGCAGAAGAAGATAGTTCAAATGTTTGGGCCCCTGCTACCCATGTGGGAGACCTGGATGAAGCTCCTGGCTCCTGGCGTTGGCTTGGCTCAGCCCTGGCCAATACAGCCATCTGAGGAGTGAACCAGCCGATAGAAGATCTTTTTCTCTAACTGACTTTCAAATTAATGAATAAGTCTTAGAAAAAATTAAAATAGATTGATAAGTGGGTAGAAAGATAGATAACTGAAAAGACAAATATAGCAAAATGGTAGAATCAGGTGATGGGTATTGAGGTATTGTCAAATTATTTCAACTTTGGTGTGTGTTTGAATTTTTCATAAAAAAAGTAGGGAAAAGCTAATTGAAATAACTAAACAATATTGACAAAATTATTTCATTTCTAGCCATTGTACTTTCAGTTTTATATAGGACATGGATTAAGTCTATTAATTTAAGACTTTGAAAAGTGTCCCAGAAAGTAATATAGTCAGTCAAGGTCTCTATGCCTTCATAAGTTAAGTTTTGGGGCCGGCGCCGTGGCTCAACAGGCTAATCCTCCACCTAGCGGCACCAGCACACCGGGTTCTAGTCCCGGTCCGGGCACCAGATTCTATCCCGGTTGCCCCTCTTCCAGGCCAGCTCTCTGCTGTGGCCCGGGAATGCAGTGGAGGATGGCCCAGGTGCTTGGGCCCTGCACCCCATGGGAGACCAGGAGAAGCACCTGGCTCCTGCCTTCGGATCAGCGCGGTGCGCTGGCCACAGCGCACCGGCAGCAGCGGCCATTGGAGGGTGAACCAACGGCAAAGGAAGACCTTTCTCTCTGTCTCTCTCTCTCACTGTCCACTCTGCCTGTCAAAAATTAAAAAAAAAAGAGTTTTGAGTTATAATCATTTATACTTTTCAAATAAGGGCTATTTGTTTGACAAAAATTTCTTATCTAGAAAATTTAGAAAACATATACTAAAACATTAAATTATTAAAAATTATAGTACTTTGTGATGCTTACTGATAAGTTATTTTCAAAAAGCCCCACATATTAGTTATTGGGCAGCACATCCTTACCTTACCATTTTGTCATGAATGATGCCAAAATGTACAAGCAATAGAACATAGTAACAGTCTCTTCTCCAGCCCCACCCCTTGTCTCTCACATCCTCGTCTTTTTTCCCCAGTCTCTTAATTTTTTCTGGTATAGAGAAAGTGCATAGCTTGGGTAAACATAATATTTAAATGAGAGGAAAAATGATGAACATTAATATAGTATTAAAATTATATAACTAGACTCGCCTTTTTTCAGAATGAAATGTCTGAGCACAATTGTGCCATTATATAACATAAATAAAGATGAACAATTTTTCTCAGTTTGCAAAACTTTTGGTTTCTACTTTTTTTATATCATTTATGTTCTAGACCATTTATTTTAATGTATTCCTTTTGTGAATGATAAAGTGTTTTTTAGTTTATCTTTTAAAACAACAGAATGTGCATTCATATATGAATACTTTAACTACAGGAAAAATGAGTGTAATGTCTATCTGAAATATACTTTTAACTCTGTTTGCATTGGTGACAACTGATATCTTCCAAAGAGACTCAGAGTGACAGCAAGTGTCCCTGCTTCCTCTGGGCCAACATATGCAAAATGTCTGAAATCAGTGAAAGCTCTAGGTTGTCACAAGGTCTACCCAGGTGTCAATAGATATGAGAAATGAGCTCAGAGTTGTGCCTCAATGACTGGGTTGCACGCAGTTTAAGGCGGTCTTACAGGAACATATTGAGAGATTTGGCATTCTTAAAATCAAGCATATGTCACATCAGCATTCCTAGTACAAAGAATTTTGTTACTGTTCCTAAGCTCGACACAGCCCTCTGTGTGAAGGCACATCATTGCACCAACGCTTACGGAGCGAGCTACTCAGTTATGCTGAGCTATGCTGCAATATCATTTTGCTGCTGCCTTACTCACCTCTTTCTACACACTTGCCAATGGAAATTTCTGCCCTAGAAATTATACTGCAGCAGACAGAGAAGTAAATACACGAGGCTGGATTCCATTTCTCGAGACATATCAATAGGAAGCAGAGCCATTGTCTCTTCTGGAGACTGCTGAATCAATAAAACATAGGCACCTATGCCTTAAGGAGGCAGTAACTCTTTAACTTGCCCTTTATATTTACAATTACTTAATTACTTTATTTTGCCAAAAATAAAGGTCATTAAAATCATCTTGAAGCCTGACTCAAATTTCAGAAGTAGCCTGCAAGTTGTACAGTCTTTAACTATGTCCCATTTAACACATTTAATAGATGTAAAAGCTCACAAGTGATGATATAAAGGATAATTTACGCTTGCAATGCATTTTTGTCCAATTAATAGATTGCCTGTGTGTTGCATATTTTGCATGACAAAAGAGCAGAATATTAAACTGCCATTCATAATGAAAATGCACTTTGCAAATTAAAAGTGCCGAAACAGAAATTTTTCACCCTGTTTAGGAAATAAACAGTCCTTAACCAATTAAACTGCATTGTAATAATTCTATGATTTATTGCAAGTTGTTTAACTTTCAAAACTCGGCTAACCCATATTAAGGTCACAATCCATCATGTCTTGCTTGGAAAGCCAGCAAATAATGGCTGTTGTATTAGCTGCTTTTGATGATAGTATGAAAGAAGTATTAGCACTTGTCAACAAAACTGCTTACAACATAACATTAGCATGCATGGGCTGCTGTACCTATTTATTATTCTGGCAGCTTCACACATATTGTTACAAGCTTATAAAACATTTTGTCGGGTGGAAACCGAATGTACACTGTTTGGTTTTCTGATAGACTGGCAGCATAAATGTCTAGGCTGACTTAGTTTAGTTTAAGTGTAAATAGAGACACAAATTCTTCAACCTGTTCTCTTATTGATACTGAAAAGTGCTGAATTATTCAGCATCCAACTCTTCTGTTTGTGTCTATCACAGTTATCAATTACCCATCAGTCTTCTTGTCAAAACAGAATGGATTAATCTGGCTGAAAATAAGACAAATAAATGGATACTATCACAGGGGTGTGGGGTGCCAGACTGTCAAAGGGGAATCCAGGCAGTGACATTTGCCGTTGAAAATGTGATCTCTGGCTTAAGTGAGCAAATGATTCCCCTTTGCGAGCCAAGAATGCACTTAGCTCACCGTAAGTAAATTAATCTGCCTTCTTCAGCGGCTAATGCATTAGCACTGAGGTAATCGTTCAATTGACGAAATTCCTTCATGTTTAAATAATTTTGGTCATCCTTGTTGATCCTCATGGGAGATGGAGATCCGTGCATGCAGATCCCTTCTCTAGGTAAATAGAGGACTGCCTGGTGAGTAAATGAGCCCCTGTAACAATGAAGTTATTGCTGATGGTTTTCTGCCACTTCATAGCTCTCAGCTGCTGTGATACCAAGTAACTCTTTGCCCAGATGGCTGGTGGAGCCCATCCAGCATCTGCAAAGTCCATTCCTGTTTTCTTCCCCAAACATTTTATTTGGAAATCTTGTTTGGCAAACTTCCAGAGACTCTGCCTGTCTGTTCAAAGAACATATTTCCAATCTATCCCATTTGCCCCCTCTGTACGAAAAGAGCCAGCAAAGTGCCTTCTAATTTGGCACGAGAACTGCAGCCACAGACTGAGGCAAGTTTTTGGTTGCTAGCCAAAAACTGACAAGAATTTTATCTTGGATGTTTCCATACTGGACTGTTTTACACAGTCATTACTAACATCTGAAGCTTTTACATCACGACAGGATCGAAGCTCCCCAATCTGTATCCACTGACGGCTTCACTCTGCCAGAAGTTCCCTCTTGTTCTTATCTTCCCAGACATCTCATGCCCTACCTTTCTCAGACACTGTTCCTACTTGGACTGTGGGGCGGACAGCAATCAAAGGAGACCTACCTGCTCTGAAGGGCTCCATTCACTTCATGAATCAACACATTCCTTTAGAATGAATCACCATCTTTTCTATTCCCAGTAGATTGTGCAAAGAATGTTAAGCATTAAAAGAGAAAAAAACCCAGAAACTCCTCCTACATTTGTGGAGTTCGAAAGAGGTCATATTAATAATTAAATTCCAGGTACAACCGCTACTCTTCTCTTAAAGACTTAGACAGACTGGAAATTTCTGTCTCACATTCCCAGAACATTACCTCAAATTTCTCCTCAATGTAAATCAGGTTCCCAGAACTTCAACATTAAAAAGAAATGCACTAATTGGCTTGGTTGCAACTCACCTTCACTGAAGTTCATTCCCTTGGTATACAATCCCAAGGCTACTTCACTGAAGGCAGCTGCTTGAAATGTGCAAACACTAAGCTTTCTTTTGAAACGGGCAGGTTTTTGTTGTTGTTGTTGTTAGCAGTCAATTGATTGTTTTAACTTTGTTTTTTTTTTAAACTTTTATTTAATAAATATAAATTTCCACAGTACAGCTTATGGATTACAATGGCTTCCCCCCCCGCCCATAACTTCCTTTGCACCACAACCTTCCCATCTCCCGCTCCCTCTCCCATCCCATTCATATCAAAATTCGTTTTCAATTATCTTTATAAATAGAAGATCAATTTAGTATATATTAAGTAAAGATTTCAACAGTTTGCACCCACACAGAAACACAAAGTGTAAAGTACTGTTTGAATACTAGTTATAGCATTAATTTACATTGGACAACACATTAAGGACAGAGATCCTACATGAGGAGTAAGTGCACAGTGACTCCTGTTGTCGATTTAACAATTAACACTTGTTTATGGCGTCAGTAATCACCTGAGGCTCTTTTCATGAGTTGCCAAGGCTATGGAAGCCTTTAGGGTTCGCGGACTTCGATCTTATTCCGACGGGGTCATAGTCAAAGTGGAAGTTCTCACCTCCCTTCAGAGAAAGGTACCTCCTTCTTTGATGGCCCATTCTTTCCCCTGGGATCTCACTCACAGAAATCTTTCACTTAGGACTTTTTTTTTTTTTTTTTTTTTTTGCCACAGTGTCTTGGCATGCCTAAAATACTCTCATGGCTTTTTAGCCAGATCCGACTGCCTTAAGAGCTGATTCTGAGGCCAGAGTGCTGTTTAGGACATCTGCCATTCTATGAGTCTGCTGTGTATCCCGCTTCCCATGTTGGATCGTTCTCTCCTTTTTAATTCTATCAGTTAGTATTAGCAGACACTAGTCTTGTTTATGTGATCCCTTTGACTCTTAACCTTATCATTATGATCAATTATGAACTGAAACTGATCACTTTGACTAGTGAGATGGCATTGGTACATGCCACCTTGATGGGATTGAATTGGAATCCCCAGGCACGTTTCTAACTCTATTGTTTGGGGCAAATCCGATTGAGCATGTGCCAAACTGTACATCTCTTCCCTCTCTTATTCTTACTCTTATATTTGATTGTTTTAACTTTGAATCTTTCTCCTTCCTTTTATAAGAAAATAACTCATTTGGGTGGAAAGGTAGCACTGTAAACAATTTTTAGCCTAAAACTAAGTTAATTGACAGGTACTTCTAATGACCTGCCTCCAAATTCCAGATGTCCTTTCCTTCTCTCAAGGAACATTTCAAAATATATGGCTGGCATTCCAAGACCAACTTGTTCAAGTCTAAACAGTCTCCCCACTGGTTTTCTTTTTACAAAATCCCAATCGGTTACGGTGTCCTGTAGAGGAAATCTTTACAAAGTCTCTTCTGTTAGTTTCTTTTCTTTGTTTCGTTCTTTCTTTTCTTTTCTTTTCCTTTTTTTTTTTTTAAGATCTTTACTTACATGAAAGGCAGAGTAACAGAAGAGAATGAGAGATGGAGAGACACAGATCTTCCACTGGTTCACTCCCCAAATAGCTGCAATGGCTGGGGCTGGGCCAGGCTGAAGGCAGGAGCCAGGAATTCCATCCGTGAGTGGCAGGGGTCCAAGTACTTGGGCCATCTTCCAATGCTTCCCCAAGTGTATTAGCAGGGAGCTGGATTAGAAGTGGAGCAGCTGGAAGTTGAACTGGTACTCTGCTATAGGATGTTGGCATTGCAAGCAGCAGCTTAACCCCCTGTGCCACAATGCAAGCTCCTGTTAATCTCCTTTCAGTGGCCACTGCCAGATGTTTTTTCCTTCTCTGCTGATTCATTCAGATGCTCATGTGTGCCTCAGATATTTATTACTTCTTTAAAAATTATTTACTTAGTTGAAAGGAAGAGAGAGAGAGAAAAAGAGAAAGATAAAGAGATACATGGGAGGGAGGGGGCAAAATGGTCCCATAATGCTGGTTCATTTCCAGAATGGTCACAATGGTCGGCACTGGGCCAGGGCTGGGCTGAAGTCTGGAGCTGAGAATTCAACACAGGTTTTCCACCTGTGTGGCAGGAACCCAGTTACTTGAGCCATTACCAGCTGCCTCCCAGGATCTACATCAGCTGGATGCTCGAGTGAGGAGCCAGAGCTGGAAACTAAACTCAAGCACCCCGATTTGGGATGTGGGCATTTTAACTACTGGGATGGACGTGTGCCCCAGTTCAACCATTTTTGCATGCCTAATCTGAGTGATCCCTCCTAACCTGGTCCTCAGCACTGGTTCTACTGTGTGCTCTGCCCTCTTGCCTCCTTTCAATCTCAGTTCAGATGACACTTCCTGCACATTTCTTATTCCCTCACCCATGTTGATTTTGTTCTTTAAGTCCCTTGAGCCTGTCTCTGTTGCCCTCCTCACAACATGGTAGAAGTCCCGTTTCTGCCTTTACTAGCTGTGTGACTGTGGGCAAGTTCTGTGATCCGACAGAGCCTCAGATGATCCTCTAAAATTAGGGATTTCATACTCCGTGAAGTGTGAGCATGAAATGAATGGATGGATGTAAAGCACTTAGAAGGTTGCCTGGCACACAGCAAACACTCATCCAGTCCTTGCTGGTTAAATTACTGACTGTGGTGTGGAGTTAGAAATACTCGTTTTGACATGTGTATCTTTAGAGATAACAATTGCAATTGTCTTTGGTGTTTCTAAGGGGCTTGAATCCACGCTTTCATTCTGCGTGGTTGGCCAGGGTATAGAATTCTAGCTGAACACTCTGGAGCCATGCTGCCTGGCTTTCAATCCTGGCCCTTAACTTGCTAGCTCAGACTTTTTTAAAAGTGTAAAGCCAGGCAGTGAAGTTTCTACAATTCTTGGGTAGCTGTTAAGATGACCAGGATGTAAAATGCTCAGCAGAAGGCCTGGCCAACAGGAAGACCTCCCCATAACAGAGCTCCTTATTACACTCGAGGGGCTCCAGTATTCTTCTTGTTCTAATTCTAGGTGGTGAGAAAGGGTCACTAAATCCAATGCATGATTCCTTCTGAAATGATTTCCTGAGTACCCCTTCTTCCAGTCCCATGCTATTTTGTGTCTCTTCGACTGACTGAAATCTGCCCTACCATGCTGTCCACACAATCACTTCTCAAACAGGGGGTCCACATGCTCCAGTCACCCCTCTTCCCAGCCTTCAGAGTGCTTCCTTACACTTCCCCTTCCCCTGCTTGTTTTACCGCACCCTCTCACCGAAATGTTTTGTTAATTCTGACACCACAGTGATTGCCCTTCCAGGTCCATTCATTTTCAAAGTGTTTCAGAGAGGTCACACTCTTTCTGGCCTTGTATCTTCCCTCACTCTGATGTCTCCCTCACCTGCACCCAGCTTCTAGAAACATCTTCCCTATGTGCATCCATCCCTCTAGGCTTATGAAGCTTGCCCTGGTGTGAGCATTTGGCTGAGCGGTTAAGCTGCTGGTTGAGACACTTGCATCCCACATGAGAATGCCTGGGTTCAATTCCCAGTTCTGCCTCCTTGCTGCAGCTTTTTGCCAAAGTAGACTCGGAGGCAGCAGGTGATGCCTCAAGTATTTGGGCTTCTGCCACTTCTATCAGAGAGCCATTTGGGCCAGGCCAAAGCTGAAGCCAGGAACTCCAACAGGGTCTCCCATGCAGATGGCAGGGGCCCAAGTACTTGTCTCATCTTCTGCTGCTTTCCCAGGGGGCATTAGCAGGAACGTGGATCAGAAGCAGAGCAACTGGAGTTGAACCAGACTTTGAAATGGGATGCAGGCGTCCCAAGAGGACAGATCACACCCGGCACCACAAATAGCAGCTTAACCTGCTGTGCAACTATGCCAGCTCCTAAACTTGTCTTTTAATTTCATTTTTCCACTAATTGTTGGAGTATCCTCATACATATAAGTATACATTGACATCATTATCATTACTCTGGAGGTTTAGGTTTATGTTGGGAACATATGCTTCCATTTAATATCCCTCAGCAAACAATTCATTCATTAAGAGTAGTATACATAGTAACCTTAGTATTTGAAAACTCAGCTAGGTGCTTTGCCAGAAAAGCTTTGGAGTCCAAAGCTTAGTAGTTGTCCAGAGCTGATTAATATTAGAATATTAATAATATTGCTTTCTCCTCTCTCTCACATTTGAAGAAGTTAAGGCAGGGTTTGTTTGTTTGTTTTTTTGCAAGACATCCACTAAGAACTTACCCCTGGAGCTGTGACCATTATCATGTCAAAGTGAGTCTCAGCAGAAGTGACCTCCATAATTAAAATAAATCCTTCATAACCGGTGCCCCGGCTCAAAAGGCTAATCCTCTACCAGCGGTGCCGGCACACTGGGTTCTAGTCCCGGTTGGGGCGCCGGATTCTGTCCCAGTTGCCCCTCTTCCAGGCCAGCTCTCTGCTATGGCCCGGGAGTGCAGTGGAGGATGGCCCAAGTCCTTGGGCCCTGCACCCACATGGGAGACCAGGAGAAGCACCTGGCTCCTGGCTTTGGATCAGCGTGGTGCGCCGGCCGCAGCGGCCATTGGAGGGTGAACCAACAGCAAAAGTAAAACCTTTCTCTCTGTCTCTCTCTCTCTCACTGTCCACTCTGCCTGTCAAAAAAAAAAAAAAAAAAGCCTTCAGCAGACACTTACTCTGGTTGAGCATATCCAGACTTTGTTCAAGAAAGGAGAGCTAAGTGATTTAAAACTGAAGCCTGTTTTCAAGCAGAATTTCTGAATAGAGAAATCATAACAAAATACCTAACTCCCAGGCTCAAATCTGGCTTGTGTTCTCTCTCCCCCATCTCCCTCTGTTTCTTTATTTTTCTCTCCACCTTGACAGTCTGAATGGACAGGTTCTAGATCATTCCTGGATCACTCGTCTGTTTCTTGCCGTAAACACTCTCATCATCCCGGCGGATAATCTAATCTCTTGAGTCACAGTGAGAATGCAGGAGTTAAACTGCTTCTGTGGACAGGATGCAAAGACTGAGGAAATTCCAAGCTTAGCATGACTAATGTATGACTGAAATGCAGTCTATCATGTATGGTGCTGGAGAAAGCTTGTACCTTCCAGGAGTCATCTTTGCATATAAAAGAGGTCTTGGGAAACCACATTTCTTACCGCTGGCTCCTGGGAGAGGGCAGCGTGAAGCATTTTCTCTTTAAAGTCTTAATAGAAAGGCTGTTAAGAGCTTCTGACTCAGCACCTTCCCCAGTTACCCAGTCCTTTAAAGGGGTTTAAATGTGACCTCAACTCTGCACAACAGAGATTCACAATGAGACTCCAGTGTGAAAAGCCTAATCTTAGGGGAAACTGCATGAATCATATCACAATAATGGTATTTCAGTGCTACAATGAGATTTCTCTCCAATATATATATAAACAGACTCCGGGAGAAAGTCTTCAGGAGCATTTGATTGTTCTGATGAGACAATAAAATATGAAGTTGTCATGATAATAGGGAGCTGCCTTTCTCCTGCTGGCAGGTAAAGGTAAAGCAAAGTGTCTTCCAAAGTGGCCAAGTGGCCAAGAGCTTCTTTGCCCTAATCACAGAGTTCGTAGTTTTGAAGTGGAATTCCCAGAGCAATAGTATTGACAGCATGTTGGTAAGGAAGATAGTAATAATACAACACGTGTCTCAGAAGATCAAAACTAACGAGCTTATTATAGTAAACCAAATTCCCTCCTCCACTCCTTCTTCCCAGTTTCTTTCATCTGCCACACCCAAATTGGACAAGTGTATGGGTGCTTGGGAATGGGATGGGTCAGGGGGGACGATGTTTAGTAAATGCTTTGAAGGCCCCTCGTAATGTTTAGCTGTGTAGTAACTGCCCCATTTTGCTCCTGGACTACTCTAGCAGAATTCTGCCATTGTGATGATGCCTCCATAGATGTAAAACACAATACAGCAGACACCAACGATCCCATATAGTCCTCATCTCCATTCCATGAGGTAGACATTGATATTTTTATATCGAAACAAAACCAAAGAGCAGAGAGGGGACACACACGCAGTAAGCAGCACAATCAAGGCTCAAACCCCAAACTCCGTAACTGCAAAGTCCTTCCACACAACACCATGCTGACTTAGCTGTGGAGGGCTGGCTTACCTTATTCATTCTCCCTATCTTTATAGTTCCTGTTTTCATAATTAATGATAGGTAGGAAAACTAGTCCCTGAGGTAGGAGTCAGTGGCAAAGGCACACAGCTGCCTACTTGGTGGAATGTGGGAGAAGCCCCTTATGGACCTGAATGTAGAATAGTACTTTGTTCATCTGCTACAGGTGCGGAGACTTCCCTGGTCTCTAAAAGTTCTCTTCCAATGTGGCCACGTTCGTTGCTATTGACAACTGTCCCCAAGATTTATGTGCCCAAGGCCATCAGTCACAGAACATACCACTCTCAGCTGGTAATAAAGAAGCAGGAAAGGTTTAAACAAGCCCTTTGTAGGCAGGGAACAGAGCAAGAGAGAAACTTTTATTTTTTTGGGAAAGGTAAACTGAAAGGGGTTGGAAGTCAGGAAGGAGGTCTCTGGCATGGGGTTCTGTGGAAAGTTATCTTCAAGTGCAGCCTTTGAGTTTGCACAGACCCAGGTGAAACGAGCCATGTAAGACTTTGGAATAGGGCCGGCGCCGCGGCTCACTAGGCTAATCCTCCGCCTTGCGGCGCCGGCACACCGGGTTCTAGTCCCGGTCGGGGCACCAATCCTGTCCCAGTTGCCCCTCTTCCAGGCCAGCTCTGTGCTGTGGCCCGGGAGTGCAGTGGAGGATGGCCCAAGTGCTTGGGCCCTGCACCCCATGGGAGACCAGGAGAAGCACCTGGCTCCTGCCATCGGAACAGCGCGGTGCGCCGGCCGCAGCGCGCTACCGCAGCGGCCATTGGAGGGTGAACCAACGGCAAAAGGAAGACCTTTCTCTCTGTCTCTCTCTCTCACTATCCACTCTGCCTGTCAAAAAAAAAAAAAAAAAAAAAAGACTTTGGAATAGGTTCAATTTCAGCCTGGTTGTGAGGAAGCCTCCCCCAACTCCCCCAGACCAGGGTGTGAGTCTCCGTTCTGGGTGGAGATATAAGCAAATACTTGCACTTTTGTCACAACACACCTCATCTTGCTGTCAGTATCCAGTTCTATCACTTACTCCAAAGTTCCTTTAGTGTATTCACTCATTCATTTGAGGCCTAGTTCTAAAGCAAATAGAAAGTTCTAGAGGAAAACCACACAGATTAAAACATCCAGAATAGTTGGATTTCTTTTTTTCATGTTTAATTTGGAAGTCCTTTGTGACTTGAGCACAGGCACTTCTACCTCAGGGTTCTAGAGTTTAGTAAATGACATGTAGTTACCTTTCAGTAGAGAAAAGAGTAGAGGCCATGGAGATTTACTGGGAAAATATAAAGGTAGACAATAAATACATTTTTAAATGTTTTTGAGGAAAGACTAAAATTTCTTAGAAGTTTTTCATTTTTGCTAGGTTACCAAGAACATGACTCATAATCCCACTACTGACTCAAAAAACTGTACAAACAGGTATGTGTATGATTCGAAGTGTGGACAGTTGGGGGAAGCAAAAAAAAAAAAAAAACAAATGTGGTAAAATGCAAGAAGTGGAGTATGCAAATAGAAGAATCATGAACTACTGGATCTTAAAGCATTGCTAAAGTGCAAAAAGAGTGCCAGGTAAGAAGGAGGTTGACAATGATTTTCAGAACTGATAACTCTTCCTGAAGAAATGTTAAGAAACAAATAGCAAAAACCTCTCACATAGATTTCTGGACAATCTGTCAGCTCAGTCAATACCTGTCTTAAATTATAAAATCACCTCTTTGTCCTGACCAGAGAAACTGTGTTCTGATTTGACACAATTAAACCCATGCTGGCCAGATGCTGTCACAGAGCCCCTTAACTCACTGCCCTTGGTAATCACTGGACAAATCATTATGGTCATCAGCAAATGGAAGTAGATCTGTCTAGAGGAAAGGTCATCAGTGAATAACAGCTTAGAGCAAGGCCCCGCTGCAACTCTGAACTGTGGTGTATGGTCTTGGGCCACTCACAGCTTGATTCCTGGCAACACAGAACTTGCTACGACCTAGAATGTAGTAGAAACTGGATGTCAGTCTCTGGACCCCTTACTGAGAGGCAACAGAGGAAGAGTAGTTACTGAGCCGCAGAGAGGCCTTGGTGCTTATGGGTTCACTCCTAAGGCACTCATCAGCACACACCCGACAATGCTATGCACTGTGGTGCTCTGAGGAACAATCCTGCAGTAGCCTTTCCACTCCTCTGTTATGTAAATCCTGCTGGGGTTACAGAGAGCATGTAAGATTTCTATTTTACTTCCTTAAATAAACCTGCATTTTCAAACTGCTAGAACCCATTGAAATTGTCATTCTGTACATTAAAAAAATTGTTGCATACAGGCAATTCCATGGGATTTGACTTAACTGTTCGATGGTCACATAGATTCATATTACAATATAATTGTGGGAAGAAAGCATGAATTAAAAGGTGAACATTAAAAACATCATGCTGAGTGAATTAAGCCAGTCCCAAAAAGACAAATATCATTTGTTTTCCCTGATCGGCAACAACTAACTGAGCACCAAAGGGGAAACCTGTGGAAGTGAAATGGACACTATGAGAAACAGTAATTTGATCAGCTCCTGTGCTGACTGTTGTTGTACAATGTAATACTTTGTCCATTTTAGTATTTTATTTTTCTAGTACTAGTGGTTGAACTCTGTAATTAACACACAATTATTCTTAGGTGTTTAAATTTTAACTGAAAAGTGATCCCGGTTAAATATAAGAGTGAGAATGAGAGAGGGAGGAGATGTACAATTGGGGACATGCTCAATCGGACTTGCCCCAAACGATGGAGTTAGAAACGTGCCAGGGGATTCCAATATAATCCCATCAAGGTGGCATGTACCAATGCCATCTTGCTAGTCCATGTGATCAATTTCAGTTCACAATTGATCACACTGATAGGTCTAATAGTCAAAGGGATCACACAAACAAGACTAATGTCTGCTAATACTAACTGATAAAATCAGAAAGGGAGAGAACGATCCAACATGGGAAGCAGGATACACAGCAGACTCATAGAATGGCAGATGTCCTAAACAGCACTCTGGCCTCAGAATCAACCCTTAAGGCAGTCAGATCCGGCTAAAAATCCCATGAGAGTATTTTAGGCATCGAAAGCCAAGACACTCTGGCAAAAAAAAAAAAAAAAAAAAAAAAAAAAAAAAAAACCTAAATGAAAGATCTCAGCGAGTGTGATCCCAGTGGAAAGAACGGGGCCATCAAAGTAGGAGGTACCTTTCTCTGAAGGGAGGTGAGAACTTCCACTTTGACTATGACCCTGTCAGAATAAGATCGAAGTCAGCGAACCCTAAAGGCTTCCATAGCCTCGGCAACTCATGACTAGAGCCTAGGGAGATTACTAATGCCATAAACAAGAGTGTTAAATTGTTAAATCAACATCAAGAGTCACTGTGCACTTAAGTCCCATGTGGGATCTGTCCTTAATGGGTTGTCCAATGTGAAGTAATGCTATAGCTAGTACTGAAACAGTATTTTTACACTTTGTGTTTCTGTGTGGGTGCAAACTGATGAAATCTTTACTTAGTATATACTGAATTGATCTCCTGTATATAAAGATAATTGAAAATGGGAAAAAAAAACTTGGTGTTAAATTGGAAATTACATAGAAAATTAATCAATCAATTTTTTTTAAAAAAATATCATATAGGATCTCTGTCCTTAATGTGCTGTACACTGTGATTTAATGCTATAACTGGTACTCCAACAGTATTTTTCACTTTGTGTTGCTATGTGAGGGCAAACTGTTGAAATCTTTACTTTATATATACTAAACTGATTTTCTGTATATAAAGAGAATTGAAAATGAATCTTGATGTGAATGGAAGGGGAGAGAGAGCGGGAAAGGGGAGGGTTGTGGGTGGGAGGGAATTTGGTGGGGGGAGCCATTGTAATCCATAAGCTGTACTTTGGAAATTTATATTCATTAAATAGAAGATAAAAAAAAAAAGTGAACATTAACATTTTTTTTCCCAAGGAAAAGTCCTACTGGGTTAAAAGAGAAGGCAACTTCCATGTAGCTGCAATCAGTACTTGTGAAATATCTAATCAGAGAGTGCTATGAAGAGTACACTACACACAGACAAGACCAACACTACCCTTGAGGAATTTATCAATCGTATGTGAGGATTTGGCTAAAAAGAGAAGAATCAGTGTTTCTATTTTTTACATGGCAGACAAAAATGGCTGTATTGTGAAGTGTGATGAAACTTTCCTGAAGTACACAGATGCCAGTGACATACATACCTAAATTACCACTTACTATGCCTATATTATAGGCTCCCCTGCCTCGACAGTCCATGCCCCCACGCACTCCTGTAGTAATGGCCCTCTTTCCAGCAATGGATACATAATGTAAGGCACCAAAGCGGGGTTTCTTGTGAAGAAGTTGAGAATTTCAAGGTGGTGACAGCAATGCATTAAAAGGAGGTCCTCCCAGCATGAGACCCTGTGTAAACCATCGAGGGCCAGGGGTTGCATGCCCATGAAACCAATTCTGCTTCTTTCCCTTTCTCATACATGTCAAGTTCATCCCCACTCGAGCTTTGGCACTGGCTGCTCCTCTCTGCTTGGAAGAGAAGCTCATGTCTCAGCTCAGCTACCTCCTTAGCAAGGCCTTCCTCGACATTCTTGTTTAGAGAAGGTCCTTTTGTGAGTCACATTCTGTGATAATCACACTATTTTGCTTCCCTCCCCCCCAATATTTTGCTTTGGTTTTTTTCTTGCTAATTTATAAGTATAGATTTCTATTATTTAGTTACCTTCCAATGAAATGTAAACACAACAGAAGTGGCTTTATCTCATTCACATACTCTTGTTCATATGGCTCTTAAAACAGTAGCTATCACAAAAAAGTGTCCAGTAAATATGTTTTTGAGAACAAATAAGGCTATTTATAAATTAATTTTAATTTATAAAAAACTGCACGGTTTTCAAGTTTGATGTGTTCCAACAGACTCAACTAACTTACATTACATGTATATAAATACACACATGAATCACTAAATAAAATTCAAAACTTTAACTCATGTGATATATTAAAAAAATGGGAGCCTCATTCATTCACTTTTGATTACTAGATGACTGCTGTTTAGAAATCACACTACTTTCTAAAGATCAACAAGCTTTTAAAGTTAATTTTGTTATGGCTCTTGGTACTGAACATTTTAAAAATAAAAGTGCCAGGTAGGAATATATTACAATGTTGATAGAATGATTTTATGAAATAATTTCTAAGATAATATGGTAAATGTTTTCATTGCAACTATGCCTACCACTGATAACAGTAAAATGATTAAGATGCTATCAAGTGAGTCAAGGAAGTTGAATGTAGTTATAAATTTTCATGCTTTAGAGTTGTAACATAACAAAAAAGTCAAACTACCCAAACTTGCAAAAACTACGATTTTGACCGATTTCAGGAATTGCTATCATGAAAATGACCTTGGTTGAATTAACCTAACCCTCACGTTAGATTATATAGCTTTCTGCAACACATTTATTTCATTATATCTTTCAAAGTCTAGAGTCAAAGATAATGGTCCCCCAAGACTTGATTTTGCTCTCCACGACTCAACTGGTTCTTGCTAGAGGGTTGGTACTACATGCAAATCACCCTTTTTTGGTGGTTTTATAGGTACCAGCTACAACTAGAAATTAACAAAACAAGTTATAAGCACTGATGGTTGCAGACATTTCTACATAACCAATGAGATATGTAATGCAAGCTAAATAGAAGAACATTAGCAATTTAAAATATAATTCTCCATAATGAAAATGTAAAGCAATCGTTGTGTTTTATTCAGCATGGCAGGTTAGGAATCCCCATGAAGCTACACTGAAGCAAAGAGGAGATGAATAATTTAATTTGGTTCAGTACTGTGCAATAGGGCACTGCAACCTTTGATTCTGTAACCAGCTGCTGACCCTAATATGAAGGAACCAATTAGACATCTCTATTTAATTGTTGGGTGACCCATCTAAAACTCACCAGGAATTTTCATTTTAAACAACACTCAACATTCTGAAAGAATCCTAGTTATCCCCCTGGTGGATGTGGTTGATTTGATAGAAGCACACAAAGGAGTTCAGCAAACGCAGGAGAAAACTGCAAGATCATTTCAGACCGTGTTCTGTGAAGGAACATCTTAATATAATGAGCCTTTTTCTCAGCCTCCCTTGGCGGTGCATCAGCCCTCTCAGATAACCCCACACAAAGCAAATACTATTCGTCTGAAGTTACATTTGCTCCTTGTTATCACAACTTATGCCACTTAATTCATTATTCAACGAATTCACTTTCTTGTTTATTAGATGCAAGGTAGCCGCTTATCCCTAAAGGCCATGTATGCAAAAGACTGCTTGTAATCCTGTCACTTCAAACCTCTCTAGACTTTTACATTGCTTCAGGAATTAGGAGCTAAGAAGCAAACAATTTAGATTTATTCCTGATGATATTAAATCTGTACATGATGAAAGAAATAAGGAAGAGATGCTAACCTGAAACCTGCTGATTTGGAGCGGCTTCAGATGCTGTCTTTATAGGCACAAGTTAGTGATTCACTCGCTTCCTATCATAAACACCTTGAATTATTCCTCCCATATTAAAGAAAATAAATGCATTTTTGGTACATGTTGCCTACAAAAAATAGTAATACTGTATTGTGTTTCAAAAATACAGGCCAGCTTGATAATTCATGTTCTGAAAACAGCTATATTAAACATGCTTTAAAATCTATATTTGGTCTGTCATGACTACTGGGCACCATTCTTTATATTTAATGTAAGACTAAAAAGTGCATTGAAAATGTTCAAAAAGTTTTTTTTCAAGATGAGTATTTAAGGATTGTTTTTGGTTATCATTTACCAAGATGTGGTAGACATACTCTGAATAATATAAAACAATACAACTATTTGAACTCTTCACACACAACAAAGTATAAGGGTAAGAGATACTTCAATTTGGCTCAGTTATCTTATGCTATTAAAATCATTAAAATGTAAATGAATTACTGAATTAAACACACTTCCACTGCACTCTTAGCACAATTAATATTGTATAAAATTATCTGCATAATCATACACAGTATGTTTACATAAAACAGCCAGGAAAGAGCTCCCAATCAAAGGCTATGTGTAAAATATTTGAAGCTGTGGGCTGAAGCCTTCTAAATGTGGAAATCTAAGTGGTTGTTTTAGTATTGGTGCTTTATATAACTGCAGACTGTTCTAACTTTCATGCTTTATTTACTTAAGTGCTACATAATTCTATCCTTGTTTTTAAAACCTACATATATGTGTTCTGAATGTATTTTAAACCTGTGTGCATTACTCACAAAACTAAGGGGCATTTATTTTCTTCAATTAATTTACAGTAAAAGCTATTTGAGAATCAGCATTATTAATTCATCCACAAAAGCCACAGTGAAGACTTTAACATAGCATAGCATATACAGACATGCCTAGGGACAAAAGACCCAACAGCTCAGGAAATGGGATCACTTACAGAGAACCTCATTTTGTGAATACAGTTGTGACTAATAAAATAATGCATGCGAAATTACTTACAACTATTCTAAGAAAGGAAATATGCTTGAAAATTTCCATCCCTAGTAGCTGTAGATATTATTATAATTATTGCCATTCTTCCAGAGTATCACTCATATTAATATAGTGATGAACAAATTGACTCACCTGAATAATTAACCTTCATAACAGCATAACTACCTTAGGTACAGATTAATGTTTTCTATTCAGCTTAAGACATAAACCTACCAGGGATATCACACTCATTACACATACTACAAAAATCAATTGTTTCCTGCTACTCTGAGGAATTAATATCAACGATTAAGTTGTGCAGTATTTTCAAAAGCTGATATTCATCTGTTTGTGACCATTAAACAAAAACAGGAAAATGGAGCAAAACGAAAATAACAAAGAGTGCTAATAAAATAAAAAAAAATTGTTGATATCTTAGATACATAACTTTATTCATTATTGTACAACTCTTGATTTTTTTACATGTGGGAGATTAAAAAAGTCACCCAGTGATTTTTATAGTGCAACCGTATGCTAGATAAAGATATTTAAGCTGTCAGTATAAACTGCTTCTGTTTTCATTTTGCATTTAATTTCAATGCCAGACTCAAGGCATAAATTTTTCATCACCTGCAATGCTATGAATAAAAGATTAAAAAAAGAACTGAGAAGAAATTCTAACACATGCGGTGCATGCAGCACATTGTGCCGACGCAGTATTCATAACTAGATGTTTAATTTCCATCTTTTTTTACGGTGGGAACATTATTATTTGGGTTAATACATCACGGAGCTAATTTCCAATATTTTAGCTTTGCAGAACTCAAGTTTATCTAGTTTGGGTCAAGTAGGCCATTCATTCCACTTGAAATCTGAAGTATATGCCGTAAGATTTACACACTACTTTGGTTAGCACTGTAGGGTTCTATTACTCTCATGTTTCTAGAAAGAAGATAGTTCAACATCATATATTTTTTGTTTTATTCCATGAAATAGCACATACATTAACCTTGCCCCAAAGTTCAAAGGACTAAGAATTACTACAGTGGTCCCACGTAGTATCACTTCCTCATTAAGGCTCACTTCATGTTCTCGGCCGAAAGATGTAATCAATCCCAAGAGGTGATGTTATGAGCTGAGTACTAAGGCAATTTTTACTTAGTACTTAGGACTGTTTTTGGTAACACAATGCATCTTAATTTTCACTTTATTAGCCTCCAAAGGACTCATAAAGCAGAACAATTTCTAATTCTTGCCAGTCTACTGTCAGTGAGCAAAAGACACCTAAGAGCACACACTAATCTCATCAGGAGGGCTTTGGTTTATCAGTCTCACTTTCTTAGCGCAGTCAAGAGCCTGTTTGAGGACCAGCGGTCTGTGGGAGATAGCAAGAGTTATTCCCCTGGAGACTGGTGCCTCTAATGATGTCTGGCTTACTGTCAAACAAATTTTTTTTGGAGGTAATGAAATTGAGTCTAGAAAAATCTTTGGGAAAAAAATTAACCAAACCAGGTTCTGATACCTTATTATCAATGTGGTATCCAATTACTTCCATTGGTTAGCAGGTAGTGCTAATGAGATCCAGGTCATTGGTTCAATTCCAGGGGGTCTAGTTAGCTTTACTTCGTTCTGTGGTCATAGGCAGATAGCTCATCCTATTCAGCTGTTGTGGTGCTACTGGTCACCAAAATAACCAAATGAGAGGATGTGGATGGATCATCGCAAATCCAGCTCTACAGCTGGGCCCCAAAGGCCTTCAGAATAATCTTTAATACAAGTTGTACAAGAATTAGTAATTTTGAAATAAGGCTTCCTTGTTTATGACTACAAAACAAATACTTCCTATCGTCAAAACAACCAAAGGGTTGTAATTAGCTAGGCTGCACGACATCTCTACAGAGTTGGCGAGTTTAATTAAAGTCACTTTACAGATGAAAAAGCTCAAAACTGAGAGGTTAAGTCACTTGTCTGAGGTCACATACAATGTCAGGGGCATTTCTCAGATTAGAATACCTGCCTTCCATATCTCATTCCTCTGAGGTACCCATGAGACCGCTCTGCCTCTATGGAAACAGCCTGAAGTCACAGTAATATGTCACTATATTATCACATTATTTTTCATTATGCCAGAAGACACAGCTTAGTGGAAAGGCATGGTGAGTCAAGGATTACAGATGTATCTCCCTTTAAGCAACATAAATGTATGGAAACTTGGATTTGCTGAACAGGTAAATTAGAGGGTGTCGTGTATCACTTAGTCTATGTTACCTCGTATTGTTATTAATCACTTTTTTTTTGCCTGCCCTAAGTTTCCAAGTAGACAGTAAGAATAGGAATCACATCTTATATCTCTTTGAATCCATAGTAGGCATTAATAAATATTTATTATTGACAATGGCACTTGACTGGAGGGGGATATGGGAATACAAGACTTCATATTCTATGGACATGACAAAACAGGAGATGAGAGAATTTCACAATGTTGAACAGGAGTGGATGTTTCCTGTTGGTCCTGTGCAACCATGCAATTCTAATGTGGTGTTTTATTTGGGAAGCTTTTACAAAAGCACCTAAAACATACGCTGGATATTGAGCATGAAAAAAACCTATGATGATGTATTTAAGGAAAATTCTTGTAAAGAGGTCACTGCTTAAAACTGCAGAGTAGGAGGGGCAACCTGGAGCAGCTACAGAAGGAAAAGGCTTCACTGTGCAACCCAACACCACCCTGTCAACAGGGACATGGTGTGTGAAAATTAGCTGCTCAGAATTACAGAAGGGAAAGACACAGGAGGAGGGGGGACGGGAGATGAGCAACATATTTTCCATTTCCTAGGATATTTTTAAGTTGTATGTTTTTCTCATGCCCGGAGTGATCTTATTTAGGAAACAGTTTATTTATCTGGAACTGTTCAGAAACGTGGCTGTGTCGTGGAGTTACAGACAGTATGAAAAGATTTTTCTCCCTCAGATAATTGACTTGAACTTGATTCTCTTAATGGAGAGTGAAACCTCACTCCTAGTCAGGTTTCTCTACTATTTAATCTCTGGCTAGTGGGGTCCTCAAAGAACAACCTTCTAAAGTCTATAGACCAGTCTGATCTCTAACTCCTACAAAGGATAGAGATATTCACTGTTTTTTTTTTTTTTAAGATATATTCATTTATTTCAAAGACAGAGATACAGAGAGAGAAGGAGAGACAGAGAGAAAGAGAACTCTTCCATTTGCTGGTTCACTCCCCCAGAGAGCTGCAACTGCTAGGGTGGGCCAGGCCAAAGCCAGGAGCCAGGAGCTTCCCTCCAGGTCTCCCACTGGGTACAGGGGCCCAAGCACTTGGGCCATCTTCCAAGACACATTACCAAGGAGTTGGATTGGAAGTGAAACAGCCAGGACTCGAACTGGCGCCCATCTGGGGATGCTGGCACTGCAGGCAGAGGCTTAGCTCTCTGTGCCACAATGCTGGCCTGTATTTTTTCTTATATATGAATATTCTGCACAAGATTATTAGATCACATAAATTCACTGTTCAACTTTATTTGTTAAAAGCTAGAAAAAATTAAAATCATTTAGTACTGATTCTCAGGTAAAATGTAGCACTCACATTCATGCTATACAGATTTATGGTATAATTATATGAATAATACAGTTCAATTTTCATCTCCTGATTTTTAAAATAATCTTAATTATTAGTGCTTTAAATTACGTGAGCTTTGATGAAAATTTGCCTTCCTCAACCTATGAGAAAATGTCCTGACAACCAGTATTTCACAGATGATGTCTTTCTACCAGAGTAGTTAGTATTTATTAACTCAGGAAGTTTCCAGGGTCCATGAACCTCTCCTGAAAATATATCAGATTTTGTAGATATAGTCATATGTTGCATGTTTCTAGTTGGAGAGCTCTTACAACTTCAAAGCAATTCTTGTTTCAAATGAAGGGTAGGAAACAATCATCTGGATCTTTGTGTTTGATGGTGGGACGTTAATGTGCATCCCTGTGTAATAGAGAATTATCTATCTACCTATGCATCTATTATCCATCTATCATACTGGCTATCTAGCAGCCTATCACCTTTCTCTAGCCAATTAAATGTAACTGCTTTATGAACTTGATGGAGGCTCAAATGACTAAAAATGTGCTGTATTTTCTTTCTAAAAGTGAAAAAGAAAAGGACACACAAGAAAACTAAAATTTTATGGTAATTACAATATTTTCATATGGAGCACTGGGAGAGATTAAAAGGGGGCAGTTAAAGAAGTGCTTTCCTGAAAATATTTAAGATAAAAATAAATCCTCTAAGATACATTAAGTGTCTTTCCTAGGAAGAGGTGTGCTGGTCTAGAACTTCTGGGGTCTTAACCAGGCTACGATCTCTTCATTATGTTCTTCTAGGGGATATTAAATAATTAGTTGTATTCATAGTCAATTAAACATATCAATTCAGATGCAAGATATGCTTAAACTATTTGTCTTTTAAAAAAGGAAACCTGTTTGAATCAAAATACCCCAGACACACATACAAACATGTACAGAGCAGATGAGATGCTAAAGATTTGAGTTCTGCTTAGACTTGTGCCATCAACTCACCCAGTTCTAAAAAGCAATTTAATCTTGTCAAAAAATCTTGAAATGTAATTTTTTCTAATACGAATTACCCAAAATTGCCTAAATGTACAGTGTTGGATTTGAGGTAAATCAAATATTTCTCAACACATCTAAGATGATTAAGAAGTTACAGATTCTTAAATATCCCAGGTCTAAGCAAACAGGAGAAAGGGGCCTGGAAATGCATGGTGTGATAAGTGATTCAGTACATAAGTTTAGGAAATCTGAAAAGTTGTGATATTCTTGGACCATTAAGATTTTTGGAGGGTTAACCAATGGCAAAAGGAAGACCTTTCTCTCTGTCTCTCTCTCTCACTGTCCACTCTGCCTGTCAAAAAAAAAAAGAAAAAAAGATTTTGGGTTTTTGACTTCTCGGTATGGTTCTTTCATTCTGAAGGTCTTTAATAGCTGATACTTCATATCTAATCTAATATCATATCTAATACTTCAAAAAGTTCATGGAAAAAAATTCAGAAGAACTTTATTTTGATGCAAAGAAATTTTGGAATCCATGCATACTTTTTAAAAAGCACATATTTTTTCATGAATATTTTGAAGACCCCTTGTATGCATGGATTTCAAAATGTTTTAGCACCAAAATTAACTTATCCTTTAATTCCATTTTCTACAAACTGTTTGAAGTACCCTTATTTAACTACCTCCAATCAATTTTATCTGAAGTCTGAGAGAATGCATTTCCAATCATGAAATGAACTGTATGTAACAGAGTATTCAGAGTTAATTCAAAATTGTATTGTCAAGAAATGTAAGGAGTAAGGAGTAAAAAGCATGTAAATACTAAAAATAACGTCCTCATTCTCCTTTACAAGTCTGCACTGATTTCAAAGGATTTGATAAGCACAGGGTCAGCATATTTTTTCAGTCACGCTTTTGGGGAAATTTTAGTTTAATATGCTCTTCTGGACAATTGTTTCTACTTGGATCTCACAAAAAAAGCTTTTAACTCAAAGGGGAAAAGGTAAGATACTGGTGGAAATTACAAAAAGTTTATGAGGTTTTTTTGATTAACAAAATTGAGAGCCAAGACACCTTCTGTTTCTCATCATTTTTCTATTAAGGTGGATTTTTGTCCCCCCTAACCTGAAAGTGGGAGATGAAATTGTAAACTTAGTTCAAGGGAAGCATTTGCCAATATAATAATGCAATTACATTCGGCTATTTGGAAAACAGATCTGTGACTAAAAAGATTGCGAACAATGAACATTTTTGTGATATTAACAGCATATTCAAAATAATATAAACCTATTTATAAAAGCATATAAAAGGAGTAAATGTAGAGACAACACATAAAACAAATAATTTTTCTACCAACAAATACTATCAATGTTTCTGAAAAACAGTATGTGATTTTAGGTCTCAATCACAGGTAAGTGATTCTAACTGGGCTGTGAAACAATCCCAAAGTTTTAGAGATGATCTAATGGTAAGAAGATAACTTTCTTAGTTTTCTAAGAGATATACCCAGACATCCTGATATATTTCTAGATTTTTCTATATGCTGGGAATGCTGCAGGATGATTGTTCCTGCATAACCACTAATGATTTTGTTATATATGAATGGCTATTCAGTTCTCTTGGTGCAATCTCTCACTACTCAGTTGGTAGCTCTGCCAGTTGGTAGCTGGCTGGTGTATAACACAGTTCATTCGATTATTATTCGAGGTAAAATCCTGAATTGTTCATGGAAATCCAACTGCCCCTTTTTGTAAAGTAGGCAGATTAACTTTTCCCATTTGATCAACTCCAGGGAGCGACTTTCAATTTTGTTAGGTAGCTAAGTGATTCTCACTTGGGATGTGTGTGAACATTTCTTAAGGAGAATCCCTACAGACACAGAATTCTTACTGGGAGTTTCTTCTATATTTTATGTGCCCACTTACTTAAATTATTAAGACTGAGAGAGATTTTGATCTCAGACTGTCATTTTATAATCATTTTATCTCCAACAGAGAAGCTCGGCTTTACTATCTCTTTACAATATTTTTTGCTATGCCCCAAATTCAAGGTTCTGACTTTTAGTGACTCTAAAGTGATAATCTTCTCAATTTATTTGTAAGCCTGTAGGCAACTTCTTAGTAAGGTGAATTTTAGAAGGCCCTCAGGGAGGGTGTAAAATAACTAATGGGACAGATGGTGTATTACATAACATGACCAATCACCTATGTTTCAGGGTGACTTAAAATGTTTTCCAGGGCTTTCTTTTCATATTGATCCCTAGTGGTATTCCCATCCACAGTTTATTAGCAAACTGATGACTCAATGTTTCAGACTCCTGAAGATGACTTTTGTGACATTTCTAATATGCAATAAATTACTTTTAAGCACAGCTTTTTGGGTAGTTCATTTTTTGAAATGATCCTAAGCCTGGAGAAGAATTAAAATAAGAATGAAGTTTTATGCTAGATTCGGTTTTAATGCTTTCTGGTACCTTTCCCCTATAGTAATCTAATTTATATTATCTTTAAAATCCATCACATAAATAGACTACCAAACATAATTATTCTAAGGAGTAGAATCACTGTTATTCTTGTATTTGTAATTATTTATTCAAGTCCCTTAGCATGCTATCAGTGGGCCATGTGGTTAGATATCCAAATTTGTCCTTATGATTTATAGTTAATTTAAGTAGATGTTCAAAATAAAGTATTTTGAAGTTGATAAGATTTTTTTGTGTGTTCCATGCATGTCCATAGATATAAAACTCAAAGATTTTCTTTCTTTCATAATATACTATAATATGGTTACAAGTGCATTGAAATTCATCTTGTTAGAATGGTAGTAATATATCCCACCAGGACTACTGTTCCTAGTAGCAATTTAAAATAATTATTGTGAGACTTGATGCTAGACATCAGGTTTGCAATAGAATTACAATGAGGGAAGTGTATTAGAGACAAAACATTGCTGGAAGAAAACTTCATAATGGCGCAATCTGGAACTAAGCCTCAATTTTACAGTAATAGATTCTCTTTATGATGGCACAAAGGAATGAATGCACTTAGCAAATTTAAATCTATTATTAGTCACACTTTGTGGATTGCAGTGCAAAAAGGAGAAAAGAAATTAGCCTTTTAAGTATGTTCTTATATAAAACAGGGTCTAGTAAGAACAGTCTTATATTAAAAACTCCTTGTTACAGTTGAGAAGCTCCGTCAGTTTTCCTAACAGCAGGAAGTTACCCAGGTTTAAAAGTCTTTCCAAAAATAGTTGTAGAGGCCTCCAATTTCAAATTGTAAGTTTATGTAGTCAGGATACATTCAACATGAGATTGATTCCTATTTACACAAATACAGTATAGAAAGGACAAATAGAGTTAATTTGGTTTCTGTCACTTACTGTGATCTCTCCCCTTGAATGAAGAAGTGAGTGTGAAGTTGGTACAATGTTGCACACATCTTAAGTAAAAAGAGTTGCAATTGGCAATTTCGCAAAAGGAAATCAACAGCAAGAATTCAGCAGGCATTTTTAGCATAAAATCAAAACACCAAAAATCCAAGCTTCCATTTTCAACTTAACTAAAATGTTATATTTTTGTTATAATTATGATTCATTGGTTTCCTATCTTAAAAAAGTTTGAGTAGCATATTTGATCATGGCATAACTCAGTTTTAAAATAACATGCAATAGTTCTGTAATGCTATTGACTAGATACATTTGGAGGAAGCTGTAATCTTTAAAAAATAGTAAATAAAATTTTATCCGCAATGTTTCACTTAGTTGTGATCTGTGAAAAAGAATGGATCGCCATTCTTGCCCAGGTCAGTTGTGAAAGTTGATCTTGGTAGAATGAAGGCTAAGGAAGCAGGGACAGACAGATCATGGGCCCTTTTAAAATACAGTGCTAGCAGCCTAAATATGCCAGTTACAAATAAAACAGTCTGTGGGAATACCTTAAAAAAGAGCATTTTCTCATAAATTCTCCAAAAGCACTGCCTATACTAATGCTTAATATTGCTTTCCTCTGACTTCTGTTTTTCTGCTGTAGGTGTTGTGGCTGTTTGTTTCTTAATTGGAGTATACTTTTATCCTGCTGGGCCCCAGTTAGTGGTTTATACCTAGGCTATCCAGAGGCTCAGCCTGCCAACATTCAATTAATCTAAAATAGCCACTCTCTGCTTCCCTTTGAAGACATCGCATGCCCCCCGTTTTTCTTCCATTTCTCAATTTTCAGTCTACGGTCAGGCTTTCAGCATCACAGCTGGTCTCTCCCTCTGCACGCTGGGGCGTCTCCTCCATGCTCCAGGCTTCAGTCAGCACCTATGTGCTGATCACTCAGATCTCTCTTTACCAATCTCCAGACCCATGTACCCATCCACCTGCCACGTGCCCATCCCCAGACATTCCACAGACACGTCACACTGAGGTTGGCAGCTACTCTTTCCCTCGATCCAAACACATTCTTTCCCAGGTCTTTTCCACCTTGGCCAACCATCCACTCAGCTGCCCAAACCAGAACCCTGTGCTACCACCCTCAAAATTATCTCTTCCCTCCCCCACATTCAACAGATCTCCAAGTTCAGGTGCTTCTCTTCCTGCGGCACAAACTTGTCCATTTCTATTTATTTCCACTGCCGCTGTCCTGATTCAGGTCACCATTATCTCTTGATAATGACTGTCTCTTCCTTACCCTTATCCAACTCATTCTCCACATTACATGGGAGAGATCTTGCTCAACTATTTTCTAAAAAGGATTAAGGAGAAGATTGATGAAGATGGATATGTAATTTTCTTTCAAAATCTTCTCAGGAAAAAAACACCCAAATAAAACCAAACTGTGAGTCATAAAGTGGGGAAATACTTGCAATACTCATAACAAAGAATTACCAATCAATAAAGAACTCCTAGGTATCAGCTTCTAAAAGAAATACGGGCAAAGGACTTATACAGCCAAGTTACATAAAAAGAAAATGGATTATAAGAATCTAAAAAAGATGCTGAACGTCACTCATAAAGAAAATGCAAATTAAAATATTTTCCACCTTGCTTGTGGAGAAAGATTTAAAAATTTGAGCATGTGGGGGAAATAGGCCTGTCACATGCTATTGATGGGTATGTAAATTAGCCTCTTTGGAGGGAGATTTGGAATATCTGTTAAAATTGAAATATTTTTATCTATTTAAAATTTAAATAATAGGTTTACTTTTAGAGAAAAATTCTTCAGAAATATTAGCACATCCACATAAAGGAAAATAGACAAGGATGATTATGCAGAAATTTTTATCCTACGTAAGAAGAGGAGATAACACTTGCCAATTGGGTTTTGGTGAAGTCATTTATGGAAACTCATATTCTGGAATTTTAGCAAGCAGTTAAAAAGAATAAGGTGGGTATTTGTGTAGTCATATGAAAAAAAAAAAGATGTTATATTGTTAAGTAGAAAAAGTAAGAAATAGAACAGTTTAAACAGGGGGTTATCCTCTCTTCCCAAAGTTGCTTTGTTTTTGCCCAAGGTGAAACCTAGTCTTGTCCACAATGTGAACCTGGGTGGCTACTCCATTTCAGACCCAGTCCAGTGGTTCTACACGCTCCAAAAATGGACACTTATATGCCAAACTAGAAGAAGTTCCCATTGGCCTTTCAGAATCTTGTATAGAAACGTTACGGCTGGGCACTTTCAGGGGAATTTTGTCGGGTTCTAGGTCACCAGGTACTTCAGAGATCATGGAAGAAATAGAGAAAGCAAGACAGTCAGAGAAAAGAGCAGAAGCCCTGCTTGTCTTTCTCAACTAGCCACAGCAACGCGAACAGCCTCAGTCATTTTTTTCCCCATTCAGTCTGGTCCTCAAGGTTTCTTTCTACCCAGCTGCGACTGGCTCTTGAATCCAGGCCCCGCCACTTTCTTTCTGGAGAACCGCTTGACTTCTTAGTTCATTCTTTCCCACTTCGGATCCATTTTCTCTGCACATCTGCCAGAATAGGATTCCGGGGCTTGGCACTCTCTTCTCTTTCACTCCATATGCTTTCTCCATCGGCAATCATTTGCTCCCATCTCTTCAACAATCCCTGGTCTTTTAATGACTCCCAAATTTATGTTTTAGTCCTAATGTTTCTTGTGCATTGCCAATAAGAAACTCCACATGTCCCAAAACAAACTTGTTCTTTTTTGGCCAAGATCTTTTTCTCCAGTATGTCTCATTTTGTTAATGCCACCACCTTGCTCTCAGATGATCATGCTAAAAGCACTGAGTAATCTCTTGGTTCTTTTCCATGATAGCTAACACATTTTACCAATTCTTTGGCCAATGATTTCCAAATTGTTTCCTTTCTTGTCTTGCCTGCTGTGCTGAAGAGATTCTAGTCCACTGCATTGCTGGCACGGATATGTCCAGTCTTCACAATTACTGTTTTCCAGGTCTGTAAATATCTCTACCTCCAGACCATCATCTGATCTACTAGGATAGCCTCATAATAAGAGGTCTTCCATGAGTTACAGATGTATAGGGTATAGGGATTATTGCTACCAGTATTCAATTGATGTTTCTATTCTGTCCCCAACCACGCTTTCCACCTTTCTTATCTTCTTACCACAATGAACCACTCTCTATTTTCAGACAGTGCCAGATTTTCCCACATCTCTGTGCCTTTGCCAATGCAATTTCCTCACTCCAGCATATGCCTCCCCTGATTTCCATCTGGCCAACTCTTATTACTCCTTTCATTCAATCTCACAAGTTATCTCTTACATGCAATCTTCTCTGTCTGCCCTCAAGCTGAATTAATCGATCGCTCATCTGCATTCTAACACATTAAGCACAGATATAGTAATGTGTTATTACCAGCTGTTTAGGACAGTTACTACTATGTGATGAAAGCACAAAGCTATGTGATCAAAGCACAATGGATGAATTGTGAGTTCAATGGCAAACTATGGCTTTCTCCTGTGCCTAGCAGTGTTTGCCACATGGTTAGCCCTTAATGTGCATATGTTCACTGAATGAGTAGACAACCTTCTATTGCTTTAGTTTCCCATGTCAAAGTTAACTTTGTCAGACCAGTAATCAAACAATTTTTCCAAATTCTCTGTTCCTTCCCAAATGTCATCTTTTAAAAATCTTTCAAGCATCAGCAACAAGGCTTTGTGCCTCATGTAGGTTAAAAAATATCCCTATTGACATTTACATCCATTTCTAAATATTTGATTACACCATTCCCCTCCCGCATCTTGGAAAGGGTTCTGTCTTTTCAAGTTGCATAAGATATCTAAGTATATGTCTGCCTTCAACTTAGAACCTTTCTAGATTGCTCCATATTTCATGCTGGTTATTCACTAGTTTTGCATTCTCTTAGATCTATACCATTTGTATGACATGAGTCAGTACACACGCTTGGGAGTGATTAATCTATTTTATAGAATGAAGTATTGCCCAATTCCAGAATTGAAAACAAACCCAATAAAAATCATTAAGAAAAAATTTTATTATATATATGTGTATACACACACACACACATTTTATTTGGTAGGCTCAGGTATATGAAGTTCCCAATATTCAAAATTTCCTACAAAAATGGCACTTGTATTGAGTTTAACCCAATTCTAGAATTTTTCAAGGCAAGTTAGTAAGTCACATAAATATTTTGTTTGTTTCAGTGCAAAGTTAATGGCATAACCTATGCAGACAGTAGGTTTAGTGGTTCTCAAAGTAAGGTTTGTGGATGGATTCCTATAGGCCTCCAAAACACTCTCAACTGCTCATGAAATAAACACAATTTTCATAATAATACTAAATGCTATCTGCCATTTTCACCCTCTTGAAATTTGTAATGAATGAAGCTGCAAAAGCAATGTTGACTAAAACCACCAATGCCTCTGCGTGAATCAGTTCAGCGGCACCAAATTCTACTGGTACTCATTGCATTCTTCATTGTCAAGCACATGTATTAAACAAATTGTCAGTCTCACTTAGGATGCCATGATGAAGCAGTCAAAAACACAATGAATTTGATGGGATTTTGATTCTTGAGTATATATCCTTTCAATATTTTGTGTGGTGACACAGGGAGTATACACAGAGCTCTATGGTTGCATACTAAAGTATAATACAAAGCACTTTGCCATGGAATACCTGTTTTACATGAAAGAATAACTGACAGGCATTTGGCAGACATTTTCTCAAAAATCAACAAAGGGAGACTGTCATTTCAATGAAAACAACCAATAGTATTTTTTGTTGATGATAAAATTCAGAAACTTAAGCTAATCAGAATTTTGGAAAACCTATATTTTCTGCCATCAAAATTTAAAAAAAAAAAAAAATTTCTGGCCGGCGCTGTGGCTCACTAGGCTAATCCTCCGCCTTGTGGCACCAGCACACTGGGTTCTAGTCCCGGTCGGGGCGCCGGATTCTGTCCCGGTTGCCCCTCTTCCAGGCCAGCTCTCTGCTGTGGCCAGGGAGTGCAGTGGAGGATGGCCCAAGTCCTTGGGCCCTGCACCCCATGGGAGACCAGGAGAAGCACCTGGCTCCTGCCTTTGGATCAGCGTGGTGCACCAGCCGCAGCACACCAGCCGTGGCGGCCATTGGAGGGTGAACCAACGACAAAAGGAAGACCTTTCTCTCTGTCTCTCTCTCTCACTGTCCACTCTGCCTGTCAAAAAAATAAAAAAAAAAAATAAAAATAGAAAAATTTCTGTGGGAATAATAGAGGGAGGAGGAAGATTGTAACTGTAAAGCTGTATAGTTCTACATACATTCCTACGGACTTACTTCTAAGGGTACAGTTTAAAAACTTCCCATGGGACCCCAAATCCCATTAAGCTGGGTGGTAAAAATGCCATCTTAAGTGTTAAAGTGACCATATTAAATGTTAAAGTGATCATATAGATAGGATTAAGTGTTAAAGGAATCATATAAATAAGATCAAGTGTCTGGTAATAATAATAGATAGAATTAAAAAGGAGAGAATGTTCCAACATGGGAAGCAGTCCACACAGCAGACTCATAGAATGACAAATGCTTTAAATAGCACTCTGACCTCTGAATCAGCCCTTAAGGCATTCTGGTCTGGCCAAAAAGCTCATAAGAGCATTTCAGGAATGGAAAGCCAAGGCACTGTGACAAAGAAAAAGAATTTCCTACATGAAAATCTCTGTGAGAGAGACCCCAGTAGAAGAAGTGGCCATCAAAGAAGGACGTACTTTTCTCTGAAGGGAGGAAAGAACTTCGACTTTGCTTATGGCCTTGTCTAAATATTAACAGTTTGTGGATTCAAAAGGCTTCCTTAGCCTAGGCAGGTCATGTCAAGAGTCTTGGGTGATCATTGATGTCATACATAAGAGTATTAATTGTTAAATTAACAACAGGAGTTACTGTGCACTTAAACTTCCTACGTAGGACTTCTATCTTCAATGAGTTGTATTATGAGAATTAACTGTAAACTTACTCTCAAACAGTTTTTTTTTTTAAATGTGTGTGTGCAAATTGTTGAAATCTTTACTTAGTATAGAGTTGGTCTTCTGTGTATAAAGTTAATTGAAAATGAATCGTCAGCTGGCGCCATGGCTCAATAGGCTGATCTTCCGCCTGTGGCGCCAGCACACCGGGTTCTAGTCCCGGTCGGGGCACCAGATTCTGTCCCAGTTGCCCCTCTTCCAGGCCAGCTCTCTGCTGTGGCCTGGGAGTGCAGTGGAGGATGGCCCAAGTCCTTGGGCCCTGCACCCCATGGGAGACCAGGAGAAGCACCTGGCTCCTGGCTTCAGATCAGCGTGGTGTGCCAGCTGCAGTGCGCTGGCCGCGGCAGCCATTGGAGGGTGAACCAACAGCAAAAGGAAGACCTTTCTCTCTCTCTCTCTCTCTCTCTCTCTCTCTCTCTCTCACTGTTCACTCTGCCTGTGAAAGAAAGAAAGAAAGAAAGAAAGAAAGAAAGAAAGAAAGAAAGAAAGAAAGAAAGAAAATGAGTCTTAATGGAGAATGGGACTGGGAATGGGAGAGGGAGGAAGAAGTGGGATGGGAGAGGGAGTGGGAGGGTGGGTATGGTGGGAAGAATCACTATATTCCTAAAGTTGTACTTATGAAATTAATTTGTACTCAGTATATAAAAGGTTCATTTGGGAAAAAATTTTTGTTCTGATGAGTTCGGTGGTGATATTAATAATGACAAATTTTGAAATATAGTGAAATCTATCAACATTTGAAGATCTGAATGACTCAGTGAGCCAACGTTTTCCAAATACATGAGTGAATACATGATGTTGCCCAATCTTAGTTGGTAGATGATCCATTTAAGGAGCAAGACATAATTTTAGATTTTACATTGTTATGAATCTTTAAGAAACAACAATTTGTTGAATTTTGGTATAGTATTAAAAAAGAATATCCATAATTATCTGAAGTGGTAATAATGACATTCTTCCCTTTTCCAATTATATATCATTGTGAAGCCAAATTTTCTTTATATGCTTCCACAAAAACAACATATCAAAACAGATTTAATGCAGAAGCAGATGTAAGAATCTACTGTACTAAAGCACACATTAAAGCAATTTGAAAAATGTAAAGCTATGCTGCTCTTATCACGATATTTTTAAAAATCATTGTATGTTTCATAAAATATAAAAATTTGTAACTGCCTTATTATTTTTAAGCAAATTAAATATCTTCAAAATGTCACTTTTAATTTTTAATAGTAGGTATAGATAGAAGCAATCCATATAAACAAGTTCTTTGGGATCCTGAATAATTTTTTAGTATATAAAAGGTTTCTGAGAACAAAAACTTGACCATCACAGCAGTAGATGCCCAGTTAGTGTCCAGTGAATTGGCGACAGGCATATAAAGGCAGCAAGAAGGGTGTGATGATGTAAACCTAGTAGGTAGGTGAGCAGGGGTTCACTCCCTGTGTTCACTCAGCCTCAGATACTTGGCCATTACCACTGAGAAGTACATGAAGATTAAATCCTACTAAGGCAGCAGTGAGGTGTTCCACCAGAGACAAATCAACTGATGCTCCGTTTAATTGGAAGCAAGATGAATTATTCTTTTAGAATTGCAAATAAAAGAGGACTAACAGAGTAAATTCCTCCGTAACTTGCACTGGTTCCAAAGATGAGGCAAAATTTGTTTTAAAAAAAAAACTTTGAAAAGTTTCTGTTTGTTTATTTGAAAGGCAAAGGGTTGGTGGGGGAGAAAGGAAGAGGGAGAGAGAGAGATCTCCTATTTGTTGGTTCACTCTCCTGGCTGACTGGGCCAGGCAGAATCCAGAAATCAGGAACTCAATCTGGGTCTCCCAAGTGGGTGGCAGCAACCCAAGTACTTGAACCACCACCTGCTGCCTCCCAGGGTGTACATTAGCAGGAAGCTGGAATCAGAAGTGGAGATGGGAATCCAGGGACTTGGATACAAAATGCAGGGGTCCCAAGTTACGGGTTAACTGCTGTGCTAAATCCCCATCCCTGAGGCAAGATTCTAACCAACTCTCAGAGCTCCCTTTCACAGGTTTTAGAAAGCTTGATTCATGAACACAACTACTCGGGTCTGTTTTCTGGGTGCTGGGATCACCAAGTGCACCATCTTGGAAAGCAGCCAGCATCCGAGCTTTGAAGCACGGAAGTGGGGCTGCCACTTTACAACTCCTCTGCCGGGATGGGTGTGTGTCATGGTGGCAGCTGACTTCTCAGGCAGCTGTGGCATAGGCAAGCAAAGTGGGGCAACCGCAAGAAGAGTGACAGGAACAACACATCAAAGGAGCACTGAATTACAATGTCAAAAAAAAAAAAAAAAGACAAAATTATTGACTGCTGAGAACCCATAGCAGAGGACAGACTGGTCAGCTACGCTTCAAATAAAAACAGGGTAACTCACAGCGAAGGCATTGGGCCAAATGGGCCTAAGGCAACCAGGAAGAGCAGTGCCATATCAAAAGCGAATTCTTCGCATGCATTCTGTGAGAAAAGGACTGTTGGTCATGCTGATTATCTAGCCAGTCATAGCTGTAAGCATAGACATCAGGTGTCCAGGTTCTCAGTAAACACCTTCTTCTCCCAGAGTTCCCTCTCGCATTTTATTTGTGTCTCTTACGGACAAAGTTGTTTTCAGCCTGTGTAGTGGAATGAGAAGGCCATGCGAAGGTGGCCACTGGCAAGTGAGCGTCAGTTAGTCAGGAATGGCTTTGAAACCCACCTGGCTTTGGAAACTGCCTGGCAACAGGCTGTGATTGGATGGATTTGAAACTGCCTGGCGACAGGTTGTGATTGGATGGCTCTGGAAACTGCCTGGCGACAGGCTGTGATTGGATGGATTTGAAACTGCCTGGTGACAGGCTGTGATTGGATGGCTCTGGAAACTGCCTGGCAACAGGCTGTGATTGGTTGGGGTATAGACCGCCCCTTGACCAGATTGGCTGGTCTTGGCTATATAAGCTGTTGTACCAACTGTAATAAACGAGTCTGCGGGCTGCTCGCCTCAAGCCTGCTTTCACCCAACTCCCGGGGTCTGTGTGGTGACTCCGCGTCTCTTGCCCCCACCACGCTGCTCCTCTCAGAAACGAACCCACTGCAACATTGTTGAGAAATCAACTGCAACAAGCCTGGCATTCTAGTTATTCTTGTACAAACTCAATCCTTGGATCCCCAGTGTAAGCCTCCCAAAGGCCACACATTTACCTCTCAAAGTCCACAGCACGAGGTCACGTGCATAGGAGCTGCTCAATAAATATTGTTGAATGAGTGAAGTTCAAAATTTGCAAAATTATCGAAAAGCCTGCTGCCTCATCTATATTCATCGATTTGCCATTCAACAAATATTTAACCCAGTCCCTATCACATGCAATGTAATATGCTAGATGATGTTGGTTAAAAGAGTACCTCAAAAAATCATAGAAAAATAGAATTAAACAAGTTTAGGGGCTGGCACTATGGTGTGGTTGGCTAAGCCTCCGCCTGCAGTGCTAGCATCCCATATGGATACTGGTTCATATTGCTGGCTGCTCCTCTTCCAATCCAGCTCTCTGGTATGGCCTGGGAAAGCAGTAGAAGATAGCCCAAAGTGCTTGGGCCCCTGCACCCACGTGGGAGACCAGGAAGAAGCACCTGGCTTCTGGCTTCAGATGGGCCCAGCTCTGGCTTTTGTGGCCATTTGGGGAGTGAACCAGCATATGGAAGACCTTTCTCTCTGTCTCTCACTCTCTCTTTCTGTATCTCTACCTCTCAAATAAATCAATAAAATCTTGTAATTCCATTTTCCATGGACTTTTTAATTAAGTATTTTTTATTTATTTGAAAGACCGTTAAAGAGAGAAAGAGAGGGAGAGGGAGAGGAAGAGGGAGAAGGAGAGGGAGAGGAGAGGAGAGGAGAGGAGAAAGATGGATGTTCCATCTGCTGGTTCACTCCCCAGATGGCCACCAATGGCTGGAGCTGAGCCTATCTGAAGCCAGGAGCTAGGAGCTTCTCCTGGGTCTCCTACATGGGTGCAGGGACCCAAGCACTTGAGCCATCCTCCACTGCTTTCCCAGGAGCATTAACAGGGAGCTAGATCAGAAGTGGAGCAGTCAGGACTTAAACCAGTGCCCATATGGGATGTTGGAGCTGCAGGCCAGTGCTTTAACCTGCTACGCCACAGTGCTGGCTTCCTCGGTGTCTTAAGATGGTCCAGACAAGATTACTGCTGTGGAAGACTCCAGAGTTCAGTAATCTAAATTACTCTTTGTATTGAGAGGTACATAAAGACATAATACAAATTTTGTTTTTATTTTTGACCACATTTATTAAACAGCCAATGTCCAAAAGTGATTAAAAAAATCAGTGAAAGGGATGGGCATTTGGTATAGTGGTTAAGATTTCACTTGGCACACAGCATCCCATGCTGGAGTGCCTGGGTTAGAGTCTCACCTCTGCTTCTGATTGCAGCTCCCTGATAACATGCACCCTGGAAAGCAGAAGGGAATGGTTTAAGTACTTGGGTCTCTGCTACCCACATGACAGACCCAGATTATGTTCCTGGCTGGTGTTCTTTGGACTGCCCAGCCCTGGCTGTTGCAGGTATTTTGGGAGTGAACTGGTGGATGGAAGCTCTCACTTTGTCTTTCAAATAAGTGTGAATAATAAATATAGATTTTAAAAAAACACACAGAAAGAATATGGACAATGATGCTCCTTTCCCTATCCAATAATTTACTTCTCTGTCCTCAATCAGATCAATCAGGTTAAAAAAAATCAGCACTGTCTTGGGAACAATATGACAAAGTCTGCAACAATTCAGAATTTTGTCAGATTTTAAAAATGACATGTGGCCTATTTCAAAAAAATATTTGCATTTCTTAAATGTGCCTGGCATATGTGCTTATTAAAGCAACCACAAGGGGCAGTGGGATGGACAACACTGATTGTCTCAGTGCCAATCCATGTACAGCTTTTTTCATAGTGCACACTTTCCATGAACTTTCTAGAGTCTTGTACGAGCCATGTGGCCTTGGCCAAGTAAGTTATTTAGCTTCTCTTTTTCTCAGTTTCTGTACCTGTAAAATGGAAGTCACAACAGCACTTAGAAGTTTGTTGCAAGTATTGAATGAGTTAATATTCACAGTTCTTCTTACAGTGCCTTCCACACAGTAACAATTCAAAAAATGTTAACTATTATTATGTATGTCTGTGTGCTGATATGTACAGAGAGTTTTTTTTTTAACTAAAGCTCATATTAATCAAGTAAATTGCAATATTAGGAATATTTCTGAATAGAACCATATAAATAAGATGTTTAAAATGCTTATAAAAATTGGCCGGCGCCGTGGCTCACTAGGCTAATCCTCCGCCTTGCGGCGCCAGCACACCGGGTTCTAGTCCCCGTCAGGGCACCGATCCTGTCCCGGTTGCCCCTCTTCCAGGCCAGCTCTCTGCTGTGGCCAGGGAGTGCAGTGGAGGATGGCCCAAGTCCTTGGGCAGTGGGAGACCAGAAGCACCTGGCTCCTGCCATCGGATCAGCGCGGTGCGCCGGCCGCAGCGCGCTACCGCGGCGGCCTTTGGAGGGTGAACCAACGGCAAAAGGAAGACCTTTCTCTCTCTCTCTCTCTCTCTCTCTCTCTCTGTCCACTCTGCCTGTCAAAAAAAATAAAATAAAAAAATAAAAATAAAATGCTTATAAAAATTGTGTTTCTAGGGGCCGGTGCGGTGGCGCACTAGGTTAATCCTCCGTCTATGGCGCTGGCATCCCATATGGGCTCCGGTTCTAGTCCCAGTTGCTCCTCTTCCAGTCCAGCTCTCTGCTGTGGCCCAGGAGGGCAGCAGAGGATGGCCTAGGTAGGTGCTTGGGCCCCTGCACCCGCATAGGAGACCAGGAAGAAGCACATGGCTCCTGGCTTTGGATAGGTGTAGCTCCAGCTGTTATGGCCGTTTGGGGAGTGAACCAACAGAAGGAAGACCTTTCTCTCTGTCTCTCTCTCTCTCACTTTTTGTAACTCTACTTGTCAAATAAATAAATAAATAAAATCTTAAAAAAATGTTTCTATATGTTCTACAGCTCAGCAAGGTGACTGGAGTTTGTCTCTGTATCCTCATCTTTCTTATGTTGAAAATGGGGATGAGTATATTTAAGTTCTATTGTTAAATGATGAGTAATATAATGTTTAGGAGGTAAGAATCACTCAGCAAATGTTATTATTTTAGTTGTCATCATTATCATCATTTCTGTGTCCACAGAAAATGAAGGGAGTTAGAAAAAAAGCAGGAATTGATTCACAAAAGAAACATGCAAGGAGAAAAAAAAATTGTTATGCTTACTTTGCCATAATTCCAAGGATTAACAGGATAATGACCTGATAAAAATATGTGCCAGAAAAAACATGGTGTGCCATTTATTGAGCCAACTGGAGGCCATAGCTAGAAGCAATACAGCTCAACTGAGAAAAAGCTTACTTTGGAATTAATACTCCTCATGTAGCATGTAGGGAACATAAAGAGTAAGTGCCAGGTGGTAGAATGGTTAGCACTGGCATATATACCAGAGTGGGTTGTGCAGTTTCTTTTGAGGGATTTTTGTGACATGAGGCCAATCGTCAGTATGAAATGGATAATCTCTCTCTCTCTCAGAAATTGTTAGGGATCCTTTCAGTCATAATGAATGCCCTTGAACTGGGAAGTAGCAATAGGCTGTGTGAATGATATTTCAATTTAATCAGTACTATTACAAAACAAAAGATTACTCTAGATTTATATTTATTCTTTCATTCCAATAAAATAATTGTAAGGTGCACCTTGTTTCCAGGCACTGGGCTAGTGAGACCCTAAAAGACAGGCAAAGTGCCTTTTCTTAAGCTTACAGAAGAGAGAATATCACATCACCCATGACAGTGTTATATGGCTGTCATAAAGAGGCCGATCAGGCACAGTTCTTTTGTATGCTGCCGCCAGAAAGTCAAACTCAAACCAACTTAAGCAAGATGCTATTGATGCAGAGTAGCAATGGAAGAGTGATGGGATGATCTGTTTATTTCAATACAGCTTCGTTTTAGTTGGCTGCATTTTCAGACAATTCTCCCTTGCAGAAAAAGAGAAGTCAAGCTATATCCTTTCACGTTCAGCGGAAGAGAAATCAAAGTCTTAGTGTGTACTATTATTGGCTATGATATGGCTTGGGCCATGTGTCTATTCCTGAACCAATCACAGAGAGTAACTAGGGTGCAATCCACTGATTGGCTCAGGCTTCATTTCAGTCACCTTTACCTGAGCTATCCAGCTGTGGAAGGATTTATTTCCCAAAGCAGTGTAGGGTGCTATTGCCTCAAAAAAGGAGGAAGTGAGGCTTGACTTCCAGAATATCAAGTGTCCTCTACTCAGGAGTATACATACTTGACAATATATTCAAATAAAATATATTCTCCTAGCATATTCTGGAGATGATGCACTGGCCTACGCATTTTTCAAGATTAAAAAGGTGTTGATGACAAACTTATGATCTAGAAAAGGGATCAGGAAGATACACAATCACAATGCCAGAACTCTTCTGTGTGCTTTGGAGAATTGTTGGAATAGAGTTCATTTTCCATTGCAGGAATTGGGAAATCCTCCTCTTCCCAGGAGGTGACTTGAAATGGATCTCAACGAATGGGTGACAGCTACCCTACTTAGCCCCATTCAATCTCATCACAACCCAAAGTAATGTAGCATCTCCTCATTCGGGACACAGACTTTATCCCACAGTGCCTTCCTCTGACAAATGTCTCTTTAAAAAGTCGTAAGCTTCTTCAATTGGGTTTACTGGTAGGAAGAACATGATGACTATTAATTGTAGTGTTTACTCTAAGCTCAGGGACTAATATTCAGTTGGTACTCAAAAAAATCCTGGTTGAATGAATGGATGGATGTCTGAATGAACAAATCCTGTGGCAACTTGTTACTGGGGGAGTAGGATGAGATTCCTGTGGCCATGTAGTGCCAATTTAAAAGACATCACTAAACGTTGTCAACGATGAGTTGTTTCTCCATGGACTCATAAGGGGCCACCTTGCTCCCCAGGTGGCCCTCTGAGGCCCATCAGTAGCATCATTTGCACAGCTCACATGGTGCGTAATGAAATCCAACCTGGCATCCACCACACCTTTGGTCTTTCAGTGTAAAACAAAGTGCAGCTCGCCCCACAGAGCATCCTGATTAAACAAATTAACTATGGCGCTGCCTGCAAATACACACACTAGAGTGCAGGAAATGAACAGATACAATGGCCAAGTCTGTATTTAGTTTTAATTAAATTTCATTCTGTAGCTCAATTAATCCACATCTCCAAATGTCAGCAGGACTTAGGCAAATGGAATGACATCTGCTGCACTGCACAGGACTATAAAACCTTCACTGCTTGCTTGTTTCTGGAAGCACACCAGGAAAAATGAAATATCTTTATTAAGTGCGTGGTAATGTATAGAAGTCTAACTCAGAGTGTAATGAAAGAACATAAACTAGGAAGGAAAATTAGACAAAGAATGTGAGTGGTTACGGGCAGGGCAAATATTGTTCAATATCCTGCCTTGTGTTATTTATTGTTTTAAAGTTGCATTTGGCTTTAGAGCTGTTTCCTTTAATATTTACCTGGTGGGCTTCCTAATGGCCCAGGTTGGCCTTTTTTTTTAAAAAAAAAAAAAAAAACTAACACAGACTTCTTTCCTGAGAAAAGGGATTTGGTGGAATGGGATTGGTCTTTCTCCATGAAATATGAAAAAGACAACATGAGTCAAGCATGCACATTTGTTGCAGGAAGCCAGAAGCATGGCAGAAAGAATGTGAGGTTTGATAAGCTTGGCTGAAGAGTTTTATAATATCAGATTAGGCAGTAAAAAATGAATCAGACATTATTGCTCGGTGAGACTCTTCACTTGACGATGACTGGTTTTGGGAAATATCTGTGTAGTGTTTTTAGGAAATGTCAATGGGTTTATTATGTTAGATGATAAGAAATAGATGAATCTCATTAAAATAAATTTGTTTAGCATTATAGGCCAGAAACTGTGCTAGACCTGGAAATGCAATAATGAATAAGGCATGGAGAAAGGAATAGAACAAGTGAAAAATAATCACAATAAAATGCAACAAATTTCTGTAACAACGACTGGGCAAGCTCAGGAGGAATGCCAAAAGCCTGGGGGGTGGGTGCCTGTCTCCAGTGAAGTGGCCCTAAAGGATAAATGGGATTTGAGCTTATGAATGACAGAGGAAAACAAACAAGGGAAGCCACAGGCTTCATCTCCTAATCTGGGGAAGAGCAGGTAAGGGAGGAGTGAAGGGAGCAAGGCTGTGTGGGGTCAGGTTGCTGCTGTGGTCTGTGAAGAACTCGGGACTGGATCCTGTAGGCAACAGGGTCTGTCTGAGGGCCTTGGGTAAGGGGCTCCATCAGATTTGGGTTTGGGAGTGGAATTGGGTACGGAGTGAGGGCAAGCGCCCATAGGCATGGAGACTGACTAGGGGGCAGTCCTGGCCTCTACTCAGTGTGCACACACAGATGCAGGCCTGTGCAAGTGCAGACAGGGGAGTCTGGTTTCTATCATGTGAATGAGAAAGGGCTACGCAGAATGTGAAGGAGACTGGGTGGTGGCTCTTCAGAGGTGAGAAGAGTCTGGTAGAGTACTGGGGGGGGGGGGAGGTCTGAGTGGGTGTTAGAACTGGGCATTAGTTATTCTCTATAAAGAAGTCAGAAAAATCAACCTTTTCCCTATTCCTGCTTCCCCTGCAATAATATCTTCTCCTGAGCACACTCTTGGTGTCTCACTGTCTCTTTGCCCTGTGTCCAGGGACAGAAGGTGTGGTTCAACCTACTGGTAAATTTGGTTGTAACGAGGCAGGCCGTGCCCATCTCCACCCTCCTTCCTCCTAGGGTCTGTCCAAGTAGGTAGGTAAGCATCTGACCATGGCGTTCAGAATACCATACCTTCCATCTTGGTCTACCTCAGAGCAAAAGTGAGGTTTTCGGCCTCATTTCTCTATTTGATTTCTCAAATTTTTAACAACCCAAGTAGGGAAGAAGAGCTCCACTTGTAGGGGCCCCTGTAGGTGGGAAGTGTATTTTTTGGCCCTCATTCTGGTGTGGGGTTGATCCTCAGGACCAGTGGATGGACCTGCCCCAATTGTTTCTGTAAAACACTCAACAAGGAGGAGGGAAGAGAGGAAGACAGGTGGCAGCGTAAAGTAAGGGCCAAACACAGGGAAAGTCCGGCTTCCTAGTCACTCAAGAAAGACAAAAGCAGTCAATGCGAGGCTGTCTTCACGACCCTCATGGCTGTTGTTCAATAAGAGGGAGACTTCCTGCTAACTTTGCAATGAGGCATACTATAAATGTTGACTTGTTACCATCATATTTGTATCCAGTATCGTGGTTTTACAATAATGTATTTTGCTGCCTTTAAAGAAATGAAAAAAATTCTCAAATAATGAAATTGTACACGAGGACTTCCTGGAATGATGAAAAACCAAAGGTAAGCATCCATAGAAAGATTTCAATTTAAGAGGTGAGAAGAAGCTAAAGAGAGATAGTCTAACACTCACACTTAAAGCACTAATTCAGTGTTATAAGGTTAAAGAAAAAGGCTCCTGAATCAAGTAATATCTAAGAGGATTGTCGGCTTTCTTTTTTCAGCCACATGCAGGCATTTTTTATGGAGGATAAAGCCTCTTTATATTTTGTTTTACTTTGTATTTCTCTCAGATTATTTTTTATATTTCTCAAAACTCTGCTCTTATTTTTCTATTCCTTTTTCATTTGCCTATCTGAAATTTTTACTTTCTAACCTCATGTTTTGATTTAAATTATGTTGTTATTCAGAATAGTAGAAAGGCTTAAGAAAGATCAAAGTCACTGAGCAAAAGTGAAAATGAGGGACTTGCACTGTAGCACAGCAGGTTAAGCAGCCGTCTGCAGCACTCTCATCACATATGGGCATGGGTTCGAGTCCTAGCTGCTCCACTTCCGATCCAACTCTGTGCTAATGTGCCTGAGAAAGCAGCAGAAGATGGCTGAAGTCCTTGGGCCCCTTTACCCATGTAGGAGACCCAGATGAAGCTCCTGGTTCCTGGCTTTGGCCTGGCCCAGCAACGGTCTTTGTGGCCATTTAGGGAGTGAACCAGAGGATGGAAGATCTCTCACCTTTTCTCTGTCTCTCCCTCTTTCACTGTAACTCTTTCAAATAAATAAATAAATCTTGTTTTTTTTTTTTTAATCTGAAAATGAACTAGACTGGGGACTGAACTTCAATATATTAATTATTGAAATCACACATATAACAGGATTAGGAATTTTTGGTTCTGGAAAATTCAAGAAAAATTTTCTAGTTGTACTATACTATATAATTGAATTTTAAAGTTAGCATATGCAGATATAGCACTGAATTTACATTTAAGAAAGACATGTAGGAAGTAACAGCTACCTTCAAACTATCTTGTGATCCTACGCTCTGAGACACTGAATTGACATGGAGTTACTAGCATATTAATGCATTTGAAATAGGAATCAATAATGTACCAGTAATTTAAGCAAAGTTAAAGTTGCCTTTGCTCCTGCCAGAAAGACAGTGAGACATATTGATGTTATAACAGTAAAAATATGTAAAAATGAATTGAAGCTGTAAAAATACCAAACTTTAATTGAGTTAATGAGTTAAATTGCTTTTAACAATCAATCTGAATGCATAATGAAGATAAATACATTAAAGTATCCTGGCTGCAACATTTCCCAATTTGATTGCATTAAGTTATAAACATTCCATGTAGAACACTAGGTATGAAAATCTGGATTAGAACCACCAATCTATACTACTGATTGATTACTACAGAAAAAGATACTACTGGAAAAGATAATATCTAACCGATGTAGGATACCATCAAGGATGCTTTCAAAAATCAAATCGACTGCAGAAACTTGGATCACCTAGTTGTCCTTTTGTTCTGGAAGTCACAAACTGCACTTAGAGTCCTTCAAAGTTTCTTTTTAATGTTAAGGAGAGGGAAAGGGGTGTGTGTGGGGAGAGAGGGAGGGAGGGAGAGAGAGAGAGATCTTCCATCCTCTGGCTGGGCCAGGCTGCAGCCAGGAACCTGGAACTCCATTCCGGTCTCTCACATGGGTGGCAGGGACTCAAGCAGCGGAGCCATCGTCTGCTGCCTCCCGGATACGCATTAGCAGGAAGCTGGGTGGGAAGCGGAGGAGCCGGATCCACACTAGGATCCACACTAGGATCCACACTAGGCATTCCAGCGTGCGGTGCTGGCATCCCAAGTGGCAGCTTAGCACCACTGCGCCACATCCCTCCCTCCCTCAAGGTTTCTCGTATCTCTGTAGGTCTTCAAAATTAGAAAACCTGTGCTTACAGCGGTTTTGCTATTGATAAAAATAACTTCTATCTTGAAAGATCACTATTTCTTCATATGTATAACTAAATAACTGTATTGTACCTTAAATTATCTGAGTAATTTCCTCAATTTTCAGTTTTGTTCTCACATATGTATACTTTGAAAGGCAAGGTTATTATATAAATTACAGATTTCCCTATCCCTTTTACTTAGTTTTCTCTAAGATGGAAATTAAATGGTAACAAAATGTAAAACAGTTGTTTCGATACAATTTCTTTATTATTATCAAAATAAAATATAAAATTCTACCATTTTAGAATTTTACATGTGAGCCTAAGTCACTTAAAACACAGGGCTAGCCAAGTATCTCTATTGTAAATCATAAAAGATCATAAAGTATGAATTGGAAATGTGCTTCTAGGAAAATTCATGAAACTTTCCAAATACACATGAGTTCTAAAGTAAGTATTATTTATACATTACATGGTTATAATATCTAAGAAAGCTGTTTAGGAAAAGTCAAGAGACTAATATGAACTACCAAAAACTAAAAAGCCTAATGTAGGATCAGCTGAGTTTACTGAGCAAAAGCAAAATTTAATGATGAGGTCTGGAAGTTAGTTCATGGTCTTGACTTTGTCCGTGTCCTACAGACTCATTAGTAGGCAGCCCATTCAAACCCCACAGAACATGTAAGAGTAGGGCACAATACACAAAGCTTAATGTGGGGAGCAGGGTTCTTTATGGGATATTGTGATGAAAAGGAATCACAAACATTTGAGATGAGTGAGGGCTCAGGAAACAGGGTAGAAGAACTACATCACCCATCATTCCTCGTACCTCCTTCCTTTCCAAACTTTTCCTGTCCTGTTCTGTGAATTCACCCACTCCTCACCTCCTTCTTACCCCTTCTCTCTTCAACCTTTGCTCCTCTCATTTCTTCCCTCTTTCCTTTCCATACTGTTCCCTACTGAATGCCCCTTCTGTGCCAGGCAACATGTTAGGCTCCAAGGGAAGACCATCAGGATCAGATAGCTGTCTTCCAAGCACATATCACCAGCCACCTGCACAGACAACACCTATTCCTTGGGGGAGGGGAGGAACAGTAATGGAAGTGACAAGAACCCTACTGAAGAGCAGCTAATAGCAGGTGGTTCACTGATGAGTGATTCCTGAAACATATCTGAAATCTTGAGTAGGAATAACTAGGGAAAACAGAAATGGATAAATACACAGATAATCCATGGGACAGAAAGCACCAAATAACATCTGTACAAGAAACGCCATCCGCATGGCTGCCTCAGTGGCCTGGGGAGTGACAGGACTGGCTTTATATTGCAGAAGGCTGATGCTAGCACCAGAGTAGAAGATGGATTTATAAAGAATGAAACTGGAGTCTGGAAAAGCATTGAGGGGTATTTTTCCACTAGATTTCAGATGAGGAATTATTAATGCCTGGTGATCCTAACAGAGTAAGTGGAATGTCTGGTAGATCCAGAATCAAATCCCAGGTTTCTTTGCTCCTAGTCCAGAACTCTCTCTGCTATACCAGAATTAGTTTTCACCCTATGGCAAAATGGAGCATTTTATTTATTTATTTATTTTTGACACGCAGAGTGGACAGTGAGAGAGAGAGAGAGACAGAGAGAAAGGTCTTCCTTTGCCGTTGGTTCACTCTCCAATGGCCACCGTGGCCGGCATGCTGCAGCCGGCGCACCGTGCTGATCCGAAGCCAGGAGCCAGGTGCTTCTCCTGGTCTCCCATGGGGTGCAGGGCCCAAGCACTTGGGCCATCCTCCACTGCCTTCCCGGGGCATAGCAGAGAGCTGGCCTGGAAGAGGGGCAACCGGGATAGAATCCGGCGCCCTGACCGGAACTAGAACCTGGTGTGCCAGCACCGCAAGGCGGAGGATTAGCCTGTTGAGCCATGGCACCGGCCAAAATGGAGCATTTTAAAAAAGACTTATTAATTTATTTGAAAGGCAGAGTTAACAAGAGAGGAGGAGAGACAAAGAGATTTTTCTATGTGCTGGTTCACTTCCCAGATGCTACAATGCCCGGGGCTGGGGCAAGACAAACACAGGAGCCAGAACTCCACTGTGATCTCCCTCTGTGGATGTCAGGGGCCCAGGCACTTGGGCCAGCTTCTGCTGCTTTCCTAGGAGCATTAGCAGGGGGCTAGAGGAGAAGGGGAGCAGCCAGCAGTAGGACTGGCACTCATACAGGATGCCTGCATTGCAGGTGGTAGCTTGACCTGCTACACTACAATGCCACGTCCAAGGAACATTTTTTGTGAGCTCTGTTGACTACACAGAGACCTTTATCCTTTTCAAAGGATAAACCTTTTGGGATGATGTGTTTCCTGAGTTCCAGGAGCTGTATTCAATTTTTTTTATGTGGATTTTTTTCAGCATTCATTTATCATGAATATTTGGCAGGAGACCTTACCTTTTGCTTCCAAAGACAGGCCTTATCAAAGAAGGATGTACCTTTCTCTGAAGGGAGGAGAGAACTTCCACTATGACTATGACCTTGTCTAAATAAGATCGGAGTTGGCGAACTCAAAAGGCTTCCACAGCCTTGGCAACTCATGACAAGAGCCTCAGGTGATTACTGACGCCATAAACAAGAGTGTCAATTGTTAAGTCAACAACAGGAGTCACTGTGTACTTACTCCCCATGTAGGATCTCTGTCCTTAATGTGTTGTACAATGTAAATTAATGCTATAACTAGTACTCAAACAGCACTTTGCACTTTGTGTTTCAGTGTGGGTGCAAACTGTTGAAATCTTTACTTAATTAATATACTAAATTGATCTTCAGTATATAATGACAATTGAAAATGAATCTTGATGTGAATGGAATGGGAGAGGGAGCGGGAGAGGGGAGGGTTGCAGGTGGGAGGGAAATTATGGGGGGGGGGGGGAGCCACTGTAATCCAAAAGTTGTACTGTGGAAATTTATATTTATTAAATAAAAGTTAAAAAAAAAAAGACAGGCCTTTTGTGAGCCAGACTCTCTGAGATGATATTCGTTCTTATAGGATATTTGTTTCCGGGGTAAAAGATATTCCCTCTCCTGGAATGATCTCTTCACGGGAGACACCTCATTGTTACTTCTGCTGCTCAGTTAGCTGCTCTGTCACACATCCCCAGTGCTGGTGCTGTAACATTTCAGGTAATGAGGTAAGGGGCACACTTGAGGTCTTTATGTGCCAAGATGAGAAAAATTAATTTTATATGCTAAAAAGATGAGACTGCTGGTGCAGACGGTCACTAAACACCACCAGCTGCTCCATAGATTTGGAGTTGGGAAAAAGAAGCCCATCTCAAAATCAACAACATAACTCCAGGACACGAGACACCAAATGGCACCAGTGTTTTGAACAACAAGATGTTGCCCAAGTCATACTAAATAGCTGGATAATTTGACAAAAGTACTGGCAATTCAGTTTTTGCCTACACGATACTTTTAAATACCTTAACATAGCAATTAATCATAAAATACAAAAATATATTGTTTGCTTTAATGGATTTGTAAGTAAACTTAAAATATGCCTTTATGGGATTTATGTGGAAGACAGCATTTTTAACAGAGCATGAAGTCTTTCTGATAGAGAAATGGTGAAATGTGATATTTTAGCTACACACAACTTTCCTGAATTTTTAAAGTGATATCACACACAAAACCACACACAAAAATATTTTCTTGCATTTTTGAGTCCTTTAAAGTATAGAAAAATTGATAAGAAAGTTGTAGGAGTGAAAAGTCCCGGAGGATTTTGGGGCAGGTGTTTGTCTAATGGTTAAAAGGCCTATGTCCCACATCAGAAGGTCTGTGTGCAATTCCCAGCTCTAGCTTCTGATTCTGACCTCCCCAGTGCAGACCCTACAAGGCAGCCGTGATGGCTCAGGTCACTGAGTTCTTGCCACCTACGTAAGAGACCTGAATTGCACTGCCAGCTCCCAGCTTCAGTTCTAACCTAGCCTCAGCCACTGGGGGCAATTGGGGAGCAAACAGCGAATAGGAGTTCTTTCTATATACCTGCTTCTCAGCTCTCAAATAAATGAAAAACTGTGGAAAAAAATTCCTGAAATCTAATTGTCTCTCCCTCCCATCTATGTGGATCCACGGCAGTGGTTGCTGATATTGGCTGTACATTAGAATCACCTGGGAAGATTTTAAAACAACAGATACCCACGGCCGGGGGTGAGGCCTAAGGACTGATAGTTCTTCAATTTTTCCAGCTACACATGGAGCAACATAAGGGCTGGGCAGTTTTGGAGCGAGCAAAATAGCCAAACAGGGAGACTGCAGGCAGGCTTCCATACCACAGCTGCTCAGAGTCAGTAAAGAGGAGAGAAAGATGAATTCATTCCCTGAAACAGGGGCTCTCCATCAGGGCCTATTAACCACACTCAGCCCTCCCAGCAGGGAACAACTGTCAATGCGTGGAGACGTTTTTGGCTGTCACAACTGGAGGAAGAGGGGTCGTTACTGGCATGTAGGAGGTTGCGGGGCATGAGCGCGGCCATGGCGCGGCCAGGCCAGGCCTGGGGGCTCCGCATGCGCAGCTGCCCCTGGGTGCCCCCACCCGAGCTGCATGGAACAGAGCCGCACGGAGCTGAGTAAGATGGCTCCCAGAGGAAGTAAGATGGGTGGAATCCAAAGTTGTTTACCACTAAAACTAATTGGCTGCGCAACATCAGGGGAGGTAACAAAACTAGTAACAAGTGTATAGACATATGTTGGTCCTATAGAAATCCCCCCGTAAGGTGATTTTTTTAAGTGATTGGTTGGTCCTTAGCCCTTCCCCAATGACTCTGCAGTTTTGTGCTATAAAGGGTATTGTTACGCACAAAGTAAAGGAGTCCTTGCTACTAGATTTGGCTCCCCGCTGCATCTGTCTCCGGGATCGGGAGGCTGGGAAATGGGTGAGCGGCGCACTCACCTTTCCTTGGACCCAGTCCATCCTGTACGGGTGGACTAAGACCCTACATCTGGCGCCAGGGATGCTGCCAAACATCCTACAACACACAAAGAATATTCTCCTGGCCTTCTAAACCTGTCCTGATCAAGTACTCCATCAGGAAGCTATCCCCAATGATCCCATCTCATCCCATCCCATCCTTATCCCATCCCATCCCATCCCACTTCCTCTTCTGGTGTCTCAGCGTGGCTGACACCAGAATCCTAGCATAAAAGCTGCTGTCTCTTCTTTGGGAAGAGAGTCTCAAGCAGATCAGTGATGCAATGAAGGAACTCTGTCACTTGTTTACTTTCAGAACCATGGCATTCATGAAGATTTTACTTCCACTTAAAATGATTACAAATATCTTATCAAAGTTACTGCACTTGGCACTGTATGAAGGGGTCACATAGAACCTAATAAGACATCCATTTTCCAAACTTCCATTGACACACAGTATTTGTACACAGCTATGGACCACAGCATGACATTTCAATACGCAATATGTAGTGGTCAGGTCAGGGTAACTGGCATTTCAATCACCTTAGACATTTGTTGTTTCTTTGTGTTGGAAAAATCCAAAGTCCTCTCTATTAGCTATTTTAAAATATCTCATGAGTTGTTGTCAACCATAGTTACCTCACTGTGCTATAGAACATTTGAAATTATTCCTATTGTTCAACAGTTGAGGGATTCAAACTTACTTTAAAATGTAAGTGGGGGCAGGCAATGTGACTCACTGGGTTAAGCCAACAACTGCGCTGCCAGCATCCCATATCAGAGTGCTGGTTCGAGTCCTGGCTGCTCTGCTTCTGATCCCTTCCCCTGCTAGTGCACCTGGGAAAGCAGCAGCAGGTGGCCCAAGTGCTTGGGCCCCTCTGGGCTCCTGGCTTCAGCTTGGCCTAGCCCTGGAAGTTGCAGCCATTTGAGCAGTGAACCAGTGGATGGAAGATGGAAGAGTTCCTCTCCCTGTCTCCCCCCACCCCCCCATAACTGTCTTTCAAATTAATAAATGTTTAAAAAGTAATAAATAAGTGTAATGTATATAGAGGAATATAGCCATACACAGGTAAGTACAGCTTAAAAAGGAAGAATATGCCCTGCCCGATATTCAGACATATAATAATGTCATATATTAAAAAACATATAAGGATTGTCTTAAGAATACACTGACAGATGAAACTGCTGAAGAAAGAACTCAGAGATAGGCCATGAGCATATGTGAGTGTAATTACTGAGTAAACTAGCACCAGCAGTCAGTCCTACCAGTGGAAAAAGAATGACCAGTTCGGAAATCTGGTACAGCAAGTCTTGCTAGGAATCACCAGAGTTCAGTTCCTATTCAATTTTTTTCAAATAACTTCAACTCTTCATATTTTTTTTAGCTTCATCCTCAAGACCAAGGTGCTTTCTAACTGACTGCTTAATCAAAACGCAACCTGCCCCTCTGGTGTAAGAAACGTTTACCAGTGACAGGTAACTTTGACTTAACTTTTCAAATGCAGAGAAAGCCAGTTTCAAAGTACACAATTATCTATTTAAAGAAAAAGAAAATCATAGGGAATATTTCAAATGAAAATATAAAAAGTACAAAGCAGAAAAGAGACACACGGTATAAAAATTCTGGGGGTGGAGAGAGGGCGTGTAGCATGAAGAAGAAAGCGCTAAAATAGACACTAAGGGCAGTCCCACAGTTGAACGATTTTCAACACAGCAGAAGACACAGTAAGTACCTGTAGGACTGGCGCCTGAAGGGAATCATGGAAGCGCTCAAGACTAACCGGTGCGGTAGGATGGAATTCCAAATTCAGAGGTTCATCTCTCTATCGGAACTGAATGGATACCACATTAAGAAAATCTTACTGTATTTTGGATGTGTAATAGGACTTACTCTTGACTGAATGAACCTGTATGTACCAGTGATTCCAAAGTGCTCTGAAAATACCTTGTGACAGCTATTACGTCCTTGTAACAGATGGAGAAACTGAGGTATGGAGAGTGTAAGTGACTTGCTCGTTGTCAGAATTAATCAGTGGTAGTGCTGAGAATGAAACCTTAAAGTTCTATGCTATCCACAATAGGGACTGCTTTCTGTCTCATGTTAAATGATCCACAATTAAATTAAGAGGAACAAAGTAGACTCTTAAAGAATAATTAGGAAAATCATGCCACCCAGTTAAGATTAATGTTCATATTATAACACTAATAAAATAATAAAAATTCTGGGCTGGTACTGTGATGCAGCAGGTTAGGCTGCTGCCTGCAATGCCAGATCCCATATTGGAGCACCTGTTCAAGTTCTAGCTGCTTCACTTCCAATCCAGCTCCCTAATAATGCGCTGGGAAAACAGCAAAGAAGGACTCAGAACATGGAACCCTTCTACCCATGTGGGAGACCTGGATGGAGTTCCAGGCTACTGGCTTTGGCCTGGCCAAAAAATGTGGGCCACCTGGGGAGTGAACCAGAGATGGAAGATAATCACTCTCTCTCTCTCTCTCTCTCTCTAACTCTGCCTTTCAAATAAACAAATTAAAAATAATGATAAAAACATAAAAAACTTTAAATATTTTTAGAAACACCCAATTATTATTTAAATAAGACCAATTAGATATAGCAAAATTTCAGTAGTCATCAGCAAACTAGGATATAAATTTTAACTTAAAAATGTTTAATATATGCTATTCCCTAATAATTTAACTAGCATCTTAATGAGTTCTTAGTGAGTCTAATCAGTATGTTAAAAGCAATGGCTTCCAAATTAAAAAATAACCTCAGGTATAGCTTATGAATTTTCAAGTTTTACACATCTTTTTGGATGTCTAAGCACTTTTAAGAGAGTGGTGAGCTGGCATTGTGGTACAAGATGTTAAGCCACTGCCTGCAATGCTGGCAATCCCATATGGGTACCAGTTCTCAACCCAGCTCTACTTCCAATACAGCTTTTTGCCAATGCACCTGGGAAAACGGCAAAAGACAGAACAAGAAATTGGGCCCTTGTACCCCCATGGGACATGTGGACAGAGTTCCTGTCTCCTGGCTTTGGCCTGGAACAGCCTCAGCCATTGTGGCCATTTGGGGAGTGAACCAGAAATGGAAGATCTTTCTTTTTCTCCATCTCTCTCTCTCTCTCTCTCTCTCTCTCTGTAACTCTGCCGTTCAAATAAATAAGTAAATCTTAAAGAAAAAAAAAAAAAGAAAGTGGTTACGAACTAAACACAAACCAAACAGCTCAGCTGACACCACAGGAATAATCTACTGATTTCCTAAGTGTTGATTCAATCTAATCATACATCACTGGTAGATCATAAAGTGAGAAATCCATTCAATTTTTCAATATACTGAAAACAAATGATCATTCATTGATTATCTAGTCTACTAATGCAGTTAGTCATTTGGAGTTGACATAATCAGAACACAGTGGCATTTAAAACTACTCTCCCAAATACACTTACATCATAAAATGTATATAAAATTATAGATTTGAGCTGAACTGCCTGACCAGGATGAATTAAGGGAACATGAATCACCCTTCACTTCTCCACCTGATGCTTTTCCTGTCTTAGAACTTTCATGTTCTGAAATTTGCTAGTTTCCCAACATTTAATTGTAACTGTGTTCTCTTTATTAAAAGTGTTACTTTGACAGGACTCTGTTCTGAAAATATGGGAAGAGGCTGGCATTCTTGAGAAGGTCCAAAGAAATCCTTGCCTATATAACCTCACTGTAAATTGGTCCAAATGCTTTTTTAATTACACTTGGACACTCAGAGAAGCTACCGCCATTGCAGCTCCCACGGCGCTTCGCCTGCTCCAGCTGTGCTGCAGACACAGGACCCGCTTGCTCCTCACACTTGATACATTTAGAGTCAGTGCTCCTCCACTCCCCACATTTCTACTGAATAAGGACGAACTTGGAGTTCATCACTCACATTCTCTCCGCATTCTGAATTTGCTACTGCTGTCTAGTGCCAAAAAGTCATTTTGCTATTCTTTGGATGCACCTTACCCTTGTCCCCTTTACTCTTGCAAAGCTTGTCTGCCAACAATGGCTCCCAGGCTAACGCGGCCCCTTCAATGTTATCCTGTCTGTCTCCTGACCATCCCACTCATTTGTCCACCTCTCCCACCTCACCTTCTTCAGCTCCCTCTTAATTACGTAGGAAGGCTATAGCAATTTGCTAAACCTATCATTTACTGTAGGACAATTTGCGTACACATCTTGGTTCCTCACACTGGCCTGAGCTTCCTACATGCGTGCTGTTGTATCACACTCAGTGGGTGCTCAAATACATACTGGTAAAATGAATGAATAAATGCAGGAGAACAAAAGCAACTATTATATAGGATTGGTGAAATAAACAAAACCAAAAATTGTACATCTAATCTAAAAGAACTTTCAGCTCAGCCAGGGTATTAAAAGAATCATTGATTTTTTCAAAAAATGTTAGATTATTAATAAATTAAAGGCAAGACATGTGTCTATTTTATTCAGTAACATATTCCAAGTATGCAAAAGCAATATCAAGCATATAGTAGTTGTTTCATAAACAGTTGTTGGGTGAGCAATAAATATTTCAATCAGGTTGTTTTAGGGCAGGCATTTAACCTAGTAGTTAAGATGTGTGTTAAGATGCACCTCCATACCAGAGTACCTGGGTTTGATACCCAGCTCCAGCTCCTGACTCCAGTTTCCTGCCAACATAGATCCTGGGGGACAGTGGAGATGGCTCAAGTAATTGGCTTTCTACCATCTATGTGGGAGACCTGGATTGCTTTCCAAGCTCCTGGCTCCAATTGTTGTGGGTAATTGGAGAGTAAACCAGTGGATAAATGCTCTATTTCTTTCTTTCTTTCTTTCTTTCTTTTCTTTCTTTCTTTCTTTCTTTCTTTCTTTCTTTCTTTCTTTCTTTCTTTCTTTTCATGCAGAGTGGACAGTGAGAGAGAGGCAGAGAGAAAGGTCTTCCTTTTTGCCATTGGTTCACCCTCCAATGGCCGCTGCGGCTGGCGCGCTGCGGCCAGCACACCGCGCTGATCCGAAGCCAGGAGCCAGGTACTTCTCCTGGTCTCCCATGGGGTGCAGGGCCCAAGCACTTGGGCCATCCTCCACTGCACTCCCGGGCCATAGCAGAGAGATGGCCTGGAAGAGGGGCAATCGGGACAGAATCCGGCTCCCCGACCGGGACTAGAACCCGGTGTGCCAGCGCTGCAAGGCGGAGGATTAGCCTATTGAGCCGCAGTGCCGGCCTGAAAGCTCTATTTCTCTCTGTGTTTTTCTGTCTCTCTGCCTCTCAAATAAATAAATAATTTTAAAAATGTTTATTTAAAAAGAAAAGTTATTTTAAAACATGCTCTGGCTTTTTATATGTTCCTTAAATTTTTATCAACCTTTACTTTCCTAACTGGATTTCTTCTAGTTGAAGAAATCTAGTTCAGTTTCATCATTATTAGATATATCTGATAATATCTCTAAACAGATATTAAGAAAAACATAGAGGCAGGTGTTGTGGCACAGCAAGTTAACCTGCTTCTTGGGATGCCTGCATCTTACACAGGAGCACGAGTTCCATTGCTGGCATCTGTGTTTCTGATACAGCTTCCTGCTAATGCACCCTGAAAGGCAGCAGACGATGGCTCAGGTGCTTGGGTCCCTGCCAGTTACATGGAAGACTGAGATGGAGTTTTGGCATCCTGGCTTTGGCCTGGCTGAGCCCCAGCTGTTGTGAGCATTTGAGGAGTGAATCAAAAGATGGAAGAGCTCTCTCTGTCTCTGTCTCTAATTCTCTCTTTCTCTCTCTTGCTCTGCCTTTCAAGTAGATGAAAATAAATGGAAGTATTAAATATATAAATAGAAAACTACCCATATTGAACATGAGTTTTGCAAACTGAAACATCTTATTAGAAAGACAGAGGCAGGGCTGATGTCCTGGCATAACAGGTTAAGCCACCACCTGTGATGCTGGCATTCCATATGGAGGGTGGTTCAATTCCTGGCTGCTCCACTTTTGATCCAGCTCCCTGCTAATCACCTATGAAAAACAATGGAAGATAGCCTGACACCCATGTGGGAGACCTGGATGAAACTCCTGGCTCCTGGATTCTATGGCCATCTGAGAAGTGAACCAGTCGATGGAAGCGTGCTCTCTCGTGCTCTCGGTCTCTTTCTTTCTCTCTCTCTCTCCCCCTCATAACTCCACATTTCAAATAAATAAATGTTTAAATATCTACATATCTTTTTATAAAGAAATAAAGAAACAATTGAACTCTCTTGAAAAGATACTATGATTTTAGGATGTCATAATGAAGACAGCTATTGTCTATATGTTGACCTTGTGAAAGGATTCAAGCAAAGGTCGTCCATGGGTTTAGACTTCCTTGTCTCTTACTCAGGTTTCTCTGGGCTGAGGAAGTCAGAAGACTGAAGAGTCCATTAGGTAATAACTGGTGATGTCAAGGTGGACGTTACCACTTTAGATCCACCCCTCACAGCTCTTAGATAAACCAGCCCTGTAATCACAGGCTTAGCCTTAAACACTGCACATATAGCCACAAATGGAAAGATAAACCAGGAGCTGGGGCTGAGCTGGCGGTTAGTCCTGTCTGCTAGTTCCCAAGGAAAGTTTCCCAAATCAAAAACTGCAAAGGTCACGTATCAGCCCACAACACTAGAGAAACCCCACAGCAATTCACAAAGTGAAGATGAAAACTATAATCAAATTCCACTACCTGAGTGGCACATTGCCTAATGCACTGATAACAAAACAGAAACCCCTAATCAAGAAGTCAGCATGTTGTTTAGGACAAGCATGGATCAAGTCTAGTGTCAACACAGCTGAATGTCAAACCAGGCAAAACACTGGGGCCTGACAACACTTATCTGATCCTTGTGGTTCATACTGATTAGCAGACTTGAACAAGGTGGCAAATCAGGGTTTATACATAGTGTATATACTTGTGCATGTGTGTGTGTTTAACTCCTATATGTTACTCAAAATCCAGCTCAGATAAATCCCCCACTAAACCTTCACAGATGGCCACCACCACTGCCTATACACCCTTGCTCCCTGGTAAATCTCACCCATGCCTACAATGATCACATACCACAGATGATTAAGATCTGTGTGTCTTCTACCCACCCTGGGATTTCTCTAAGGCCAAGGGCATGTCCTCCCCATCTCTAGATCCCATGGCCCCAGCCACCTGGTGGATGCTTTGCAAGTCACAAAGGGGTAATGGAAGTGTTTGAGCCAGACAGAGTTGGGTTGCAATCCTGGTTCCATCCACAGAGGCCTGTAGCCCTGGGTTATGGGTGGCAGTCAGGGAATTTGTCCCTTGGCCTTCTGATTTTCCTTGGGATCATCCTGAGCTCTGGCTCGCACAGCCTGTAGGCCAGTCCCACAGATCCCTGTTCTCATCTCACATCCAGTGCCCAGGCTTTTATTTGTTCAGAATCAGAGTTGGCACAGGCTCCACTTCACCGGCCTTGTGAGCCCTAGAAAATGATTTCTTTGCCTGAGCCTCAGTGTCCTTATATGTTAAATGGGGATAATAATGCCTAAACACGGAATGGTTGCCAGTCAAGATGAAATGAGATTATGTATTATAAATCTTCTATCATCAGTGCCTGGTGAATAAATGGTAGTGAATATTAGATCACTTCTGCTAATATCACCTCTGGCTACAAATATGATCTGGGTCAGTCTTCAGACTGACAGTTGATGGCCTGTGGTTAGAAATGTAACACACACAAGCCTTTGCTGATGCATGCAAACAGAGGTCTGGGGTATTATCTTGAAGCATGAAGACAATCAGTATTTCACTAGATGCGTAAAAGCAAGCAGACATTCTTTCCCGAATCCTGACTTGCCAGATCTTAGATCTTCACTAATTATCACTTTCATGAATAGAAATGGGCAACTAATTCAGCTGCTATATCTTCCTTCTGTTTGGAAAGCAAGCATAATTATTCTAAGGAACTGAGATACCTTATTTGTCCAATCAGGGCTTTAAAAAATTACTGTAGATTCACACGAGAATCTTCTATATTGCTCATGTTATAATTTCGAGTGCCTGAGAAATCATGGACTAAAATAAGGCTTTTTGCCTCTCAAAAATATATTTAGAAGCCAAAGAAAACTATTATATTTAGGACAGGCTTTTCCCTCTGCATACCTTCATAACAGAATTTGCGAAATGTCAGGTTCCTATTCACTGAATTTCTAGAAATGTTTGCTAAATTTAAACATTCTGTAGTCATCACAGAACAGTGGATTTGAAAAATTATCTTCCTGGTGGTGCTGGGTAATCTGGCCTGTCATGTTGCTCCCAGGCAACTGCTCCAGAGGTAGCAGCAGTCCTCCCTTTGGAGTAGCTACTCAACCTTGGCATCCTATGGAGATGATCTTGCCCTTGCAGCACCTGAACGGCACTGGGTCTTTGGTGTCCTAGTGACTTGAAAGTTCATGGTCTCGTTGAAACCAATCTGCTTATTACTATTTCATCAATTAATAAGCTGTTTGGGCTCTTGCCATGAATTCAGAGAAGAATTCTGAATACTGGCTCAAATAGACCAGAAGACATGGTAAGTTTTAAGGATTTTATTCAGTGAGAGAAATGCATAGGAGAGCGAGGGTTCTGTCTAAGTGAGAAGGGGAACTCTAGATCCACACCAAGCAGAGAGCAGGCCAGGAGCCACATGCAGCACGCGTTTGGTTATAAGCAGCTACAAGCAGCTTAGCACAAGTGCTCCAAAGGCACGGAAAACAAGGGTAACAAAGGTCAACAATGGTGAGGAAAAAGGGAAAAAAGAGCTGGGCCCACCTCGTTCCAGGTGTTTTATCTACTCAAGGGGAGTGGTTACATAGCCTGATTGGCAGGTGGGCATACAGGTGAGCTCAGGTAGGAGGACAAGATCACACAAGGGTGTGGTGAAGGCGTGGCCTTCCAGCTCCCAAATCGAATCATTTTTATCCTATCTGCCTGCCTATGTCATTGTCAGCTTCACCCAAGATCACAAGAATGGAGGATTCAAGACAGGAGTCACATGTATTCCTTCTTTCCCTTATACACATTATTTTTTGGGTCAGGCCAAGCCCGATTTTATCCAGAGTTTCTTGAGGGAAGAACCTGAAATGCAGGGAATTGAGAGAACTCTCAGCTACAGAGGCCAGAAATGAGCAGTAGGCCTGTGGGTGGGTGGCCTGAGCCCTCTGTCCACCACTCCAGGGACACGAAACATCTGCCTAGGTTTCTTCTCCACAATCTCTGATTCGTTTTCATTTCCTAATAAAGGGTAAAAGTGTTAAAAAAAAAAATTAGTACCAGGGCTCCTTTTCAGGAAAAATGTACAACTAATCAAATGTCATCAAGTTCAGTTTCAGATACAGATTCAGTTGACTTACAAGATAGGAACACAGGCTAAAGAACTCTGACACAGGAAGAACATTCTGAGGGAAATCACAGCTCGCTTCGGCTAACCTGAAAAAGACGTACATCTAGAGATCTGGTGTGAGTCTTTTTGGGTAGAAACTTAGCACCTATTTGAGTAGAAATTTAATGCAAAACCTGGGATGTATTCCTATTTTTTGCTTGATTTTTTTTTTATTTGTCCGTAAACAAACACACATACGTTTGAAATGTGGGGGGAAAAAAAAAGCTTAAAGTCTGTAGCAGCTTTTGTAAAAATAATGGAAACTTTTGTACAAACAGTTTTAAACACCCTGTTTGCCAAGTCAAACCATGTGCCAATTCTGTAAAAGCTGCTGCAGGTTTCTTGCTCGTCAAGAGTTGTGGAACCTGGGCTGTTCTGACAGTCGCCAGAGATTATTTAAATAGAAGAATAATTACAATGCTATCATCAGGCACTTTAAAGTATCCTATTAAGGCCTCTGCATTAGGGGCCTAGCCCAAATGTGAGCTGCACTTGTTAGCTGTCTCGGTGCCGGTGCCCTAGGTAATGGGAATTCTGCTGATCCACCCATTTCCTGATCTGATACCAGGAAACATCTGTTGTTGTGGATGGACTTTAAGGCCTAGATCCCGTCCCTCTCTTTTTCTCTACCCTTATGTGTAAGGATATATTGGAAAAGGTCAATATAAAATACTTAGATCCAGCAGAGGTATTTTCTGTAACTATCCTACATGCTTTCAGGTGCTTGCTACAAACAATACTACAGAAGACAGAAGAATTTTCATGATTTCTTACACAACTCTCATACCATGAATATGATTTGAGCAAATGATAATAAAAATGACCCTTGTTCTAAAGAAGGGAAGACTGGCTTTTGAAATCTGGTGAAGTCTTTTTTTTTTTTTTAATATTTATTTATTTATTTGAAAGTCAGAGTTACACAGAGAGAGGAGAGACAGAGAGAGAGAGAGAGAGAGAGAGGGAGAGAGAGAGAGAGGTCTTCTATCCAATGGTTCACTCCCCAGATGGCTGTAACGGCTGGTGCTGCGCCAATCCGAAGCCAGGAGCCAGGAGCTTCTTCTGGGGCTCCCACATGGGTGCAGTGGCCCAAGGACTGCCATCCCAAGCTATAGCAGAGAGATGGATTGGAAGAGGAGCAGTCGGGACTAGAACTGGCGCCCATATGGCATGCCAGTGCTTTAGGCCAGGGCGTTAACCCACTGCACCACAGTGGAGTCTTAATATATGCAAATACTGAATGGATGAATGAATAACAACCAAACCAATGTAAACATCTGTTGCAAAACAGACAAAAGGATAGTCATTTTATGTTCATGAGCAGTTCACAGTCCGGGAATTTAATGCTGTGCAGTGAGACAAAAGGCAGTCTTTTATTGGTTTTGGTCATTTTACTGATTGGAAAGAAAAAAATTAGAGCAAGGGCATGCCAAGGGTAGGGAGTTAGGTACAACCTGCCTCAGGATCAGGCAGTGAGAGTGTACATTGTTGGAGAATTTTAATAATACCCACCAAAAGTTGGTCTGTACTTTACTATAAACATATATTGATAATTCTAAACAATCTTGGTAATAAAATATTCCTCACTGAAAGAATTTTTTTATTGATTTAACTTCTATACAACTGCTGTTGTGGATAAAGCTGAATTTTAACAACAGAGTTGTAAGTTTTCGATGAGCATATTTTTATTACTTTGACACATCTTGTTTGACATGGAAGCTAATTTTGAGAACTTAATGTTACAAGCCAGCATGGACTCATGGAACTCAGCTGCCTGTGGCCATTTCAAGACTCAGTCTGGAGTAAATCTGTAACCACTCCAAATTGTTCAAGCTGGCTTCAAGTGCAGTTAAGACAGTAGATTCAAAATAACCAGCAATACGACCACAAGATAAAGATGAAGAAACAGAACTTGAGTTACCTCAACCTTTCCTTCTTCTATGACCACTTAGAGTTTTTGTATTCAAAAAATTTAATTTCAAAGATTTTTTCTTTCTACAAAAAGTATATCAATGTAATTAAAATGCATCAGTCACATTTTTCCTTTATTGACACTAAAATATTTATAATTGATTGTTTTTGCTGACCTAATAATATATTCAAAATTCAATGAAAAGGCTGGCACTGTGGCACAGCTGGTAAAGCTGCCACCTGCAGTACAGGCATTCCATATGGGCGCCAGTTCTAGTCCTGGCTGCTCCACTTCTGATCCAGCTCTCTGCTATGGCCTGGGAACCCAGTAGGAGATAGCCCAAGTCCTTGGGCCCCTGCACCCGCATGGGAGACCTAGAAGAAACTCCTGGTTCTTGACTTCATATTGGTGCAGCTCTGGCCATTGTGGCCATTTGGGGAGTGAACCAGCGGATGGAAGATTGCTATTGCTCGTTCTCTCTCTCTCTCTCCCTCTGTCTCTCTCTCTCCCTCTGTCTCTCTGTAACTCTGCCTTCCAAATAAATAAATAAATCTTTAAAACAATTCAACAGAAGAATGATTTTAATATATATGACTGCTGGACATCATCACTATCACTGTTATTACTAGTTTTACTTTATCATTATTGCTGAAAATAATTTTATTGTAAGGAATTGTGGGTGTTAAGAATTATTTGCTCCAGGTGTCAAATGTGCTTGCTATACCATTGAGTTAAATAGTTTTATGCACCTCACTGATGCTATTAGTGTCTTCTTTCTTCCACAATGCAGCTAGACAAAATTGCACAACCCTGTTGACTAGTGAAATTGCTGATCTTTCCAAGTTGCCATCAGCTCAGAGGAAGCCAAGATTAAAACTGCCTTATGTGGGACTTAAGTTCATTTTGGCACAGAAAAAACTAACTTGAACCACCATACAGCACTTTTATATTTTATTTTTGAGGTTCCAGGTTATTTGTTTTGTTTGCATTGCTACTGCTTTTTCTTTTTCCCTTCTGTTCTCACATCTCATTCATGTAGATTTTTGCCCCTCCTGCATTAAAAGAAAGCAGAGAGGGATCTGAGTCTACATAGGTGCTGAATCGGATTCATTGGAGTATTTTTGTTTATGAACTGACGATCTGCCTCCTTTCAAAAAAGTACTAGTAGTGAGATCCCTTAAAACACTTTCATCTCGTATTTGAGCAACTGAACCACCAGCTGGAAAGACAGTCACTTGTGAAGATGTAAAACTGTCCTAATACAGAGAAATACTTAGTATGATCCAAGCATTCTTTCTCTCTCTCTCTCTCTCTCTCTCTCTCTCTCTAATTTGAAAGGCAGAGTGACAGAGATAGAGAAAAAGACAGATATCTTTCATCCGATGGTTCACTCCCCAGATGGCAGCAACAGCCAGAGCTGTGCTGATCTGAAATCAGGAGCCAGGAGCCTCCTCCAGTCTCCCACATTGGTGCAGGGGCCCAAGGACTTGGGCCATCCCCCGCTACCCTCCAAGGCCACAGGAGAGAGCTGCATCAGAATTGGAGCAGCCAGGACCCGAATGGGCACCCATATGGGATGCCGGCACAGCAGGCAGCAGCCCGACCATTAAGACACAGTGCAGGCCTCCAACCAAGCAGGGTCTTAAACACTGCACCCAATACCACTCTCCAAGTTTTCCTTTTCTGTCAGCTGTGAAGAGAGGTAACCGAGCACTGTAACCCCAGCCACAGTGGGTAACTCGATTACACAAGCTCATGACTCTTTCCTCAGCACATTCCACGTCATCCACAAAGCAAAAAGTTTTATTTTTGTTCATTTTCATTGTTTTCCCTACTGTACAGGTCAAATTCCATTTAAACTAAACTACAAAATGTCATTAGGATGGGGTGAAGGGTGAAAAACTAGGATAGACGTCTACTATTACAATGGGAATGCATGTAAATCCTTCTTGATTTAGGTACATAAATGAGGGTCCTCAAAAAGTTTGTGGAAAATAAGATTAAAAGATAAGTTGATTGTGGTGCAAAAATTTTTGAAGTTCATGTAGGCTTTTCATAGTACATATTTCCATGAACTTTTTGAAGACCCCTACATAGCATTACTCAAGTTCACAACTATTAAATTCTTAAGGTGAATTCTACTCTCCCTCATAACTTGTAATTCCTAATGTGAATTTTATTTTACCACTTCGAAGTTTAATACTAAAGGAGGAGATATGACATTAATAACAATGATAAAAAGTTTAAATGTCTTTTGGGAGCTTAAGTAAAATGACATAAATTATTTCTGAAATGTATTAGTACAAGGAGTAGGGTGTCATCCTTCAAGAGGTCTTTTGCTAGAGCCATTATCTGTTTCGGCTTGTCTTGGGAAACATTTGTTTCTCTTCCTCATCTGCAAAATGAAGGTAAACACCTATAAAAACATATATTTTTTTATGGACCACTAACCAAGACAAAATTATTACAAAACAAATAATTGGAGAGCAGGTGTTTGGTCTACTGGTCAAGATGCCTGCATCCCACATCAGAATACCCGAATTTCAGTCCTAGCTCCAGCCCCTGACTCTAGGCAGATCCTAGGAGGCAGCAGGTGGCTCAAGTGGTTGGTTCCATGCCACTCACATGGGAGACCTGGACTGAGTTCCCATCTCCCAGCTTTGGCTCTGGCCCAGCCCTGGCTGTTGCATGCATTTGGGAAGTAAACTAGCAAATGGGAGTTGTCTCTCTGCTACTCAAATATATAAATAAATTTTAAATTTCCCACAATTTTATTTTTTTGAGAGGGAGAGGGGAAGTGAAGGGATGAGAGGGAAGGAGAAAGGTGGGAGGTGAGGAGAGGAAAAGAGAGGAGAGGTATGGGGGAGGTGAGGGGAGGAAAGGAGAGATGTAGAGATGTAGAGAGGAGAGGGGAGGGGAGGGGTGGGGAGGAGAGGAGAGAAGAGGAGAGGAGAGGAGAGGAGAGGAGAGGAGAGGAGAGGAGAGGGGAGGGGATGGGAGGGGAGGGGAAGAAAGGGGAAGGGAAGGGAGGGGAGAGGAGGAGAGGAGAGAAGAATTCTCCCGTTCACTGGGTTCACTCCCCAGATGCCTACCATGGCCAGGGCTGGGCTGGGGCCAAAGCACAGAGGTAAGAACTCAATCGATGGCTCCCATGTGAGTGGGTGGGACCCAACCACTTGAGCTTTCATTGCTACCTCCTAGGATCTGCATTAGCGGGAGGCTGGAACCAGGAGCCAGAGCTGAAAATCCAATCCAGGCATTCTCATATGTGGATGTGGTTGTTCCACCTGGTGTCTTAACTGCTAGACCAAATACCCAGCAAATGTGTATCACCCAGCAAATGTATATATATATTTCCCACATGACTTTTGGAATATTTTGCAAATGAATAACCTTATTATTAAAATTTAAATAGCAAAATTTTTTATCATCATATAGTACATATAATATCTTACTAATAAAACAATTTAACCAGCTTAGATATTTTAGATCATGAGAATATTTAATATGTACATTTAAAATAATTTAATATTAAAATAAAAGATGCATACACTAAGGTTGCATAATCTCATCATCTTTTGCAAAAATTAAAAGTTCCTTTTTTTAAAAGATGTATATACCTAATCTTGGTTTAAATCATGTTAGAATGATCACAAAGCTTAATTATTCACTTTCGTATCATAAAACATTTCCTTAAAAAAAGATAAATAGTACCTCACTAGTAAAATGCATTAATTTATTTGAATTATATTTATTGAATATAAAAATTGAAATATATATTAGACCTTTGCAAAGTTGTCAAAATGATATAGAAATTGATATGTTTCAATTATACAAGAAATTTATAGGCAATGAACATCTTCTTTTGCAATATATGTATTATTTTGCATTAGGAAATTTTTATCAACCATATAAAAAGATTACATAAGAGCTTCCCAAATCTGAAAAGAATGGCAAGATCTGCTTGCCTTTTTCAGTATAAAACTTGAAGCTCAATGGCCCTGGCTAAGCCGAATTATGACTATACGTTTCCGAAAAATTTTGAATTTGCTAAATGTTCTCCATAGACTTTAGCTAAAGGAGCAATTTTTCTGTCAAATGTGGGCAAGGGAACAATTAGCAGGTGGCCCATTTTCAAGGGAGTGGAGAAGGAAAAAGGGTGAATTAGGGAAATCAGAAGGGTGAAGCACCAACATTCTCTGCTTAGAAAGATGGAGTTCGGGGAAGTCAGTGCCTTGCAGTAAGTTGAATTTTACTGGTGCACACGAAGGACTTCATTTTTCTTGGATGGATTAATAGGTATGTGACAGGAAATACATACGACATGGGACTTGGGTACCTAATACTGAATTACAGAACTTTCCTGTCCATCTTTTCACTAATGATTTTGCACAGCATAATCCAATTTTGGGAGTGAGTTAATGCTACTTCCTACTGAACTTCCAGTAAGTGAGGAAGAAAGTTTATGGATAGAAAGAGTGTAAATTCTATCTAGAGGTAGCTGTTCAAATGTAATTTGGTTCCTAGCTTTGCAGCTCCCACATTATAGTGCTAGATAGGAATTTAATGTTTTCAAACAAAAGAATGATGACTGAGGAATTTTAGTGAAAACATTCTAAAATATCTCCAAACTTAATTGATATTGTATATATATAAAATACATAATGTTATGTATTATATATTATATGAAGATTCTTCAAAAAGTTCCTGGAAAATGCATACTGTTAAAATATTATGTGTGAACAGCAAATCTTCTGCTCTAACAAAAACTTATATTTGACTTTTATCTTTCTACAAACTTTTTGAAGTTCCTCTCCTACACTCTTAGACCCTCACTATGAGTATTTTCTTGCCTAACATTGCTGATTACCTGTTTTATAAGGTGGCATTTCCAGTGCCATGGTAGATACATACTGTGAATTATGTCTTGAGCTCTCCTGTTCATTCATGCTGGAAACCAAAAGCATTGAGAAATATGGAACACAGTTATGGGTCTAAATCTTAAAGTATTCAGAGAAGGGAGTGATTTTTCTGGTAGAATTTCTCATGAGAAATTAAAAAAAAAGAAGGGAGTGTAGGAGGAGGGTGTTTAAAGGGTATTTAACATAATACATGTAAACATAACAAGGGTTTTCGTGAAATAGCAAAATAAAATCAAACATAATGAACACACATCATGACCAAATTATGCCAGTTACTTCTACTGGGTTCTTACAAGGAGGGTCTATTGTAAAGCAAGTTTTGATTCTATCTCCTGAAAGTGAGTGCTACAACAAGCTGGTCTCCTTTTCTATCCTAATTATTAGAATACTTCCCAAAGTTTATAATATGAATGATGTTTGGAAGCCGAGATTCAGAGAACTTGTACTCGTGGAATGCATTTGTAACTGCAAGGCATAAAAAGTGATTGTTCATTTTCTCTTATTAGAAGCTTCCCTGGCCTCCGTGGCAGCGCTCATCTGGCCCCCACTTCATACTCGAGTCATGCAGATTGGAGTTGACTCTCAATTATACCAAGTCTTTCTCCAAAGATGACAGTCCAAATACAGTAGAGATAAAATACATCAAGGTTTCAAATAGGCCCGTTCAGCCCCAGTGCCGCTTCATCATGAAATGATATAACTCACTGATGCCTCTGCCTAGCCTAACATATGTTCTATTCACAGCCCGCGTCACTCTTCATTTGTAATTATTTCCCTTTTTTTCCCCCTCACCCCATCTTGTAATACTTTGCTTGGTTGAAGACAAATACTGAGAGGCAAAGAGTATTATCGTATGATGACCTGTTCCAGGGTGTTAAACCCCTGTCAAGGTTTGATTTTAACATGGGGTTTCCATGACAGGACATCAATTCAGGCATCATGTCCGGAATTAGACTATATTAATTATCACTTGAGTGCAATATGCATGAAAATGCTGTTTCATTGACTAAAAGGATCTGACTGAATAAAAATCCATTTCTCATCTGGTTGCTTATGGATAAAGACATTTTTTTTCTCTTTGCCTTGGATTGCTCTTTATTAAATATGATTTTTATATGATTGTATGAATAAATTGTCTTACTCGACAACAGAAGTGGATAGTTTTAAACAAAGAAAATTTAATGGGTTGTCTACTCTGGGCATATCTTTAACAACGTGTTTACAGTTAATAGTTTAGGCAGATTATCTGTAACAATATTGCAAAAAAAAGTTCTTATTTTTCAGCTTTTGTGAGAAAAAGATATTTTCAAATTGTTGCCTCCTTCATTTATAGGAAATGAGAGCTATAACTTACAATTATTTTCAGATGACGGAACAGCGACAAGATCTGTCTGTCAGGTAACAAACATATTTAAAAGTAAAACTAATACTATTATATTTGAAAGAAGATGCTTACATGAAGCGTAGCAATGCTAAACAAAGTTAAAACTACCCATAAATTCAACTAACATACAATTGTATATATGCTTATTTGCTAGGGAGGCAACTAGATAACATAAAAGAAAAAAAATATTGAGACCTAACTTCTAAAACACAAAACCTCTAGTTACAATTTCTATTTAGTATTAGCAGAAATATAATTTTATATTTACAATAGCAATTGTCCAAAGCTTTCAAATTATAATATATCTTGAAACTTTTTCGGGGCTGGCGCTGTGGCGTAGTGGGTAAAGCTGCTGCCTGCAGGGCCAGTATCCCATATGGGCACCAGTTCAAGTCCCAGCTGCTCTACTTTCAATCCATTTCTCTGTTGTGGCCTGGGAAAGCAGCAGAAGATGGCCCAAGTCCTTGGGCCTCTGCACCTGCGTGGGAAGACCCAGAGGAAGCGCCTGGCTCCTGGCTTTGGATGGGCAAAGCTCCGGCCATTGCGGCCAATTGGAGAGCGAACCAACGGATGGAAGACCTCTCTCTCTCTCTGCCTCTCCTTCTCTTTCTGTGTAATTCTACCTTTCAAATAAATAAATAAATCTTTTTTAAAAAAACTTTTTAGTGCAGTGGAGGATGGCCCAAGTGCTTGGGCCCTGCACCCCATGGGAGACCAGGATAAGCACCTGGCTCCTGGCTTCGGATCAGCGCGGTGCACCGGCCGCAGTGGCCGTTGGAGGGTGAACCAACGGCAAAGGAAGACCTTTCTCTCTGTCTCTCTCTCTCTCACTGTCAAAAAATAAATAAATAAAAAATAATAAAAAATTAAAAAAAAACTTTTTCAAAACTATCTCACAACTAACCTATAATCCTGAATCTAAAATAGGAAATTAAAAATCTTAAGCCCAAATTTCACTTAAAAATGGGAAAACTATTAATTAAAACATATTACTATGTTTAGTCAACACAATCAGCTCATATACAGGTTTTAAGTACAATGAAAAAGAAATGAAGCATCAGTGTCTTTAAAAAAAAAAAAAAACTGTAACCAGCATTGTGGTGTGGTGAATTAAGCCATTGCCTGCGACACTGGCATCCCAAAAAGGCACCAGTTCATCTTCCAGCTGTTCCACTTCTGATGCAGCTCCCTGCTAATGTGCCTGGGAAACAGCGGAAGATGGCCCAAGTGCCTGTGCCCCTGCTACTCACAGAGTTCAGGCTTCTGGCTTCAGCCTGGCTCAGCCCCAGCTTTTGTGGCCATTTAGGGAATGAACCAGAGGGTAAAAGATCTCTAGATCTCTCTCTCTCTCTCTCTCTCTCTCTCTCTCTCTCTCTCTTTCTTCCCCCTCGCCCCCATAACTGCTTCTCAAGTAACATAGAGAAATCTTTTTTAAAAAATAGACTGAAATGTTTCTAGCTCTCATGTTAGTATTTATGTAAATGTAATTCTAGAATTTTTCCCAAAATGGTCTTTTCAGTCAAAAAAAATTTCACAACACATCAACTGTAATTTTAAAGGGATTTAAAGCCTTGGAAATGTACACTTGCTTCATTATAGAGAAGAGGTGAGTTGAAGTTGAATGCTCAGATTCAGTCTGTCAAGTCAAGGAAGCCACCACAACTAAACTCCGTCCATGTCCCTTCCACCACGTTTCACAGTTCTACTGTAGTTAGGGAAGTTAGTAAATGGGTCCTAGGAGAAAGGGGGGGGGGGGCTGCAGTAATGATGCACCCCCCGCAGCCCCACTGCAGCCCTCTCCAAGACCTCCCTTATGAGTCAGGAGCTCCCAGCGTGTGCCACGCACCAGAGTCATCGCAGTGAAGTCTGACCAGAAAGAGGTCTTTGTAAAGGTTCTAGCCTAATATCACCAAGATTTTAGGAAGCCACTGACTTCTTGCCATATTCTTTGAATGACAGCTGTTGAATCCTGCATTCAAAATGACATTGACCTAACAGATAGGGCCCAGATGATGTACATCTGTTCGGCCTAGAAGTCACTCAATAAATCTCACCTTGGTGTCAAGTTACAAGCATGGGAAGAAAGCTAAATGGCTAACAGGGCAAATACTTGGTGTGGTGAAGGAGTGCTGTGGTAGAAACAATACAGTGCACGCCTGGCTCTGATACTTGGTGGTAAACGCCAGAAGCAGACAAGTCGTGTCTGTGAAATGGGAGAAGTGGTGCCTGCCTCCCGCAGGGTGTGCTAGGGATGGACTGTCGTAGGTCAAGATGCTCCGATGACAAGCAGCCATTACAGAATTGCAGGGTGGGGAGGCTCCTGCTGGCAGCCTGCTCAGAGAAGGAACTATTCAGGGTTGGGTGGAGGTAACCCATCTCAGCCACCTCAGAGAAAGCCCTGGGTGTCGCTGACCTGCCCAACGAGGGTTTCTAGGGAAGCCATCTGCAGGACTGAAGACCTGCTGAATCTCCCCACTGAGCTGTGTGACTGCCGTTTCCCCCACACCACCGTTTCACAGCCTCCATCTTTATATATACACTTCCCTCATTTTCCCCCTCCTCGCTTGCTGGTTGGTCAGAGGAGAGACCAGAGCAAGCCACTCAAGGACTCCTGTCAGCAGGAAACACACAGATACACACAACTAGCCTTAGAAGACAGGAATTCTCAACTCAAAAATAAGCATAGTGGAATATTAAATTAATTGGATTGAAAATAAAAAATGTCCCAGCACTGAAAATACCTCGCATCCTTTGCTGTCATATTCCATGTTCATAATTCTACGGTTATCACAAGACCCTACAATGCAATAAAAATGAAACTGCATTTTTCACTCTGCAATTGCTAACACAATTTCCATTATTCACAAAATCCAAAGCCTCATGCACTAAGAACTGGCTAAATTGCCTGCTCACACCTTATACTACGGACAAGCTTTTAAAACATACTTTAAAAGAAGGCTACCTTTAAATAATATGCCCTGCCTTTTTACTCCTCCCATACAAATTTCAACTTAAATTTATGGAAACAGAAAATAATAGCCCAATTACTATTGCTTTAAGATCAAAGCAGTCCTTGTATTTGACAATACAAAAGAAGATTTTCAGTGTTCACATCACATTTTTTACTGTCTCCCAAATTTTCTCTCTGCTCATTTATATTAATATAAGAATGACCAATCTTTCCTGATTCCTGTGCATAAGTCAAAAGGCTTACTGTTACCTTGTAAAACACACATATACCTTTCTTCAGAGCTATAATAATAATAAAAAAATCTCATTGCCCGCTAGTGAAAATGGCCTATCATCCGACTATGATACCATCAGAATGCAGTGTTTCTCAGTCACCACCCCGTAGGATTGACATATGACATTTATAAAATGTCAGAACCCTTCCCCCAGTTTTTACAGCCTATTCCCCGGTAGGCTTTCACGATGTAAAATGAACTAAAGGCAACTGTGTGCTCATTAGCTGTGCCGCTTCTGATACATTACGTCGATTGACAATGAACCACTGTGATATCAAAGTGCAGGTGTAAAAAATAATAAGGCAACTGCTTGTGTAACAAAATCTCACTAACTGAGGACGTGTAATAAATATGCAAGGAGGCAGTTTTTATTCATTGAAAACGTGGCATGGTACATCAAACATAAAACTCAAGGAAGGGTTTTGACATGCCAAACTCAATTAAAATTTGTTTTTGTGACTGTCACTGGCGAGACTCGGTAACTTCTTTGTGAATGGGGAAGGTGATTATGTAAGTACCAGACAGAAGAAGCTGAAGGCATGAGGAGATCAGCTGGTTCTTAAACAGGGCTAACAACTAACTCTGTACTTCTTAGTTTTTAAGAAGTGATAGAGAGTGTATCACAGTGTGAATTATGATAGCACACTTGAAACCTCTTCTGTTCCCTCCTGCCTATGGGAGGAGTAGGCTCGTTATCATCTCTTCTAGAGCCATCCCCAGCTCTCTGGAAGCTTCAAGATCTCAATGCTTAAAATGACTCAAAAGGGGAATACTTACAAGAATAGATAAAGCCAAACAGTAGCTATATGACCACACGACTGGTTTTTACTTATGTGGATTGATATTTAGAGAACAAAAGTGATCCATTATGAGAGCTTGTTTGATGACATCACAAATTCCCCAAATTGAAGATATGTTCATTTTGTTGCTTAAGTTGTCTAGACTAATAAGCATACTGTTAAAAGTATAAAATCCTAAATCAAAGTGTGATAAATACATTGAAACACAGCTTTAATTTTGTTATGTTCTCACCATTTAAAAGTTGACAAAGTGATTAAGTGCAATGAACTCAAAAAGTTCAGTGCTATGTAGAAAAATTATGAAAGCGGCATCCATATCTCTTCCCAAGGGGGAAATGTCCCATCAGAACTTTAGATGAATATTTTACTTTCACAGGATGTCAGAAATCCTAACCAGATAGGTTGGTTTACTATTAAACTGTATCATCAAACACACTGAGTGCTCAGTTATATTTGATAGTTACTTAAACTATTTCTTTCTCAATCACCTTTAATGGAACATTCTGAGAAAATACAGGAGACAGGGGCTGGCGCCGTGGCTCACTTGGTTAATCCTCCGCCTGCGGCGCCGGTATCCCATATGGGCACCGGGTTCTAGTCCCAGTTGCTCCTCTTCCAGTCCATATCTTTGCTGTGGCCTGGGAGGGCAGTGGAGGATGGCCCAAGTGCTTGGGCCCCTGCACCCTCATGGGAGACCAGGAAGAAGCACCTGGCTCCTGGTGCAGCTCGGCCGTAGCGGCCATTTGGGGAGTGAATCAACGGAAGGAAAACCTTTCTCTCTGTCTCTCTCTCTCACTGTCTATAACTCTACCTAACAAATAAATTAAAAAATAATAATAATAAAATACAGGAGACATTAAAGGGAAATTATCAAAGATGTCATTAACAATACTAGTTTCAGTCTTGAACTGTGGCTGTTATAGCCATCCCTCCGTTCCATAATTTGTTCATGTGATTAGTTGCCTTAATAAGTGAAGAGCAAACTAGGAAGAACACATTGGGGTGGGTATTTTCAAACTTTAGTATGCACCCAAATCACCTACACAGCTGGTGACACACAGTACTGCCCAGGTGTCATTCTGGGGCGTTCTGAATTAGGTACATGCTGGGCGGGGCCTGGATTTATGTACTCACCTCTACAGTTGGTTCTGACAAATACCAACACTTGCTACTCGTCCACTCAAGACATTGAGAAGGAATTTAACATGGTATTTTTCTACTCACATCTTAGTTAGATAGTCTTCCCCAGATAGTCTACATTCTCCTATTTACCACTGATAGTATTTAAGCTAGCTCATCCTTCTTTTCATAAAATAAAAGCTAGGTATAGAGGGCCATGGATTTTGAAAGTGAAGAAAATTAGTGTGTGTTGGGGGAGTGCAGGGAGCAGTTTAGATGTTTGTCCCAGTGGTCAATATGCCAATTGGGACATCTGTAGCCCACATCTGAGTTATCTGGGTTTGAGTCTCAGCTCTGCCCCTGATTCCAGCTTCTTGCTAGTGCGCACCTTGGGAGGCATCAGGCTCAAGTACTTGGGCCCCTGTCACCAACTTGGGTCCCAGTCTGAACCGCTGTGATGGGAGCTCTCTGTGACTGCTTTTCTGCCCCTCAAATAAATAATAATAAAATTTTAAAGTCCAAGAAAATTATAAAAATACTCATATTCAAACATTTTATATTTCTATCTTCATTATTTCTTTCCTAGTGCCCAACAGACTGTAACTGTCTCCTTACTCTTTCCTGTAATTTGTGAGGCTCCTTCAATTGTTATAACTCAAATTCCAAAACAAAAACAAACAAACAAACAAACAAAAAAACCACAGTTGCTCACCCTGTCCTTGTAACTCAAAGCCCAAGGAACCAAGGGAATATATATTCCTGTGGAATATTTGGTCCAGTGCAACCTTGTTGCAATCTACCTTTCCAGTCTTGTTTTCTCTTATTTTCAGCCAAATGGTTTGCTTACAATCTCTCAAAATGCCATACGCTTTTTTCAGCCTTTGCATCTATGCTCACACCACTTGCTGTACGCTAACAGCCATCCCTCTAAATCTTTATCCATTTGGACAAGGTTTATCCAGATCAAGTTCTACTTCTTCCTAGACTTGGCAACACCCACTCCAGCCAACAAAAAAAAAAAAAAAAAAAAGAGAGAGAGAGAGGTTGCTTCCTCTGGAGCCTTATGGAGTCCTCCACCATTTGACTTAGTATATGCTACTTTACATTTTCATTATCTTAAAACACTTTTTTCTGCCAATTTTGGTAATATTAAAATCAGGACCATTCTTCCCACCAACCTTAGTTCCTGTAGTGCTTTTAGGAAATCACACTTGGTATTACACAGTCACTTCTGTAGTAAGCTACTAAGAACAAAATGCCTGTTGGTAGACTAAAAGAGCTAAGATCAAACTGTGTGAGTTTTCTTTCCTGTAGATAAACAAAAGTTTAATCACTCTGGTATAGAGTAAATGGGAATTTTCAAGTACTTTCCTCTATTATAAATGTGTTTATTGATTTTAATTTATTTGAAAGGCAACATAGAGAGAGACAGAGCCAGAGACATCAACAGAGACAGAAAGAAAGATCTTCTGTCCACTGGTTCACTGCCAAAATGCCCACAACAGACAGGGTTGGCCAGGCTGCAGCCAAGACTCTGGAACTCCATCTGGGTCTCCCAAATGAATAGCAAAAAACCACATACTTAAATTATCATCTGCTGCCTCACAGGATGCACATTAATAGGACACTGGATCAGAAGTTGAATAGCTGGCACTTGGACCAGGTATGTGAAATGAGGGTGTCCCAAGAGGCGACTAATTCCCCTGCGCCACTGCATTCATCCCTCAAGGGTTTCTTCTGTACTAAATATCTCAGCATTTTGCTGCAGCACAGAACTATTCAGGTGTTGCTCTTGGGAAAATAAAGTTAAATTCAACAAACACTCATCAGGTGTCTCTGCTAAGGGTAACATACTCTGACCTCACAGGGGCAGTCAGTCCACGACCTCTCGCAACTGGACACGGTGCTTTAGATCCGTCACACTTCAGAAATTTTTTTCTCATCTAAAACAAATTTGAATTAGAATTTAAGCACTTGTGGGAGAGAGAATGATTAGATGCAGCCTCTTTTCCCAAGGAGCTTTGAATCCACTATTGGTTTAAAAGATTAAGGGGGCACACAGTCACTGGACTGAAAGTAGAAGAGAAACAGTAAAATTCCAGAAGGAAATAGGATTGCTATGATACTATTTAAAGCATAATGGTACATGTATTCATGCAGAGAAATGTAAACCTAAGCTGAGGAGTCTCAAGAAATAAGATTTTCTGCATATAAGGCACAAAATTCCCAGCCGAATATAAAGAATGTGTTTTAAGATGAGACTGTTTATCATTTGACTCATTCAGTCAATAAATAGGAGTGCATAGCTGCACTCATTGATTGATTGATTCATTCAGTCAGTCAACAGATACATGAGAACTGGCTTCATACACTGTCTCCTTCAGTTTGGCCTGAGACCTATTCTGGCATTCAAGCTTAAAAGGTCTTTCAGCCTTTGCTCCTTTTGGTGGGATTAGATTTAATGGAATCTTCCCAAGAGGGAGAACACTTTGCCAAAGACCAATCCATTCAAATTGGACTTAAGGCAACATGCACCATATTACTGAATTTCCAGTGGAAATCTTGAAACCAGCTACTTCACTCTCAGCTGCAACTGATCACTCTCCACTCACTTTGCTGGGTCATGTTCTGTATTATTCATATTCTTTTTTTTTTTTTTTTGACAGGCAGAATGGATAGTGAGAGAGAGAGAGAGACAGAGAGAAAGGTCTTCCTTTTTGCCGTTGGTTCACCCTCCAATGGCCGCTGTGGCCGGCGCATCATGCTGATCCAAAGCCAGGAGCCAGGTGCTTCTGGTCTCCCATGCGGGTGCAGGGCCCAAGCACTTGGGCCATCCTCCACTGCCTTCCCGGGCCATAGCAGAGAGCTGGCCTGGAAGAGGGGCAACCAGGATAGAATCCGGCACCCCAACCGGGACTAGAACCCGGTGTGCCGGCGCCGCAAGGTGGAGGATTAGCCTGTTAAGCCACGGCACTGGCCATGTATTATTCATATTCATTTCTCTCTCACCCACTGTACTGGAGGCTCCTTTATGGTATAAACAATGATACCTAGCATGGCTCTCTGTTCCAAGATATTCAATAAGTGCTAGTAAGTTACTGAACATTTAATTGAAAACATGGTGCTAAGTATAGTTGTTGTGGTGATGATAGTGTGGGATATAAAGATGCATAAGACACAGTTATGCACCCCAGGAATTTTCATTTTAGCAGAGGAGATAAAACACATTCTCAAATAACTGTAATACAAAGAATGAAGTGATAAGGGTCACAGAAGTGGCACAAAGGAGGTGCTATGAGAGTTCAGAGGAAGGAGAGATTACTTCCAGCTGTTCAGTGTCCAGTGTTCTGTTCAGGACAGTGAGGATTTCAGGATAAAGGAGGGCACTTGCTGCAGCTGGATATATACAATCACTGGCTGACAAAAAAGACAAACACACAGCTTCTGGCTAAAAACCCAAAGATGCACACATGAAATCCAAACTGAATGGTATGCTCAGTGCTCAGGGATGTGACACTGGCAGTGGCTCAGAAGTGCCTCAGAAGGAAGGTGAGAAAAGATGGCATGCAGTTGCCTCTCTTTGTAAAAATCAACCATCTGGATCCCTGTGCTGTGGCTCTTCTGTTCCTCCCACTGAACCCTGAACTGAGAGGGATAAGGCACTCCGAAGGGTGCAACCAGCAGAGAACAGCTGAGGCGCTCTGCTGGTGGACACACATCCCTGGCCACCTGAGGCTGCTGTTCCACTAGGGAGTGCGATGGTGTGCTTTGTGCTCCCTTGATCTCAACCCCTCCTTTGAATCATCTTCCTCAATCTGAGTCACTTTTGACCTCTGACCTTTGCGCCAGATAATTGACAGCTTATGCTAAACATTTAAGAAACTGGTATATGAATCTTTTAGAAGACTGAAAAGTGATATGAAATAATTGTGAGAAAGAAAATTAGCCATGTATACTGTTAATATATACCGGGAAAAATTCACGATACTCTGATTCCATCTTACAGAGAAATAAAATGTATTTTTTTTTCTCTGTGTCGTTTATTACTCTCCTCCGTTGGTGATGAGGTGCACTTGAAACTTCACACTTTGCTCATTACAGCTCCCAGATGATGAACCTTCTCATTTTCAGAATGTTCTTCATACCGAAATGGATCCAAATACTTCTCTAACTCAGGCTTCTATTTTGAATGGTTTCAAGATCTAGGCTGAAGTTTCATGTTTTGTCATTAAAATATTTCCAAGAACCAGAGTTTTTACTAATAATTTTAGTAGTTTTGTTTATATATATATATATGCCCAAATTAATAAGCAGATTAAAAAATATATTTTTATTTTCAGTAAAATCAAGTTATTTTATTTTAATTTCAATGGGCATAACATGAATGTAGCATGGTAGAAAACAGCAGACCATGGTCAACTATTTAGCAATCACAATAAATTATGTGCAAACAAGATTACTGCAGAAGTGATATTATTTATAACAAATGGTAGGTATTAACTAGGGTAGAGTTATCTTTAGGAATGCCGTGGTAAGATTATATCTGAAAAATTATGGAATGAGCAACGCATGTGAACTTTAGAATTCTAACAATCTAGAAGGAGTTTCAAAATCCATCATGGATAATATATAATGAAAGCATCTAGGTTCGTTTTGAAAAGCTTCATGTCATTTGCTTGTTTCATCAGAAAAATCAGACAACCATAAGATTTTCATAATGGGTTCCTTAATTGCACTTAATATGACTAACTATACATGGAAGACACATAACATCCATGTATTTCTGCTAAAATATCATGAAAACCGTAGTGCACAGTAAAAGTATGCAGGGTCTACTTTTGTTTTGTAAAATTTGTAAATAGCAAGGGTGACCTCCAGTGTGCAATAGGTTTATGCCATTGCATTTTTTTCAGTAACAGAAACTGCACTGGCCTACTCCATTTCTCTAACACTGCAAAAGATAAGAAGAGAGGCTTTGGTTTTCTTTCTTTTTCTTTCTTTCTTTCCTTTTTTTTTCTTCTTTGCAAAGCAATTGCTTTGTTTTGTTTTTAGTTTTGTTTGTTTCTCTGAAGCTTATGATATTGACTGGAACCTGAAAACTCAAAAGTGTATGGAGAGAAAATGTGTGAATGGTAGAGGGCAGAAAAGTATTTTTCTTATATGTGATCTGATTAGGATTTATCTTCATTAACACTCTATGCTGAACTCACATTTTTTGAAATGAAAATTTTAAAAAGACATCCTTTAAATGACTTGTCCTGCCAACAGCAAACCTACCTGGGATCACTTCCACTCACAGACACCGACACACAAAATGACAAACCAACACCACCACAACTGGAACTTAAAAAGCCTTTTAGAAAGTCGCTAAGATCAAAAGCTTTTCACTGTAGATAAAATTTCTTTCATGAAAAGCTAATGGCTTGCCACACTGTATAATATAATTTCTATTTGTCTCTAATCTCAACACAATAAGGACTATTCAGAGGGGGGAAAAAAAGCATGATGCTTTCCTTACAAGACAATCCAACACCACTCACTCCATCTCTTACACCGCAGGTAATACCAATCCTCTAAAACTACCAGGAAGATTTTCCTTTGCAGATTTTTAAATTTTTATTTCTTTACTTGGTAAACAACCTCAACTTGGGGATGGGGGGTGGGAGGGGCAAGTGAGGTTTCTTTTCAAAAGATTTTGTTAGTAAACCCTCAAGTTCTGTCTTAGCTAGCCAGACCACACAAAAGATCCAATTAAATGGGTGCCCACCAGAGCTCCTGCCTGTCAGAGTCAGTGTCATTCTCTCCGTTAGGCACATCTACTTTCAAAGGTCTGTGCTGTGGACGTTAAAAATTTGCTCCAGGCTGACTCTTGGCATGAAAGGTAGAAGGCTGAGAATGAATTGCTCTTTATGAATATTCATAACAATCAGTGTGGACTTTTAAAATTCCTAGACAGGGAAAAGTGTAAATAACTGCTTGTGAGCTGGTTTGTTTATGCAGCTTACAGTCTACATGGTGTGCCTATGTGCGCATAAAATGTTTATTACTCCTGGAATACAGTTAATGAATTATTTAAAATTCACATTTGTGATCACATGTTCTAACTTTAACAAATGATAAATTATGAAGTTCCCAGGTCCGGGATAGTCTAGGGATTGATAATTACTCCTTTAGACTTGTTATGATCTCTCGTGTCAAGAATCTCTGTGCTACCCGCTAAGAAATGCCTGAGCAGGCCTCACAGGATGGACCCTCGTGGCTATAAGGGAACCATTTCCATCTATTGCGTCAATAGTTGGCATGCCAAAGAGGACCCACAGAGGACTCCTGGACTACACTGTTGCAGATCAGACAGTAATGATGATTCAGTCTATTCTGTCAATAATATGAGCTAACAAGGTCATCTGCTCGCATTTACACAATTACCGTCACGGCACACCTTGCCAATGATCTGCTTGTGAAAATCTTTGAGTGCTTTCAGAAGATAGCACTTTTGAAATCTCACCATATAGTTTTTCATTCTAAAATTTTTTTTATAAAATGTCATTTGAAATATGGTAAGTTAATGCCATTAACGTGTTCCTGCCACCCATATGGATGACCTGGCTTGAGTTCTTGACTCCTGACTTCAGCAGATCCAGTTCCTGCCATTGTGGGCATTTGGGCAGTGAAGCAGCAGGTGCGAGCTCTCTCCTCCTTCTCTGTCTTTGTGTCTCTCTATCATTCTTTCTGTCTTTCAAAAATAAAACTACACAACAAATTTTTAAAGATTTGAAGCAAAAATTAAATTTACCTGATCAAATAATTTTCACAAACTCCCGTTAAGTCAAATTAAAGTCCATTTTAGAGAAACGTATCAATAAAGAAGATACCCTTTACTTTCTTTCCCACAGGGCGTGAATCAAAATTGCCAATGCAGCTCTGACCTTAATTCACACCAAAACATGTTGATACCGCAAGGCGCTCAACATGGGAAATAACTGAGCACTCATGATAGTCTACATTTTCTAATCAAAGGAGGAAAACTCAAGATCAGGTATCAGATTCTGTTTATTTGTGAAGATTTTATGATAAATACTGACTTTAGGAACAAATGAGTTATCAAAATGTAGGGGGGTTCTACTTTATTTGAGACACCAATGTGAAATGAATGTTCATTTTATCCTCAGATACCAGGAATTACCAAGTGGTGCCTAGGAACACAGAGGGTACCTGTAAGATAACGTGTGAGCATGATGAAGTATTAAATTATGGTTCACTATGACTCATCCAGTGCTACATTTTATGACTAGAGAGACGAGAGCAACTTACAAGGCTTGGTATGAATAAACCGACTTCTCATCCTAGAGATCTGTTAAAAAAACTGCGCTGGCAAAATGCCAGCTAAATTCATCCAGCAAGTTGAGGATCAAGATTTTTTTTTTAAAAAGTATTAAATGCCATATATTTAAAGCAGGAATTCTAATAAAATGTCTCCTTTTGTAATTTTATGCAAACGGATTAAGTATCATAAAGGTGGACGTAGTGTTCTCTCAGTCTATTGATTTTGAAGAAATACTTCGTCAGATGTGTCAGACACGCTGAGATTTGGGAGTCAGAGGTTTCTTTTTCTTTCCTATTTTTTTTTTTTAATCTTGGCTCTGTTCTTTTAAAGCAATGTTTTGGCAAAGTCGGCAAGTTCCTTAAATGAAGATTTTTTTTTTTCCTCTTTTCCCTTCTAGGTATCAAGAGACCATTTTAATTCACTCACCAGCTAAACTCTCAGAGGGCCTGGTGTATACGGTAACATAGGAGCCAATATCCTAGCTATCAGTTTTCATACAGCCTCGCTGGACCTTTACATTACGGCTGCCCCACATTTATTGTTCTTTCATTGCATCTGTCAGCATTTCCTGACAGCGCATTATGGAGCACATGGCTACAAAGTCAGTATCAATCAGCCCACGATCATGTAGATATAAGTAGCAGACTATTGATAATGGGCCTTAAATCAGATCATCATGGTTTAAGCATAAGATTCTTAAAAGGCAGCAATCTCAGGGGAACTCCTACTTGCCTGCACCTGTTACAAACCCTACCAACCGGTTTACACTACCCACCTCCTACAACTTCTCTGAAGGGGGGAAAAAAAAATGGATCCATTAGACACACAGAGGCATAGACTGTAACACACTTCAGCGTGTAAAATGAAGCATGAAAGCAAAGGTGGCAATTAATACAAATTTTTGCTCTATCGCCTCAAAAAAGATGTGCAGAAGTAATACATAATATATCCCTTTGCACTAATGAGCCTGGCCTCCCAGCCCCCCAACCCGCCCCCCACACATACACCTCACAGGGATAACAGCAGTCTGGTTGTGCTTTGGAAATGCCTCACTTCAAAAGCATTTCAACTTCATGTGACCATTTCACATGAAAAGTGAGCGAATTCAGGAGAGTTTAGAGGTATGCTGTGCTGAACTCAAGGCACCATGTTAAAAACAAAGGCATCTAATTTCTCCGAGACATAAATAATACAACAAAACAGGAGTTGCATGCAAATTTAGAAACATAAAATTTAAGGTGATAAACAGAATGGAGGCTGCCTTCTTGTTTAGTATTCCTTAGTTATCACCATAATTGCTGCATGTCTGTCATCACCAGAGAAAGAAAAAAGTGTCTTTCTCAGCTGCTCCCCTGCTTGTTTTGTTCGCTGTATTCTTGTAAAGTGGGAGAAAATAAGTGTCATTTAATGAATAGTGCTATTCTTTGTCTGACAGCTTCGTATCTGCTAGGTGTAGGAGGCCTACTACTTTCTTTTTCTGATAATGTTTTTGACAGTGTGCTAAATTCCTCCCCCAAAAGGCCGGCGTGTATATTCTGCTAAGAGGGGCTTCATCGCTCCTGAATGGGTGCCCTCTGTTAACCCCCTCCAGCTTCTGTTCTTACATTAATTGAGCTGATCAGATTGAGCATATGAATTTGTCTTTGATGTATTCGTATGTTTAGTTGACGTTGCTCTCTCTCTCATTGGCAGCGGACAGAGCTCTCAGACAAATAGGACTGTTGCCATGGTAACAGGCAATAGCTAGGGATCTCTTGAAAAATATTTTTATTTCAAAATTCAAACTGGAAAATTCTCACTGGATACGGCTCTCAGTTCTAAACGTGTCATATCTAATGATGAATGCAATTAGGAATCCCACCAGTGTTTTAAATAATAAATTAGCCTAATTTTCTAGGCCTGGCATGATGACATACAAATACTAAAAAGGCGTCTTCTTTTTTAAAATCCATGACAAAGGACTTATTAATGACTTTTGTTCTTAGAATTTCAAATTAAAACGGATGGTAGGCTAATGATAGCACTCTCTTCCCGCTGAAAACTAGAGGCCTAGAGGTACATTTTTTTTTTTAAGAAAGCACTTCCAGCTGCTGTAATATTTGGTTGTTTGATTTCTTAAAAATCAGGTGTAGAAATCCTTCTATAAATGTTGAATGCTTTAGCAGTTGGTAAATCTCAGTGGATAAAAAACGCCCATAGCTATTTTTAATTACTGAGCAGTGAGAAAAAGGCATGAATGGGGATGAATGGTGGACCTAAGTTTCACAGACCACCACCACCTTACAATGGTGGGGTTTTCAAATTCTTACTCTGCGAATTGAAATAGAAAGACAAAACAGGAATAAATACTTCCACATTTGATGTAAATTGCAGTTATTTTTAAAACTTAATTTATTCATGACTGTATGATTCCAGTATATCATTTCCTCCAACAACACCACGTGAGGCTTAGAAAACAGTGAAAAATTACTGTGCGACTGGATGGTTTCAGGAATCTGACCTGATGTGTAATCGTATTCTAAAGAAGGTAATCAAAAACAAACCAAAAATTTCTACTCTTTTAACTTTATTCTTGGCGTTGCTCAGTTCTTTGGTATGTTATTTACCACGTTATACATCAAAATGCAAATCTTAACGTTTTGACATTACTGGTAATTGTGCTACTTTCTTTGAGTTAAAACCATCAGTATAATAAAATCAAGCAAATCCATGTGAATGTGGGTGAAGGAAATTGATCTTAGTCAAACTTCAGAATGTTAGCATACAAAACAAAGGGGTTAAATTAAATCCAAATGGTAGCAACTGTCTATAATACACGTCTTCCCGTGTTGTTATGGCTTTCACATTTGTACATATAAAAAGTCTGTGTTTAAGGCAAAAATAGAAAAGAGTTAAACCTGAGCTATTAGCATTTATGAATGTCCATACTTTTATTATCACTGCTACTTTTGCCTAACAATTTGTGACTATGGTCTGAATAAGACTGACTAATATAACTTTTATTCTAGGTTATGCTACTAAATAAGTTGAAATATCATTTTCTCCCTTTCAAAATCTTAAGTGTAACATTTTCTAAAAAACCAACCAAACAATAAAAAGTCCCCCAAGAAATGCTGACTTGTATAAAAAAACTGCAGGAGAGAAGCCAAGCATATATTTGTCCCGACTGGCAAGTGGACCTTGCTTTCTATGGCCGTATTCCCAATCTGTGTCATCGAAACAGCAACAAGAACCCACAGTGAAGACAGTCAACCACAATCTACTTGAGGGTGTACATCGAAGGCTGTGGCCTCAACAACCTCTCTCGAAAGCCAGCACACAGCTGGGAGATCCAGCAGGAACCTCAGCCCAGCCGGCTGTCCCCAGAGTCCCATGATAACTGTCCACTCCCAGGGAACCGGACACACCCCATCTTCCTCAGTGAGTGTTTCCCATTGTTCCTTTTGGTTGGGGCAGTGTGTCTACTTTGCATTGTTTCAGAGTGATTAAAAGCAAATTTTTAAAGTTCCTTTGGTTCGTTAAAATACTTGCAATGGGATAAAAAGTGGTGAAAAACGTCCCTTCACCCCCAAAGCAAACCACCCCCATGTTGAAAGGGCCACCACTTTAAAGCCAGCAGCTGATCATGCTAGAACCTTCTTTCCGATCTCTTTCGGGGCAAAGCCATTCCTGCAAGTATGGCATCCTCTGCCTTAGGACCCCTGATGACAAGTGCTACGGGAAGACAGGACGCAGGGCAGGGAGGTGTCTCCGAGTCCTTCTCCTGTGCCTGAATCAGACATTGACAGCAGAACAAAGACGGTTTCACCTCCCCGTGGTCCGCAGCCACAGCCCTGGAGCAGGGACAAAACGGATACCCTCCTCCACCACTGTGAAAACGCCCTGTGTGTCTGCAGGTCACACCCTCAGTCTCCTGGACTGAGCCACATTTGCCTGGCGGGACGAAGTGTTCGGAGGCGCTGGACACACACTCCTCATGGCAGCCCCGTGCTGCCCTGTGGGGCTGTAGAGAGCCAGCCCTGCCTTTACGTGCCTAAAATATAGTGCAAATACAAAACGTGACTGCGGGTTTCCTTTCCGGCCGGGTGCAGCGCAGAGCTCCTCCGGACACAGCCGTGGCTCGTTGACCTTGGCGCTCAAGGCTTGGGTCAGCTCTGTAAGCGTCCAGCAAGCCAGAATGAGAGCGACACACCCATTGTTACTGCAGCTCGGAGCTGCACTCACTTACGTCAGCGATCCACGGTAAAGACAATCTACCTCGGAGAGCGGCAGGCCGTCCGGGGCGGTGGGAAGAGACCCGGGTCTGGGATCAGAATGACAGGGTCAGACGTTTCTCACTAGCACCCAGACCTTCAGTGACCTCCTGGAGCAGCAACGTCTTAATCTATGAATTAGGGATCATAATCTCAGGCCTGCTCCTCCTCGGGTTATTGTGAAGCGAAAATGACACAACAAATACCAAGGTGCTTTAAAATGCACAGAGAACGCACCAGATCCATATTCTCTGTGTTTTAAACATGCTAGAATCAAGCATATTGATTTTGCCAACATAAGTTACATTTCTCCAGAAAAATCTTCAAATTTATACTTACCAGTATTAGCCAATTTATTTGATCTCATAATGCACCACATTAAAACCTCAAAAATTCATTTCAAAAACACATCATTCATTTCTTTCTGAAAAAATGGTTTTCATAAAATATTTTACTCAAAAAATGCCTACGTCCTATAAGCCATTTTTTCTACAAGGATATATACTTTTGAATTCAATAATTTTTGCAAGTAAGAGAGAATTAGTCAAAGGTAAAAATGAAATGTTTTATGAATCAGTAAATTGTGCTTTAAACTATTTAAGAGCAATATAGAATTCCTTTCCTATAAAATTCCCTAGCTTCCATATTTCAGGAAATTTAAACATAGACTCACCATTAGTAATTATGTCTTTGAGATTATATGTAAACATTCATAGCAACATATACACATATCTGATAGATATAAAATTGTAGATGGCTACAAACATGTAATGGAATTCCTCAATTGTAGAAGGATTCTATTCTGCAGGTTTTTTTAAATAAATGGCTTATTAAGAACTAAGTTTATAGTTTCTCATAGAAATAACATTAATATGATGTGGTGGGCCTGGATTACTCCAGAAAAAAAATCCACTAGACCCATAATTTACCAGGGAGATTAATAACCATACAAGGAAAAGGATTTCCTGCAGAGAAAACACCTTTATACTTTGCTAAAGCCAGGCTGGTGACCCCAAGCTCTTCCACTGATTACTGTAGAGTCAGATAGTGTGGATGGTATAATGATTTAAACTCAGATGTAGATTTGGCTACTTTTAGAGAGAGAGAGAAAAAAAAAAAAAAAGAATAGACCAGATAGATTAGGAATGGAAATAATGAAGGCAGAGACTGTGTGTGGCATTTTCTAGCACATGATAAAAAGGTCTACAGTTATTAGCCAAAATAACATTAAAGAGAAGCACTGAGTGGGCTGGTATTTGGGGGAAGTGGGAGGAGGCTGAGGAATTAGGACAGAACCAGCAATGTTGGCACCATGGTAGCAGTGGGAGATGCAAAAAGAGGAGAGCTTGAGAAAGATATTTTCTTCCTAATTCTACCCCTTCTTAACCTCAACAATGCTTGTCCTGGGTTAGCCCTAAATCAATCCAAAGGCAAAATGAGATGCACCAAGAGAAGCAAACTGGGAAGAAAGATATATTTCTGTAAGTGATTATAACAAGAGTTGATATTAATGAGATTGAAGAGGCCAGGAAACAAGCTCCCATGGGAAAGGGGAGTAATGTCTGAGGCCAGAGGCTAGCTGTGGCCATTAGTGACATAAGGGACAGAGGTGAGGCTGACCCATGGGGAGATGGACAGAGTCCTCTCTGAGAGCCTCATTTGGCTCTCAGGGTACTGCATGGAGTTAGCTCTCCTCCTATTCCACAACATTTCTTTCTAATTGGATCCTCCCCTCCTCCCAAACTCTAGATGTTGGAGTGTTCTAGGCCCCAGACCTCAGTCCAAGATGATTGGAATCAGATTCATAGTGCTTCATAAAGACCAGAAGCGTGCTGATCACTGCCACACTAGGTCAAACCCCAACTTCTGAGTGCCATATGATTATTCCTCTGGGTGCCTTAAGGCCATATAGAACCTGTCTCCCACATAGAATCCTTAATCTTCCCCCACAAACTTGTTCCTTTCCCAGGTTTCCCCATCTCAATACATCACACACCTTCATTCACACTGTTGCTCTGGCCAACAGCCCAGGGGGCCATCTCTGGTTTGTTTCTCCCACACCTCCCATTCAATCCACCAGCAAGCAGTCACATTCTACTTTTGATATTGTGTCACTCAGTATCATGAAAATAGATGCCGAAGTCCTACCACTTTTTACCAACTCTGTCAACCAAATTCCAGCGGGGAAACTGTTGCAGCCTGTCACTCTTCTATGTCCCTTCCCCCCCCCCCCCCCCCCACACCGGGAGACTCTCTCATCGCAGTCAGAAGGGTATTTCAAAGATAGAAGTTGGATTGCATCCCTCCAAGCTCAGCATGCTCCAAAGACTTTCCATCACACAAAACCAAAGTCTTCCTAGGTGATCTGGCCTCTGTTCACCTCCGTGACCTGCTCCTCCTCCCCCTCTCCTCCATCACTCATTGAGCTCCAGTCCTACGGGTCTGCCTGTTTTTCCTTGACTATATGAAGCTTGTTTCTGTCTCTGAGCAGAACACAAGCTATCCCCTTGATCCGATGTGCTTGTCCCCAGAATTTTGTTTCAATTTTAAATGTGTACTCATTGATTTATTTGAAAGACAAACAGAAATCTCCCAACCACTGGTTCACTCCCTAAACGGCCACAGTAGCTGGGGCTGGGCCAGGACGGAGGCAGGAGGTAGAAATGCAATCTGAGTCTCCCACATGGGTGGTGAGGACCCAGCTACTTGAGTCATGATTGCTGCCTTGCAGAGTGAGCATTAGCAGGAAGCTGGAATCAGGAGCAGAGCTGGGACTTGAACGTAGGCATTCCAGTACGGGATGTGGGCCTTCTAATTGGAGTTTTAAGTGCAACACCAAATGCATACCTTGTGTCCCTAGAAATTTTCAAGGTCTGATTGCTCAGATCACACAAATACCACTTTTTCATACATGCCTTCCCTGGTTCCCCTAACCGAAAGCACGAACCCTCCCAATACCTTTATGTGCTTTGCTTTACTTCAAAGCTTTTACTACTTTACATTCTAATGTACTGTAATTACATATGACATGTTATATATTTGCTCATCAGTTTATCGTCTGCTTTCTTCCTACAATATAAACTTCATGTAAAGATTTTATCCAACTTGCTCTCTACAAACCCAGCCCCCAACCTAAAATATTCCTCATCCAGGGTAAATACTCCATGTATAAGGGCACTTCAGAAAGTTTAACTAAAATGGAGTTTAAAAGATAAGTTTATTTTGGTGCAAAAATTGTGAAATTAACATATAGTTTTTTCATAGTATACATTTCCATGAACTTTTTAAAGAACACTCACATTATGTTAATTACTCATTTTGACACTGCAAATCATTTACATTTTACAATGGAAAGTATCAGTTACCCACAATGACATATAAAACATCTTTTTTTTTTTTTTTTTTTTTTTTTTAAGGGAGAGAGAGAGAGACAGACTCAGGTGTGTTCCAGTTTTGTGAAAGGCTTAGCTAGTTAGAGTTCAGCCTGGCAGAAGTAGGAGATTGGCTCAAAGGCAGATGGGACAGATTTTTTTTTTTTTTTTTTTTTTGACAGGCAGAGTGGACAGTGAGAGAGAGAGAGAGACAGAGAGAAAGGTCTTTCTTTTGCCGTTGGTTCACCCTCCAATGGCCGCCGCGGTAGCGCGCTGCGGCCGGCGCACCACGCTGATCCGATGGCAGGAGCCAGGTGCTTCTCCTGGTCTCCCATGGGGTGCAGGGCCCAAGCACTTGGGCCATCCTCCACTGCACTCCCTGGCCACAGCAGAGAGCTGGCCTGGAAGAGGGGCAACCGGGACAGGATCGGTGCCCTGACCGGGACTAGAACCCGGTGTGCCGGCGCCGCAAGGCGGAGGATTAGCCTAGTGAGCCGCGGCGCCGGCTATAAAACATCTTAAGAACAAAAAATGTTATGCTACATAGACTTCAATCCATCTTTCAGAATATAATTTGTGTGATTATTTTTTATCATGATTTTCAAAAGCAGTTGGATTTTTCAAAAACAATCAGAACTTTTAAAACTTAGGTTCTTTCTAGAATTACACTACTAGGAGGGGGAAAATGAAAAGGCTGACAAAGTCTTTTCTATTTTTAAAAACGTGTTCTTTGGTTTAAGCAGTAATTGTGTAACTCTTCTAATGAGATTTTGTTGAATATTTTACTATTTGACAGTTTGTGTCACCATTTTTCACACTATATCTGGAGTGGGGAACCACACTATGGTCTAAACTGGGAATTTCAAGAGTAAAGGGTTTATTTATAGATTAATGAGTTAAATACCCCATGGTAACCCGCGACCTAGAAGTATTTTTTGAATGAGTGCTAGGACCCTTCAAGAGTTGCAAAAGTTCATATTTAATCTACCGATAGCAGTTACTCAAAGTTACTGTAAAACAACTTTGATATATGAATAAAACTCATAAAATAACTGGCATCTGTAGAGTGCTTACATTATGCCAGGTACTATTTGAAGTCTTTGATTTGACAAATTCATCCTTGAAACAGCAGCTGCAGAATAAAGATCTGAAAACTGAGGCACTGCAAGGCTGGTTGTCCCAGGTCGCCCAGCTAGAACGTGGTAGAACAGAGACCTGAACTTGAGCCCTATGGGTGCAGGGGCTATGGAACCTTAACTGCTGTGGAGAAATGCCACATGCACTTCCTAGAAGGCCAAGGTCTTATCACAGAAAATGAAGCTACAAGCTGTAATTTATAACATTCATCATTAAATTTATCCCCTACTCTGAATTCCAAACTTGGGCATCTCACCACACAGATATTATTAATTGGCTTTTCCATAATATGGACAGGTTAAAACCAAAACTTTAAAGAGGCAGGTATGTTAATCATGAATTCTGGCTTTAGAGTCTTCAAGATTGCAGTGCTGTTAGCCTTTTCTCTCATTTCCAACAACTTTAAGATTATTCTCATTAAAAAAAAAACAGAGAGCAAAGAGGTCAAAAATATTTCAGCATTTAAAACTCTTTTCAGCATAGGGCAATACAGATGTACGAAGCCACAACAGGTACTGAATTTTTAGCCATATGCTTTTTAATATCCAGTTTTTGTGACATTGATAAAGCATTCCTTTTAGGTAAGTTACCAATAAAAGAATGACAAATAATAATTTGCAGTAACATCAACGGTGCCGAAAGTACTAGAAATGAAACTAAGGAAACTATGTATAATCCAATTGCCAAATAAAGGCATCATCCATTAAATATATAAGCTCATCATTTAAAAATCACTATAAATTTCCTATATGTTATATTGTCTGAATGCTCTGCATTCTATAGGCGTGTTTTCCACTCCAGCTGTAGCACTAACATTACTGAAACTGTAATTCTCTTAATATTTAAATAATATATTAAAATTTAATTTTCAGCACCTGGAAGAATCTGTTGGCATGCCAGCAAATGAGGTAGATGGGCCTGGAGCTCCTATACATATGGGACTCAAAAACAACCTATCACAAATAATTACTAAGCTCAAGCAGCTGTAGTCACCACAGTAGTTATTTAAAAATCAGGTCAAAGTTGCTTGAATTCTTTTCCATTTTCAAGATATCTTGTGCATACATTCTGTGATGCTTTCCCTTCCTATTTTCTGCATTTTGTAAATTCTTTCTTTCTCCTGATAGTCATAGATTGGAAGTGGGAATGTAGCAAAGGCATCCTGTGGATTTTGTTTTTTAACTTGGACATATTAAAAGAAATTAAGCTCCTGATTTCTCAGGGTTTTTTTTTAATGGTTTGCATGAGTGTACTATCCAAAAGCATGTGGACTTGTTAAATCTGTTCACAGGAAGGACTACATGTTCTGTGAATAAACACACAAAACTATTTGCTGCTCTATGTATATGTCTTTCCAACACACGTTGTATGTGTATAAAACATGAATTTAAATACAGTCACACATGAGTCATTATTGAAATATTCTTCAATGTATCCTCTCTATTTTTTTCAAATCATGATACCATCTGATCTGTGTACCAAAGAAAAATATAAAAATCATAAGTTTTTCATTTATTCAATTTGAACAAATTATTGGCGGGGGGCAAAACTAGTAAAATGAAAATTCAACAACATTTTAGATACGTTTATTCATGCCTAAGGAAATAAAAATCTTCTAAAGAATGTCTTCTATGGACACAATTTCCAAGTTCACAACACAGTCTGGAATTGGTTAAGTGTTATGTCTCTCCAACCCCCCAGCATTTCCTAAGCTATTTCCTGAGAAACAAAAACTCAGAAGAGCAGGAGACAGGTGGAATTTTTCTATCATGTTAGTGAGATTCACATTGTTTTTCCCAAAAGCTCAGAGAAGGAATATTCAAGAAGTGTACTTAGTAGAAAGATGGCAATGGTAAAAAATTACCTATAAATAAAAATTTTAATTGCTTTGGGTTTTTTGTTTTGTTTCTTTAGATTTCCAATCAGATTCTTGGATAGGGAAAAAATATCTCATTATCTGTTTTTTGAAATCATCTAATGACATCCTACACCTGATATTTGGAAAGAAAATAAATCAAGATTTTTGTTGTTGTTGTTGTTGGAGGGTAAGATGGGGATTAGAGGATAGGGGAAAAATGTACCAGGAATTTATACACTATTACCTTCAATCATTTTGATGCAAGTCATTCATACCACCACCATGCTAACAAGACATCCAATTTACTAAACAATGAATACTGAAAATACATTTAAAAGGTACAAATGACTGTCCAAAGAATGACACTGAAAAATATTAAGTAACAGCTCTACCTCAAGATAAGCCTCACCATTAAAGAGTTTTAATGAAGAGAGCCTTCAAAGGCTAAATCAGGAGGCATTGATTAGATTGCCTCTAACTTTGTGTTTTGACACCTTCGTCTTTCGTGGCATTATATTGTCTCTGTGGATCTTACAAAGGAAGCATTTTACCAGGCCCACACAAGAACAGGAGACAGCAATGCTTATAAAAGAGACTGTCAAGGGTGTGAGCCAAAATGAGTCTCATTTGGATTTCAAGTGAAGAAAACTCCTAATGCATTTCATTACAATGTATGCGAACCTCTGAAAAGAAGGATGGATTGGGATTCTCATCCCTATTAATTTATTGAAATGGATTCAGTTTTTTCTTGTATATCAAGAGAGACCATGTGTTTCAAGCAAGGTAACAATATTATAGTTCCAATAACCAAATATGCTATGATTCAGGATGTCCTTCTGTGAGATAAAGAGGATGCAATTTTCTTGATAATTGGGATTTGAGTTTAAAAATAAATCTTACAATAGCGTGGCAACAAATAAATATTCTTTGTTACTATCAGTTTTAAAGATATGATCAAGCTGTTACACGACACAGGGATTGATTCAGTCTTTGTTACCACAGCAGGCTTTCTACCATTTGAAATCCTATTTTTTCCCTGACTACTGTCATTCATATCTTGAATTTTTATTTCATTGAGGAATTCCGTGCATGATGTAATTAGGATAACCCCAACGAAAGTCATAATTTCTTAAAAGATAGTGAATACAGAATGAGACAAAATCATAGCATGTCAAGCTTTGTGTTGTACTCTACCTACACTTTTCTTCATAAGAATGCTTTAGTCATCAAGGCACCTATTAGGTAACTCATGGTTAAAAAAAAAAACATATTTGGCTAATTCTCCAACTCTATTAGAATTTCACTTACCATTAAAAAATTCTAATCTCTAACTACAGAAAAATGTCATGATCTAATGTGCTTAGACATCCCAAATAATTTCATAAATCCACAGGATTACAAATATAAGACATATGCTCTCATTGCTCCTTAACACCATTAACATTTAGAGATGATTGATTATGTTATACCAATAACATTCAGTGAATTCAAAGCTGATCTATTTTTTATGTAAATCATACAACCTGCTAGTCAAATTAAAGGTTAAATATACATAAAGTCTTAGAATAAAATACAGATAATCTTTCACATAGAACACGGACCCATGATATACATCCTCAAATGTAACAGCAACCATGGATTCATAGGTTACCTACTAATTAAACCCAGAAAAACAGCATGAGCAACTCCTCCTTAGGTTGTTATACATTTTATTCCAAACGGGAATAATAGATCCACAGCTATGTAGAGTTACAAATTAAAAACACAATTGTAAATAAATGTACATTTACAAACTTGAAAAGAACTATCTCGAAACAAATTCATATCCATGATTTAAATTTTCCCACGGATGTGACTATAAAATCGGTGCAGAAAGCATACATGCAAATCAATATTCAGCATGTGTACATGTTGATGTTTGTATGTAAGCATATATTCTTTAAATAATAGAAATCTGTATACAAAATTCCTGACAGTAAATGTCAAAGCTAACTTTAGCATATGATTATTTTTATAAGAAGGCTTGCATATCTCCATGTAATACATATAGCAGAGGAATTTTTGATGAATTATAATTAAATTAGAATGATATATGTTTCTTATTTTCATCTTGACAGTTCTTGTAGTCTCAAGCAGAGCCCATTACACACAAATATAGAGCAGGTTACTTGTTGAATAATGTATTTCAAGTACTTAAAATTACTGGAGAGTTGCCTAAGATCTACACATGAATACATATTTTGGCCTTAATTTTTATCACTGCATTGAATATATGAATATTTTTTATAATCTACTTACAAAGAAGTTAATATCAGAGTATTTTTAAGGATATAACAAAGGTAATAATACTACCTCTATGATATAAACTTTATGACACTATGAATAAAACTGACAAGTATAAAATTTGATCCATAAAATAAGTGATATACTTATGTTAATTCACCTTTTTAAGGATATTATGCGTTGCTCCATTTTTTTGACAAGGCTTCCATTCATACTAGAGACATGTTGAAAAACACTATATTTTCTCTCAATAAGGAAAATCACTTTCCCCACTATCATGCTTGTTCTGTCTCAATAAAAAATCAATCATCAAATGCTTGCTTCCAAGTTTTACTTGTTAAACTGCCAATTTATGCATACAGTTTGGCTCAGCAGAAATTCACTCAGCACCATTCCTTGCATTATTATAATTTCGTACATTTCATAAAATGCTTTAAACTCAGGGGGTGGGAGGAATTACGCAAGTTTACACATGCTTCTATGAAGCACTTAATGTTTAAAAGTATAGTGGTAGGATGTCATTCCAAGCCATCATTTTTTAAAGAGAAAGAAAAACTATATCGTTTCTGTGGTTTTTCAAAGTAATAAAGGCCTGATTGATCCCACTGACTAAGGCGATTGAATCGGTTGTCTAAATGGTAGTAACGTCAATGTCAGATATGTGGTTATCTTTTCATCGTGGTCCATTCTTGAATGTAAAAATCAGATGTTTGAAGGACATTTCACTGACCTGTTATGGCCCCTGCAACTCTCAAGCACAATACTAGTATTCCTTATATAAGCGCCACATTTTGGATAAAACCCGCTTCATCAATGATGCCTTTGCGACATCTGGCGGTCCTTAGGATATATAAAAATTACCTTTTACTTTTTTCCAAATCTATCACTACTTGAAATTCCAGTCCAAAAGCCTTTGATACCCCCTAGTGGGGGCACAATAGCACTCTGGCCTGTAAACTAAGATGTGGACTACCCAGAGTCCATATGGTGCAAAAGGTCACAAAGCTTGAGATGTGGTGACATCATGACAATAAGACATTTCTAGACAGAAGCTGACCCATTTTGAATATAAAAAGGACCCTGATCACATGTTCCCACACTTTTAAAACTATAGAGAAAAAAGAATTATGCTAAGTGCTCTATGCAGAAGCTGAACACTGGTGTTTAAGGGTACCTATAGTTCTCACACTTAAGGAACACTACATGGAGATTTCCAGCAAGAATGCTCTAAGCAATCTAATAGCTCTTATTTATTTATACTATAAGTTGATGCTCAGCAAATGTTAAAAAGGGGTGAGAACTGGCTGAGTCACAGGGTGTATGTTTTCATGTAGTCTTCAGTTCCTTTCTAAATTATTAATACAGTCATACTGAAGCTTGTTCTACATGCATCCTCCTTTATTTCTATTTCCAGGAAAGCATGCAACTTCAATTATTTCTTAATGCTTAAGAGAAAGCTTTCCTTTCAATTTTTATTCTTGTTCCATAGGCATTTCAGTGTGAGAAAGGGAATAAAAAGCCATTTCCAACTCTTCATCACCCTCTCAACAGGTACACTTGTTGTTCATGTTGAGCAATCATGACTTTGCTAATTCTTTGCTCAGTGGGAGAAAATGACATGTGCTATACTGTTGATCTTTCATTTATTCTGAGTCTTGCTGAAGTAGCACATTTGACAACAATCAGATCAAACTAAAAATGCACTGTGCTGATTCTCTATTTTCAATCTCCTTCTCAAATATTTGCCTGAAAAATCGTTATTATTTGGATTATAAACTAATACTTTTAAGATATTTTCTAGAGAAAAGAATACATATTCTCTAAACTTGACCCTCATAATCAACATTTGATATTTATACAATTTCTAATTTTTTCAAGTGATCAACAGTTTAATATACAATAGACCTACCTGTTCTGACACAATACCAAAGTTTGTTACATGAGGATATTCCAAAAAGTTCATGGAAAATGGAATTAAACAATAAGTTTATCTTGGCACAAAAAATATATGAGGGGTCTTTAAAAGTACATGGAAGGCCGGCGCTGCGGCTCAATAGGCTAATCCTCCGCCTGTGGCGCCGGCACACCGGGTTCTAGTCCGGGTCGGAGCGCCGGATTCTGTCCCGGTTGCCCCTCTTCCAGGCCAGCTCTCTCCAGGCCCGGGAGTGCAGTGGAGGATGGCCCAAGTCCTTGGGCCCTGTACCTGCATGGGAGACCAGGAGAAGCACCTGGCTCCTGGCTTTGGATCAGCGCGATGCGCAGGCTGCGGCGGCCATTGGAGGGTGAACTAACGGCAAAAGAAGACCTTTCTCTCTGTCTCTCTCACTGTCCACTCTGCCCGTCAAAAAAAAAAAAAAAAAGACAAAAAAAAAAGTACATGAAAAATGCACATTATGAAAAAATGTGTTTCAAAATTTCTTTGCAACAAAATAAACTTACCTTTAAATTACATTTCACATAAACTTTTCAGAGTGCCCTCACATTTAAGCATATTTACTGAGTTGTGCCTCAAGATTTTTTATGCTTCATAACTGAATCAAGTTACCACCACATATAAATGACATATAAAAACTAACCTTGTATAAAAGGGCTCTAATTTACATGTAATTGTAAAAATTTCATGTATTTTCTCAGGTATTATCCATTAATAACATACAGCTCTGAGGGATGTAATAATTCCCTTTGAGAGCTTTATAGATTAAAATTTGAAATTAATATAGTTACTTACCTTTAATAATTACTCTACTTTCTCTACTTTAATAATATAGAATTATATAGAACAATAAATTGAATAGATATCGATATTGCATTCTTTTATGATAGTTGAAAAGGATCTTGATTAACTGACAAAGCAGTGTGATGAAAAATTTCAGCATGTACTATTTTTAAAAAGAAATAACAGGGATAAAGCAAAATGAGCCTTTATCACTGTATTACTTGCCAATATTTTGGACTACAATTTATGGGTTGATACATCATAAAATATGCATTACAATGAGATCTACTGAGTAAAAGAATAGCATTTAATCAACTACCACTCCCTTGCCCCAAATATACTTTGCATAATAAGATAAACATTGCTATGGAAGCTAGAGACAATGACCACACACATATTTTCACACTAATGTAGGATATAAATCTTCCCAGATTTTAAGGCAAAACTTTTAAGGATAAGTAAAGTTATAATTCTAACATAAATTCCATTGTTTTCTTAGGTCTGTCTTATAGAAAGATTTATAGGGTTTTATGGAGGAGTACTATGCAACTTTCAGAGGCCACACCAAAAACTGTCTAAATATATATCCTGTTCTCAACTCCAACATAAAGAAATGGAACTCTGACATATTATCTAAGTATTTATTAAAGTTATTTTGATTTCTGAAGGTCACATTGGAAGAAGTGGAAAGTAGAACAAATATAGAAGAACTAAAAAAAAATTGAAAAAGAAAATAGAAATGAACAACTAAAGATACAAGATGTTAGATGTGGAAGGCACTGAAGGAGATCCAACATAAGCATAATTGGTATCCCTAAAGAAAAGAACTAAACAAATGGGATTAAAAATATCCAAAGACATAATTTAAGAAAACTTTCAAGAAAAAAAAAAGGAAGACTTGAATACATAGCTTGAAAGAACACTGTACTTTCTTTGGAAAAATGGACACAGAATGGTCAAAACTGAGACATATACTGGTATGACATCAGTGATCACCTGAAGCTCTTGTCATGAGCTGCCAAGGCTATGGAAGCATTCTGAGTCCACAAACTCCGTTGGTTTTTAGACAGGGCCAGAAAAGTACATCCTTCTTTGATGGCCCCTTCTTTCCACTAGGGTCACATGATCTCATCTTTAATAAACATGAAAGACTGAACTTCAGCTGAGACATAAATTTAAAAAAAAAAAGGTATTAAATGGATGACAGTGGAGCCTGCATGGTGGTATAGTGAGTAAAGCTGCCACCTGTGACACCAGAATCCTATATGCGTTTGAGTCCCAGATGCTCTACTTCTGATCCAGCTCTGGGCTAATGTGCCTGGGAGAGAAGCAGGAGATGGCCCAAGTTCTCAGGCCCCCAGACCCATGTGGGAGACCTGGATGAAAACTCCTGACTCTTGGATTCAGCCTAGCCCAACTATGGCTGTTGCAGCCATTTGGGGAGTGAATCAGCAGGTGGAAGATCTCTCTCTCTCTCTCTCTCTCTCTCTCCTTTCCTCCCTTCCTCCCTCCCTCCCTCCCTTTCTCTCTAACTCTGACTTTTTTTTTTATTTTTTTTATTTTATTTATTTATTTATTTATTTATTTATTTTATTTTTGACAGGCAGAGTGGACAGTGAGAGAGAGAGAGACAGAGAGAAAGGTCTTCCTTTGCCATTGGTTCACCCTCTAATGGCCGCCGCGGTAGCGCGCTGCGGCCGGCGCACCGCGCTGTTCCGATGGCAGGAGCCAGGCGCTTATCCTGGTCTCCCATGGGGTGCAGAGCCCAAACACTTGGGCCATCCTCCACTGCACTCCCTGGCCTCAGCAGAGAGCTGGCCTGGAAGAGGGGCAACCGGGACAGGATCGGTGCCCCGACCGGGACTAGAACCCGGTGTGCCGGCGCCGCAAGGCGGAGGATTAGCCTGTTGAGCCACGGCGCCGACCTCTAACTCTGACTTTTAAATAATTCTTTTAAAAAAAGATGACAGTAAGAATTGAATCCAAATATACAATGAAAATTAAAATAATAATTATGAGAATTATGGTTAAGGAAAATAATGCAGGGGCTGGCTCTGTGGCATAGTAGCCTAAGCCTCTGCCTCTGATGCCAGCATCCCATATGGGCATCCCATATGTCTCAGCTGCTCCTCTACCATTCCAGCTCTCTGCTATGGCTTGGGAAAGCAGCGGAGGGTGGCCAAAGTGCTTGGGCCCCTGCAACTGCATGGGAAACACGGAAGAAACTGTTGGCTCCTGGCTTCAGATCAGCCCAGCTCAGGCCATTGTGGCCATCTGGGGAGTGAACCAGCAGATGGAAGACCTTTCTCTCTGGCTCTCCCTCTTTCTGTCCGTAGCTCTACCTCTCAAATAAATAAATAAAATCTTTTCTAAAAAAGGAAAAAAAATGCAAAAAATGTTAAATATAATGATAATTTTTTAAAATTTTAGAACAGAAATTAGGAAAAATGGTTTAACTTACAATAAGGACATTAATTAATTATCTTCTATAAGAGAGGCCAAAAGATAATTAATTAATTACATGAATACTTAGAGTTGTAAGTGATAATAAATAACTTCTTCAATTAAAATTACGTGGTGAGGCAGGGGGGGTTAAAGAGCAAAGGCTGAAGGAAAGATCCTAGCTTCATCATTTTTCATTATAGGGAGTCAGTAAAAACAGACCAAAGAAATATGATTAAGTTTATGCCACAGGCCGGCGCCGCGGCTCACTAGGCTAATCCTGCACCAGGTTCTAGTCCTGGTCAGGGCACTGATCCTGTCCCGGTTGCCCCTCTTCCAGGCCAGCTCTCTGCTGTGGCCAGGGAGTGCAGTGGAGGATGGCCCAAGTGCTTGGGCCCTGCACCCCATGGGAGACCAGGAGAAGCACCTGGCTCCTGCCATCGGATCAGCACGGTGCGCCGGCCACAGCACGCTACCGCGGCGGCCATTGGAAGGTGGACCAACGGCAAAAGGAAGACCTTTCTCTCTGTCTCTTTCTCTCTCACTGTCCACTCTGCCTGTCAAAAAATAAAAAAAAAAAAGTTTATGCCACAAAGTTACAGTCACACAGGGTAGTCACAGGAAGAACTAACAGTAGGAAGTTACACACAGCTGATCTGGACTTGGACTAAGGATTACTGGAGTCTGGGATGGAGGGAGGTGGCTAATGAATAGCAAAATAGAGACAGAAGCAACAGATTCAAGAGCTCCACACAGGATGGTGGCTAGATCACAGCAACATATCACATGCTGCATAAAGAACCACACATGCACTAGAAGTTCCAAACACAAAGAAAGGATAAGGAAAGAGAGAGTCCAATTGCTTGATTTCATCAGTTTACATTATGTGCATATGTTGAAGCATTGCATGGTAGCCCACAGCAATGTACAAGATAACATGTCAATCACAAATTTAAATGACAGAAGAAAAAACTAACAATAAAAAACAAGCATTTGTGGGGGGAAGCTGAAAGGCTAGTAGACACAGGGCAGGGTTATTTCAATGTTGCTGTGACTTGATTTACACTACATGTATAACTTCACTTACATATGATTCTGGATTTTTTCAGTTTCTCAATTTTAAAAAGTAACAGACATATAAAAACTGTACACGTTTATGGGGTACTATGTGATGATGCACTGTCACATGTATATAATGTTAAAAGCATCCAACATATTTTCAACATGATTCTCAGTAATGAAATACAAATCTGATAATACTGGTCTCTCCACTCATGTTCACTCACTATAACATTCATCATTTAAGGTTCTAAAACTAACTTAGTTCACCACCTGTGGCTGCTTGCCTCTATGGTGTCAGAGAGGACTGCTCTCCACCATGCATGCTTTATTCCTGCCCCTCCAGACACTTCTTGGTTCTTCAGCTGTTCTTTGTTTTTTCTCACCACCTGTCGTTACCTCTGCTGGGCAGACAGCCTAGGAAACTCTCTACTGCAGAGTGGGAAAAGGATGTGACTGCAGAGTTCATTAATCTAGAGTAAATTAGTGTTTCCCATAGAAAGCAATGCTCACCCCAAGGGCAGGAGAATGAATAGAATTTGGCTGGTTGAAGAAGCCAGTGAGGACTGTGTAGAAAAGAAAGTAAAAAGCAAAAGGTACTCTAAGGAGGAGACTGGCAGCAATAGAAAGCAAAGATTTCTGAGGAACTGAGTAGAAGATAATTAACTCTAATTCAGTACAATATTGAGGAGATAATTCCATACAAGTAGGTTGAGTTTCATCCTGATAATGCAATCATGATTTTTGAGGATGATTTTAAATAATCTTCTATGCTTTGAATTATACAGCATAAAATAAAACAAATTCCACTGCTATATTTCCAGAGCCTTGAGAAGTTTCTGATATATATTGGGCACCCAATAAACATTTATTGGCTGAACTTTAAATAGCACTGAAGAAAAGGTCTCACCATAGCCTGTTTATTTCAAAGGTTTGAATGAAATAGGTAAAGTCATCAACCCCACCTTTATCAGCTTCCGATGGAGCATTTTATTGATAGTGTCTACATTCCTTCAAAATTCGTAGTTCTAAATGTAGAGTTTAAATTTTGTTTTGCTATGTTTTGTTAAGATTTATTTATTTATTTGAGAGTTAGGGTTACAGAGAGAAGGAGAGGCAGACAGAGAGAGATTCTTCATCTGCTGGTTCACTCTCTCAGATGACCTCAATGGCCAGGGCTGGCCCAGGCTGAAACCAGGAGCCAGGAGCTTCATCAGCATCTCCCCTGTGGCTGCAGGGACCCAAATACTTGGGCCATCTTCCACTGCTTTTCCCAGGCCATTAGCAGGGAGCTGGATCAGAACCAGAGCAGCCAGGACACTAACCATTGCCCATTTGGAATGCTGGTGTCATAGGTGGTGGCTTTTACCACAATGCCACAGTGCTGGCCCCAGAGTTCTAGTTTTGGGACAGTGGAGTTAAATCCACTGGAGTTGATTTCTCATGTGGATACAATTGAAAATACTAGACAAGAATATAACAAACAGACTATTCAAGGCCAATGAAAAGTAAATAATGGGCAGATTAAGGAATAAAGTAAAAGCTTCAGTGAAAAGCAATCTAATGGCAATGAGTTTCTTAGTTCTTATTTTTCCACATTTTTGACCCTACAGTAGGTTGAATCAGGAGCTTTATAGCTGGTACAGTTAACAAAAATTCAGAGAAGTTGATCCTTTTTGGCCAGTGGATGGGAAGAAAGTCAAAGCGTATGAACATCTCTTGTTTTTCTCTTATTTTTTCCCTCACCCACTCCTGCCTTATGGCTGGCCCTGGTCTCCCATGTGCACTGTCATAGTGGTGTGAAACCCGAGACCCAGGGAGAAAACCCTCCGCACAGATAGAATTACCAGAAAGAGTGTTATGTATTGTGCATTAATGTTGGGTGAATTTCTGCCTTGTCCCTTCACCCTAAGGCAGTACCAGGGGTGCAAGCTATATGGCAGAGAGTGAAACAGCTTGATCTCTGAGAAAACTGAACTTTTCTGGACAGAGGGCCAGGACAAGGAGCACTCCCATACTTAGGTATGGGAGAAAACCTTGAGAGTAGAGAACAGAACAAGGGTCCCTAATTCTGTTTACGAATCAACAGATATGTCAGGCTCACTCCCAGGTCAGACATACACAGACCACATGTAAGGAAGGAGAGCAAAGGCGAGGCTTCAGAAGTTGAAATATAATATAAACACCACCTAAGCCTGAAAAAGAAAAGCTCACATGAGAGACAGAGCCTGAAAACTGAAGGTGACATAGAACTTACACTCTGCATCCAACTAGACGTTTTTGCTTGCTAAAACAAGCAAAATGAATGAATATTCTCTACAGGATTGTGTTAAGACTGGAAGAGTCATAATAATCTAGATGTCCAGGATATAATCTGAAATTATTCGGCACAATAAGAACCTGGAAAATCAGACTAACTCACCACTATGGAAGTCTGTCTGGAGATTCCTCAGAAACCTGAACATAACCCTACCATACAACCCAGCCATCCCACTCCTTGGAATTTACCCAAAGGAAATTAATTTGGCAAATAAAAAAGCCATCTGCACATTAATGTTTATTGCAGCTCAATTCACAATAGCTAAGACCTGGAACCAACCCAAATGCCCATCAACAGTAGACTGGATAAAGAAATTATGGGACATGTACTCTATAGAATACTATACAGCAGTAAGAAACGACGAAACCCGGTCATTTGCAACAAGATGGAGCAATCTGGAAAACATCATGCTGAGTGAATTAAGCCAGTCCCAAAAGAGAAAAATATCATTTGTTTTCCCTGATCGGTGACAACTAACTGAGCACCAAAGGGGAAACCTGTTAAGTGAAATGGACACTATAAGAAACAATGAACTGATCAGCTCCTGTCCTGACTTTAGATGTACAATGTAATACTTTATCCTTTTTAGTATTTGTTGTTGTTGTTGTTGTTCTAGTACTAGTGGTTGAACTCTGTAATAAACACACAATTATTCTTAGGTGTTTAAATTTTAACTGAAAAGTGATCCCTGTTAAATTTCAGAGTGGAAAAAGAGAGGGAGGAGATGTACAATTTGGAAGATGCTCAATCTGACTTGCCGCAAATGGTGGAGTTAGAAATGTGCCAGGGGATTCCAACACAATCCCATCAAGGTGGCATGTACCAATGCCATCGCACTAGTCCAAGTGATCAATTTCAGCTCACAATTGATGGCTCTGATAGGTCTAAGAGTCAAAGGGATCACACAAACAAGACAAGTGTCTGCTAATACTAACTGATAGAATCAAAAAGGGAGAGAAAGATCCAACACGGGAAGCGGGATACACAGCAGACTCGTAGAATGGCAGATGTCCTAAGCAACACTCTGGCCTCAGAATCAACCCTCAAGGCATTCGGATCTGGCTGAAGAGCCCATGAGAGTATAGTAGGCATGGAAAGCCAAGATATCATGGAAAAAAAAAAAAAAAAGACCTAACTGAAAGATCTCTGTGAGTGAGATCCCAGTGGAAAGAACAGGGCCATCAAAAAAGGAGGTACCTTTCTCCGAAGGGAGGAGAGAACTTCCACTTTGACTATGACCCTATCGGAATAAGATTAAAGTCAGCGAACTCTAAAGGCTTCCATAGCCATGGCAACTCATGACTAGAGCCTAGGGAGATTACTGATGCCATGAACAGGAGTGTCAAATTGTTAAGTCAGCAACAGGAGTCACTGTGTACTTACACCCCATGTGGGATCTGTCCTTAATGTGTTGTCTAATGTGAAGTGATGCTATAACTAGTACTGAAACAGTATTTTTATACTTTGTGTTTCTGTGTGGGTACAAACTGATGAGGTCTTCACTAATTATATACTGAATTGATCTTCTGTATATAAAGAGAATTGGAAATGAAAAAAACAACCTGGTGTTAAATTGGAAATGGCATAGAAAATTAATTAATTTTTTTAAAAAAACTATTATGTAGTATCTCTGTCTTTAATGTGCTGTACATTGTTATTTAATGCTATAACTAGTACTCCAATGGTAGTTTTTTCATTTTGTGTTGCTATATGGGCAAACTGTTGAAATCGTTACTTAATATATACTAAACTGATCTTCTGTATATAAAGAGAATTGAAAATGAATCTTTATGTGAATGGAAGGGGAAAGGGAGCGGGAGGGGGAAGGGTTGCGGGTAGGAGGGAAGTTATGGGAGGGGGGAAGCCATTGTAACCCATAAGCTGTACTTTGGAAATTTATATTCATTAAATAAAAGTTAAAAAAAAAAGTCAAGAGATTTTAAACCCTAAATGACCCAGATGTTAGAATATTCAGAAAAAGACTTCAAAGCAGCTATTACACAACAACATCCCATAAAGTAAAAAAGTACTCTTAAAAGCAACTGGAAAAACTGCAATTCCCAGCAGATAAATATATTACGGAAAATAAAAATTTCACAGGAATGACTTCATTGAAGAATAGAGATGTCAGAGAAAAACAGTAAACTTGAAAGATAAATGTGGTAGGCTGAATAATGGCCCCAGGAGAGGACCATGCCCTAACCCCCAGAACCTGTCAGTGTTACATGGCATGGCAAAGGGGATTTTACAGAAAAGACTAAACCAAAGATTTAGCAGTGAGATTATCCTGGCTTATATGGTTGCACTGGATATGATCACAAAGTTTCCTATAAGGAGGCATACAGGAGATTTCAGAGAAGGGGATGTAATAACAGCAGAGATTGAAGGTATGTGCTTTGAAGAGGTTAAAGAGACACATTACATAATAACATTACATAATGAAAAAAAAAAGGATCACTTTACCAAAAAGAATGAACAATTCTAAACGTGAACTCCTTACAGCTAAAATACATGGAGCAAAATGTGGTAGAACTTAAAAGGAGAAACAGAAAAAGAAGACATATAATTAGCAAGGACAGACAAGAGTTAAAATATCAACCAATATGAAATAATTCACATTTACAGAAAAGTACACTCAACAATAGCAGAAAACACACCATTTCAAGTGTACACATAACATTCACCAGCAAAGAACATATTCTGGCCCATACAGCAAAATTTAACAAATTTAAAAGAATTGAAACCAATAGAATTAAAATAGAAATTATTAATAAGAACATATGTAAAATTGTCAAGAAATATTCAAAAATTAAAATATAAAGAACTCATGTAATCAAAGAGGAGCTCTCAAGAGCAATTAAAAGTAATTATTAACTAAATGAAAATAGGACAGGTTAAAGTGTGAGATGCAGCTAAAATAGTGCTGAAAGGGAAATTCATAGTGTTAGAATGTTTGAAGTTGGGGCCGGCGCCATGGCTTAACAGGCTAATCCTCCGCCTTGTGGCGCCAGCACACCGGGTTCTAGTCCCGGTCGGGGCGCCGGATTCTATCCCAGTTGCCCCTCTTCCAGGCCAGCTCTCTGCTATGGCCCAGGAAGGCAGTGGAGGATGGCCCAAGTCCTTAGGCCCTGCACCCGCATGGGAGACCAGGAGAAGCACCTGGCTCCTGGCTTTGGATCAGCACGATGCACCGGCCGCAGCGGCCATTGGAGGGTGAACCAACGGCAAAAAGGAAGACCTTTCTCTCTGTCTCTCTCTCACTATCCACTCTGCCTGTCAAAAAAAAAAAGAAAAAAAAGAAAAAAAGAAAGAACGTTTGAAGTTGGAAGGATAAACGCTCTCAAACCAATCATCTAAAATTCCATCATAAGAAATTAGGAAAATGTACTGCAAAAGGAAGGAAATAATAAAAATAAGAGCAGAAATCAATAAAATTGAGAACAGAAAAATCAATGAAATCGAAAGCTGTTTGACAAGGTTAACTTGATAAACCTCCAAATAGTCCTCTCTCACCTAAAAAAGACAGAGAGAGAAAAAAACCACACAACTAATATTGGAAAAGAAACAGGAGCTATCACTATAGACTCTACACTCCTTATATGGGTATCAAAGGAATACTATGAAGCACACTGTGTACTTCAAGTTGATCATTTAGACTAAATTGACCAATGCCTTGAAACAACACATCTTTTCATTTTTATCACAACAGTTACAACCCAAAGAATACTGTTAAGAATTATTCATATCAAAAATCTATAATATTCTTGTGTAAATATGACTGTCTCTTGTACTATTATTGAATGATGATTGCTGGATTAATAAGAAGTTAACAGAATATCCTCATCAATTTTTAGTTAACCAAGAATTTTCATCGGCTTATATTACTGTATATCTTATTACCACTTAAAAAATTATGATATGCTCTTTTATTTAATTCTGTTATCTACTACCTTCTTGGGATAAGTCCAACTTAGTTGTATTGCATTATTCCCTCATGTTTTACTAAATTTGTTTTACTCATATTTTACTTGGTATATTCCTATTTGTAGTTGACATTGATAGTTGCCTATTGTTTTCTGCAAAGGTTACCTTAATTTGTATTTAGCTAAATGCTAATTATGTGAAAAAAAATTCTAGTTTAACTAAAATGCTTTTTTTCTTTGATTTTGTATGCTTAGCTTAGAAAATGGCAAGTCCTCATTCTCTTTATTTACACACACTCACAAATTTAATAGTTTTATTACATATAAAAATAGAAATTATAAAAGCTTTTACTTTATTATAATAACAAAGACTATAGCCTATTCATTTTTATTAAATTTTTAATAAATTTTATTCAAATTGCTACATATTAAATATAAAGATATCAAACCATGTAATTTCAGATACTTGTAATCATATTTTTCATGTATTTATTTTTGCTTAAAACCATTAATTATGCCTTTTTACACAGGAAGATTGAACTTATTTTATACCATCCTAGAAAATAAATTGTTCATAGATGTAGATACATAGCATTTCTTTCAACTCAGTAGCCCACTGTCACCTTTTGGAGAAAGCCAGAGAATTCTGTGAATGAGGGGGTAATACACTAATCACTAAAAATGGCCAAGCATCTTAACTATGCTTCTTATAAATAAAGCATCCTAATTCTAAAAAATATTTCCTCCTTATGTGAATTTTCAAATGATAAGCTGCTAAAAATAGGAGATAAGATTTTTACATCTTCGGTATTTGTGGATTAATAAGAGTTTAGTGGCTGTTTGGCAGTATTTCCTACATCCAATAAGGGGCTAATATCCAAAATATAAGGAACTCACACAACTTGAATAGCAAAAAAATTCAACCTAACTAGAAAAAGGCAAATAATCTGAGCAGATATTTCTCAAAAGAAGGCATACAAGTGGCCGACAGAAAAATGAAAAGATGTTCAACATCTCTAATTATCAGGGATATGCAAATTAAAACCATGAGGTAGACCTTATGCCTGTTAGTATGGTTATTATTCAAAAGACAAATGGTAAGTGCTGGCAAGAATGTGGAGGAAAGGGAGTTCTAGTACACTGTTGATGGTAACACAAAGTTTTACAGTCATTTTGGAAAATAGTATGGGGTTACCTCAAAAAACTAAAAACAGAAATGGTTCATGATCCAGGAATCCTTCTTTAGGTCATACATATTCAAAGGCACAGCAATCAGTATGCTGAAGAGATATCTATACTCCTTTGTTCACAATAGTTAATATATTAAAGCAACCTAAGTGTCCGTTAATGAATGAATGAATAAAAGACTCTACTAAGAGACTACTGGAACTCATAAAGAGTTTGGTGAAGTGGCAGGATACAAAATCAATACACAAAAGTCAATAACCTTTATATATACAGATAATGTCATACCTGAGAAAGAATTTCTAAGATAAATCTCATTCACAAGAGCTACAAAAAAATTAAATAACTTGGAACAAATTTAACGAAGGACATCAAAGATCTCTATGATGAAAATTACAAAACATTAAAGAAAGAAATAGAAAAAGACTAAAAAATTGGAAAATTTTCCATGTTTGTGGTTTGGAAGAATCAATATCATCAAAACATCCATACTATTGAAAGCAATTTATAGATTCAATGCAATATCAATGAAAATACCAAGAATGTTCTTCTCAGATACAGAAAAAACAATGCTGAAATTCATATGGAAACAAGGGAGACCTCACATATCTGAAGCAATCTTATACAACAGAAACAAAGCTAGGCATCACAATACCAGATTTCAAGACAAACTATGGGTAGTTATAATCAAAACAGCCTGGTACTGGCAAAAAAAACAGATGGGTAGACCAATGGTATGGAATAGAAACTCCAGAAATCAATCCATGCATCCACAACCAATTTACCTTTAACAAAGGAGCAAAAATCAATCCCTGGTGCAAAGACAGTCTCTTCAACAAATGGTGCTGGGGAAACTGGATCTCCACATGCAGAAGTATGAAGCACCCCACCTTACACATTACACAAAAATCCATTCAAAATAGATCAAAGACCTAAATCTATGCCCCAATACCAACAAATTACTAGAGAACATTGGGAAAACCCTAAGACACTGGCATAGGGAAAGACTTCTTGGAAAAGACCCCAGAAACACTGGCAATCAAAGCCAAACTGACAAATGGATTACATCAAACTGTGAAGCTTCTATACTGTAAAAGAAACACTCAACAAATTAAGAGGCAACCAACAGAATGAGAGAAAATATATGCAAACTCTGTAACTGATAAAGGATTAATATCCAGATTAAAGAGCTCAAGAAATTCAACAACCACAAAACAAACAACCCAGTTAAGAAATGGGCAAAGGATCAGAAAAAATATTTTTCTAGAGAGGAAATTCAAATGGCCAACAGACACATGAAAAAATGCTCAGGATCACTAGCCATCAGGGAAATGCAAATCAAAACCACAGTGAGGTTTCACCTCGCCCCAGTTAGAGTGGCTTTCATATAGAAATCAACAAACAGCAAATGCTGGCAAGAATGTGGGTTAAGGGTACCCAATCCACTGTTTGTGGGAATGTAAACCAGAACAGCCACTATGGAAGACAGTATGGAGATTCCTCAGAAATCTGAATACAGACCTACCATATGACCCAGCTATCCCACTCCTAGGAATTTACCCAAAGGAAATGAAATCCACAGGAGAGAGGTAAGATGGAAAGAATGACTATGTTCCTGAATTTATATATACGAAATGCATGAAGTTTATATTCCTTAAATAAAATTTTTAAAAATGTGGCACATACATGTGCACAAGCATGCTCCTCACATCCACACACAGAAGAGTACTTTACAGGCTTAAAAACTTAGGAGGAAATTCTGTCCTTTGCAAGAACATAAATGGAAGTGGAGGATGTTATGCTAAGTGAAATAAGCGAGGTATAGAAAGACAAATACTGCACGATCTCTCTTACATGTGGAATCTAAAAAAGCCAGACTTATAGGACAGAGAGTGGAAAGGTGGCTACCAGAGGCTGGAGGGTAGGGAACAGGGACTGGGAAGAGAAATTGAGAAAGGGAAGGTATTGATCAAACCATACAAAGTTTCACCAGATAGGAAGAATAAGTTGTAGTGATCTATTGCACTGTACAATGAGCACAGTCATCTAGAATGATGCTTTCAATGGTCTCATCATATAAAATGATAAATTGGTAAAGTGATTCATATATGAATTAGTTAAAAGAATCTTCCGGCCGGCGCCGCGGCTCAATAGGCTAATCCTCCGCCTTGCGGCGCCGGCACACCGGGTTCTAGTCCCGGTTGGGGCACCGATCCTGTCCCGGTTGCCCCTCTTCCAGGCCAGCTCTCTGCTGTGGCCAGGGAGTGCAGTGGAGGATGGCCCAAGTTCTTGGGCCCTGCACCCCATGGGAGACCAGGAGAAGCACCTGGCTCCTGCCATCGGATCAGCGCGGTGCACCGGCAGCAGCGCGCCTACCGCGGCGGCCATTGGAAGGTGAACCAACGGCAAAGGAAGACCTTTCTCTCTATCTCTCTCTCTCACTGTCCACTCTGCCTGTCAAAAAAATAAAAAATAATTAAAAAAAAGAATCTTCCTATGAGTATACAGAGATCAAAATATCACACTGTACCTCATAAGTATACAAAATTATTGCCAATTAAAATAAAATTTTTACAAAAGAGAAAGCAGCTTTTTCTCATTGACTGGGTGTGGGGGTTGTGGTTCTTTTAAAAATCAAATGCTATTTTTAAGAACTCAAAGGTGAACAATACTGAATATCTTGTGTCTTATTTCCTATAGCATCACTGTCTTTTTATTCTAAACACTTTTCCCATACATTCATTTACATATATTTCTTCTGTCACCACCATCAAGCCTGATGTCTCACCAGGTGCTTGGGAAGCAAGTGTGAGAAAGACCTAGTCATTAATTCCATGGATGCATCTATAATTGCATTTTTGATTTAGATAGAAAATTATACACCATTTCAACATATTTAGCTCAAGATTTTTTTTGTGCCCAAACAACCTTTATGAACTTCAGGGAAAGTACTGAATGTCATTTAGTATGGTAGTTCAATTTGGTAGCAGAACATGTGTCTTGTTCTTTAAAAAAGAAGCCCAACTGGGGCCAGCGTTGTGGCATAGCAGGTTAAGCTGCCACAATCAATGCTGCCATCCCACATGGGTGCCAGTTCCTGTCCCAGCTACTCCACTTCCATTCCAGCTCTCTGCTAATGGCCTGAAGAAAGTAACAGAAGATAGCCCAAGTGTTTGGATCCCTGCCACCCACATAGGAGACCAGATGAAGCTCCTGGCTCCTGGCTCCTGAGGCTTTCTGGGGAATGAACCAGCAGATGGACAGTCTCTGTCTCTCTGTCCTTTTCTCTCTGTAACTCTGACTTTCAAATGAATATAATTTTTTTTTAAAAAACAGGCCAACTATTTATTTGGAATTACTAAATTAACCTGATGAAGTTTAAAAAGCAAGCTCCAAAAAAACTCCACCCTATTTTTAATCAATAAATTCTGAAAATACCAACTCACTTTCTCTGATTATTCCTAAAAGAAAATAGTTCTCTCAGAAGATGCATTTTTTATTTCTATTTATTTATTTATTTATTTATTGACAGGCAGAGTTAGACAGTGAGAGAGAGAGAGACAGAGAGAAAGGTCTTCCTTCGTTGGTTCACGCCCCATATAGCCGCTATGGCCGGCGCACTGTGCCGATCTAAAGCCAGGAGCCAGGTGCTTCCTCCTGGTCTCCCATGCGGGTGCAGGGGCCCAAGCACTTGGGCCATCCTCCACTGCCCTCCCGGGCCACAGCAGAAAGCTGGACTGGAAGAGGAGCAGCCGGGACAGAACAGGTGCCCCAACCGGGACTAGAACCCGGGGTGCAGGTGGAGGATTAGCCTAGTGAGCCGTGGCGCCGGCCAGAAGAATGCATTTTTAAGAATGTTTATCAGTTTGCTTATCTGCTCTGAAAAATGCTATCCAGATTTTCACTGATATCATAAATTAAATGTTTGGCTGAATTTACATATGTTATGCTCTTAGCCTATATCTCAATGGTTATTCTAGCTTAGTTATGTATACAAGATGACTAAAGACAAATTTTGGTCTACATATAAGAACATTCACATAAACAATCATATGTCTCTCATATTCTTTACAATTCAGGACACCTGAGTATACTTTTCCTATGTCATTTTAAGTTCATGGCAGAAGACAATAAAACCGTCCGAATGATTAAGTTACTAAGACTAATGTGGTACTTGTAATGAAATATAATACGTTAATTACTCTGGCATTATGTGAAAAAGCTCATGATATATACATGTTACTGACCTTTAGCTACTCCAAGAGGCACATGGAGCTATACCTGCTTAATTTAGAGTTTCAAATATAAACATCAGTTAAGCTCCTTAATGGAGTCATATAGAGGGGAAAAAGTAAATGAAACAAAGTTCTGTAGTTTGCAGAATTAAAATTGTGTATCTATTCATCAATGCATTGGTATAGTCTAGTACTGGAGACATTAGTTAAGATCTGCATAGATTCATTTGTTCACCTTTGATTCTTTCCAAGCTCAAACTCACTGGAGGGGGCGGGGGGGGGGGGCTTGATAATTTCAGAATGGTGTTCTTTCTCCCAAAGATTTTTTTCTATTTGTGAGAGAAAGCCTCCTAATGACATTCAGCTTGAAAAAGCAAAGTCTTTCACAAAGAAAATGATATGCTTGTAATAAAAGAGAAAATATTATTGTAGTTATTAAAGATAAATGGCAAGTAAATAGAAAAATCTGGAAAAACGTTTCCTCTCCTATATTATATAAACATAGTTTCAAAACATGTGAAGAAACTCCACATTACTTGATATCAAATGAAGACAGTTTTTATTTAAAATTCCATGTAGGGACAGGCATTTGGTGCAGCACTTAACCTTGTAGCCAGGGACACCCACGTCCTACATTGGAGAGCCTGGGTTTCAGTCCTGGCTCTACTTTTGATTCTAGCTTCCTGCTAATGTATACTCTGGAAGGAAGCAGGTGATAGCTCAAGTACTTTGGTCTCTGCCACAAATGTGGGAGACCCAGACTGAGTTCTGATCACCTGGCTTGGGTCTGACCTAGGCCTAGCTTTTGGGGAATAAACCAGTGGATGGAAGATCTCTCTCTCCCTCTCTCTCTGTTCCTTTCAAGTAAATAAAAACTTTAAAAAATTCCTATTCCTACGAAATTGCCATCTTCTGAAGTGGATGTCAAAAGAAACCAGCACATTTTCTGCTTTATAGAGGGATGCCACATCTATTTAAGGGTTGTATAGACTGGCTGCCTCCAGTTCATATCACCACTGCCTCTTCCATTATCCACCATCATCATGGAGTTTTCCCAGCTGACTGCAGTGAATCTGAGGCACATACCACTGACTATGCATCACTGCTATGAAGGTTCCAGTAAGGCTGGCAGATATTAGCTGAAAGAGCATGGCCATTGGTTAAAGTATGGAACTGGAGATATGCTAGCCTTTTTAATGCATCTATTTCCTGCATTATTTTCTAAGAGAGCTGGATTGGAAGAGGAGCAGCCGGGACTAGAAATGGTGCCCATATGGAATGCCAGCACTGCAGGCCAGGGCTTTAACCTGCTCTGCCACAATGCCGGTCCCTTGGCAGCTCCACTTCTAATCAAAATCCCTGATAGTGCGCTAGGAATACAGTGGAAGATGGCCCAAACACTTAGGCCCCTGCTACCCATGTAGAAGACTTGGATGAAGTTCCTGACACTTGGCTTTTGGCTTGGCCCAACACTGGCCATTGCAGCCATTTGGGAAGTGAACCAGCAGATGGAAGATGTCTCCCCTCCTCTTCCTGTTTCCTGCTTCTGCTCCCCTTTCCCATCTCCTCCCCTCCACTCCTCTTTGTTTCTCTCTCTCTCTATCACCCTGACTTTCAAATAAACAAGTAAAACACTGGAAAAAATGTACTGCAATCATCAAACATGCCTTTCTCTCCAGTTAACATTCTGTTAGTCCACAAGAAATTATGAAGTCCCCTCAAGAATGTACACCAAGCCACATTTTTAAGTCAGTTGTAACATAAAAGGAATAATGCCATATATCCAAATTTAAAGGTCAGTATCAAATTATCAGGTGAGAGGTCTGAGACTCAAAGAATCAAATTTTAAGAATTTTCGTTTTCAAAAAAGCCAAGGTGAGACTAAAATCAGAACTTCAAGAACAACAACAAAAAACTAGGAACTGAGAGTAGTTGAGACAAAACATAATCTCTCCATATTCCATATATAATTTTCAACAAACTGAAGTGATAAAAAATCTATTTGCCAAAAGTTTACCCTGATGTGTAATTATTTATAGAAATTTAGGAGGAGACTCACATAAGACTATCCCTTCTGAGACCAGGAGCAATAGAAGGATACTTACTTATGATTATGTCACTTTAATATTATATTGGTGATCTTATCCAAGGCAATAAGGTGGAAAATCTTATTTAAAACTCTAATCATTGAAAATAAAGCAATTAAGATAACTTTATTCTTTATTATCTATTATTACAATAGAAAATATCAAAAAACTGAGATAAAATTATTAGGAAAACAATATCAAGACATTTTTAATTTCTATATGCAAAGAAATAAAAACTTATAAATACACATTAATAATAGCATCGACATCAGCTACTTTCAACTGCATGAATGAATTGCAAACATAATGTTGAACAAAAGCCAGAATGAAAAAGATCATAGATAATTTTTAGCATAAAGCTTCAAAAAGAGATGAAGTTTACAAAAACAAATGTAACAAAAAATGAAAGTTGTTAGAAAATTGTCAGAAAGGATATGCACAAACTGGAACCCTTGGCATTGCTAATGGGAATGTAAAATAATGCAGTCTGGAAAACAAAATGGTAGTTCCTCAAAAACTTAAGCTGCAGCTGCACTTGTGGGTACATACCTAAAAGAATCATCAGAGACAGCAAGAGATATCTGTGCAGCCGTATTCATGGCAGCATTCTTCTTGATGGCAAAAAAGCAGAAGCAACTCAAGTTGCGCATTGACAGATTTATGCACAAAACATGGTATATATGTACAATGGAACTCCATTTGGCCTTAAAAGGGAAGAGAATTCTGACATGTGCTACAACATGGTTGCACCATGAAGACACACTAAAGTGAAATAAGTCCAGCACAAAAGGATGAACAGTCTATGACTCCACTTACGTGAAGAACTTAGACTGGTCAAATTCACAGAGACAAAAAGCAGAGGGTTGGTTGCCACGGGGCTGGGAGAAGGGAGGAATGGGAAGTGACTGTTTAACGAGTACAAAGTTTCAGTTTGGGTGATGGATGGTGGTAATGATCTTATGACGATGTGAATGTACTTAATGCCTCTGAACTGCACACTTAAAAACGAACACATGGTAAGTTTTATGTTATGCATATCCTACCACAGTTTTTAAGTCTAGGCTATAGCATTAGAAGTAAAGATAGCAATGATCTTTCAGAAGAGAAAGGATTGTGATTGGAAGGGGTGGGGGCAGAGGTGTGTAGAGGGCTTCAGTGTGCTACCAATGCTCTATACTTGAGTGCTGACTATCAGTGGTGGTTACATGCGTGTTTGCTATATGATATTTTATAAAGCTTTACATTTATGTTTTGTATCATTGTTAAACTACACAATAACACATTTAAAAACAATACATATGCTTTTACAGGTTGTGTATCCCTTATCTGAAATGCTTGGGACCAGAAATGCTTTGGATTTTCAAATTTTTTTGACCTTTGAAAAAGTTGCATATCCATAGTGGAGACAGGTCCCAAGTCTAAACATGGAATCTATGTATATTTCATTTACATCTTACACACATATCCCCAAAGCATGTTGGTTTTTGATGATATGTTTGATGTACCCATGTTTTCGACTGTCACCTATCACATGACTTTTCCACTTGTGGTATCACCTGAATGCTCAAAAAGTTTCAGATTTTGAAACACTTCAGATTTCAGATCTGTGACTTGGGATGCTCGACTTGTACATGTATGTTCAAAGAAAACAAAATATCCACAGCATATATTACTACAGCTGTATTTTGATAGCTATCTGCAGTGGAAAAAACATGGATTCTGGGTCAACTGTTAGCCTTGGACTTGAATCCTAGCTTGGCCATGTGCAAGTTGTGTGTCACTGAACATTCTTACTTTCTTTGCAACTATTTTCTCATCTTTTTATCTGATACTACGACAAGTGTTTTATGAATAATTTTAAGGATTTAAAGTTTATGTAAAAATATACAGCATATTGTCAGGCAAATAACAAGTGTTCTTAAAATATTGGGCTTTATTTTCTTTCCTTTAGAAAATAAATGTGTTCACATGTTTCAATTTGTCATCACAGGATAGTTGACAATATTCCTATATGGAAACAAGTTCCAAATTACAGATCAACCTGAAATTGTACCACCCGAAGTCATTTCAGAGAAGTTCTAGTTCATTCTCTCATTTTAATTCATCAGATCAGAAAGCAAGCAGACTGGAATTGTAATTTTGCTGCAAGAGCATAAAGTTATGATGAATACTTTATTTAAAACAAGAAAAAAGACAGTAAATCATGAAACAACAATTAGCCAAATATTTTAAAGTGCTATTTATTAGGATAATGAAAGAGAAAATTTATCTTTTAAGAATTGCTTCTACTTAGCAGTTTTAAGATTCCCTTTATAATGGAAAGACAATGAGACAGTCTTTGATCTACATACCAGTTACAAAGGTTTAACTGTATATCATACAAATGCTTCTAGTTTTATCCCAATCCACTGCTAAATTGCCCATGTAATTATCCCAGTAGAAATCATTATACCTTTTTATGGTTAATTTCATTAACACTTCGCCAGTGGGAGTTAGGATACAGTTTTTACATGTGGAATTTAAATGTAGTTCTTGGATTTTTGATCATGAAAATTAAAGGAAACATTTCCATATTATTTGGGGGTGGTATGTAATTACTAAGTTAAAGCACAACAGAAAATTAGCTATCAAAAATATAGATTAAAAAATAGATGGCCAGTAGACTTAACTTCAAGGCATCCTTTCCTGATTTTAATGATAAACATCTCTTTGTACACATGGATTTCCATTAAAATAAAGTTAATTCTGTTACACAAGAGTACTTTTAAAAGTTCATGGAAAATGAAAATTAAAAGAGAAATGTGTTTTGGAGCAAAATTTACAAAATCTCAGCAAAATTTTTTCATCATATATATTTTTCCATGAATTTTTTTGAAGACCCGTGTATATTTGCATCTGAAAATGAGACTGCAACATGACAGCCTTCTTCTAGTGTTTAACCAACAAGACAATAGTTGCTAAAAGTTATGCACTGAAGAGACAAAGAAAGGAAGTGTGCCCTCCTAGCCCACCTGATTATTATCAAGCTCCTCCTGTCAGTTTCTATTTGCCTTTCAGTGGGAAAACTTCCTTGTGGTTCAGACAGCACCTTTCTTAGGTCCTCTTAATAATGACTATCCATTGTTTTAGATGATGTATATTTAATCTGCTTGTTAGACTCATTTTCTCAAGACTTGAAACAGTAAAATTCTAGATAGCTGTGCACTTGAAACATCAGATGGAAGCAATTTCTGCAAGCTGGCATTGCATAGCCCTCAAGAGGCCACCTCCTGCTGGAATCCTGTCTTGACTGCTGTTTCCTACTTTGCCCATACTCAGCTTGAGGAAGCCAGAGTGGTCTTCATCCCATACCCTCTAACAGAAGTTAGGGTCCATTTCTCTGGGGGAGGGAATATGAGGAGCCAGATGGGTTGATAGGCAATCAGGTTGGTTCCAGTGGAAATTTAGGGTGCAAAATGTTTGCCTCCCCAAAAGTTACCTTTAGCAGTGTCAAAAGTGCCTGCCCCACTCCTTAGGAATTTCCAATAGCAAGAGAACGGCAAGAGAGTGGTGATTGCATTCTTCTGAGCTCCCAGTTTACTGTAAAACAAGGTAGGTGTCCCACTCTTCTGATGGCTGTTTTGTTTTATCATGAGCAAGCCAGACAGGGTAAAAAGATTACAAATCAGGTCTTTTGGTGGGTTTGTCCCTTACCTTGTACTGATTGATAGTTTTTTCCTCAAAACTGTGCTTAAAAACCCCACTACCACAAGCCCCTTTGGAGTCCCCTTCCTGGCCATTCCACCAAGAGGTCTCTGACTAAATCTTGCCTTTAAATAGATAAATAAATAAATAGGTGTGCATTGATGTACACAAACAGCAAGTTGGCAGGGGATATTCACAAGGACACTCGAAACAAATGTCTTGAGATGAATATGAACATAGATTATTGAATTTAGATGAAAATTTCAAGCACATCTTTTAATTAGAATTTTCATCTTTATAATTACATTACTATTTACTTTCTAATTTATCACTGAGTATTATTTATGTTCTCCATCAAACTTATGTATTACGTAAGGATTAGAGATAAACCAGAATTTGTAGCAATTCAGTAAATATTCAGTATACAGTTCTCATTCTTCCCATTCCTTTTCAGTTACATCCCAATATTGCTATTGAACCTCCAACTATTTCCAAAACAACACAAGTAGTTATAAGAGTTTCCTTTATCCAACTGTCCATCTGTTACTGGAGAAGCTAACAGTCCTTGTCTTCGAGCAAGAAAGAATTCAGGTGTGAGACAGAGAGTAGTGGAAAGCAAAATAGCAAGGTTTATTAGGGTAGGGACAACCATAAGAACGGATGGGGGCCTGTGCTGTGGCTCACTAGGCTAATCCTCCACCTGCGGCGCCGGCACACCGGGTTCTAGTCCCGGTTGGGGCGCCGGATTCTGTCCCAGTAGCTCCTCTTCCAGTCCAGCTCTCTGCTGTGGCCCAGGAGTGCAGTGGAGGATGACCCGGGTCCTTGGGCCCTGCACTCGCATGGGAGACCAGGAGGAAGCACCTGGCTCCTGGCTTTGGATTGGCGCAGTGTGCCGGCCATAGCTGCCATCTGGGGGGTGAACCAACAGAAGAAAGACCTTTCTCTCTCTCTCTCTCTAACTCTGCCTGTCAAAAAAAAAAAAAAAAAAAAAGACGGATGGGCACCTCTCCAGACAGGACCTGAGAGAGTGCAGCATAGCTCACATTTAGAAGGGGGATGGGTCTTGCTTTCCTGCCTTTTCCCTCCCCCTTTCCTTCTTCTCCTCCCGAACAAAGGACTTGTTGGGTGTAAATATGAAAAATTCCTTTCTGAGTTTTTCCCATTGAACTTATCAGACAGGGGAAGCCTGGCTGGCTTCACCCTCCTTAGAGGAAGTATGTTTATCAGGCAAGGTAGAAGGGGCAGGACCCCCTGGAAGGTCATCTGGATCGGGGCAGGACTTTTGAAATGCAGATACTGGGCTGCACATAGAAGGTTAGCGGGATGACTTTGAGATGCGGATACTGGACTGCTGTAGATGTCAATTCCTTAGGCCTTTGTCACACACACATAAGCTCACTTCTGACTTCCTACCTAACACATCTAGAGTATATCAGCTCAATGCCTTCCTACCAACGATTCCAGAAGAATACTGGGTACATGCAAGATTACAGAAATATTGTTAAATTTCATTTAACTACCATGAAATGGGCCACACATTAATTTCTTATTAATTTCTAGTTCTGGAGGTGTGCATTTGGCACAGCAATAAAGACATCACCTGGAACACCTTTGTTCCATATCAGAGTGTCTGGGTTTGAATCTCAGTTCCACTTCAGATCCAGCTTCCTGCCAGTGTGCACCTTGGGAGACAGTAGTGATGGCTCAAGTACTTGGCTCGCTGCCATCTAGATCTGGGAGACCTAGACTGACTTCCCAGCTCTTTGGCCTCACCCAGGCCTAGTTTTGGGGGGTATCTGGATAGGGAACTACTTGACAGAAGATTTCTTTTTCTCTCCACCGCCCAAATAAGTAAAAATTAATTAATTTCTAGTTATAAATTCTCCACCATCAATTTATTTAAAAGCAGTCCTTCAATATCAACCTACAATGAACTCAGAATAGTAATCAGAGAACTTAACAAAATTTATTCTACATGGGGCCTCAAAAATTTATGGAGAAATTATATTCTCTTAATTCTATCTCTGTAAAACTTTCTGAAGGCCCCTCATATATAACATAAGGTGTTTAGGTAATATAGAAATTGACAAAAAAAAAAAAATAGAATCATGGTAAGACCACTGACATTGGATACTCCCTAAAGACATAAACTGTGATTTTTATCTCTTTTTTTAAATCCAGGGGCTATTTACTCTAAATATTTATTCATATCCTTTACAAGAGGAAGAAAATCATCTAAAACATAAGAAAAAGTGACAGTTCAATACATTTGTTTTTTTAACCAGAATTAGCTATGCAGGAAAACATTTAAATCAGGTAGTAAGCTTCACAGAGGACACTGTAAAGTCCTCCTATTTACAAGGCTATTTCTTTCTTCTTCAATATTACATCACTAAAACATAAAATGAGGCCATGGCTGGCACCCCGGGTTCTAGTCCCGGTCGGGGCACCAGATTCTGTCCCGGTTGCCCCTCTTCCAGGCCAGCTCTCTGCTATGGCCTGGGAGTGCAGTGGAGGATGGCTCAGGTCTTTGGGCCCTGCACCTGCATGGGAGACCAGGAGAAGCACCTGGCTCCTGGCTTCGGGTCAGCATGGTGCACTGGCCACAGCGGCCATTGTGGGGTGAACCAACAGAAAAGGAAGACCTTTCTCTCTGTCTCTCTCTCTCACTGTCTAACTCTGCCTGTCAAAAAAAAAAAAAAAAAAAGAACTTTAAGCTTTATAATCAAACTACTTCATAGAGCATGAAAACCGTCTGCAAGTTTCTCATGAATAAAGATGTGCCTTTTTTGCATATCTTCCTGATCATATATTTAGACTAAATAAGTACTTGTTTTGGTATAATAACATTAGCCTTTGTTCCCTTAACTAGGTTTAGGAGATCAAATCTGACCACAGTTTAAATGGGCCATTCTCATTCTACTGTAAAGCTGGTGTTTAGGGGCTGGCGCTGTTGGCATAGCAGGTAAAGCCACGGCCTGCAGTGCAGGCATCCCATATGGGCGCCGTTGGAGTCCCAGCTGCTCCTCTTCTGATCCAGCCCTCTGCTATGGCCTGGGAAAGCAATAGAATATGGCCCAGTTCTTGGGGCCCTGCACCTGCGTGGGAGACCTGGAGGAAGCTCCTGGCTTCAGATGGGTGCAACTCCATCCATTGGGGCCATCTGGGAAGTAAATTAATAGATGCAAGATCTCTCTCTCTCTCTCTCTCTCTGCCTCTCAAATAAACAAAGAAATCTTTTTTAAAAAGTTGGTGTTCGTTGCATTTGAATATCAGGTGAACTATCTAGACAACTAAATAGGGTTTGGAGATGTTTCTTATATAAGAACTTTCATTATAAAAAAGTATTAGCTGGGATGTGATTTATGTGGCAGATAAAAACCAGCAAGAGAAAATAACTACCCAACTCACCTTAACCCAACCCTTCTCAGACTTAACCACTTAATTAAAATTAATACAAGGGGAGAGATGGGGAAATGTTGATTAATGGGTACTACATTGTAGTTAGAGATGAGAAAGAAGTTTTAGCACACTACGGTGATCATAGCTAACAAGAACATACTGTATATTTTTGAAAATGCTGGAAGAGGTGTTTTTAAATTTTCACCACAAAGTCATGATAAAAGAGGGGCAGATGTGTCTCTGTTTATTTCAACATTACATAATATACTCATGGATCAAGGAATCACATAGTATCCCAGAGATCAGTATAATTTTATGCATAAATTAGAAATGAAAAAAATTAAAATATAAAAATAAAAAAGTAAAAGAAAAACAGTAAATAATGCAGGAAATAACAGAAGTTAAAAAAGTTAATATAAGTTGAAACTGCAAGAGAAAAAATATATAAATCATTCAGTGTTGTATATTAACTTCCAATATGCATAAAATAAAAATACAAGTTACAGTACAGTGACAGAAGATCTGGAAATAACAGAGTTATTTAAGACTATCACATATATTTTGATGAATTTCATTGAGATCCTCCCCAAAACATAAACTACAGACTCATGCAAGAACTTACTCCAGACAAAACAAGAGATCCAACTTAAGGCTTAACTTCTTTTGTGATGCACCAAATTTTGGTAAAATAAACTATGACCAAACAAGAATTTTGATTCCTTAGAGAGCATAAAGGAAAGAGAAGCTTTAAAAGCCACACAATTAACTTCAACTCGTGAAATTATTCTTTTATTTTTTAAAGATTTTATTTATTTGAGAGGTAGAGTTACATACAGTGAAAGGAAGAGACAAAGAGAAAGGTCTTCCCCAAATGGCCGCAATGGCAGGAGCTACGCCGATCTAAAGCCAGGAACCAGGAGCTTCTTCCCAGTCTCCCATGTGGGTGCAGGGGCCCAAGGACTTGGGCCATCTTCTACCGTTTTCCCAGGCCGTAGCAGAGAGCTGGATCAGAAGAGGAGCAGCTGGGACTAGGACAGGCGCCCAGATGGGATGCCGGCGCCACAGGCGGAGGATTAACCTACTGCACCATGGCACCGGCCCCTCTTCTTTCTTCTAAAATGGTTTATAGTATTTACAGTAAAACTTATCTGCAGACATTTCCTTCTGAATGAAACCCTTCTCAGAGGTACAGCTCAAGCTCACACATAGGTTAAAAGCAGATTTGTGGGAGGTGGGCATTGTGGCACAGTGGGTTAAGCAACCACTTGGGATGTATATATCCCACATCAGAGTACCAGTCCCAGTATTGGCTACTCTGTGCTTCTGATCCAACTCCCTGCTTATACACCTGGGAAGGCAGTGGATGCTGGCCATGGGTTTCTCCCACCCATGTGTGGGATCCAGATGGAGTTCCTGGCTCCTGGCTTTGACATGGTCCAGTCCTGACTGTTGCAGGAATTTGGAGAGTGAACCAAAAGATGGAACATCTTTATGTCACTCCTTCCCTCTCTGTCACCCTGCCTTTAAAATAAATAATCTTTTTTTTTTTCTAATGTGGCTCTGCCCAACTGCTAAGGCTTTGAAGACAGGCAAATTCTGCCCTATGAATTTTTCCATAGCATAAGAGAATAACAAATTAAAATAATATGAAGGGGCAATAATAAAATTGTTAGGAAATAAAAGAATGCCAAATTTGAGTCTTTTTCAAGAAATTTGAATTTTGTGAAAAAATAAAACATTTCATAGAAAGTCTGGAGGATATTTAACATTTTGAAGTCATATATTGAAGACAAAAGAGTTGGAATTTTGCAGTAGTAAAATGTTTATGGATGGGTCTAGTTTGACAATTTAGCCTGTCGGATGTGACTTTCACAGTCTGTTGGCAGTTTGCAGGCAAGCCATCACACCTGTGACTCTGCGGTTGATTAATGAGTCTTTCAACTCATTGCTACCATCTGAAGAAGGGCTCTGGCCTTTTCCAGCTTCACTGGTTTATTCGCCTTAAACTGCAGTCCTGCCGAGGTGTCTTCCATAAGAAAATCACACCTGGTTAAAGCTAATGAAAACCTCAATATGTCATTTTCTTGACAAGTCAAGAAGCATGTAAAACTAGACAAAAGATGTATTCAAGTAACATGAATGTAGTTTTGTCATAACCTGCCAATCCAAAGAGTAACATAAGAAAAGCTTTCCTCAATGACATGTTTCATAGCGTCAACTTCTAAGGGGATAATTCTGAATTCTCTGTGTAGACTTCTACAACACAGCTCTTTTGCTACATGGATCTTTCATTAGTGGGCTTCAAAAAGTTTGTGGAAAGATGAAATTAGAAGATAAGTTTATTTTTGTGTAAAGGTTTTTGAAATTCATGCATATTCTTTTTTTCATAATATGCATTTTCCATGACCTTGTGAAGATTCCTCATAGGCATGAGTTTCAAGAGTTTTTGCTCCACAATGAACTTACTCTCTAATTCAATTTTTCCAAGAACTTTTTTGAAGAACCCCCATTTTCAATAGAAAGGTTCTAGTTTGTGATGACACAGTAATTTAGCTTTAATTATCTAAAAATGCTTAATCCAATTGGGAAATTGTTAAGCCAAGTCTATTCAAAAGAATATTTCCCTTTATTTTTATCACAGCACAGTCTAAAGATAATTCATTATCATCATGATCATGGCTATTTTTCTAATATCCTATCTGATATGTGACTAACAATCATGAGATGAAAAATATTTAGTCATCTACTAATCATTTTTAAAAGATTTATTTATTTATTTAAAAGGAAGAGTTAAAAGAGACAGAAACACACAAAACAAGAGAAAGAGAGAGAGACAGAGATCTTCTACTTGCTGGTTTACTCCTCAAACAGCTGCAACAGCTGGAATTCCATCCAGGTCTGCCACTTGGGTGGCAGGGGTCCAAGGACTTGGGCAAGTCTCCATTGCTTTCCCAGGTGTATCAACAAGGAGCTGGATCAGCAGTGGAGCAGCCAGTATTGGAACCAGTACCCATATGGGATGCTGGCATGACAGGCTAACATGTACCACAATGCTGGCCCCTTTCATCTTATAATTAATTAAGGTAATTCTGTTATTTGGAAGGATTGATTTTAGATGGTGAAAATATTGATTGTTTCAACAATTTCACAATGTCAACAATAATTTTTAAGCATTCACAAAGTATTTGATCATATTAACGCATTTTCAAATGGTTCTATCAATAATTTATTTTTGACAAGCAGAGTGGACAGTGAAAGAGAGCGACAGAGAGAAAGGTCTTCCTTTGCTGTTGGTTCACCCTCCAATGATTGCTGTGGCCGGCGCATCCCACTGATCCGAAGCCAGGAGCTAGGTGCTTCTCCTGGTCTCACATGCAGGTACAGGGCCCAAGGACTTGGGCCATCCTCCATTGCACTCCCAGGCCACAGCAGAGAGTTGGACTGGAAGAGGAGCAACCGGGACAGAATCTGGTGCCCCGACCGGGACTAGAACCCGGTGTGCCAGTGCCGCAGGCAGAGGATTAGCCTATTGAGCCGCAGCGCCGGCCAAATAATTTTTTTTAAGATTTATTTTATTGGAAAGATAGAGTTACACAGAGAGAGAAGGAGAGGCAGAGAAAGGTCTTCCATCCGCTGGTTCACTCCCTAATTGTCCACACTGGCTGGAGCTGGGCTCATCTGAAGACAGGAGCCAGGAGCTTTTACGGGTCTCCCACACAGGTGCAGGGGCCCAAGGACTTGGGTCATCTTCTACTGCTTTCCCAGGCCATAGCAAAGAGCTGGATTGGAAGTGGAGCATCTGGGACCCAAACCAGTGTTCATATAGGATGCCAAAATGGGAGGTGGTGGCCTTATCTGTTATGCCACAGTGCCAGCCCCATATCAATGATTATAATACTGAGTGAAAATTAGTGTCATGTGGTAACATTTTATTTTATTTATTTATTTTTTATTTGACAGATAGAATTAGACAGTGAGAGAGAGAGACAGAGACAGAGAGAAAGGTCTTCCTTCTGTTCGTTCACCCTCCCCCCCCCCCCAAAATGGCCACAGCAGAGAGCTGGACTGGAAGAGGAGCAACCGGGACTAGAACCCGGCACTCATACGGGATTTCAGCACTGCAGGCGGAGGATTAACCAAGTGAGCCATGGCACTGGCCCATGCGGTAACATTTTAAAAAGTAACAGTAATTGGGCCAGCGCCACGGCTCACTAGGCTAATCCTCCGCCTGGAGCACCGGCACACTGGGTTCTAGTCCCGGTTGGGGCACTGGATTCTGTCCCGGTTGCCCCTCTTCCAGGTCAGCTCTCTGCTGTGGCCCGGGAGGGCAGTGGAGGATGGCTCAAGTGCTTGGGCCCTGCACCCCATGGGAGACCAGGAGGAAGTACCTGGCTCCTGGCTTCGGATTGGCGCAGCGCGCTGGCCATAGCAGCCATTTTGGGGGTGAACCAACGGCAAAGGAAGACCTTTCTCTCTGTCTCGCTCTCTCACTGTCTAACTCTGCCTGTCAAAAAAAAAAAAAAAAAAAACAACAACAATGGAAATAAACTAAGAACGAGGAATTTTTTTTAAAGTTTCAAAATCTTTTTGTTTTTGCAGAGTTTTTTTTTTTTTTTTTTCATGACAAATTAATCAAGTTTACGTAACTGTTGGAAAGATACAATTAGGACAAGAGACTCCGCCCTTTGAGGGCAGGGCTCCTGTCTCAGGCAGTCCTAGATGCTATCTCTCATGATAAATCCTGTACCAAAAGACAGATTAGTCACACCATCTGCTGCCTCCTGGGAGATAAATTGTACATTTCAAAGTATGGCAACATTCCACTATAGCATAATGAAGAAAATGAAAAACATATTAGCAAACTGAACACTTTGGGGAAATTTCATTTTCAAATTGTATGCTATTTTGCTTTTAAAGAAGTAAAATTATTAAATAAAATGTGTGAGAGGAAGCAAATATTCTTCCTCATAGCAAAATTATGGATGCTTTTACTTTGTGAAAAACAACATTATCCCCAACGAATGTATTAAAATCACACATATAATCCACATTTTCAGAGTTGTTACGAACAAGTATCTGTATGTACATACTTTTGCTGAAATCAAATTTCAGTCCTAAAATTCTTATTAGATTATATAGGCTAAAAGAGAAAAATGAACAATTAATTATGAAACTTAGTCGCTTTCTTAGAAATCCCTTGGGGGTCTATAAATTTAGTTTGAGGCCGTCTTAAGCCAGCCAGTTCAGAGCAACAAATATAAAAACACTGATGTGGAGGCACTGCTGTCCCACTGCTGGCAGGTAACACTTGCTGTTCAGAGACTTAAGCACCAAAGACAAAGGAACTAAAGACCAGATTGCACAATTCCACCATAGGCCACAAGAACATGGAGAGATTAAAGCAAGACAAATCAGGTCTGCCTCCCATATTTGACCAAGGCCAGTATTAAGCTAGCACATCTTGTCTTAAGAGCCATCAATTATGTGCCAAGAGTATCCTCACAAAGGTACATCCTATCCAAGTTGTATAAATATAAGGCAAAAAGAATGTTAGTGACAGACTACAAGGCCATTTGATCTATGAATTACATAGGCCCTGCAATTGCTTACATATGCCTGAAAACCTTCAGGGTTAGACGAGGCTAAGGATTGGAAGAAAGATTCAGGAAGGCTTTCAATGTTCTCCAATTATAGGCCTAAATGAGACAGTTGCTCCCTCCCCCTCCCCTCCTCTCACCCCTCACTCAGTTCAGCATCTGACATTGTCCTAAGTGGTCTAACCTTCACTCACCACACATGTGTACTGCATGTAGCACTGACTGAAAAGTGAAAAAGCCAGTGAAGAAACACCATCATTCAAGCCCAGGTAACCAGCTCACAACAGACCTTCTCTGCCTTACGTGGAACTCTGGCTAGTCGCCCTCTCACCTTGGCTACCTGATAGACTCAACAGCTCAGGTAGCAGCATCTCCAGGTATATATCTGACTCCTGCATTCAGTTAGAGTTGGATTTCCCTGCTCTGCAGTCTTCCACTGTACTTCTATGGTAACTTGCCTGAACCGCTATTACAGCTGCATCCACAGAGTTTTAGTCCATCTCCTCCACTAGGTTTTGAGTTTCTTGACAGCAAGAGCTGTAACTGGCTCATTTCTTTACCTGCAGTCCTAGCGAATGTTTGAGGGATGAATGAGTGAATGAACAGCCATAGATCTATTTACTCAAAGTCTCATTGGATTAAATAATGGGATAGAAGTATTCCTATAATCAACACAGTTTATTTTGTGAGTTATGTATTACTTTACTTCCATTCACTAACAGATGGATTCTCTGTAAAATAAAATTAAAAGAGGCTGGATGGTACTTTACACAAAGTTTTCTACTTCAAAGGAGTCTTGACTATCTTCAAGCCCTTTGCAACTGTGTCTGGCTGAAATGGACAAGTGGATGTTTATCACTGCCTTGGGCTAAACACAGAAACAAATACAGAAAAGACATAATGTGGATGAGATAAGCTTTGTGGGCAAGCTAGATAGGTACACAACAAAGCCTTAATCAGGTTCCTGACGTTACAGATCTGGCCAGTCTAGACCAAAGTGTTTACCTTGGAACTCTGTTACTAGGTTTAATTCAGTCACCTAGAATAATCAATTATTTGACAATAAGAGATCTACAAGGAGCTGGGCCATCCTCCACTGCCTTCCCGGGCCACAGCAGAGAGCTGGACTGGAAGAGGAGCAACCGGGACAGAATCTGGTGCCCCAACGGGGACTAGAACCCAGGGTGCTGGCGCCGCAGGCGGAGGATTAGCCTAGTGAGCCGGCCTAAAGTTTTTAATAATTTATAAAAGTCTGTCTCTTGGTGATCCTTTCCTTAGCTTAGAAAGTTCAATGAACAAAAGACAGTGATTCCGAAACAACACACTGAGACAGGAAGCCAAAAAGCACAGACTGGGTGTCCCATGCTTTCACCACTGTCCTTCATAGTGCAGGTCACAGGCAGGAAGAGCCCAGATCCTGGTTCTTCAGGCGCTTAGAGTTGCCCACGACATCAGAGACCAGCACAAGGTAACTCATCCTGAATATATTAACACGCAAAACGTAGCTTATAAATGCCCTGGGGACTTGGAAGATGGGAGATTTTTGAGAACTATCGGATGGGAAAGGAGTGCTGATGGTGGCCCTGAGGTGGTCGTGGAAGGGCACGGTTGGAGGGATGACAGTCAAGGGAAACACAGGGGATAAACCCAGACAAAGGCGGAGGAATCATTAACATGAAGCTCTCATTAGTAGATTGTGGGGCATGAGCCAGGCCAGGCCAGGCCCGGGGGCTCCGCATGCGCAGCTGCTCCAGGGTGCCCCCGCCCGAGCTGCCACGCGGAGCCAAGTAAGATGGCGCCCAGAGGAAGTAAGATGGGTGGAATCCAAAGTTGTTTACCACTAAAACTAATTGGCTGTGCAACATCAGGGGAGGTAACAAAACTAGTAACAAGTGTATAGACATAGGGCTAGTCCTATAGAAATCCCCCCATAAGGTGATTTTTTAAGTGATTGGTTGGCCCTTAGCCCTGCCCCAATGACTCTGCAGTTTTGTGTTATAAAAGGTACTATTATGCAAAAGGTGACTGAGTCCTTGCTAGACTTGGCTCCCCGCTGCGTCTGATTGTCTCCGGGACCAGGAGGCTGGGGAACGGGGGGGGGGGGGGAGGATCAGCACACTTACCTTTCCTCGGACCCAGTCCATCCTTGTACGGGTGGACTAAGACCCAGCATCAGATAACAGGAAGCGCTTAAATTCCAAATCGTCCTCTCCTACTTCCGCTGCAGCAGTCTCTGCATCTGTAGCCATGATGCCGTCTCCTGGCTGAGGCGAACCTCGGTCCTAATAAGGCAATGATGACTAACCCCTGTCTCTGAGGGCAGGTGCCTGGGTAAGTTTCATCCCGGATGCCGATGCTCCTTACTCAGATCTCATGTCTAAGTTCTGGTTTCTCAGTGACTCCAAATCCGCAGCTGGGGTAGGGAGGGTGGAACCCATGAACTATTTTCAATACTTGAAAGGGACTGATTCCTTAAATTGTCTTGAGCTCATTAAAAAGAATACAGCAGAAAGTAGGAGCTGGTCCACAGTAGGTCAAAGAGTGACTGTCACGTACTGGCCCTTTGTGGCCACACTTCCCTGCTTTTGCCTCATGAATAGCCAGGCATCAGCTTTCTGATCTCACACCTGCCTTGAACCCAGACAGGCATCAGACAGCCATCACCTAATAAATGATGCTATGAGTATCTCCTTTCTTTCTCCTGCTTCCTCATCCTCTTCCCCATTTTGCAATTGCCTAAAAGCTTGGGCTATGCCTTATTTGTTTGTTCCTGGTCCCATGATTACCATTATAACTTGCTCTGGGCTTCCCAAAGAAAAGGACCAAATGATATCCAGAAATAATTTATAATCAACATTTATAGAATATATCCCATGTTCCAGGCTTTGTGCTAAGTGCTTACTGGAGATAAAGTTTTTAATTTTCCCAGCCACTCATTGGGTTAGTTGCTACTATTATTCTCAGTATGTATGCAAGTAAAGGAAGCTTAGAGAAAATGTGAGGAAAGAATTTGGTGTACTCCCTCATGGGCAAAAGAATGATGGCTTCATAATAGAAGAAGCATTTGGTAAACATGAAGACCAGATGAAGGGTACCTTGAAATTGGGGTTGAGGAGTCTGGGTTTAGTATAATAGGCAATGTGAAATGACTGGAAATTTTAAAGTGTAAGAGTGGCACAAGAAAAACATATTCACAGGGGCCAGCGCTGTGGCACAACGGGTTAATACCCTGGCCTGAGGTGCCAGCATCCCATATGGGCGCTGGTTCAAGACCCGGCTGCTCCACTTCCAATCCAGCTCTCTGCTATGGCTTGGGAAAGCAGTGGAAGATGAGCCAAGTCCTTGGGCCCTTGCACCCACATGGGAGACCAGGAAGAAGTTTCTGGCTTCTGGCTCCTGGTTTCGGATCGGCACAGCTCCTGCTATTGCAGCCAATTGGGGAGTCAACCATCGGATGGAAGACCTCTCTCTCTTTCTCTGCCTCTCCTCTCTCTGTGTACCCTGACTTTCAAATAAATAAATTTTAAAAAAAAGAAAAAGAAAAACATATTCACAAATCTCCGTGTGATAGTTTTTCAAAAATATCATGTAAAGAGGGGCCCACACCGTGGCTCACTTGGTTAATCCTCCGCCTGTGGCGCCGGCATCCCATATGGGTGCCAGGTTCTAGTCCCGGTTGCTCCTCTTCCAGTCCAGCTCTCTGCTGTGGCCCGGGAAGGCAGTGGAGGATGGCCCAAGTGCTTGGGCCCCTGCACCCGCATGGGAGATCAGCAAGAAGCACCTGGCTGCTGGCTTTGGATAGGCGCAGCGCGCCAGCCACAACGCGCCGGCCGTAGTGGCCATTAAGGGGGTAAACCAATGGAAGGAAGACCTTTCTCTCTGTCTCTCTCTCTCACTGTCTAACTCTGCCTGTCAAGTAAAAAAATATATATATCATGTAAAGATAGAATTAAAAGATAAGTTTACTTGTATGCAAAAAACTGTCTAAAATTATTTATTTATATGAAAGTCAGAATTACAGAGAGGGAGAGATAGAGATCTTCCATTCAATGGTTTACTCCCCAGATGGTTGCAATGGCTAGGACAGGACCAGGCTGAAACCAGGAGCCAGGAGTGGCAGAGGTCCAAACACTTGAGCCATCTTCTTCTGCTTTTGGCAAGCCATTAGCAGGTAGCTGGATTAGAAATAGAGTAGTTGTGACACGAACTGACGTCCATATGGGATGCTTACCTGCCACACCACAATGCCTGCCCTGCAAAAAAATTAAAAATTAAAAAAAAAACCAAACTACAAAAATAATAAAAAAAAAAACAACAACAAAACCCTCTTGAAATCCATGCACACAAGAGATTTTCAAAAAGTTCAAGGAAAATCCATACCATGAAAAACCATGCATGAATTTTAACCACTTTGACACCAAGATAAATTTATCTTATAATTCCATGTTTCCACAGACTTTTTGAAATCCCCTGTATTTCACTCCTGCTCATATCACTTTGCATATGTTAATCTGTAAAAAATTTGCCTGTATTCTTTTATGTTTCCCCTTCATTCTATTGGCATCAGAAATCTACAGATTCATGACAGTGTGATCTACAAAAGCCAAACAAAGCACAAATCTAGAAGCAGCCTAAATGTACAGTACTTAAAGAATGGCTGGGTGAATTGTGTTCTGTTAACGTTGTATTACACCAAGCCATTAACTGCTAAAATTATGTCTTCACATAGAAGAATGACAAAAATAGTTTTGTGGAAAATGTAGACCCACAGTTGGCACTGTAGATCACCTCTTCCCCAAACCCTGTCCTTTGACTGTGGGAGAAGAAAGTGTGTGTTGATTACACATAAAGCAATTCAGGAGCAAAGGAAAGCTGATTCACAGTTATAAGACTAGGAAGATTAAAAATCCATAATTTCTTGGCTTTAAATGTTACTGAATGTTGTTTTTAATTGATTTAACAATCATGGAAAAGTATGGGGTGAGAAGCCACATTAATCTAGCACAGATAAACAGATGAGAGAAGTGAAGGGTAGAAAAAGACGGGGTATCTAGGCATGAGTGGGTGAAGGCACTGGATTTTGATAGTGGAAGCACAGAGAGGAAGAATGCATGTAAGAATGCTTATAAGGAATGCGTGGGAGCATTTGTCATCTAAAAGAATATAGATAGGAGGACATAGAAACTTTGCATAGTAGGCTAAGCTGAGGCCAGAAAAATGTTAGCACCAAGAATATAAATCGCATAACTCTAAAGAGAAAAAAAAAAGCTTTCAGGTGGGAGATAATTATGATGTTAGGACTTCAAAATGAGATGAGAGTTATAACATTAAAATATTATTATAGTGAAAAAATCAGATATATGGGATCTGAGGACATACTGAACAATTAGGACTGGAGGGGCATAAATTTACAGTTTCATATTGGTGGGTCTAATACATTTTGGTGACATGCAGTATTTAGCTAGCATAATACTTTTTAAAATAGAATTTGAGTACTTTTACCTAATCCTGCTCTATGGTTTGGGTGTGGTTTAAGGAAGGGACTCCCAAGGTTCATGTGCGTCAATGAAATGGTACTGAGAGATGGTGGATCTTTAAGAGCTAGGACTTAATGGGAACTGGTTGGGTCATGCTGTACCACCCACAGAAGAGATTAATGTAGCTCTCGTAGGACTGGGTTAGTTCTTGCAAGTGCAGGTTGTCAAAAGAGAGGCCACCCCATGTGTCTGGCCCTTCTGCAAGTGTACATTTTCCTTTTCTGCTTCTCCATTGTGTTGTGATACTACCTGGGAGCACTTGTCAGGATACTGGCACCAGGCTGTTTGGACTTTCCAGCCTCCTGAATCATGAACCAAATAAATCTCAGCCTCAGGTATTCTACCGCAGCAACATAAAATGGCCTAAGACAGCAGGCATCACCTCCACTTGGTGCGTTATACCTTCACGTGTTTATATTATTTTCCCAGCCTCTGAAGACATTTGATTTCAATGCCTGAGACATTCACTCAGAGTCATCCACGTAAGTGAACGAGGTAGCTGATGGCAAAGAGTTGGGAAGCAGGTAGAGAGAGCGAGAATGGAGGACCGAGGCTAAGAAGACGTTCGCCAATTCTATGGGAGGAGAAGTCAGAACATCTGTCGAAAGCATTTCAGAAAGGGAGGCAGATAAAACTGAGAACCTGGAAAGTAACAGGGGAAAATCCAGAATATGAAGAAAATCACAATATTGACAGGACGTACTCGGTGCCCAGAGAAACCAAAGACTCAAACATAGACACAACTTCATTTCAAATTAACCAGGCAGAAAAAGTTACTAAGAGTCTTGTGGAAGATGGTGGGGAAGAAGAATCAGTCTCGCATCTGATTTCTCAGTGGCACAAAACCCAGGAAACCATCATTTCTTTGTAAAGACAGACAAGAATGTACATTTTAGCCCAGCATTCCCCTCCTCAATATTATGTTCCTGCACAACCATTACAGAGGCTTCATCGGCAATCACCAAATACTGGAAACAACCTAAAGATCCTTTAAAAAGTGAATGGATCAATAAACTAAGGGACATCCATATAGTGGATTACTATCGTACAAGGAAAAAGGGGGTGGGGGAGAAATCCATTGGTATGAAAGAACAAAACTATAAAGACAGAAAACAGATCAATGGTCACCAGGGCTGGGCATGAGGGTAGGAACCAATTACAAAGGGTTAGCTCATGGGAATTTGTTGGAGGTGATAAAACTGTCTATATTTTGATTGTAATGAGTACGTAGCTTGTTTATTTATTTGAAATGCAGAGAAATAGAGAGAGATGGTGAGAGACATCTCCCATCCACTCACTGGTTCACTGACTAAATGCACACAAAAACTAGGATCTGGCCAGGCCAGAGCCAGAAGTCAGAAATTCAATACTTAACTTCCACAGGAGTAGCAGTTCAACTCATTGAGCCATCACCTGCTGCCTCCCAGTGTCCACACTAGTAGGAACCTGGAGATCAGGAGCAGAGCTGGTACTTAGACCCAGGTATCTGATATGGGAAGCACACATTTCAGGCAGCATCTTAACCGCTGTGACAAACGTGTGTCCCTGATCGTGATGGTAATTAAACAACCATATATATTTGCCAAGACTCTGTACTGTATACCAAGAAGAGTGAGTGTAACATAATATAATTTTTGAAAAGTGATATATAAACAAAAATGATTTGAATAGAAGCTATAATACACTACCTAAAGGTACAAATGGAAAACTAAAATTAAAATTTTTATTAGTATTGGTATTTTTATTAAGGGGAAGACAGAGGGGAGGATTCTACAAGTTAAAATCTGCATTTTGCATTTCAAGGAATCAATTCTATAATTTTAGGTACCAGCATTGGGGTACAGTGGGTTAAGCCACTGCTTAAGATGTTAGCATCCCATAGCAGAGTGCCAGTTCAAGTCTTGGCTGTCTTCTTCCAATGCAGTTTCTTGCTAATGCATCTGGGAAAGCAGTAGATGTGTTTGAAATAACACATGCATATATATTGATTTTAATTTATTACCAGAGGCCAGTGTTGTGGTAAAGCAGGTTAAGCTGCCACCTGGGACTCTGGTACCCCATATGGGGGCCGGTTCATCTCCTGGATGCTCCACTTCTCATCCAGCTCCCTGCTAATGCGCCTGGGAAAGAAGTGGAAGATGGCCCAACTGTTTGGGCCCCTCGACCCACATAGGAGACTAGGATGGAGTTCCCAGCTTTTGGTTTCAGCCTGGCTTAACCCTGGCCATTGCAGCCATCTGGGGAGTGAACCAGCACATAGAAGATCTCTCTAGCTGTCTCTCCTTCTATTTAATTCATTCAAATAAATAAATAAATCTTTAAAAAATTATTACAAAATACATTTCAAGATTATATTGATAAAAATATTCTAAAAGATCTATATCCCCAGGGTACATAAAGCTGAGTGCTTCACTTACAGTACAAGAAAGCACTACAGGCATCCTAATTAATTTCACATATAGCATGTCACAAAATCTTGATAATAATATTAACATTATAAATATAATAAATGTTTATAATATAAATTTATATTTGTAAAACATAAATGTTTATACAAATAAATAGTGAGCAATATTATGAGTTGTTGCTCAGACTTGTGATCATAGTATTTAATTGTATTTAGTAGACATTTAAACTTTTCTCATAATTGTCAAAGTAAAAATATCTTTCCAGTGATAATTTTCTCTCCTTATGTTGATATAGTGACATAAGCAAACTAGGATATCCAGTGATAATCAATAAGCCTTAAAGCAGTTAATGTTTTTGTCATCTGCAGTCAAACTGAATGAATGGGCCCAAGACTCCTGTTGGAACTTATGTTGATTTTTTTTTAAGAAAAACATCACCAAGATTTTGGGGTCTGAATAACATTTGACAGGGAAAGACTTACAGAATAGTCACAGGAAAAAAAAAAAAGAATGTATTCTGTACAAGCAAGTTTTTAAATAGCTTTTGATCCATCACAAGAAACCAAAAGCGCCAGTATGTGAATGCATAATTAGGTAGAAGAAAATTCATTACAAAGTAAATTTTGGTCTAATTTGACAAGCAAAATATTCTCCCATGGCTGCTTTTGAGAAAATTATTATACTTTCTTTTCATCATAATGTTGCCAATTCTGCATTTCTGTCAATAGCACTTAATATACAGATTTAGGTTGTCTGTTTTCTACCTCACTATAGTAATGGAGACTTTCTCTTAAATTGCATTCCTGTTAACTTATATAATGTATACCCATATAATCTCTCCATATATAAGAGATTAAGTCTTTCCATCCCTCCTGTGGTAGCCATGAAAAATCACCACTCCAGTTGTCTCCTGCAGTTAGCAGAGTTGACTGCTGGGCCTAGCAGTCCATTCCTTAGCATCTACCAAGACATTTGTGCCCAGACTCTGCTACTCTCAAGCGCTGTTCTCAGCCAGTATCTGAGCATGGTGGAGGTACCGGTGCCAGTTCATTCTTGTAGTAGGTGCTTTAGCTCACGGAGTTCCATCTTGGCCTCGTCAAAACTTTCTTAGCACCACCTTCCTGCCAAGACTCTTCCTACTCAATTCTTCTTCTTGCTTCTCTCCTTTCCAAGGTATCTCAGGAGCAACTTGGCCTAAAGGTCTTCCCTGCCTAAGCACACTTCTTCCTTTTTTTCCTTCATATGCATTTCTCCCCAAAATCTTTGTGTCTCTCTAATCTCATCTTGGTAGCTGCTTCTTGGATTACAGGAACTGAAATACTCTGTAGCACAGTACCTCTCTACCTTGTTTTTGGTTTAAAAATATCTATTTATTTACTTGAGAGACAAAGAGCTCCCATCTGCTGGTTGACTCCCCAAATGCCCAAAATGGCTAGGGCTGGGCCAACCTGAAGGGGGATCCAAGAACTCGTTGAGGGTCTTCCACATGGGTGGCAGGGTCTCAAATAAGTGGGTCATTACCTGCTGCCTCCCACACAATCACCTGCTGTATACCCACATTGGCATGGGTGCACATTGGCAGGAAGCTGGAATTGGGAGTAGAGGTAGGATGTGAACTCAGACACTGATATTGGATATGCACATCCCAAGCAGCATCTTAATCATGAGGCCAAATGCCCGTCCTAGAAATGCCTTTTCATCTGGGATGTACAGACTCTCCCTCATTCCCTAATCACAGTCTCTAATATAGCCATTCCCTCTTGCAGTTATCCTGCCCTTTCACCCTTGGTGCTACTCATATCCTAAAGTAGCTCTCTGTTCTTGTCACTCCTTTGCTCAAAGACTTTGATGAACCCCTTATTAAAGTCCAAACTCCTTAGTCCTCCACAACCTAAATAGTCTACCTACCTCTCAAGTTTTCACTGGAAAAGGGCCTCCCTTCCTCCAAGGCTAGAGACAAGAAGCAAAGGATTGGAGATGACAGAACCAACGTTGAATTGAGGAAGGAAATTCCCATTAGATGGTTTTACTCTTCCTGGTGAAGTAGTTGGTGGCAGCTCAATTGCTGAGGGGGATATAAGCATTAGAAGAGGAGAAACATCCAAAGTGAAAATTGAAAAATGGTTAAAAATTGTGTGGAATAGCACCAAAGAGCTCTAAGATGTAGAGAATATTCCTGAGTACTGTTATCCTAAATAAATGCCTTTAATCCAGTAGATGTTTGTTGAAGGAGTAATACACCATAAAGGATGACAGACAAACACAAGTTAGCCATGCAATTTTAAAATGCACACTATGTTAAAACTATGCATGGCTTTCAAAACTTCTTGGCATCAAAACAAACTGAGTTTTTAAAAATTTTTTTGACAGGCAGAGTTAGACAGTGAGAGAGAGAGACAGAGAGAAAGGTCTTCCTTTACCGTTGGTTCACCCCCCAAATGGCCGCTACAGCTGGTGCGCTGCGCCAATCCGAAGCCAGGAGCCAGGTGCTTCTCCTGGTCTCCCATGGGGGTGCAAGGCCCAAGCACTTGGGCCATCCTCCACTGCCTTCCCAGGCCACAGCAGAGAGCTGGACTGGAAGAGGAGCAACCAGGACAGAACAGGTGCCCCAACTGGGACTAGAACCTGGGGTGCCAGCACCACAGGCAGAGGATTACCCAAGTGAGCCGCAGCACCGGCCAAAACAAACTGATTTTTAAATTCCATTTCCCATGAACTGTGTTTAGTACCGTTGAACATGTTGATGAATTTCTAGGTTCACCAAATCCCTCAGTTCTAGAAATTCCAAGGATTGGAGTGTTAAATTATACATCCTAAATACACACCAAGCAATCTCAGTGTGAAATCTATGCTGATGCCAGATTTCAAGATGGGAGGGAATCCTTTTCCTGTTTGAGAAGACAGAGTGATGGAGGAGAGAAAATTATTGATTTGGAGACTTTTTGATGACAATGGGAAGAAAAGGATTTTCCAGGGAGCTGAAATTAATAATAATAATAAAAAAACTCCACACATTTGAATGCCACAGCATATGTAATAGAGGAAATGGAAATGACTTAGAGGTGTGCATTCCTAAAAGGGGCTTCCCCTTTATCTTAAGCCCCCCTCTCTCTATTCAGGCTTTTTGCTGCTGCATAAGGAATTTATTGCTATAAGCAAGTATAAACCTTGCACTAATAGTAGCACTGCCTGAGTGAGAATGGTCATCTGAGAGTGCAGTATGTATGGTTGGAGGCCAGAGACAATATTTCCTACTCTCCACATGCCACAGGGCACACGCTCTGATCCGATATAAAGTAAAGGTACTTTGATAATTACTGTCGTTAAAAGCAAACAATCAACTCCACAGATCAGCAGCTCTTTTAAAACATGTTTTCTAATCTCCGTTACCTCTCAGATGTATGGTTATTGTCCACCTGGAAAGGCCCCAAAGTGAAAGCCAGAAATCTGCCACCACCACCCCTTCGGCTGTCCCTGCCATCATATTTAATTGTGTTTGTTCAACTCGAAGCCAAACTCATATGCAGTATATTTAGATGGTTAAAATAGCATAGCACTCCACTGTAGCCGCAGATTATTTTCAACACCACAATTCTTGGGAATTAGTCTGGAGTAAATAAGGTAAAGAGAAAAGATGCAACATAAATTCGTTCCAGTGACAAACAAAACAATATCGAGTGGCAATCTGGAGCTTCGCCACGGATGAAGGCATGGAGTGCTCCTTTTGGGGCAGCCTCCTGAAAACGCAATCACTGTCTTATTTGCTAGTCTGGATTTATTTGAAAGTGGGTGAGAACAAAAGCAAGAGTTGAATAGTAAGGAACTGTGGACAGTACCTTTATTATTTCAAAAGATCAGTGTACAATCACTACACTCACTCTTAGATAGCATTAAAGGTAAAAGTGTAGAACTGATATATATGCTGATTTTCTGAACCTCAAAGGAGTCTTTATTTTCTACAGTGGCAAACTAAGTTGAAATACATATATCATTTATATATATTCAGGATCTCTTCTGTGAGGTCTCAGATACTATATATTTCTTGAAATGCCTCAAAAATCACTCATAATTAATTTACAAAGGCTTGGCTGGATATGTTTGCTAGCTAACTCTACCTTAAAATTTTCAACTTCCTTTTCTACCACCATTTAGCAAATGATATGACCCAAACATCAGCAAATTTATGAATCATGGAATATAGAAAAGCCTTTGTTGTTGATGAGGTTATGGCTTGACTTGGATTAATTAAAAATCAAAACCTGCTTCCTGTTGTTTTAATCTGATCCAAGTTTTCTATAATAATAAATAATAATAATAAACAGGCATTTTAAACACACAGAGCTCAATTAACCTGGTTTTCTTCCAAATTTTGAAATGCAGAGAATAAATATGCATTTAAATCATTTTTTACCTGAGATTTTTCCAGAATATACTTCTTGCCTCTACATGACTGTTAAGCAAACACCACATTTGCAGAATGCCTTCCCTACTCTCATCTGTCAGGAGCTGACTTTTCACCTGCATTCTAATTCCTTAGTTTTCTTTTTCATTAATTCAACACATATATATATGTGTATGTATGTGTATATCTTAGAGCATACAATGTGCCCAAGGGTTGCTCCAGGTACTGAAGACCAGTCCTGTTAAGGTAGGCATTGTGTGCTAATCTCAATGAGCTATTTTTTCCTGTAGGGGGTGAGACTGAGACAATAAACAAACATAAGGTAGGATTTCAGTTTGTGATAACTCAATTAAGAAAACACAGAGGAGCAGAATGCCAGGGTTTCCTGGAGGGCCACATTAGATGGGTGAGAAGGGAGAGCCTCTCCCCAACTGGATATGAAGGTAAAGGCCATAGGGAGAGCTGAGGGAATTCAAAAATGAAGACCCTCAAGTGAGAAAGTGCCTGGGGCATTCAAAGAACTTGATGAAGGCAACCTGCTCAGAGCATCCCAGATTGTAGAAGCCAGATAGCGAGCAGAGGACACATCGCTGCCAAGGCAGCCACTGCCAGATTTGTGCTGCCCTCAGTCAGCTGAGAACCAGCTTGTGGGACACAGGCCAACACTGCCTCAATATAGATATGGGTGGCACTACAGATCTCCTTCAGGCTTCTAAGCTGTCCATCAAGCCTTTATCTCTTGACTCTTTATTTGCTGAGTAGCTAACCGGAACTTTGGACTCCTCTCTGTCCATTTTGCTCCTGTTTGTCTTCCATACCCATAGGTCTGCTGCCTGGTCCCCGGCCTGATACTTGTTCTGAGTTTGACCACTTATGTAGGCCTGGAGTCTACAGAACCTTGGTGGTCTGAGTCATTAATCTCACAACTCCAACTCCCTATCAATCCTTAGTGGACTCTATTGTTTCCTACTGACCAGACACTAACACTGGTGCTGTTACATCTTTTCTGAATAGGTATTGTGTTTTCAATCTCCCAAAAACACTTCCATGTACTTTAGTACTAATGATTTTGTCAACAATCTCCATGAAGCAGCAACTATATAATTATCACTTTTTCATTTTACAGACAAAGGACATCTAAAGTCAAGGATAAGCTCCTGAGCACTCAGGAACCCTGGGGTCCCATCCTCATCTTGTTTCGCAGGTGATCATTCTGTCTGTCTTGAGATAGTAAGTCCACAGAGGGTTTGCTTAGTGCAGGCTGAGTATCACTAATCCAGAAAGTCAAAATCCAAAATGCTCCAAAATCCATAACTTTTTGAGCACCAACATGACAACACAACTAGAAAATTCCACACCTGACCTTATGGGATGGGTAACAGCAAAAACACAGGCACACTAAAAACACCGTATAAAATTACCTTCAGGCTATGTGTATCAGTTATGTTTGAAACATAAATGAATTCTGCACTTGGACATGGGTCTCATCTCCAAGATACCTAATTATGTATTATATATATATATATGTGTGTGTGTGTGTGTGTGTGTTTTCCAAAATCTGAAAAAGTCTTAAACACCTCTGATCCCAAGCATTTTGGAAAAGAGGTAGTCCATCTGTATATGGAAGTTGATGACTAGGAAGCAAATAGAAATTATTCCCTCCCCCATATTTTTCTTATGCTTATGTATTTTTCATAGGTATTGATCTGAGATGCAAAGACACACACAAACATACATACAGCTCCAGTCTGCCGGTTTACTCCCCAAATGTCTGCCACAGTCAAAGCTCAGCCAGGCATAAACCAGGAGCTGGGAACCGAATGCAGGTCTCAGGTGTGGGTGGCAACGACCCAGTTACTTGAGCCACCAGCTGCTCCAGGAGTCTGCATTATCAGAAGGCTGGAGTGAGGTATTGAGCCCAGGTATTCCAGTTCAAGACTTGGGAGTCTTAACTCCTAAGCCAAATGCCTATCCCCTTGTGTATTTGAGTTCACTTTTGTTTATAACAGTATTCCTCAGGCAACATTCACAGGCTCATTACATCCTTAGTGTGGAAACAGATTTGTCCAAACACTATCAATAAAAGGAACAAAAAAAAGCAAGTGATTTGTTTAGTTAATGTATTTGACAGAAAGAACTAGGAAGATTCAGCTGAGCTGCTCTAGATTCTCATCTTGGGCTTTTATAACCCCAAAAACCATGGATAGAGGATAAAGTATCACTTTGTAGATGGGGGTGGCTTATACAATTCTCATTCTAGAAGCTCCATGTCCTATGCTCTTATTTTCAATACGTATCTTTCAGATAACCATGTTGTCAAAAAGTCAATGCCCTAATTAAAAATAGTCAGCATTTTCAGATAAGCCCAAACGAGAGAGTGTCTTTGAGAAAATAACAGCTCAGTTTTAATCAAAACTCATAAATAACATTCTTAAAATAAATGAGAAAGTGACAGAAGAAATTAAAAACTCTCAGGTGTCTTTCATCTTTCTAAGACAGATCAATTAGGTTCATTGTGGCTTGTGGTGCACGCTAGTTTTCAGTAGGATACTTCTCATACCATTCCTAAAAAAATCTAAGGCTCTTATTAAGATGAGATTCTAGCTGTTTCTATTAAAAATGCATGACCCTTTTCCAAGAGAACTGTTTTGACCTGTTATTGCTGGCTAAATTTGTGCAAGTTTACTTCTCCCACTCACCCCACACATGTCCAGGGAAATAGACTTTCACAGCTAGTGATGTAACTGAAGTTATCTCAAGTTGTTCAGCAAAAACAACAATATTCAATTCTGGCTAAAGCACAAATTCACTTGGAAGTGAATATTATGCCAAGCAAGTGCAGTAAGTTTTGAAGGACGTGTTGTCTCCAGAGTACCATTAAGTGGACTGTAAGTAGCAATTAATAGCTAAGAAAATTATTAAAACATAAATACAGATAATCTACATAAACTCAAAACCTTCCAAACAGCAGAGGGAAAAAATGACTTACCTTTCCTACTTTGTTTCCAGACAGATATTCAAATACTATGTGTACACATGTAACTGTTGGTCACAAGAGGACTGGCTCCAGAAAACTTTAGGACAGAATAGGAGCACCTCTCAGGACTTGAGTGCAAATTGGACAGTCTGGCTGACTACTGGCCAGGTGGTAAGCTTACAGAGGAAAAGGTCTGGCCTTGATGCAGAGGCTTCTAGGTGCTTCGCCTTTGGCCATGATGTTGGGGTGAGCTCAGTTCAGGCATACCGTTGTGACTACACATCTGAATGATAGCTTGTATTGGAACTAAAGGTGCCCCGGCTTTTTATAAACCTCCATCTGGGAAATACTATAATCACTCTTAAGATATTTTCTTACACATACCCAGATTTCTCAAGGAGGATTCTATAATTCTAGTATGTCACTGTCATTATTTTTTTTTTTTAGAAAAAATGATACTCAACATACTCTTTGGAAACATATATGGAAACACATTCTATATCACAAACATTGGATGTAAGATAATTTTGATACCTAACCACAAGCAAATAGATGAAATATGAATAATAACACGAGTCTCATACATATATATCTTGCTTGAAAATATGTTTTATAGAGAAACTCTACTTTTAAAGTTTACACTTCATAGTTTTTACTAAAAAGTTTTAAAGCATATTTTTAAAAACCATCTTTCTTAAAGAATCCAAAATAGAAGGAAAATGTGTATACTTTTGTGCAAAATAAATTACATATTCAGGTTTCTAAACTGAAACTACATCACCATTTTCTTGTGTTGTGCTGATGCATGTGTGTAAAGAAATATACAATTGAGCTATAGCAAGACAGTGCCAAAATTACTGGCTGAAAAGTAGAAAATTCAATCATGACAGTTTCACTTGTATGTTTCCCCTGATTAGACTAGTTAATGTGGCTTGGCATTTTGTACACGTTCATTAAAGTGTTGTAAACAAAGGTATAGTATTATAATAACATTCAAGTCAATAACTTTTGGTGTTTACAAAAGTGAACGATTAAATATACAAAGTCAAAAATACTTAAAAATTCAGATTAAAATTAACTTATTTCACCTTGGAAGCAAATTTTACTGCCTTTTTAAAAATATTTACCACAGAAACAGCACCTAGAAAGTAGAGACCTATAATTTTAGCCATATTTTTCTAAGATAAAATACTGGAAAACAAGAAAACAAAGGAATCTCCAAATAATGTTTTCCCGTTTCCCAAAAGCATGCCAGTAAAATGTGTGCTTGGTGCTCAGGCACACACACAACCTTTCTCCTCAGCAGACCCCCATCTCATTACCTGTTTTTGAGCAGGACACTGAAGGTCGTCTTACCCAGCCCCAGATAATTTGGCAGCAACTTTGACCAGTTCCAGTTCCATTTTGTGATAGCTGACTGTTGATAAATGAGAAGACACTATTGTTAGTTATTAATCAGAGTTAATATGATCAGTAAATTAAAGCTCCAGCTGTGATAGACTAACTAAGAAGGAGGGGGGTCAGAACAAGGAGTTAGACAGGAAACATCAATCATGTCCACAGAAGAAAGCTTTTATTCCAATAAGACAGCAATTAATTCACAAATCCATTTGAGGATGTAGTCATTATTTATAAAAATATAAGTCAATTTCTTGAGCTGTTATTCTTCCAAATGTAAATAGCATTCACTCAACAAGTTTCTATGAGAGGGCAAACCAAAAAACAAAAGTAAAACAATTGACGGATATATGTATATATGTCAGCTTATGCTTTATCTCTTTTTTAGCATCCAGAAATTGGATTTCAAAGTACTATGACTGAATGTAAGATATACCTTAATTGTAATATACTATTAATTTACCTTTTTGGTTAGAAAAATGTTTTAAAAGGAAGCTTATAAGGACCTGTAAGTGTACAGAACATAAATGACTTCTTTTTTCATTAATGGATAATTTCACAACAGAGCAAGGAAAACCATTGCCATAAAAAAAATCTTATAATTGAGAATGCAATAAAGCACGTTTTTGTACATGTAGTAAAGATAATTTAGCAGTTACAATAATTATTTATGGTTTGCAGCAATCTAATGTCCAACATAGCAGTGCAGTCAATAAACTCAAACTTGTACAATGTATGTGGTTTTAAAGCACTCGAGATGCATTTACTCCTTAAACCTAAATGGTTTGATAAGAGGAAACCAGGCTGATGTTTAGAATCCAACAAGAGCTACCCCTGTCACTTGCTGATTAATCGAGCACTGCACTCCTGTCATAGAATAGGAGGATGTTGCCCTGGGTTGTCAGCATTTGAAGGTCTTATTCTACTACAGTATTGATGAATGTGGACTGGAGCTGTAACAGGCACGGTAAAAATATTATCTGCATGCCGAATTAGGCCATTGTTTTAATTCTTATTTTCATCAGCGCTCTAGGTCAAGCAATCCTTCTCTCGTGGCCCTGCTGGTTCAAATTGTCTGTCAAGAGGTTTCTGGGAAAAAAAAGCTGCCCAAAGAATGAACAAAAGCAAGAGCAACTTTGGCAGAAAGATGATCTTTTTAAAGTACCGACTGAAACGTGCAGCTGAAACAATGGCGCAACCTTATGCTTAAAAATGTGCGGTGTTTATCATGTTGACTTTATTCCTAATATCCTGCCTTTAGGGTCACTCGTAGCAAAGTCATTTTTAAACTTGGGAATGTGTTATAAAGAGCAAATTTGCCTCACATCACTTAATTTGAGAACTCAATACTCTGTGGTTCATGTTAAACTATTTTCTGGTTTCTGATAGATTCCTAACATTGCAAGGTGTTTGGTGAATGTATGGAGGGATAGTGGTGGCGAGAGAGGGGAGAAAAGAAACACAATGCCTGGTGTTTCCGGCTTTCCACAGACACAGCCCAACAGATGTTCCCTCTGTCCATGGAAGACTGATCTGGCAAAAAGTTCAAGTTTTGCAGAACACACATATGAATCAGTTTGACAAATAGGAAGAAGGTAAAAAGAACTTTTAAAAGTCAACTTGTCCAGGTCATGTAAATAAGAACAGGTCCTTTGGTTCCGGAGCATCAGAAGCTTAGGAGTGAATATTCGAAAGAAAGTCATTTTCTTATTTGTGAGAAGAAACCACACATTGACATGACACTGACATACCTGATCTAGCATGCTTTCCCTAAACACCTTGTGCACGTGGAAAGGGTTAAAGGCAGGCTGATCTTCCACACTCCTCAAGGTCATCCTTAGAGGTGGGACGACTAATGGCTTTTCCTCTGAACCATTTATAGAAAACAGCTGTTCTTTTAAATATTCCTTCAAGGGGGGAAAAATGACAAGTCACAACGGTGACAGGCATATATTCTCTTTAAAAATAAACTGATCAATATCTGAATTTACTCTTTCAGCATATTTGCTAGATTACATGGCATTACTTGCCTCAGGAAGAATACATTTTCAGAAGATACACAGCTGAGGATCAATCAGCATTGCAATAAACTCATCAACAATAGGCTCACCTAACATCGAGTACAGATTAGACTGTTTATGGATATTAACAAATTCTCACAGAATGCCTGCTTGACCCACCAAACTCTGTAACAGGCACTGTCTTGACATTGGTTCATGTGTTAACAGACTGGGTTACCAAAAGTTAACTCAGGAAGAGTTCAAGGCTGCTTGTTCATTAAGTGCAGTTGCTACTTTCTCCGGGCTCAAGAGTGCTAAGTATTCTGATATTGTGTTGCAGGCTATCTCATTCTATGCAGAATTTAACTGTAATGCAAACTCCTAAACTCTATTTCCATATTGTGGACTGAAAAATACCAAGGTTCAGCAGAAGCTCAAAATATGTAATTCTAATTCTCCAACTGCCAGTACTGAACTGGGAAAAAAAATAATAACAAATTATTGTGTTACACCCCATTTTCCACTCAAAAATATGTAACGTGAGTAGTCCTAATCTATCTATGGTACTCTTTCCAGAAGACAACAAATTAAAATGACAATAAGTTTCCTATCAACTAACAAATTCTTATTATTGTCATTTAGTGACAAAAATAAACATTCTTTTGATTTTTGGTATGTCACAATAAAAATTTTTTAAGACTTAATTGATTTAAAAGGCAGAGAGATGCAGGGAGAGAGATTTTCCATCCCCTGGTTTACTCCCCAGTACCTGCAACAGCTGGGATTGAACCTGGCTGAAGCCAGGAACTTGGAACTTAATCTGGGTCTCCCACATAGGTGGCAGGGACCCAACTGTGTGCCCATCATCTGCCGCCTTCCTAGACACATTAGCAAGGTGCTGGATGGGAAGCAGATTAGCCAGGATTCCAACTGGCATTTGATATGGGATGTATTTTTCCCAAGCAGCAGCTTAATTCATTGCAACATAACACCCGACCCCATAATAAAATTTTTTCTTTGAAGTTGGGGTTCAGGTGAACCTCAGAATGTTCGGGCTGAAAGGGATGGCAGAGGTCATCCGAAAAGCCCTCTCAAAGTCGGGGCACAGACCAGATGAGTTAGCCTCACCTGGGACACTGTTAGAAAAGCCCAACCTCAGACCTGGCTCAATCAGGTCTTCCTGTTAAAGTGAGTGAACCGCAGCCCAGGGCAAGTTCGAGATCCTCCACAGCCCAACGCCGCTCTGAAAGGTTAGGGGACCAGCGTGAGGTCACACAGGCTTCAGTAGCAGTTTGGGTGAGAAGTCACATATCTGGTCTCAGTCTATTGTGTTTTGTCCTATGCTCTGAATGCCAATTGGGTTGGCCCTGGAAGACAAATTTCATATCCCAAAACTCTAAACATCTATCCTATAACCCTAAAAATCTTAGGAAATCACTACTTGTTAACAATTACAGTCATCCTTCAACTCATTCATTGCAGAACACACCTCTTTAGAAAGATTAATCTTGTAGTGACTGATGGAGTGACACCCATACAGACTCTTTCTAGATATAATTCTATGATGATAAAGTCACCATGAAAGAATTGTATGCCCAGATTTAGGTTATTATAGGGAAACAAAATTTTTCTCCATCATGATTTGTGTGTAGAATTTCAAAAAAGAATAAAAATATTCTTCATTAGAAAAACATTGCCTTGCTTTCGTTAATAGTAATTTTATAGATTTCCCCTTACCTAACTGTATTTTGACTCTTGTTACCACTATTCAAGACAGAGAGAGTGCTCTGTGGCAAGTTGCGAACAAGATGGTGCTTTCTCCCGTGTTACTCTGCTATACCGACATCCCTCACTCCCTCTCCTTGTTAAAAACCTCAGATTCCTGCACTGTGATGCGGCCTTAGTCAGAGTTCCCACTAATCAGGGCTTTCTTTAGGAGATTTCTGTCCTTTCTTGAGCACTTCTATCCCTCATCTCTTTGCTTCTCTCCATGGAAGAGCTCTACCACAATGACCCCAGTTATCCATACTCATCAAAGGCATCAAATCTATATGCATAACCACTCCCATCTGGGCTCATCAGGGCTTTCTTTAGGAGATTTCTGTCCTTTCTTGAGCACTTCTATCCCTCATCTCTTTGCTTCTCTCCATGGAAGAGCTCTACCACAATGACCCCAGTTAACCATACTCATCAAAGGCATCAAATCTATATGCATAACCACTCCCATCTGGGCTCATGCCAGGACCTAAATGACAACTGGACTTTTTGCTCACACATCTTACCTTTACCTCAAAGAGAAAGCATCCTCCAACCCTACCTCCCTCATAACTTCTCTGCCTCTATCAATGGTACATCCATTCTTCCCCTCACCTGGTGCTGAACCCATAATTACTTCTCTATTTCTATCACACTTTCAAGTAATAGTTAATAGCACATCTGCAGCTGCAAAAGATCCACAGCAGGACTCACCAAATGAGCAAACATTACAATGCAATCTGGGCCATGGCTCTGTCTCATCGTACAAGAAGGGCTGTTAAGTATCCTATAGCCACTTACTCACCCTTGTGTTGCTGGGTTTATTGCCTGTGTTTTCACAAAGTCACAAGGCACACGTGTCCTACTTTGTTTGCTTCCAGCCTCACCTAAGATTATGCCTCTTACCTTGCAATACTAAGCCTCTCTCAGCAGACTGCCAAATCCCTGGCCCAGCAGCTGACAGACATTACCGTGACAGAAAACACATCCAATTGTCACAAAAGAAAAAACTGCCACTTTGTGCTTAATTGATCAAAATGCTGTGGGGTACCCCCAGTGCAGATCTCATGGTGTACCTGGTCAGAACTTCTGCCTCGGAATTAACCAGGTTTTGTGGAGGAAGAACAGCCTTTGACTTTCCAGAAGGTACTAGATGGCTGATGGCCAAAAGATACCCAACGGAATTCATGACGATTTTGCTTCTTGGTAATTACTCTTTTTTTGTTTTTTTGGATCATGGATCTTTTGAAAACAGGACAGTTCTATCCGTCTGGCAGTCTATACCAGCCATTCAGTTACTGAGTTACCCTCAGATTTATTCTAACTCTGCTTCACTAAGGAAAAACCTGAGGGCAATCATACAGCAACATCTGTTCCTCACTAGTCACCACGGTCACTTTGGCCATTCAGGGTGGCCGGGTGGACACATCAATGAGGAACAGGACTTCACAACTGAAGTCTTTCAGTTGGTCAAGACCGGAGTCTCTGAATTCCCCACATAGAGACTACAAGTTATGAGTGATCATCACTGAGGCTGAATAGATTGTGCTGTGTTGTACAACTACAGACTGAGCTCTTAAAGACTCAGTCATTTTTCATAGCTACCAACTTCTTCCATCCTTTTCAGGTTACCACCGAATACATTGTTATGTAACCTGTTTATTGACTGGTTGATCAGCTCCATGAGAATCCGAAAACAAGTTTTACTTGAAATAACTTAAATAATGGTGAGGAGAGCATGTATATAAATGAGTTGTAAAATGCTGTTGTAGAATGTAAATCAACCCTTGGAAATGTATGGTTTTTGAGGCCTACATCATTGAGATACAATACATTGTATTCACATTATGATATTATACATTTTAACTATTGTAAAAAAAAACTCACTCATGTGTTTGAAGACATAAACACAGTGATAGATGCCACAGTCTATTCGGATACGTAAGAGCAAAAAACCTGATGAAGTTAAGAAACTTGCACTGTTTTAAGTAAATAGCTGAGCTAACCTGCTATTTAGATTTTTGCTCCTACAACCCAAAACATGCAAAGTCAGGGGCTTGACTGAGCAAAGAGATGGCCAAGCATCACATTGGTTCTACTGAGTGTTTGTGCATTAATGAATTTTCTTGGGTTAAGCTGGTTGCTCCCAAATACAGTTCCAACATCCTTCTGAAGTTTTTGTATTATGAAAGGAATAGCCAAGTTCACTGGCACAAGTGTGATGACTTCAGAAAAAGAGCTACATCTCTCCTCAGAAAACTCTTCCCTCTCACAAGTACCAGATTTTTAACATCAGTTTCATGGCCACAAACACACAATTCCCAAACTACACCTCCATTCTGCAACGATTCAGAACTGAATTGGATTTATGAGCCATGTTATTGTTTAAACCATATAAATAAAACCTACATTGTTTCGGGGAAGCTCTTCCTGTACAAATGCAGAACAGCCGGAGCTGAATAGATTCTATTAAGAATGCAATATTGAGTTTGGTATTGACTTTAAGAAGTATTATCACCTCCTTGAGTAACCCTTAGCTGCCAACAGACGCTGCCTCAGGCCAGTACACACCTAATTGCTCGGTAAAAAGGCCGTTTCCCTACCTCATTGAGCCGCATGATGTGATAAATTTGCCTCAGGTACTTGCTGCCACCTGGTTTGTGGCAGAGATCCAGAACCATCGTGTTTATTTTCTGCTCAGTCAGTTCAAGAGCAGTATCTCCTTCTTCTAAGGCTGGGCTCTTCTCTGTTGCCATCAATGCACTGAATACAAAGAAAGCATGGATGGATCAGTGGTGGAGAATGAGAAAGATGGGAGAGAATCCTAGAGCTTGAGTGCGCAGGGCTGATGGAGTGCTCGTGTCCAAAGCTCCCAGACAGACTTGATTCACATAGGTAGGCCGTCCCAAACTGCTGAGGCTTACAAACGCAGTGCCTTGGAATGAAGCACCTGAAAGCATTTTCAAAAAATTGAATCGGTTCTTTAAAAATGCTTTATTGCATTTATACTCCTATCTATAAAACACGTTCCTATTACTGCAATTGTTGAAATTGCTATAATCATGGGATGAAAACAAAACATTTCTTTTTAAGAACATGGAAGAAATAATTTGTATTTTCTCTTTGAGGATAAAAAGTATCTTTGATGCCAGAAATAGCTTTGGTATTCTGTCTTTTGTAGAGCCCTCCTTACACCTGTCTTAGAACACATTAAAGACTAATTAAAGTGTCAAAAAGGAGAGACTATTATGCTAAATATAGGATGGGTGCTTCGTGGCAACGTGCTCTCCACTGGATATTTTAAATTGGCCTTTCACACTTGTTGCCTTTAAAAAATATAAGCCCCTCTTCTGTTCCTTTTCTGTAACTGATACAAGTATGCACAAATTTCAATTTTCTTTGTACCAAAATAAACTTATCTTTTAATTCTATTTGCCACAAACTCTCTGAAGTATCTTTGTACTTTGAAAAAGTCACTACTGGTATTATTCTTGCAGAAAAATGGTCTACTATCACCATACCAGGAACATGGAAGATACAGGTCTGAAACATTTCCTTAAGAAGAAGCCATATACTTATTCTTGGTTTTGAACAATATTTAGATGGTAATAGCGGATGACAACACAAAATTGCCAAACATCTCAAACGATCTCCGTTCAAAAAAAATCACATGATATTCAACATATATCATATATATTCCACACTAATTTTCTTATACAGTTACTATTAGGATCATGTTAGACTTTGCAATCTATGTATTCTTAGGAAAACTCATGGTTTTTCCACTGTTTCCCAAACTAAATGAAATTTACTATGGAGTAATCAGCTGTATACTGCAGTTCATTACAGAGATTCTGCCATGATTATAAAATTAGTTCTGCTAAGAGTCAGTGCCGTTGACCTACAGACTGAACCAAATGATGCCCAGCTGCTGGACATTAACTTTGCTATTGCTTCCACATGTAGCTTCAAAACATCCTTCTCGACAACCAAAAAAGGAACTTTAAGATCATATAAACCTTGTTGAAAAATAAAGCAAGTCTGACTCTAACAGAGATATTCATTAGGAAAAAAAAAAGGACCCTGTTACAGTAAGAGAAGTTTACAAATATGGTTTCGAAACCGCACACAGGTTGCGAAGCAAAATTTCTTGTCAGGTTTTGTAGACGCTGAGACTGAAGAAGTTGAGGCCCTCTGACAAAAGAGTCTCTCAGTGTCAGCCCCTGAATTGTATCCTTTCCTGTCCATCACTGTGCAGGTGAAGCAAATGATTGGATTCAGTCAATGCTATGATTAATGAGTTCCTCTCTGGATTTGGGACTGCCTATCAATCATGTCATTAGGGAGAATGTGCCCTGAAAGAGGCAGACCTTAGCCAAGGAATAACTGCATTAATCTTAATCTGTATATGCACCCAGCCAGCCGAGTCAGGGTCACCATGATGAAAAACAATAATCTTCAACTCGACAAATTACTTTGCAAAGACAGACATTTCTTTACTTTTTGGACTGTGTGTTCTCCAGAATCTAAGTTGACTGTTTACAGCTTGAGTGTTGCTACAAAGTGAAGGTTATTTTAATGAATAGGGATGCTTTCAGGCAATATGCAAGACAGGCAAGGCTTGCAGCTGCCACCTTTCCCTCTGCAGTCCTTTTCACCATCTCCATAAAATCAAAGTGAAATCCATGTGCAAGGGAAAGAACTCTAATTCAATGACATCATATAGACTCAGGGTTATCTTCATGAGAATGTAAGATTTAATTTCTCTTTACAGAAGAACTGTAAGTATTTTTACGGGTATTTTAGTTTAGATGCTTACATAACCATCTTCTTCAAAAAAATTATGGTAAAGCTAAGGAAATCCTCTATCCAATATAGACCTCACGGTTTGAAATACATTTTCTTCTCATAGTGTAGATTTCTGAACTCAGTGGCCATTGATTTGTGACAAATACTCAGTGAAGAAGACATAGCCTTGTGCTAATTTTCATAATTATCTCAGAATCTTTGAGGGCTGTAAAACAATCTTTAAATCAACAATGTTTCCTTTGTGATGCATGTTGTAAGAGATAACTAAATAATCTCTTGACCCATTATTATTATCTAGCCAAATATCAGCTAGACAACTCCCTACTAGAGGATATAGCAAAGGTATTAATGCTTAAATTAAAATCAGTTCTTAAGGGAAAACAATGTTAACCTTTGGGTTCCTGGATGTAATCCTGCTATGTTACTTAGTGCTTTAAATGGAGCTTTTTGGATAGAGGGGATGCTAAATCAGCAGTATCATAAATTTAATTTTGTAACAGGTATAATCAGATCTATTTTTACTCTTCTTTTTTTCTCTCCCTGTATATCCACTGCCATGTATAAGGACATCTGGCCTTAATCTTTTAGTCATTAAATTAAAACCTGTAAATGCGTATTGAATGCAAAAATAAAGATTAAGAAGGTCATTGTCAATATTACCAAGCATTTTCCTGACTGCTATTGTTATCTCCACCCATGGGACATCCCACAAGTAAATTTCCAGGAGTCAGTGTATGACAAGACCAGGAAAATCATGATGATCTACTTTGCCCCATTTGCATTAATATAAAGTCTTCTAGATTAACACAGACAAGTAAAGAGTATTAGTTATCATAATACTAACCAGTGAATATATTTTAATAGAGTTTATAAATAACAAATGCTTACTAGTTCTAAGCTTGATGCTAAGAACTTTATGAATTCTATTTAATTTTCCAAAAGAATTCTGTCAGCTTAGTATCATCTCTGAAACTGAGGTTTGGAGAGACTCAATAACGTGCACAAGAAGGGATTTGTACTGGCCCATCTGAGTTCCAAAGACTGATCTCTCACAGGGCTATGAACTACTAGGAGTAACCACAACTTTTAGTCATTTCAGGCCAAAAGTTATACCGGTATCTGCTAGCCACACAGATATATTTTAACAGAAGAGGGTGCGTGTTTAAAAAGAGGGCTGACTTAGTGATCTAAAGACCATCTGAACCGGAATTCCTTTATCAGCATCATGCAATCCTATATTCAAAGGGTAATCTTAAGACAGGAGGACTCAAGGTACATATTTAAATTCATCAGAGACCCTTAAAAATCTTTGCAGTATCACAAATCACTTAGCTCTCAGTGACAAACCGACAAGAAGACTGACATTTTCATACAGAAACAGCTGGGGGTGTTTATAGCGCGAGTGTGATATGCCCCGGTTGCCCTCTGGGAGTCTTACATCACCAGATGACAAATGTGTACCTTTTAGACAATCAGGTACACAGAAAGCAATAAAAAGCCTTTTATATCCATTAATTCCTTCTTAATTTAATCTTCATGCCCACTCCATTTACAAAACGCCTTGGGCTACCCACTAGATACCTCTTTGCACACTGAAAAGAGGTGAAACCCAAGTCTCCTGGGTTTAACTACCACCCTTTTAATCAGAAACCTTAAGACGGTGACTAAACAAGTATAATGTTCCAGCGTAGCAATGAGGTTCAAATTTTATGAAGACAAGGAATGTCTAACAACCCCGCTTTTAATGGGACACTTATCTTTTTTTCTCTATATTCATCAAAGTTCCCATGACTTTAGCCAAATAACCATTGCTGCCCATCTGACAATATTTTGTTGCTGTTGTGTTCTGGTGATTTTGTTAGTGTGGAAGCCTTTGATGAAATTCAGGGTAAAAAAAAAAAACATGACTTTACCATTCAGTGCTCAGTTTCCTTGCTTTCAACAATTGGCGTTCAATCCAGTTGGGTTTTTGCTGCTCAATGCTCTGTATGACCTTTTGGGCCATTTGATTAGGGCTGCACTGCTCACCCATGATGCTTTCCAAACACACACAAATTAAACCGAGTTTGTCTTTGCTCCATCTGTCAAGGGAGGCACCTGTTAAGAGTTCCACAGTGTTTCCATCCTCAAATATCCGACGTATAATTACAATCAAGTTCCAGACAAGCAGGCCAGCTTTCTTCAATTCAACAAAGTTTTTTGACATTTTTCTCTCAGACAGAAAAAAGAAGTATTTAATTGGGGGAGGCAAACATGCAATCACCGTAGGTAACTTGCTGATTACAATAGATACTGCCTGAGCAGCAAGCCTCGTGAAGCCTGGGGAAGAAAGGAAAGAAAAGGCATGATTAATATTAGCATTTGCGTTCCACTGCGTGGTTTTGTGTTGTGTAAGGACGTCTAATTTCTGCGGAGAAAATTGTTGAGTAGAGCAAGAGAGCTTGACACATTCCGACAGAACTCTACCTGGGTCTCCTGTATGCTCCCTAAAATTCCCCAAATCTCAAAGCTGTACTTTTTTTCCACTTCCCATAAATGAAGACTAGAAAATTCAGAATTATCATTTATATTTTTAATCTTTCAAGACTGCAGCTTTGAAGGACCCAGATGTCGTTCTAATTAACAAATGCAAATGGGCCCCTGCTGGATCTCATGGCCTTTGATGCTTCTAAGTCCCCCTTAAGCCTCTCCTCTCTCTCTTGGAACCCAGGACAGAATCATCCCAGCTCTCCTCAAGACTGGTTCCTTCTGGCTTTTTCACTTTCCCAATCAAAGCAACCTCTTCGGGGCTGGCGCTGTGACATAGAGGGTAAGGCCACCGCCTGCAGTGCTGGCATCCCATATGGGCGCCAGTTCGAGACCCAGCTGTTCCACTTCCCATCCAGCTCTCTGCTATGGCCCGGGAAAGCAGTAGAAGATAGCCCAAGTCCTTGGGCCCCTTTACTAGCATGGGAGACCCAGAAGAAGCTCCTGGCTCCTGGCTTCAGTTTGGCACAGCTCTGGCCATTGTGGCCATCTGAGGAGTGAACCAGTGGATGGAGGATCTCTCTCTCTCTCTCTCTCTCTCTCTCTCTCTCTCTCTCTCTCTCTCCATCCACCTCTCTGTAACTCTGCCTTTCAAATAAATAAATAAATCTTAAAAAAAAGAAAAAGCAAATCTCTTCATGTTGTTCCCAGCCCCGGATCCCTCACACATGGGAGCCCATTTTGTTGCCTTTATTACAGCACTTAACTGTCATCTAATAATTATTTCCTTTACCTGTTCAGCATCTGTCATGCTCCACTAGAGGATTCTGCAGCACAAAAATTTATCTTTTTTAATGAGTTTTAAAAATGTATTTGAAAGGTAACAAAGAGGAAGAGAGTGCAAGAGAGCAATAGCAACAGATAGAGCGAGCTCCCATCTACTGGTTCACTTCCCCAAATGCCCCAAACAGCCAGGGCTGGACGAGGCTGAAGCCTGGAGCCAGCAACTCAATCCAGGTCTCCCGTGTGAGTGGTAGGAATGCCATTTTTTGAGCTATCATCTGCTGCTGCCTCGCAGGTGTGTATTACCAGGGAGCTGGAGTCAGGAGTGGAGCTGAGAACTGAATCCAGGCTCTCTGATGTGAGAGGCAGTGTCTCGATGGCTAAATGCCTGCTCTCCTAAACTTACCTTTTAACTTCATTGTGCGTGAGCTGTTGTAAGAACCCTCTATATAAACTCCAGCATGCATTACTGTATCACCAGAGCTAGGTACCTCACATGTAACAGTTTTTCAGTAAGTATTTGTGGGATAAATGAGCCACTAACTGGTTCACGTTTACCATCTATTTCTCCTCTGTGTTTCTTTGTGTCCCACACTAGTTCCACTTTATACTAACACCCTTTAAATGTGGACATTTGCCAAAAAATCCTTTGCCTTTTAGCCGATGATTCTATGTGCTCTCCCTTGCTTCCTGCTATTTTCCCTTAGTTGGTGGTTCCTGCCATTCAGATGGGGAAAGTGGATTGAATTTCTGCCTTACAGCTTCAGCCTGGCCCAGTCTTTGCCATTCTGGGCATTTAGGGAGTGAACTAGTTGATGGGAATTCCCTCTTCTCTCTCTCTCACATGAATAAACAAATTTTTAAAATTAACTGGAGTAGCTTTTATATAAGTTTATAACAACAGAGTCCAACACATATTCAAATAATCTCAAAAGATTGTTGCATTAACTAATTAAAGTAAATATGAAAGTATCGTGGCTGGCACCATGGCACAGTAGGTTAATCCTCCGCCTGTGGCATCGTCATACCATATGGGCACCAGTTCTAGTCCCAGCTACCCCTCTTCCAATCCAGCTCTCTGCCAAGGCCTGGGAAAGCAGTAGAAGATGGCCCAACTGCTTGGGCCCCTGCACCCACATGAGAGACTGGGAAGAAGCTCCTGGCTCCTGGCTTCAGATAGGCGCAGCTCCGGCCATGGTGGCCATCTGGGGAGTGAACCAACAGAAGGAAGACCTTTCCCTCTGTCTTTCTCACTGTCTGCAACTCTACCTCTCAAATGAATAAATAAATAAATCTTAAAAAAAAAAAAAAGAAAGAAAGTACCTAGTTCAGTGCTTGGTAAAAAAAAAAATAGTTCCTTAATAAATGTCTTCTTTTCATTCAAATGGGTACATTTAGGTGAAGCTTAAAAAGTATGGAGAAACTCCCTTGTGACTTCTCAAATTATTTTAAATGTGTTGTTCTTTAAGGGTTTGTGTCTCATACTTCTTATTCTATTACCTTTTACTTAAAAGATTGTGTGAGGAGGTCTTCAAAAAAGCTCATGGGAAGGGAAGCTATTTGGCACAGCAGCTACAACACCGCTTGAGACACCCACATCCTGTACTGGAGTGCCTATTTCAAGTTCCAGCTCTGCACCCAGTTCAAGCTTCCTGCTAATGCGCACCGTGGGAGGCAGCGCTGGCACCATTGAAGGCTGTTCAAGTCACTGGGTGTCCACCACCGATGGGGGAGACCTAGACTGTGCTCCCAGCTCCTGGTCTTGGCCCAGCCCCAGTGTGTTGAGGGCTCTTGGGGAGTGAAGCAGTGGGTGGCACAGCTGGTTCTCTCCCCCTGCCTACCACCTTTCACTCTCTGTCTCTTTCTCCGTGGCTCAAAGTAAATAAATGCTGTTTTAAATTTCAAGGAAAATCCATATTTTGAAAAAAATATGCATGGGATTTCAGCATCTTTTGCACTGAAATAAGCCTATCTTTTAATTCCATTTTTTCCATGAACTTTCGAAGTACCCTCATATGTTACATTCACTCTATCCTAAAGAGGATTTAACGACACACATCGAGAAATTTAAGTAGGTATCCAGTAAGATTTCTGATTCCCTTTATACTTGTACTTCTACTGATACTTTCTAAACTCTGAGGATTCCAAGTCCTCAAATCCCCAACTACTTCATTAAAGCTTGAGGCAAATTCCAATCAGGTCCTCTAGGCTGATAACAAATTAATAAATCCATCCCACTTGTCACAAGGATTCTTAATCTACAATGGTGTTATAGATTCACCAGGGAGAAATCTTTTAAGATTGTCACACAATTTATTTAAACAAAGTTGACTTCTAGCTAAGCCACAGATATATAATATATTCTAAGAGTCATCCCAATTTCAGAGCCAATAAAGATGAAAAAATAAAATCTTGTGATGAATCCCATATGGTATGTCTGTTTATTTGTTTATCATTTCTTCCTTCCTACACATGTATCACTGTAAATACATATTTATGATTCTACAATATGCAAAAAAGGAGATTTGTACAAATAAAGACAAAATAAAGTCTTAAAATTAATTTTGAAAATTTTGTTAATGGTGAAAAATAAATAACAACTTGAGTAAGGATGATGTTATTTAATACACTTTATTATTTTTAAAATCTGGGCTTGGGGTCAGCATTGTGGCATAACAGGTAAAGCCCCCACCTGAGACACTGGCATCCCAAATAGGCACCGGTTTGAGTCCTGACTTTTCCACCTCCGATCCAATTCCCTGTTAATGTGCCTGGGAAAGCAGCGAAAGATGATCCAACTCCTTGGGCCTGTGCACCCATGTGGGAGACCCAGAAGAAGCCCCTGGATCCTTGCCTGGGTCTGGCCACGCCCTAGCCATTGCAGCAATCTGGAGGGTGAACCCTGGATGGAAGATCTCTCTCTGTCTCTCCGTCTCTATTTGTAACCATGACTTTCAGACAAATAAAAATAAATTTTAAAATCTGGGTTTAACGCTTCAGAATATGAAGGTCAGGTTCTAAGTTCCATTTGTTTCAATACTAGGCTTTAATGGCTCTTATAGGTTAAAAAAAAAAAAAAAGCCAGTATACAAACAAGGGTTCTTCAAGAAGTTCATGGAAAATGAATTAAAATATGTTTAGTTTGCTACCTAAAATATGAATACCACACATATGTGTATAAGAATACAGATATATGTAACAAAGGTATATGTAACAAAGGTATAATTAGCTATGCTGACAAAATCATGGCAGTGGTTTTGATGGGCATTTGTTGTAGTAGTTAGCATGCTGCCTGAAAGGCCTACATGCCATATCAGAGTTCCTGGTTTGAGTCCTGGCACCGTTCCTGATTCAAGCTTCCAGCTAATGTAGACTCTGGAAGGTGGTAAGTGATGGCTCAAGTATTTGGGTCCCTACCACCCACGGGAAAGACCTGCATTGAGTTCCTAGTTCCTGGCTTCAGCCCGACCTAGTCCTAGCTATTGAAGGCATTTGGGGAGTGAACCAGCAAATGAAAGATCTCTCTTTTCTTTCTCTGCCTTAATAAATAAATAAACAGAATTTTTTTTTAATTTTTTTTTTGACAGGCAGAGTGGACAGTGAGAGAGAGAGACAGAGAGAAAGGTCTTCCTTTTGCAGTTGGTTCACCCTCCAATGGCCGCCGCGGTTGGCGCGCTGCGGCCAGCGCACCGCGCTGATCTGATGGCAGGAGCCAGGTGCTTCTCCTGGTCTCCCACGGGGTGCAGGGCCCAAGCACTTGGGCCATCCTCCACTGCACTCCCTGGCCACAGCAGAGAGCTGGCCTGGAAGAGGGGCAACCGGGACAGAATCTGGTGTCCCAACTGGGACTAGAACCCGGTGTGCCGGCGCCGCAAGACGGAGGATTAGCCTAGTGAGCCGTGGCGCCGGCCAATAAACAGAATTTTAAAATATATGGCATTGGTGTTTCAGTCTTAGTCACGAAATAGGCAAAGACTGTTGTTGAAATTTGACTAATAAATATCCATCACCAAAGATGTCATTGCTTGCATGAAAATTATTACTCCAACAGTTTTCCCATAAAGGACTCTTTCCACTAAAATAGTAATTTACTGTTGAGAAAATATCTTTTCAGGTGTACCTTTTATTTAATTGTTGTCAAAGAAACAAAACTAAATAAAACAAGTTCCTTTTGTAGTTGCTTTTTCAAACATAACAGAGCAAATGCCCCAAAGCTGAGCTATGTCAGAGCCAACTGAATTTTCATCCAACCATACAGTGAATCTCCTGCTGGATAATGTATTGTAGTATTTATTTCTTTAAATTTTCAGTGTTTTCTATGTAAAAGTATTTGCTGACAAAGAGATAAGGAAATGTATTTTCATTTGTCAACAGAGCGCTTTCCGTGTGCTGTCATTTTCACTGTGTCAGGAAGGACAAATGTTGCCCGAAGGTGGTGACTATTCATCTTTTACTAGGTTAGATTTCGCAACAAAAGATCTTTAAACATTTATCACTGTTCTGAGAAATTTTGCAAAGAACATGATTATATATCAATTGAACCATTATTGAAAAGTTACAGAGGTTTTGTCTTTGGGTACTGAGTTTTGAAATTTTTTGCTCATCAAGATGACTTCAAACTATCTTTAAGGAATATCTCAACGGACAATACTCACTTTGGAGGGACTCACACTTAACAGTAATGTATGGGAAATCATATTTCAAACTTTTTTTCCCCACAGATATCCTTTTTTGCCCCTCTACAAATCTCATTAGATCATCATAGTTTTGCTTTAAATATGGTTGAGAAAGAGCTCATGTGAGTAGCAGAAGTAACTGTGAGTTTTGTTGCTTTGTCATTGTTTGTTCTTCCCTGCCTTCTCACCATTCGCTGATTTCTTGATTTTCATGAACATGTTAAATCACTTGTGTGTTTCATGAGGATTTGTTAAAACTGGATTGTGTGACACAAAGGACAACTTTTCTCCATCCCTGTTCCCAGCCCAGTGCTTCTCTGACAGTGTGTGGCACTCTCACTCTCCTTTCCTTGGGCTTCCTCACATAGTGTCCCCAAAACAAAACAGGCTCCCCACAGACCAAAGGTGGGCTACAGAAACAATCTCCACGTGAGATGCTAGGAAGGTTTAATTTCATTCTTAGACACCAAAGAATTGTACATGCCCCAGGAGTCTGCACCTATTTTGAAACAGTTACATTGGTCTTCAAGCACCAAGAAGAGTATTGATCCTTCAACACAGTGCCTGGGATGTAACGGTGATTCACTTGAGTAACATCGATTGAATAAATGACTTAATGTCCAGCACATAAATATCATCTGTCTTATACTGTGCTCCTGCCCTTATCTGCATGAGACGTGTCCTAACACCTCTGCATTCCTGGAACCACAGAGAGTACATGCCCTATCTATACTGCTTTTTTCCCTTATGTAGACACACTTATGCATAAAGCTTACTTTATAAATTAGGCACCATAAATAATAGTAAAATAGAACAATCATAACAATATACTGTAATAAAGGTTGTGTGAGTGTGGTCTCTCTCTTGGAAAGAGTCAAGAGAGATATAAATATTTTTGGATTGTAGTTGACCATGGGTAAAAATATTATTTAGTAAGGAAAGTGCTAACAACTGGTCTTTATAAAGTAAGCATTTTGGGTGACAAGAGGCTCTTTGAAACAGTATAGAGGAATTCCAATATGCTTTTAGAAGACAAATTTGTTCATAAATAGAATAATTTGAAAGCCGCTGGCCAAACAATGCTACATGTATGGCATGATATGTCTCTAGAACTGCTTAAAATGTATGAATTATCCAAATGCAAGAACAAAGGAGATCTGGCCACAACTCTTTGACAAGGAAGAACTTAAGTAATGAAAAGGTGACATTTTCCATTTTCAATTAAATGGCTTTACTAGACTCAAAGGCAGTTTAATAAGGCTTGGACAGAATTAAGCACGACTATGAAAGGTCACAGGTAGATAATTGATTTGAGTTTGTAATAGAAGGTCGCTGGAGAAGAGCCCCATTATTCAGGATTTCCACGTAGAAGAGTGAAAGAAAGGCTAGTCCCTTCAACTGACTGTAGTGGGTTCATCTAAAAATTTTCTTACTGAAAGTTTACTTGGAATTACACAAAAATATTATTCTTTAAAACACATGCAGGGGTATCTCGTGAAAATTCTGGGAATGTTGAAAGATCTGGGATAGAAGTGAACATTTAGGCAGAGAGGACTTGACTAACCCAATAAGCGGACAGTGCCGATAATGATGATTCTCAAATATACGTGGCGGATCCCTCCTCTGAATAGGAATACTGTTCTCAACTCAGAATCCCAGCTATTGAGGTAAAAATACTGTGTCAGGAAAACACATGTGGTTTCCAAATGGGGAACTATTTTTGTCCTAAAAGCTATATATATGTGTGTGTGTGTGTGTGTGCATTAACAACAGAAAAGAAACTATTAATTGGTGGTTGCAAGGGAAAAACTTAAGGAAAGAAGAATTAAACTGAATATCAGAGCAATCTTCTGTAGAGCACGAATTTTAGACTGTTCAATAGATTTAAAAGAAGTTAGTTAAAATTATGTGACTAGTCAGTGAATACTAATCAGTGAATATTAACATCAACACCAAATATCACAGAAAATTCTGGACTGGTAGTTAAATAAAGATGACCATTGGAGTCATTTCCATTTCTAATGTCCTTGATCCTGTGGCTCATGGCAAAAGTGAAAAAGTTTAAGGTTCCTAAATATGCCTGGTGGGAGGAAGATTTTTATAGTTTATCAGTCTTATAATTTTTCGAATTTTACTAGAGTACATATCCTAGAAAACAGCTTCTTCACCGATTTTGAAGAAAAACAAATACCTTTACCTTTGGTGGATTCCTTCCTTTGGGTCTCTCGTGGCATGTAGCTGCATTCTTTTGGAATACTCTCTAGCAGACGATCAGGGACACGGGGCTTGGCTAGGTTTGTCTCACAGTTCCTCCTGGAGGTTATCATGGATACGGTCTGCTGGACAATGTCCTTGACAGCATCGGTCAGTGCCAGTCTCAAGCATCGGATGACCTCTAGCTCTGACTCCGGGCACGTTGAGACTTTAAAACCAGAGGGCACAGAATGGTTAGCAGGATCTGGCATTGTTTATGCCTTGTTTAACTGGAAATTCAGTTTCCTAATAATCTAGTTTAAAGCTACAGGAAAGAAGACTTGCCAAGAAGTCATATTGTTGATAATCTGTTCATAAAACATTTGAGAGTGCTGAATCCTAACCACTAGACCACTAGGAAACCATAAAACATTTGAAAAATAGGAAGCTTCTTCTCTTGTTAATAATGAAATTAAAAGAAAAAAAAAGAATAAGTACCAGTCTTTACTGGTAGTTTTGAACTGTGCTATTGGGATATATTTATATAATTCTGTGATCTTCTTAGATAAAAGCTGGGCAATGTAAGTCATATCAAAAGCTTTACTATTGTACTCACCTGTTGACTGACTTCTTCTTTTCTGTAGGAGTTAACTAAGAAATTAATTATGAATAAGAAAAGGATATAAAGAAAAACTAGAAACAACTGAAATGTCCAATATAGGTGATTTGTTTCTGTATAATAAAATATTATGTTAGTTAAAAATATTCAGTTATGAAAGATTATAACATACTGATTTTATTTAAAAAGTATATATCTGTATACATATAAAAATTAAAAGATATACTCTGTAAAGTTAATAGTGATTAATAATGCCTGACGGGATTTAGGTTTTTTTTATTTTTCACAACAAGCTGTATGATCAAGGGAACTAGACATTAAAATGACTCAAAGGTCACTTGCTTTAACTACCAGTTCAGAAATTTTCTCTTCATATTGGCCTTTTTCTAATCTTAATTCCTTTTTTATGTCTTGTTTCTTCCTTCTTTTCTTACTCTATTTTTCCTTCCTTCCCTCCTGTGGTTCTATCTTCCTGCCTTCTTTCTGATTATATTTATTACTTGTATGCTAATGATCATAGCAGAATTATTCATAAAGCCCTAAAAGGAGAAATAATACATATAAATTTATGAATGGGTAAGAAAAATGTGTATATCATGCAATGGAATATTATTTACCAATGAAAAGGAATGAAGTACTGATACATGCTACAACATGAATGAATCTACAACACATTAAGCTAAGTGAAAGCAACCAGATACATAAGGCCACATGTACTGTGTGGTGCAATTTATATGAAATGTCCAGAGTAGGCAAGTCTATATGGACAGAAAGTAGACCAGTGGTTACCAAGGACTGCGAAATGACTACTAATGGGTACAGGGTTTGCTTTGGGGGTGACTAAAATATTCTAAAATTAAATAGTGCTGATAGTTGCATAGTTCCATGAATACACAAACACTGAACAGCATTCTTTGAAAGTATGAATTTTATGATGTGGATTTAATCTTAAAGTTGTTATAAAAAATGTAACTGCATCTATATGGAGACACATATTAAACACTTGTCATTTATATCCCAGTATGGTATTTTTCTTCAAAGGGTAACACAGTAAATAGTTTAAGCTCTGACAGCCAAATGATTCTTGTTGAAAATACTCAACCCCAAACTTTGGAACACAAAAACAACAATAAATAATACCTAAATAAATGGACATGGCTGTTTCCAATAAAACTTTATTAACATGGTGGGCTCTGCTTAACCCAAAGACAGTAGTTTCCCAACTTCTAGTTTAGAAGGTCGTTTTTTACTGGGACCGCTAGCTGAGAGCAGAAGCACTGAAAGTTCTTGATTTTAAGACAGGAAGGAAGAGATCATTTTGGAGTTTGGATCCCAGAATGGAGAAGGCAGAGCTGGGTAAGTTTTCCATCAACACAATTTTTGTGCAGAGTGCCTTGTGCTACAGATAGAACTAGAGGAAGAAGAGAGGTACCAAGGGGGAAGAACTCAATGTAAAACTTTTTTCATCATACCATGCTGCAGAACTACAGAGAAAAATAGAAGAACCTATGCCAACAATGAAAATTCCTTAGACATATTTAAAAAATACGTCTCTTATTTGAGTTTGTTTTCTTGTCAATTGTTTCTTTCTTCTAAAAGAACAACTGCAGAACATAATTCAAGCTGTTTGAGGTTAATTTGGCTAATTAGCATAGCAAATTTAATAATGAATGTTCAATCATTTCTGAAAGTAGTATTACAATAAATAAATCATTCTCAAATGAATTGCAGATTAGTGATATGAATATATTGGTGACCCAAAAAATGATATAATAAACAACTAAATTATGATAGCACTTCAAAAAATATATGGAAAAAGGAATTAAAATAATTTTTAGGGTCGGCGCCACAGTTCTCTAGGCTAATCCTCCGCTTGTGGCACCGGCACTCAAGGTTCTAGTTCCAGTTGGGGCGCCGGATTCTGTCCCGGTTGCTCCTCTTCCAGTCCAGCTCTCTGCTGTGGCCCGGGAAGGCAGTGGAGGATGGCCCAAATGCTTGGGCCCTGCACCCCCATGGGAGACCAGGAGGAAGCACCTGGCTCCTGGCTTCAGATCGGTGCAGTGCGCCGGCCGTAGTGGCCATTTGGAGGGTGAACCAACGAAAAAGGAAGACCTTTCTCTCTGTCTCTCTCTCTCTCTCACTGTCTAACTCTGCTTGTGAAGAAAAAAAAAAGAAGAAAAAAAAAACTTTTAGTATAAAATACTTTGAAATCTATGCATAGCTTTTTCATAAACTGCATTTTCCATGAACTTTTTGAAGACCCCCCCCATATGCATAGGTTTCAAAATGTTTTGCACCAAAATAAACTTATTTTCTGTGAACATTCTGAAGTACCCTCATATAGCGTACTAACTATCCTTCAGTTTTAGATACGTGATTTAGGAAATTTGTGTTTTTGGTTACCAGTCAGCTAATAAAGTAATTCCAAGTAGTCATGCATTTAATGATAGAAATATGTTGTGAAAAATATTTTGTTAGGTGATTTCCTCATTGTGTGAACACCACAGAATGACCTTATATAACAAAGGCAGCTATAACATCACCAGGCCACACTGGTGCAATCTTATGGGACCACCATCATATACACAGTCCATCCCTGAATGAAACATTGTTAGGTAGCATGAAACTACATTTTATTATTATTATTATTTTGACAGGCAGAGTGGACAGTGAGAGAGAGAGACAGAGAGAAAGGTCTTCCTTTTTCGTCGGTTCACCCCTCAATGGCCGCTGCGGCCGATGCACCGCGCTAATCCGAAGCCAGGAGCCAGGTGCTTCTCCAGGTCTCCCATGTGGGTGCAGGGCCCAAGCACTTGGGCCATCCTCCACTGCCTTCCCGGGCCACAGCAGAGAGTTGGACTGGAAGAGGAGCAACTGGGACAGAATCCGGCGCCCCGACTGGGACTAGAACTCGGTGTGCCAGCGCCGCAGGCGGAGGATTAGCCTAGTGAGCCGCGGCGCCGGCCCATTTTATTATTTTTCTAGAAGCCTTTCCACTTGAGACAGTCAGACCTTATTTTTTGAAATGATTACAACTTTGCAAAAGAAAGATCAGATTTAGCAGTGACGAAGTATCCGGGTCCAGTCACTCTCCTGCCATAAAGGTTAGAAAGTATGGGAAGAAAGTATATGAAACAATTATTTAAAAAGAAAAAAAAAAAAAAACAAACAGGTAAATCCTACGGCTACCTGTTTTTTTTATGTGAAGGTACTTTGAGATCACAGTTCAGAGAGGAGGAAATTGGGCAAGCATGCAAATCTCACTGAGACGAACAGACAGAGATTTGAGGAGGCAGCTGGAATTTTCTGGGAAAAGTGCCAGAGGATGGAGCTACACAGAAACAGAGCTCCAGAAATCTGCACAGGGTACACTTTGAGGCTTATACAGAACACTAAGCTGGCAGAAGAAAAGTTTACTCCAAGAGGTCAGGCAAACAGCAACTACTAGAGCTCTGATGAAACAGACTAATGTTTGAATTCAGCCCAGAATTGGAAGATACATTGCTTATCCAAGACATTCAGTGGATACTCCAAAAGATCATGTTTTAGTAAACGGGCTAAATCAGGGCTAGAATAAATAAAATTCTAAACCTGCCTTAATAAAATTCAGCAACAGCGCTCAAAATCATCAGGATGATCCACAAGTATCAACTGCTAGTGTAAATTAAATCTATAATATAAAGAAATTCCACAAAATTTAGAAACTCAACAACACAATATTCATAATATCTGGCATCCAATAAACATTAGTAGACATGCAAAAATAACTGATCCATAGTTATTAGAAGAAAATAGATACACACTCCAAAGTGATAGAAATGATGGAGCAAGCAAACAAGGGTTTAAAACAAACATAAAATATATGTACAAAGATTTTAAAATAAGGAGAGAAATACAAAATATAAAAATACCTAAATAGAATTGCTATTAGTTAAAAATATCTAGAATAAAAATTCACCAGATGGTCTTAATAGCAACACAGACACTGCAGAATGAAAATACTTGGGCCCCTGCACCCACATGGGAGACCAGCAAGAAGCTCCTGGCTCCTCACTTTGGATCGAGCCAACTCTAATTATTGTGGCCATTTGGGCAGTGAACCAGCAAATGGAAGATCTCTCTGTCTGTCTTTCTCTCTCTCTGTAACTATGCCTTTCAAATAAATAAATTAATTTTTTAAAAAAAGGAATTTTGTGTATAGTGAAAATATTTCAAAGATGAAGGGGAATGTACTTTTTAATGCAATTAAAACCTAAAATAAACTAACGCCAGAAGATTGTAGTATGCAAGTATAAAAGGAAGGACTTCAGGTAGAAAGAAAATGATACCTTCTGAGAATTCAGATCTTCATAAATAAGAGTTCAGAAATGGTAAAGATATGGATAAGTACAAAAGACTTTCTATTTTAAATTTCTTTAATATACAATTGAATGGAGTAAAAACAATAAATCATGGGATTTATAATATTTACAGAAATTGGGGGCAATTCAATTGGGAAAAGTGTCCTATTCAATTGGGAAAAGTTGGAAGCATTTAACTGAGATCTGGAACTAGACAAGGATGCCCACTCTCACCACTGCTATTCAATATAGTCCTGGAAGTTTTAACTAGAGCCATTAGGCAAGAAATAGAAGTCAAAGGAATATAAAGTGGGAAGGAGGAAATCAAACTATCCCTATTTTCATGATTCTATTTATAGGGGATCCAAAAGACTCCATTTAGAGACTATTGAAACTCATAGAAGAGTTTGGTAAAGTGTTAGGGTATAAAATCAACACATAAAAATCAACAGCCTTTGTATACACAGACAATGCCACAACTGGGAAAGAACTCCTAAGATCAATCCCATTCACAACAGCTACCAAAAAAAAAAAATAATCAAATACCTGGGAATAAATTTAACCAAGGATGTCAAAGATCTCTACAATGAGAACCACAAAACATTAAAGAAAGAAATACATGAAGACACACACAAAAAAAAATGAAAGAATCTTCCATGTTCATGGATTGGAAGAATCAAGATCATTAGAATGTCCACACTGCCAAAAGCAATTTATAGATTCAAAGCAATACCAATTAAAATACCAAGGACATTCTTCTCAGATACAGAAAAAACAATGCTGAAATTCATATGAAATCCAGGAGACCCCTGAATAGCTAAAGCAATCTTATACAACAAAAATAAAGCCAGAGGCATCACAATACCAAGTGTAAAGACATTCTACAGGGCAGTTATAATCAAAACAGCCTAGTACTGGCACAAAAAAGATGGATATACAAATGATACAGAATAGAAACACCGGTAATCAACCCACACATCTACAACCAACTTATTTTTGACAAAGGAGCTAAAATCAATCCCTGGAGCAAGGACAGTCTTTTCAACAAATAGTGCTGGGAAAACTGAATCTCCACATGCAGAAGTCTGAAGCAAGATGCCTACCTTACACCTTACACAAAAATCCACTCAAAATGGATTAAAAACCGAAATCTATGATCTGATATCATCAAATTATTATTGAACATTGGGAAAACTCTACAAGACATTGGCGTAGACCAAGAGTTCTTGGAAAAGAACCCAGAGCCACAGGCAATCAAAGCCAAAATTGACAAGTGGGTTCACATCAAATTGAGAAGCTTCTGCACTGCAAAAGAAACACAGCAAAGTGAGAGGCAACCAACAGAATGGGAGAAATTATTTGCAAACTACGTGACTGATAAAGGATTAATAACCAGAATATATAAAGAGATCAAGAAATTCAACACCAAAACAAAGAACCAGGTCAAGAAATGGGCAAAGGACTTAAACAGGCACTTTTCAAAAGAGGAAACCCAAATGGCCAACAGATACATGAAAAAATGCTCAGAATCACTAGCCATCAGGGAAATGCAATCAAAACCACAATGCGGTTTCACCTCACCCCAGTTAGAATGGCTTCCATACAGAAATCAACAAACAACAAATGCTGGTGAGGAAGGGTGGAAAAAGGTACCCTAATCCACTGTTGGTGGGAATGTAAACTGGTAGAGTCACTGTGGAAGACATCATGGAGATCTCTCAGAAATCTGAATATAGACCTACCATTTGACCCAGCATCCCACTCCTGGGGATTTACTCAAGGGAAATGAAATCAGCATATGAAAGAGTTATCTATACCCCCATGTTTATTGCAGCTCAATTCACAATAGCTAAGATATGGAATCAACCTAAATGTCCATCAACTGAAGACTGGATTAAGAAATTATGGTGGCCGCCGAAGATTAAAGATGGGACACGGGCACTCCCTTGACTTGCATCCTCTGGTCTGCTTTAACACAAACCAGGAGGAAAAGAAAGTTCGGCATCAGAAGCAATGGGTGGCAGGCCTATTAATGGCTGATCTGTGCAGTGATCTGCCCTCAAGGAGACCCAACAGGCCAGTCCACTGCAGTGGCTTTCAATGTGGTAAGCCTGGGCTTCAGCAGAAGTCAGCTTGTGAAGAGCCCTGGCAGCTCTGCCAAGAGTTGGATCACTGGAAATGGACCTGCCCTGGAATCGAAGGATGCCCAGGTCAGAGCCACAGATCTTATTGGCTCCAAGCTGAAAAGCCCTTCACTCAGCCCAACTTCCAAAATGACCACTGCAGCTGAGGGGATGGTCAAGTAGGGTCAGCAACATTGCAGGCAGAACTGTAAATTTCTTGTTAGAGATGCCACCTGCCTTTACCTGGCCAGCTCTCCTCCCAGGCCAGCCAAGTAATGAAAGTCAACAGAGTGCCTTCCCCTAGGAGGTTCACACCTCCCTTAGGATATACCCCATGTGAAGAGATAGATAGGTCTGGGCCTCTTAACTTACAAGGCCTAAAACCCAACAGATTATTATCAAGCCCCTTCTATCAGGTTCTTTTTGCCTCTCAATCAGAAAAATTACTTGTAGCTTAGACAGCACCTTTCTTAGCTCCTCTAATAATGACTCTATCCTTTGTTCTAGACCCTGTCTAGTGCACTTGAGCCTCATTCCTTTGTAATCATAACCTCTACTCTACCACCAATGGCTCTACTCCCAACCTGTGTGTACTGATGGTCCTCTTCCCCACTTAATGCTGTATAATTGTTCAGACCTGGTTAAGGCCACTTTTAGGATCATTGGTTACTATCCTCACCCTGTCTTTTATGACCTTGTCTAAATATGATCAGAGTCGGGGAACTTGGAAGGCTTCCATAGCCTTGGCAACTCATGACGACAGCCTAGGGTGGTTACTGGCGCCATAATCTAGAGTGTCAATTTGTTGGGTCAACAACAGGAGCCACTGTGCGCTTGCTCCTGATGTGGGATCTCTGTCCTTGATGTACTGTACATTTTGATTTAATGCTATAACTAGTACTCAAACAGTATGTTTCACTTTGTGTTTCTATGTGGGTGCAAGCTGTTGAAGTATTTTATACTAAATTGATCTTCTGTATATAAATAGAATTGAAAATGAATCTTGATGTGAATGGAAGGGGAGAGGGAGCGGGAGAGGGGAGGGTTGCGGGTAGGAGGGAAGTTATGGGAAGGGGAAGTCATTGTAATCCATAATCTGTATACTGGAAATTTATATTCATTAAATAAAAGTTAAAAAAAAAAAAAGAAATTATGGTGGCCGGTGCCGTGGCTAATCCTCTGCCTTGCGGCGCCGGCACACCGGGTTCTAGTCCCAGCTGGGGCCCCGGATTCTGTCCTGGTTGCCCCTCTTCCAGGCCAGCTCTCTGCTATGGCCCGGGAAGGCAGTGGAGGATGGCCCAAGTGCTTGGGCCCTGCACCTGCATAGGAGATCAGGAGAAGCACCTGGCTCCTGGCTTCGAATTAGCACGATGCGCCGGCCGCAGTGGCCATTGGAGGGTGAACCAACGGCAAAAGGAAGACCTTTCTCTCTGTCTCTCTCTCTCTCACTATCCACTCTGCCTGTCAAAAAAAAATTATGGTATATTTACATGATAGAATACTATGCAATAATAAAAAAAATGAAATCCAGTCATTTGCAATAAAATAGATGAAACTGGAAAACATCATACTTAGTGAAATAAGCCAGTCCCAAAAGGAGAAACACCATATGTTCTCCCTGAACTGTGATAACTAATGGAGCACCTAAAAGGTAATCTATAGAAGTGAAACTAACACTTCAATATGCAACGACTTTGAACAGCCCTTGTCTCGACTGTTGAGGAATTTTTTCCCTCATATAATTTGTTGAACTCTTTGCTTACTATAGAATTATTTGTATGTGTATAATTAAAAATAGATTTTAGTAAAAAAGAATGAATAGGAGAGGGAGGTGAAAGAGAGGTGAAAGTTTGGGTAGGAAAGCAGGTATGGTGAGAAAAATCACTATATTCTTAAAGTTGTATTTATGAAAAGCATGAAAATTCTTAAATAAAAGGTTTTTGGGGAAAAAAATTGGGGTCAGTTTAATAGGTTAAGCCTTGTCTGTGGTCCCAGCATCCCATATGGGCACTGGTTTCTGTCATTCTTCTGATATAGCTCTCTGCTAATGGCCTGAAAAGGTAACAGAGGATGGCCCAAGTGCTTGAGTCCCAGCACCCACGTGGGAGACCTGGAAGAAGCTCCTAGCTCCTGGCTTTGGATCAGCCCAGCCCTGTCCATTGTGGCCATTTGGGGAGTGAACCAGCAGGTGGAAGACCTCTCTGTCTCTGTCTCTGTCTGTGGCTCTGCCTCTTACATAAATAAATAAATCTTCAAAATATATGTATGTATATATGTATAAAGTATTTGTAGAAATAAAATATATAGCAACAATCACACAAAGGATAGGGAAGAAGTAAATAGGAAAACATTGACGAACTTTAGAAAAGTACATAGCTTATCTAAATAGACACAAAAAGGAAAATATATTAAAAAAAACTGGTAAATTGTATTCATCAAAATTAAAAGTGTCTCTCCATTAAAACACCTCATTAAGAAAATGAAGAGGGCCGGCACTGTGGCGAAGTGGGAAAAGCCACCACCTTCAGTGCCAGCATCCCATATGGGTGCTGGTTCAAGTCCCTGCTGCTCCACTTCTGATCCAGCTCTCTGCTGTGGCCTGGGAAAGCAATAGAAGATGGCCCAAGTCCTTGGACCCCTGCACCCATGTGGGAGACCCGGAAGAAACTCCTGGCTCCTGGCTTCAGATCAGTGTAGCTCTGGCCATTGCAGCCAACTGGGGAGTGAACCAGCGGATGGAAGACCTTTCTCTCTCTGCCTCTGCCTCTCCTTCTCTCTCTGTGTAACTCCTACTTTCAAATAAATAAATAAATCTTAAAAAAAAAAGAAAATGAAAAAGTAGGAAATACATTGGTAGGAAATTTTATCGACACAGTCATGAGCCACATCATGATGTTTCAATCATGGGCTATACTTATAAAGGGGGTAGAGGGCCCCCTAAGATTATATTATCCAGTGATGTCATGTGGTAGCCATGTTAGCTTGTGCAAGTACACTCTGTGCATGATGAAATCACCTAATGACACATTTCTTTGAACTTATTTCTGTCATTAAGTGAAGCATATCTGTACAAGTATATGACATAGAACTTATAGAACATATAAACAACTCTTTGAAACTCAATAAGACAAAGAATCCAATTCATGAACAGACAAAAATTTTTGAGTTACTTTACAAAACAATACTTTCAAACAGACACTCTGAACATGAAGAGGTGTTTGATTTCATTAATCACAAGGGAAATGGAAAGTAAAACTATATGAGACAATACTACATACCTCTTAGAATGGCCAAAATCAAAAAAGCCATTCCAAGAGTTGCCAAGGATATAGAGCAAATGAAATTCTCATACATAATTTTCAAGGATGCAAAATGTATGACTACTTCATAAAACAGCCTAACTAGTTACAGAAAGGAAATTAAAACATTTATTAATGTTCATAACTTTATGTATTATAGGCCCAAACTAGAAAAACCCAAATTCCCATGAAACTGACAAATGAATTTTTTAAAAAGTGCTCCCCAGTGAAATAGTACTCAGTGAATATTACTGAGCAGTGAAAAGAAATAAACTATTGATAAGGCATAATCCAAAATTCTCCAAGCAGTAAGCTGCACAAAAGAAGCCAGACACAAAAGAACACATAGCTTTCTATTGCTATCAGATTCCAGAATGGTCAAAGTAACCTATCACAATATAATGTATGCTAGTGTCTTCTTGGGGCTAGCAGATGGAGGGAGAATTGACCACAAAGGGTATGAAGGAAACTTAGGAAATGATGGAAGTGTTCCATAGCGATTTGTGGTGGCTGTTACAGAGGCTTATACATTGGTCGAACTAACTCTTCACTTGAAAAGAGTGGATTTTATTCCATTTAAGTTATAATTTAATAAATTATTAATTTAAAAACAAGTATTTTTAGTTATTTTGAAACGTAGAGAGAGAGATCCCTCATTTCCTGGTTCACTCCTGAAATGTCTGCAGTAGCCAGGGGTGGGCCAGGCTGAAGCCAGAAGCCTGGAACTCCATCCTTGTAGGGATTCAATTACTTGGGTCATCACCTGTTACCTCCAGGGTGTGCATTAGCAGGAAGCTGGATAGGAAGCAAAGTAGAAACTTGAAGCCATGCACTTCAATATGGGTTGCAAGCTCCCCAACTAGTATCTTAACTGCTGCACCATGACACCTATTCCTCAATAAATGATGCTTTCAAAGTTATCTAAAAGAAGATTATAAATAGAGATTGAGTGAATGTCCAAATAAAATATTCAGAAGACAGTCTTCCAATTTTGGAAAGCTTACATTAAAATCTACCCATATTATCTGCAGGACAGTATGTATGTAAAAGGGAAAAATCACTGTGATCTACATGAAGGTAAACCACTATAAACTAATTTTAGCAACATAAAAACAACACAGCATTGGGCTTTCTTAAGGTGGGGTGGGGAGGGGTGGAGGGTAAGTAGAACACCAGAGTGGAAACTGCATCTCAAAGCTTAATTAGAAAATTTTGCAAAATCGTTAAAAGCTTCTTTTCCAAACACTGAGAGAGTAAAGAAAACTGATTTAGAAAAAAAAAGCAAAGTCAACATTGTCAAAACATGTGAAAGACACTTGTTGGGAATATTATTATAATGTTATACAGAGCATTTTGGCAATATTTTCCTCATTAACAAGTCTGGGCTTTGTCTTACAAGGCCAGCTGTGATAATTTATGCTTTAATATTTTCATTTGTCCAACTGAAGACTGCTCAATCTATTTTGAAGATATAGGCCTGCACTGATTGCTACCAAATCCATTTCTTATAAAGTGCAATGTACTTTGAAATGCTCACATAAGTTTTCTCTCTTTTTTTTTTTTTTTTTGTATTTCTGTCTTCTGTGATATTTATGTGTCGGATTTCTAATTACAAAATCATATTGGATGTTGCACTATTGAGCTCATATATCCATAAAGCAAATGTCTCAAAAAATTTAATGGAATAGAAAAAGAGAGGCATAACCTGGTCCATGAAGTAGGAGATCTGGTTTCTTGTGCTGATTCTGTTCAACTTAATTGGTAGGCAATCTTGGGCATTTCTTTGACATCTCTCATCTTGGTTTACTCAGCAATAAGTATGAGAATATTGGCTACTCCACACTAACATAATAAGACTTCTGTTTTTAATGTGTATTTATTTATTTTTATTTACTTGAAAGGCGGAGGAGGGGGATCAGGAAGCGAGAGATTGAGAGATCTTCCACCTGCTGATTCACTCCCCAAATAACATGACAGCAAGGACTGAGTCAGGCTGAAACCAAGAACTTCATCCACGTCTCTCATATGCATGGTACAGACTCAAATACTTGAGCCATCACCTTCTGCCTCTCAGGGTGTGCATTAGCAGGAATACTGGGTTCAAAGTAGAGGTGGGACTCTGTCCCAGGCACTGTAATATGGGATAAGCCACCCCAAATGACAGCTTGACCTGTTGCACCATAAAGCCCACTCTAAGACTGTGATGTTTTATGGTAAGCTATGCCTAAATCATTGAAAGTGTTTCAAGAAGAAGAAAATATTCACACACCAGTGAGGTTTTTAAATAATGTGCTGCAAACAGTCAGGAAAGTGAATAGGCAACCGACAGAATGGGAAAAAATATTTGCAAACTATGCAACAGATAAAGGGTTGATAACCAGAATCTACAAAGAAATCAAGAAAATCCACAACATCAAAACAAACAACCCAAGGACCAAGGACCTCAATAGACATTTTTCCAAAGAGGAAATCCAAACGGCCAACAGACACATGAAAAAATGTTCAAGATCACTAGCCATCAGGGAAATGCAAATCAAAACCACAATGAGGTTTCACCTCACCCCAGTGAGAATGGCTCACATTCAGAAATCTACCAACAATAGATGCTGGAGAGGATGTGGGGAGAAAGGGACACTAACCCACTGTTGGTGGGAATGCAAACTGGTTAAGCCACTATGGAAGTCAGTCTGGAGATTCCTCAGAAACCTGAATATAACCCTACCATACAACCCAGCCATCCCACTCCTTGGAATTTACCCAAAGGAAATTAAACTGGCAAACAAAAAAGCCGTCTGCACCTTAATGTTTATTGCAGCTCAATTCACAATAGCTAAGACCTGGAACCAACCCAAATGCCCATCAACAGTAGACTGGATAAAGAAATTATGGGACATGTACTCTATAGAATACTATGCAGCAGTCAAAAACAATGAAATCCGGTCATTTGCAACAAGATGGAGCAATCTGGAAAACATCATGCTGAGTGAATTAAGCCAGTCCCAAAGGGACAAATATCATATGTTTTCCCTGATCGGTGACAACTAACTGAGCACCAAAGGGGAAACCTGTTGAAGTGAAATGGACACTATGAGAAACAGTGACTTGATCAGCTCTTGTCCTGACTGTTGATATACAATGTAATACTTTATCCATTTTAGTATTTTTTTGTTCTAGTACTGGTGGTTGAACTCTGTAATTAACACACAATTATTCTTAGGTGTTTAAATTTTAACTGAAAAGTGATCCCTGTTAAATTTAAGAGTGGAAAAAGAGAGGGAGGAGATGTACAATTTGGGACATGCTCAATCGGACCTGCCCCAAATGATGGAGTTAGAAATGTGCCGGGGGATTCCAATACAATCCCATCAAGGTGGCATGTACCAATGCCATCTCACTAGTCCAAGTGATCATCTTCAGTTCACAATTGATCACACTGATAGGTCTAAAAGTCAAAGGAATCATACAAACAAAACTAGTGTCTGCTAATACTAACTGATAGAATAAAAAAGGGAGAGAATGATCCAACATGGGAAGTGGGAGACACAGCAGACTCGTAGAATGGCAGATGTCCTAAGCAACACTCTGGCCTCAGAATCAGCCGTTAAGGCATTCGGATCTGGCTCAAGAGCCCATGAGAGTATTTTAGGCATGGAAAGCCAAGACACTCTGGAAAAAAAAAAAAAAAAAGAAGAAGACCTAAATGAAAGATTTCTGCGAGTGAGATCCCAGTGGAAAGAACGGGGCCATCAAAGAAGGAGGTACCTTTCTCTGAAGGAAGGAGAGAACTTCCACTTTGACCCTGTCGGAATAAGATCGAAGTCGGCAAACCCTAAAGGCTTCCATAGCCTTGGCAACTCATGACTAGAGTCTGGGGAGATTACTGACGCCATAAACAAGAGTGTCAAATTGTTAAATCAACAACAGGAGTCACTGTGTACTTTCGTCTCATGTGGGATCTGTCCTTAATGTGTTGTCCAATGTGAATTAATGTTATAACTAGTACTGAAACAGTATTTTTCACTTTGTGTTACTATGTGGGGTCAACTGTTGAAATCTTTACTTAATATATACTAAACTGATCTTCTGTATATAAAGAGAATTGTAAATGAATCTTGATGTGAATGGAAGGGGAGAGGAAGCAGGAAAGCAGAGGGTTGCGGGTGGGAGGGAAGTTGGGGGGGGGAAGCCATTGTAATCCATAAGCTGTACTTTGGACATTTATATTCATTAAATAAAAGTTTAAAAAAAATGTGCTGCAGTTGATCTGTGCAGATTAATTATGTTTACCGAAGCACAGATCTATGAGTGATAAAATGCAAATATTGGCGGGGTGATGATTACGTGTCTCAGCTGTACCTCTTTTAAATACATTATATTTTCCAGTTAAATAGAACTCTTAGGAAAGGTTTAATTTTGTCATGAATTAGTGCATTGCACTATCTTATTAGGGTTTTTTAAATTGTCATATCTTAATAATAGACTGGCAACACAAGAAAAGGAAAACTTTTCCAAAAGCTTCAATGGGAAACAAAGATCCAGTGCTTCCTGACCAGGCAGGTCCCCGGCTCCAGAGACTGTTCGAGGTACAAGGAATATTAATGTATAGGGAGGAAGAACCAAGCATCTTCGGCCTGTCTGAAGTCTGTCCCTTTCAGCCTCCGACACAACCCGGGCTCTGTGATATGGGCAGTACCTGTTTCCAGAGAGTGTCCTGACCTCACAGGTAGAGTGTGCTCCACACGCAGCACAAGAGAAGACAAAGTAGGAGCAAATCACGTTTCACTTTCTCTTGTCAGCACCTGAGGTCTGCGGATATTGTCAACGCCATTTTCAGTGCAGTTTGGGGCTGAGTGTCAAAAGAAGTGGTTCAAGGGCTTAATAACTACAGCATAAACAGTTGTTGGAGCATGAGGCCACTGATGCTCTGTAATCTTTTGAGAGAATTCAGCGCTTTCTTCCCCAGAAACAACTGAAAACAGCTGAGCGTGAAAGGCTTTCAAGGTTATTATCCTTTCCATTCCCTGAAGACCAAATCAGAAGCACAACAAGTTCTGATTCAGTCTCTCTCTCTCTTTTTTTTTTTTTTTTTAACCTAGAAATGTGGTCCCTCCTTTGGGTAAACAGGGAGCAGTGAGGGACTGGATGGAAACAAGGCGATAAAACTTTAAAAGGAAATAATTATTACAGAATCATTAAGTGATAGATTCAGATTTTTGAAATTATTACATAAACTTATCTATTGTTATTTTGCAGGGATAATGAACAAGAGAAGATGAAACATAATGACTTTAAAATCGCTAAAAATGGTTTTCGTGTAATATCTCGAAGAAAGTCAAAAAGTCCAGGAGGAATGAAACCATGATCATGAGTCAGTCCGATCTTTTACAAGGAGCTCGGGAAATATTTTACGAAAATGCTGATAACAGAGCAGTGGAGAAGAAAGCCTGTAGGTTGAAAGCCAAATACAACTGATACAAATGACTAACTGGAATAACAGGATAATAATCATTATTATGTAAATTCCTATCCTGTGTTTTCCCAAGATGTTAAGTATGGAGATTTAAAGGCAAGATACAAAGGATGAAACAAGGTGAGAATCTTTACACTGGCCTGAATGTGGGAAAACCCATTAATACCTCATATTGATAAAAAAAAGAACTGTAATTTTTATTTATTTCAGAGATGGGGTGGGGGGAGAGATCTTCATCTGCTACTTCCACTTCCCAGATACCCACAACAGCTAGGGCTGGGACAGGCTGAAGCCAGAAACTCAGTGCAGGTCTTCTATGTAGGTGGAAGGAACAGAACTCCTTGAGCCATTTCCCGCTGCCTCTCCAAGTGCACATTAACAGGAAGCTAGAATCAGTAGGGGAGTCAGGACCTGAACCTAGGCACTCTAATATGGGATGGGGTGTCTAAACTGGCATCCTAACCAACCGAAGGTGGAACAATGCACCAGATGAGAAAACATTATAGGCCGGCGCCGCGGCTCACTAGGCTAATCCTCCGCCTAGCGGCGCCGGCACACCAGGTTCTAGTCCCGGTCAGGGCACCGATCCTGTCCCGGTTGCCCCTCTTCCAGGCCAGCTCTCTGCTGTGGCCAGGGAGTGCAGTGGAGGATGGCCCAAGTCCTTGGGCCCTGCACCCCATGGGAGACCAGGAGAAGCACCTGGTTCCTGCCATCGGATCAGCGCGGTGCGCCAGCCCCAGCGTGCTACCGCGGCGGCCATTGGAGGGTGAACCAATGGCAAAAGGAAGACCTTTCTCTGTCTCTCTCTCACTGTCCACTCTGTCTGTCAAAACAAACAAACAAACAAAAGAAAACATTATTCCCACAGAACTCACAGGATATGCTTGCCTTATAGAGAGAAGCACCATGGTCATAACAATAAATGCCTTAGTGGCTGGCACCGTGGCTTAACAGGCTAATCCTCCACCTTGCGGCGCCGGCACACCGGGTTCTAGTCCCGGTTGGGGCGCCGGATTCTATCCCGGTTGCCCCTCTCTGCTATGGCCCAGGAAGGCAGTGGAGGATGGCCCAAGTCCTTGGGCCCTGCACCTGCATGGGAGACCAGGAGAAGCACCTGCTCCTGGCTTTGGATCAGCACGATGCGCCGGCCGCAGCGGCCATTGGAGGGTGAACCAACGGCAAAAAGGAAGACCTTTCTCTCTGTCTCTCTCTCTCTCTCTCACTATCCACTCTGCCTGTCCAAAAAAAAAAAAAATACAATAAATGCCTTAAACAGTTGAAGAAAGTTGACCAATAGTATTGCCCATCAGTTTGTTGAAGAAACGCATAAAAATACTTTTCATGTATCACTAATATCTTATATGCTCAATAACAAAACATCCTGTGTAAATATTTTATTGTGGAATATTTGCTAACTAAAAAAGAGAAAATGTGCATTATGTGACTTTTCTCCTCAACCTCTCCCTCACCCTTTCCCAAAGTATATCCAATTGGACAGAACCTAATGGCTTATGGTTCCCAACAGGAGCCTTTATACTGAGAAAATGTAAGGTAAACTCACAAAGAACAGATTCAGCAAAACTGATACCAATAAAACTTCTATGACATTTTTAAAGGCATACTGCAGTATCTATAAAACACTTCCAATTTCTCATACCTGGAATATTATATAAAAAGTCCCATAATTGGTCTTCTTCCATGTAGCTCACAAAAACATTTCCAAATGTTTGTGGAGAAAAATTGCAATGGTATAGGACTTTAAATATGGCTTCCACCAAGCTGGATCCTTGCAGGTGATTTTCTGTGTCAGAAACTTGTTCTTGAAAGGAATAAAAATGATTTAGTAAGGCAAGTATCTGTGAATGTGATTAAATTCTTATCACTTACCCTAGCATCATGCTGTGATAACATATTTGATTAATATTTACATACGAAGAGAAATACCACATTCTTTCAGATCCGTGTCTCATCTCACCCAATATTGTTTCCAAGATACTCATGGATATTTATGCGGAGAAAAAAAAAACTGACAAGAGTCATGAAGGCGCCACTTCAAAGGGCGATGCTAGTTTCTCTGTATGTCAGAATTCCCTTTCCCTGAAAGAAAATATTTTTTTCTTGGGGGGGGGGATTCTTTTTCATTTAAAAAGTATACACATTCATTCTATAAATTGTAACAACAACAACAAAAAATCCAGACAACAAAGAAAACTAAACTTGTCCCGTGGGAAAATTCACTTTCGAAGTGTGCTCAGAATTATGTTGTTGATTCTACAAATATATTTATGACTGTTTCTCAAACCCATAGGCCATGTCATTTCAGAATGAAGAGGTGTATCAATTAATCTCTCAATAAACTTATTTAAGGAATTTGACAATTTTAATTGCCCTTTTCATCCCTCCTTTGGCTTGATTACTGCTTACTCAAAGATCATTAATTAGGAGTCTCTGTAGTATTGCATCTGTAGGTTAGATTGAAAGGTGGAATAGTGATTTCTATTTATTTGGATAACAAGCATGGGATTCTTATTATTGTTTAATAGGCAAAAATAATTCTTACATCTCATCTGTTATATTTTGAATATTTTCATGAAATGTAATCTAGAGTACTTTGGAATTGCTTTATTCCTACACATTTGAAGCTCATCACTTTATGTTTCCTCTTGATAATTTTATTTCTATGGTTTGATTTGTATGATCTAGAAGAGTTCACTGTTATCTGCAAATTAAGAAATAGTACCAGAGACTATGGAGAGAACATTTGTTGGTATTGCTTCCTAATATCCATTTTCTTTCCTTTTTCAAATAGTGTTCTTTAGCAAGCTATCCCTACCCCTGCCCATCTCTGCTGCTTGTCCCTCCCCCAACACATACACTTCCTTTATTTGGCTTGGGTGAAGCTGAGTCTATCAACTCTGGTGAACCTGTGACCAAACGCCTGGCCAATCAGACCCTGACACCTCCCACCGACAGTGATTAGTTTAGAGGTGGGCGGGTACTTTTGCTAGAATTCTTGGTAAAGCAGAGTTCTCTTTCTACTGTGGTTGATAGGCTGGTAGAGTGTATACCTGAAGTCACCTAGAGCCTTTTCGGGAAGAACTTGACAAAGAATGAATGAAACACTGTAGAAAACAGAAGTGAGAGAAGGAGAAGACTCCTGAGATGACCGTGTCAGAGAACCTGGGTCCTCCAATACCTTTATACGTGGGGTCCTCAAAAAGCCCATGGAAAATGTGTATTAAGAAAAAAAATCTGCAATGAACTTCAATTCTTATTGTTGCACCAAACTAAACTTACCTTTTAAATTTGTTTTTACCCAAACTGAAGTCCCTTTGAGTCTATGCTGGCTGACGTGAAAAATTCTCCTTTTTGTTTACACCAAGCTAACTTGGATTTCTGTCACTTGCAATCTAAAAGGTCCTGACTTTTTCATGAAGTATAAAATGTTAAACGGTGAAAGTTCCTAATCAAGGGATTCCTAATTTCCCCTCTTGTTCTCAGCTTCTAGAGGTCCTCTGTCTTCCCTTCCTTCTCATTCATCTTTTGAACAATTATCAGTTATCTTTCCTTCCCTCCCCTATGCTTTAACCTTCCCCTGTTCCCCTGTTTTGCAAACACAAAAATAAAAACAAACAAAAAAACTTACCCTGATCAAGTTTCCAGAATCATTTGTTAAATTATGTGCCAATACCCCAACATCTATTCCACCCAAAGGAATTTATTTGTTGTTCTTTGTGAACATGCTCTCCTACCTCCTTTTCTTTTTTCTTTTTTTTAAAGATTTATTTCATTTGAGAGGTAGAGTTACAGACAGTTGAGAGGAAGAGATAGACAGAAAGGTCTTCCTTCCGCTGGTTCACTCTCCAAATGGCCTCAATGGCCAGAGCTGCGCTGATCCGAAGCCAGGAGCCAGGCGCTTCTTCCTGGTCTCCCATGTGGGTGAAGGTGCCCAAGGACTTGGGCCATGTTTTACTGCTATCCCAGGCCATAGCAGAGAGTTGGACTGGAAGCGGAGCAACTGGGACTAGAACCGGTGCCCATATGGGATGCTGGCACCACAGACGGAGGATTAACCTACTGCGCCATGGCACTGGCCCCCCACTTCCTTTTCTATGTCATTTCATCATTCTAGAATATTCTCAGTGTTTCCATGATGTATCAGTTGGTCCACTGGTTGACTGCTATCTGTCAGTCATGTACCAGAGGCTGATAGACAAATTTACAATCTTCCTAGCAATGTAAGGGGAAGTAGAGTTGTCATGCATGCTGATTTGCCCAAGGCAGTCCTGGTTCACGTGCTTGGTTCTGGCATTAAGTACTAGTTGCATCCTCGTGTTCCAGTTTGGATGATAAGTTATTTGACCATCTTAAGCCTAAGTGCCTTCAGTAAGGCACTGTGGAGATACAGAGAATGATGTTTTTAAGTCTTTTCAGGGAATACAGAGAAGTCACAGAGATCATGTCTCAGCTAAGTCTTTGAGGAAGAGCAGGGGAAGACATTTAGCCCAGCAGTGAAGACTCTGGTTAGGAAGCCTGCCCAAGCTCCAGCTCCAGTTCCTGACTCCAGCTTCCTGCTAATGCAGACTCTAGGAGGGCAGTGGTGATGATTTCATTAATCAGGTTCCTAACTCCCAAGTGGAGCTCCCTGGTCCTGGCTTTGGCCCAGTCTACTCCCAGCCGTTGCTGGCATTTGGGGAGTAAACCAGTAGATGAGAACTCTCTATCTGTCTCTCTCGAACTCTCTGCCTCTCAAATAAAAAAAAAACAAAATAAGGAGTATAAGTGTATCAGCACAACACAGGTGATGTGAGAAGTGCTTTCCCGGGAGACGGAGGGCTGGTGATGATGAGAAGGCAGACAACTGCTAGGGGTTACAGTGGGACCAAAGGGAGGCTGCCAGGAGGGACACTGGAGATGACGCTACAAAATCTAAAACAGAGCAGGAATGAGGCAAGATCCAGTGAATCCCACCATGAAAATGCACAAGAGAAAGGGGGACAGTTATAAGCAAGCATTATTATACAAATAATAAGCATTATTACACAAAAAATAAGCATTATTACCATTGGTACTGACATACGAATGTGTCAGGACACTTTAATGAATTCTTTTTAAATTGTCTTTCTACTTATTTCCCTCTGCCCCAGATCAAAGTAGTCTATTTTATTTACTTGCATCAGGGGTTTCTGCTGTTTAGAATATTCAAATAGATCAAGGTTTGTTGCCCTCCTAGGTTTACAGACAAGAAGAAATGCTAAATCAATTAGTTATTAGCTTGAGCTACACAAAATAGCCACTTTTGTAGGTCAAAAGAGGTAACATACTGGCAGTACCACATCATTTGCAGTGGAATTACATGTGTCCTGTTGGGAGGACAGAGGCATGAATCTGGAGGGCTCAGAGGGAAGAGATGTTCTGGGACTGGGGACAGAAGTTTCTGGATCTGCAAAGAAGGGACCTGAATCCACTCACTGACAATGCTCCAGAGGCTTCCCTGGGAAGTTAGATTCCCTGACACAGGCACTTGGCCTCCGCAGAGCCACACCTGGTTGCTGCACTTGGAGGACTCATTAGGACAGGGATGAAAGGTGTCTTTTTAGTAGCCAGGGCGACCAGATAACTGATGGTCAATAAGGCCTCTCAGGCCCTTCTGTCTGTACCATCCTGGAAGTAAGAGTAGGCACCCCAAGAATCTCTTGGATTAAAAGTCCTACTGTCTAAACAGGATGGACTCAGAGTCCTCAAAAAGTTGATGAGAACATGATAAATGATTCTGAAGTTCTTGCACATCGGAATTTATTAATTGAGATTTATACAAGCTAGTAGGCATGCCATGCTTACTGTACACCAAATATCACACAGCTAATGGACCTCTCATTTCATCTTCAGAATACTTGGTGTGGTACTGAATGATCCTGGTTTCACAGATGAACAAAGTATAATTGAGAGAAATTATGTAATTCATCCCAGGATCACAAAGATGACAGGAATCTTCTTCTGTGGTTTGCTTTATGTTATAAACCCAAATTGCTTAAAACCTGCTGTGATGTTTTGTTGAAAAGGACCGCTGAATACAAAGTGCTCAGTCTGGTCCAGGGAATGGCATGGGGTAATGTATTACCTGAAAGCCACGTACATTAATTTCCTATGGCATTCGACCTCTTTACATTCATCATCTCACTAGGTCTCTAATATTCTGCTATGATAAGACTTTCTATGGAAGTGCATCTGGTCTGTAGGTATTCTCCAGTAGCACCTGGAATGGTGATACATGCTTAGCTAATGTTTTAATGCTGACACAAAGTTAAAAGCAGGAAGGAAGGGAGGAAGAAATAGGTCTCTTGAGTACTTTTTTGCTAGGGTTTGTTCCATCCAAAAATGGACTTTTTGGAATGGCACTTAATGATCTCCTAGTCATAATATTTGGCAATGTTTTACCCCTAAGCCTCATATACCCATCTTCCCCCTTTGAAATCTTCTCTCCTAAATTCCTGACACCCATACCTTCTTGGTTTCAGGGTGCTCCTTTGTCATATCTTTTCTGGTAGCTCTTCCTGCTTTATAATCTATAACTGGAGTTGGCCAATTTTTTTCCATAAAGGGCCAGACAGTCAACACTTCATGTCTTTTCTTCGTAAGTTGGACCCAGCCATTTTACTTAAGGCATGGTATGGTTTCTGTTTAATATCATTGTCACTGTTTTCTGTGTTGGACTCATATTTCCAAAGACCTGTAATTTTTCTAATTTTAAACTTAATTATAATTAAACTTTATAATTATAATAATTATATATATTTATTGGGTACAATTGATGCTTTGATATATGTTTACAATGTAGAATGATGAAATCAGGCTAATTAACAAATTTGTCCATCAAAGTTTCAGTTAGAGGAAATTAGCTTTACTTTTTTTTTGACCTATTGCACAGAATGGTGACTATAAATAATATAATTCATTATGTAATTCAAAATTGCTATAAGAGCAGATCACAAATGGGTTGGCTCTTCAGTGGGCACTGCTCCTTCAAAAAGGCCATGCTGAGAACAGACCATGAACCTGCACATAAGGTCTGGCCAAGCACACAAAGAAACTTCAAAAAGTTAATGGAAAAATAGAATTCAAAGATATATCTATTCTGGTATAAATATTTTTAGAAATCATGCTTAATTATTTCATAATATGCATTTTCCATTAACTTTTTGAAGTCCTTTCACATCCAAGGTAGCACATAACAACTAATGATGTAATTTCCATTTTTTCACAAGTTTCACCAGTTGCGTGGCAGAGCAATTACTTTGCCAAAGTTGTGAATGTTATACAGGAAATCTGTCCCACAGTTCCAGGGCTACATGGCTCACTTTGATCATTTTTCTCAAAGGAAACTAAGCAAGAGGAGATCAGCGGCTTTTCAATCATCACTGTTTGAAAACAAAATACTATGAAACCAATGTGTAAACTTTATGGATGAAAATATTATATTAAGCAAAATATTTTTAAAGGGGAAGAATGCAATACATTGGGGAATATGTGGGTGAGGAGAAAATAAAGTGAAGATTCAAAATTTATGCGTTATCTCAAAGTTAAGTGATGACACAAATTCCTCAGCATTATCAATAATAGGTGCTTAGAAAATGGTTATAGATACTTCAGATAAGACATGTCATAGGATTTTAAATCAACAATATCATTTGGAAAGTGGTAATGTACATCTTACTTCTTTTTACTTTATTTTGCATTTTGTTTGAAAGGCAGAGAGACAGAGAGAAGGACATTGAGAGATTTTTCAATCCACTGGTTTACTTCTTAAATGCTTGCCAACAGTCAGGACTGTGCCATGAGCCCTGAACCCAGTCTGAAACAACTACATGGGCGGCAGGACCCAGCTGCCTCCCAGGATGCACATTTCCAGGAAGCAGGCATTTCAACAGAGGACGAGGACATCTGGAGAGCATCTTACCCACTGCACTACAGGTCTGTCCCAATCTCACTTTTTCATGTTTAACCTGTATAAGCAAAGTAACCTAAAAATTCTTCAAAACTTCATGGAAAATGCATTTTATGGAAAACCTATGAATAAATTTCAAAAGTTTTCTGCACCAAAACAAATTCATCATAATTCTTTTCAAAAAGATGAACACCCCAAGTTGGCCACAGCTGGAGCACACAGCGCATTGATCACTGATGGTGTCTCTCACTGATGGTGTCTCAAGGATTAGGACCCTTATTCTATCACAGGGTTGGGCGGGAGCACTGAAGGCTTTCAGCAGAGAAGTGATTATGGTCAGATCTGTATTTGAAAAAGATCTTGCTTGCTGACTGCTGTGAATATCCTAATAAAATGCTTTATAAACATTCTTATGTAAAGTGTGCCTCTTTATAAGCTTACATATGTTGCAAAGACAAGCCACATCCTCAAATTCATTTGCTATCTATAGCAACAGATACTTTATTTAATATCCTGGCTACTAAAAGTATTGTTCAAAGACCACCAGCAGCAAGAGTAGCACCATCTGGCAGCTTGTTACAAATGCATGATCTCGGGCTCCACCCAAGTCCTGTGGAATCAGAATCTGCGGTTTTAATCAGAGCCACAGCTTTGGGGTTTACCCTTTCCTGACAAAAGGCCTTGTTTTACATAATCGTACCCCACCACTACCACCCTACCCTCCTGCAGACTCAATGGATTCTAGATGCTACTGTTTCTGGAACTGGAATAATCCCTCAGAGCCCCTTAACACTGCCAGACTAGCCCATCATCTTTCTTGCATAGTATCTTATTTGGAAAGGCCAAGGGCAAAAACAAACTAATAGGGTATTAATGTTTCTAATAAAAATAGTAAAATCTAGTGAACAATATCAACAAAAGATTGAACAGAGTCCGGTAATGCTGATGTCATTACTGGGTAAGCAGCCTAGGATATGACATCAATGTTAGGTGGGTTAAGAATACCAAGAGGGAGCTTATTTCTATTTTATGTCATCTCCCTCAAGACAGTCATAAAAAAGCACTTTGGTCATACTTGTAAAATAAGACAAAACACACACACTCTACATACAACAAAACACCACGCTTCTGCTCCAATGACTCATACTACCTAAGAGATCAAGAAAATATTAATGTAAGACAAGAGAATTTGAACTGAGTTTTTCATTTTAAGTCGACCATCACTTAGCAGTGGTAGCAGCCCTCTAGCTAGAATTCTCTAGATCTGTTTCTTGATTACTTAAAAAATTTTTTTAAAAAATCTGCAACACAGACTGACACTTGTAGACTTATGGAGGCCAAGAGGGACAAATGGGGTTTTTTTGTTGTTGTTTTTGAAGGCCTACCAGATCTTTTATGCAGTTCAATACACAGGTGACATCAGAATAAGACAAGTGAAGTTAGTTTGGGTGCCTTCCTCTCCCTCCCCAGAGTCCTGACCCAGTGGCTGCCAATGCCAGAAGGAGTTGGAATGGGGTGCTCAGTCATAGGGAAAGCTGCTACTGGTGTCTCAGCAGATCCTCTAAACTGGTTAAGCCACTATGGAAGTCTGTCTGGAGACTCCTCAGAAACCTGAACATAACCCTACCATACAACCCAGCCATCCCACTCCTTGGAATTTACGCAAAGGAAATTAATTTGGCAAATAAAAAAGCCATCTGCACATTAATGTTTATTGCAGCTCAATTCACAATAGCAAAGACCTGGAACCAACCCAAATGCCCATCAACAGTAGACTGGATAAAGAAATTATGGGACATGTACTCCATAGAATACTATACAGCAGTAAGAAACAACGAAACCCAGTCATTTGCAACAAGATGGAGCAATCTGGAAAACATCATGCTGAGTGAATTAAGCCAGTCCCAAAGAGAAAAATATCATTTGTTTTCCCTGATCGGTGACAACTGAGCGCCAAAGGGGAAACCTGTTAAGTGAAATGGACACTATAAGCAACAATGAACTGATCAGCTCCTGTCCTGACTTTAGATGTACAATGGAATCCAGGCCCTTCTTAGCCAGTGCACACCCTCCTCTTCCAAAGGTGACAGTGAGAGCCCTGGGCCTCCTGTCCTGTGATGATGTCTCTAATAAAACAATAGTCAATCAACCAAAAAAAAGAAAAAACGGTGTGGAGGGAATGAGACTTTGAGGACAAGGACAATAACTGGAATTGGGAGGGGGGAGGGTGATATGTGCAAGGGAAGAGTGGGGGAAAGGTCAGAAAAGTTGTCTGGAATCAAATCTGAATGGCGGAAGGACCTAGATTTGGTTCTGAAAGTGTTAGGGACCTAAAGGAAAAAGATCTTGATTCAGGAAATCTGCAGTGAAACTGGTGATTGGTGAGGTTCATCCAGCTTTGTATGTGGTGTAGAATAGCAGAAATGCATACGGGTATGTGAAAATGGTTAGAAGGCTTTTCATAGAAGGTGGAGGAGAGCAATGCGATATATTACATTAGCATAACACTGTTTACCTTTTTGTAATGTAGCATTCACAGGGAAAAATAGAAAGTTTAATTAAGAGAAATATGGTCTGCTATTAGTTCTCAATTTCCATTTATAATTTTCTCATTATTTCTCCATGCCCCAATGGATGTGGCTATAAGCCACAGTTTGCTTGTTTATAAGTTGCATAAACACTTTTCATGATACACTAAAATTTCTAGGGTTGCTCTAATGTAATTCTCTCTCTCTCTCTCTGATTCAGAATTGCTCTTTGGAAATGTAAGTGTTCCTACAATTTTTAAAATATATTTCTATATAATTGCAGTGGTGATAGAACAATGTCATACAAAGATACTGTTTACCAGGGGCAGGCATTTGTTACAGTTTAATATGGGATGTCCATATTCCATATTGGGGTGCATGGTCTCGAGGTCCACCTCCATTATTGATTCCAGCTCCCTGATAAGGTACACCCTGGGAGGTAGTAGGTGGTGGCTTAAGTCGTTGGGTCTGTGGATTAAGTTCTCAGTTGTCTTGCCTACCCCTAGCCATGGAGGGGAAGACCTGGATTGAGTTCCTAGCTCCCTCTTGGCTTAGCTCCAGAAATTGCAGGCATTTCTGCAATGAATCAGTGGATGGGAGTTCTTTATCTCAGCCTTTCAAATTATTTATATTTGTATATATATATCTAATATTTGCATTTATATAAAATATAAATGTATATTATATGAACTATGATATATATGTGTGAGTATATATATATATATATATATATATATATATATATTGTTTTCCCTTATTCAGAATCTTTGGAAAAAAATGATCACAAATAGGTTAGTAAAGCAGATCAATATTATGCCTGCTGCTAACTCTACTCACTACTGACACATGCAGTTGGTATACATCTTTCTACCAGTATTTGATTAGAAAAGAACATTTTCATTCACCTTGAGCAACACTGGGTTTTTTGAGGACATTCTTACAACCATCAATACTCACTCGAGCCCTTCAGCAGGATCCTCAATAAAAGACCATCGCAATGCAGTAGGGTTTCCAGAAGCAGGTTCCAATTACAGCCAGGCTGGGATAAGAGCAGTTTCAACTGACCCTCGGTTTTCAGGCCTCCAGCTGATGGAGTCCTTTCAAAATGCAAGATAAAGATGGAGTAATGAAGTTAATTTATCTATGAAATTAATAGCCTTAAAGTACAGATGTAATGCTAACTCCTTTAAATGTCAATTCCTCCCAGATTACTCTGAAAATGCTTTCATGCTTACTTACTTTAGGGTTGCTCAGGGAAGGAATTACATTTAATCTCAACTAGCTAAAAGCAAATTAACATTTGGGAGCCTGCCAAATTTAAAGCGGATACAAAATAACCATGCCTATATTTCATGGAACTGTGTCTGTTTTTGTTTCATGGAGAAAAGAGAAATTATTTTTGCATTTATTTTGAATGCATTCATTTGTTCCTTCACCAAATATATAATAAACCCCTACTATGTGCTATTAACTCCTTTCATCCTCATGGAAAGAAGTTCCAGTAGGTTTCGGCTACTTTGCAATTTGTTATGTACTCTGATTGCTGATAAAACTAAAGGAATTCAAAGCATCTGTCAAGGGTCAACTGTAATCTAATTATTTAACATGTAAAGCCTTAAACCAACATGCAATTATCAGAACTGCTGAAACAGTCACAATGCTACCTACTTGGGTAATCATTTCATCAAAGAGAAATAATTCCAAAGCAAATAAGCAGCTACTTGCAATATTATAATCAGTGTTGAACAGAAAATCAAAATCAGGTCCCCCACATCACCACTTTCATTTACCAACAAATCAGCAGGAGACCAGTAGAAACTGAAAACCAGTAATATCATTCACTTTTTCTCTCAACATTTAGATTGGCCAAAAGGTCAAACCATAGGAATTCAGCTTACAACAGCAATAGGCAGGAAATGATCAAATCCAATGTGGCAGCAGCAATGTGGGAGTTGAGTGAGGTTGGTAAGGAAAGATGTGACACAGAGGTGTGAATGAGTGGTCACATGCGTTAGTGGGGAGGGGGACGGAGACTGGGGGATAGAGAAAGCAGAGCAAAGGGTATCACTAAGGCAGACAATTTGTAGCATCATCATTATTGTCATTGGTGGATGCCATTTACTGAGTGTGTGGACCATTGAGTTATCACTGCCACTGAGACCAGTGGATTTCAGAGCTTGGGCCCCAGCTCAGCATCAGCATCACCTAAGAACTTACTCAAATGCAAAGTCATGTCTCATTCCATCAGAAACTCTAGGACTAGGTGCCCACATTGGGGTGAGTGTGTGTGTGTAACTTATTTGAAAGGCAGACACACACACACACACACAGCTCTCACTGCTGGTTATTCTCCAACTGCCCCCAGTGTTCAGGGCCAGGCCAGGGCTGAAGCTGGGAGTCAGGAGCTCAATCCAGGTCTCCCATGAGGGTGACAGGCCAATTACTTGTGCCAATACTGCTTCTTCCTAAGGTCTGCAAAGTTGGAGCCAGGAATTTATCAAACATAGGTTTTCCCATATGAGACACTGACATCTTAAAAAGTAGGCCAGATACCTACTCCCTGTGTGTTTTTCACCACACCCTCCCCAGGAGATTCTGATGCATGCTAAGGCTTGGGAGTGACTACTATAGGCAGTGCTTTCTGGAGCACAGAAGAATAAGGAGAGAAACAGTTACCATAACCATCATCATCATTATCTTTCCTGCCCCTGTACTTTTGTATCCATGTAGGTCAGACTTGGCTGCCTTGGCAACGGATTGAATGTTTGTGGTCCCCTTCACCACAAATTCACATGGTGAAACCTTAACCCTTTCAGTACTAGTGATGGGTCCTTAGGGAGGTAATTGGGCCATGAAAGTGGTGTCTTCATAGACAAGATCTGTGTCCTTATAAAAAGAGGCCAGAGAGCTAGCTTACCCTCTTTCCATTATGAAGACACCAAAAGTTGGCTGTTGGCAACTTAGAAGAAAGCCCTCACCAGAACCAACTGTGTGTTAACCTCATCTTAGACTTCCAGCTTCCGGAACAGTGAGAAATAAATGCTTATTTACACCACCCAGTCTGAGGTATATTTGTCATAGCAGCCTGAACTAAATCACCCTTTATGCAATGAACATCCCGTAATACTTTACCTTTAATTTATAGCAAAAAAAATTCTACTTCCTCTATGAAGTATTCACTAAAATTTCCTCTAGACAGTGGTCTTTCTCATTCTGAAAGTATTTACAAAAAGCATACACTTATTAAAGTACATACTACACCAAAGTTTTTTATCTCTCCATCCAGATTTAAGCCTTGTAAAAACACTTGTTTTATACTCCCAAGGCTCCTACCAGTGAACTAAGCACATCTAAAGACTTTATAAATGCTAGATAATTATTTTGTCTGCTCTTAAATAGATAGGTAAATTCTTGAAAAAAAAAAAAAAAAAGATGTGGAATGGACATTTAGCCTAGAGGCTGAGGCACCCACATCCCATACCAGAGTGCCTAGGTTCAGTTCCCAGCTCCAGTTTCTGACTCCAGCTTCCCACCAATGCAGATCCTGGGAGGTAGTGGTCAAGTAACTGGGTTCCTGCCACCCACGTGGGACACCTGGATTGCATTCCTAGCTCCTGACCCCAGCCTAGGTCCTGTCCTAGCCATCATAGGCATCTGGGGTATGATCCAGGAGGCAGGGAGCTCTCTGTCACCTCCTCTCTCTTTCTCTCTGCTTCTCAAATAAAAAAAATTAAATTAAAAATTTATGAGGAGATTGTTTTGCCAAAACAATTGCTATAAGGAAAAGTGGGAGGATGTGAAGACATAAAAGTTTTCAAAGCATCTCTTTATGTTTGGCTTAGCATTTGGAACATCTCATAACTTTATGATGCACAAAATCTTTCAGCCTATGCTTAAATATGGACCATCTCACTTCCCATCCAAACTCAGATAATATATTGTGAGACAGAGTAAGTCCTTGTGCACATGGCAGGGCAGTTTTGGTTCAGGCAACTCCTGCCCTGGGTGGATGGTGAGGAAAGAAGAGAGGAGTTTCTTCCCTCTAGAGCTAGAGGAATCAACTCTACCAGTTCTGGGGCTTCTGGAAATGCTGAATTATCTACCTGGTCTAGTCTGGCCTTTGCAATGGTTCCAATATGGTGGCACAGGAAGGATCCATCAGTGAGCCTTATGGGCTCAAAACTGGAAGCAGATCCTTACCTTCTAATGGTCCTTACTTCCACCTTAAACACCAAGTGCTTACTTCTAGAAACTCTCTTTGGGGTTCAGTAAATGAAAAGCAGCTAGCAAGTGATAAGACGTGTGTTCAAAACACCCTGGCTTTTGAACCTTTCCTACTCATATATTATTATATATATATATTATATTATATATTATATATTATTATTAGGGATACATTTAACTGCAAGATCCAGGGGACTATCGAAAGGAAGGGGATCTTTAATAAGACAGGAGTAGAGTCCTAGGGGCGCCTTGCTCTCCCGTGGTGGGGACTTTGGCCCCAGAGAAGAGTTTGAGGCAGAGGAGTTTCCTGATCTACTTGCATTGTGGGGAACAGAGTGAAGGTGGTTAGTGTTTCTGTCAGCCCCTCAGTCAGGTAATAAAACAAAATAACTCAAATGTCATCCCATACCCCTGTATCTGGATACCTGGTTATAAATAAAATCTCTCGTGTACCAGATGGGAAGCTGTTTGTTGAAATGTACCTCAATTCTTGGATCTTTCAACTTACCACAGATTTTGAAATGTACAGTGGAGTGACTCACTATGAGGAAAAATAAAATAGTACAAACATTCCTCAATCCCCGAGCTTTGTGGGAGAAATGCACGGAGGAACCTGTGTTGAGCATATGGGGTAGCATATGTTCCCTCAGCCTCTGAGCTGGTGGAGCTGCGAAAGTGAGATTAGTCTCACAAAAAATGACAGAAAGGGAAATTTTATATATATACATGCATGTATGTACCAAATATGTACATGTTGAATTCTACTACGATACAAAGAGAAAATTCACAAATCCGGTAGAACTCACAAATCTTGTATTGGGAGTCAGGATGAATTTGTGGCAAGGTTGTATCATCAGATTTATACTCTAATAAGTGCTGTGTTTCTAGGGCATGGATTGTCCTAAAATTTTTTTTCAAATCCAGGGCAGGCATTTGGTACAGTGGTTTAGACACTGCTTGGGACATCTGCAGCCCATACTGGAGTGCCTGGGTTTGAGTCACAGTTCCGCTCCCAATTCCAACTTCTTGCTAATGCCTTCCTGGAAGGCAGCAGGCAATGGCCCAAGTACTTGCGTCCCTGTCACTCACATGGGAGACCCGGATTGAGTTCCTAGCTACTGACTTTGGCCTGGTTCAGCCCTGGCTGTTGTAGGCAGATGGGAGATTGCCCTGCCTCTGTTTCTCTCTCTCTCTCTCTTTCTCACTTCTTTCAAATTAAATAAATAAAAACTTAAAAAAAAAGAATTTTTCAAATCCAAGTTAGTAATGGAGTGCAAACATTATTGGTTTATGAAATAACCAAATATTTTTATAGAACCATTGTGAAAAATCTTAGCTGTATTCATGTATATTCACTTTGTGAAAATTTGCCAAGTAGTTCACTTATGATTGTTGTAAATGTTTTGGTACGTGCCCATATTTCAGCAGAAAGTTAAATCTTAGGTGGACATGGCATATTATCCTGATTTACTGAGAAAGCCCAGTCAAAGACTGGGCAGCAGGCTCAGGCTGACATCTAAACAGCCTTACTGCTCAGGTCACATGGCCTGGGACTCATTGATCCTACACATATGTGTCACATAGGAGCTGTCACAGAGTATAACATTGGAATGGAATTTGAAATGCACAGCTTAGAGATGACACCCAGCAGTGTTGGGCCCCCATTTTCAAGATTTGATCTTTACTTTGAGCCAACAGCTACCGTAGAGTACTGTGTCCCCAACAGATAAACTCCATGGGTTTGGGAGCCAATGGATGAAAGGAGAAAGGGCAAAACTCCCGATAATCCACTTGGAAATTTGTAATTTCTGGCATCATGGCTCCCTAGAAGTTCTATGATAGGAGAGGTCTTGGTTCCCATGGTGCAGGAGGTGTGGACACCTCTATCAGAGGACAATTTAGGATTTCACTAATTCTAAAGTAACAGCATTTGTGTGGTTACTTTGGGCTCCCCAAGCCAGCAGTTTATCCAGCAAGGGAGACACTGTACTGATGAGAGTGAGCCCGAATCATGAGGAGCCAGAGTTATGCTGCATTAGGGGAGCAAAGAGGAGCCCACATAACTCAAGGGATTCACCAGGGCATCTTTTGATGCTTTTATGACTAGTAACGCCCACATGCAAGAGACTGCAGGAACCACACCCTGACAAGGGGATGATAACCAGGATTCCAGCCCTTGAGGATGAAGGTCTCAGCTACTCCACTGGGCCAGCAACATAAACCAGTAGATGGGATAGCTGACAGTGAGGAGAACCTGGAGTAGATGGTGCAAGAATGTAAACACATAGAGCCTAGGGAGATTACTGACGCCATAAACAAGAGTGTCAAATTGTTAAGTCAGCAACAGGAGTCACTGTGTACTTACATCCCATGTGGGATCTGTCCTTAATGTGTTGTCTAATGTGTAGTGATGCTATAACTAGTACTGAAACAGTATTTACTAATTATATACTGAATCGATCTTCTGTACATAAAGATAATAGGAAATGAAAAAAAAAACCTGGTGTTAAATTGGAAATGGCATAGAAAATTAATTAATTTTTAAAAAAATATTATGTAGGATCTCTGTCTTTAATGTGCTGTACACTGTTATTTAATGCTACAACTAGTACTCCAACAGTATTTTTTTCACTCTGTGTTGCTATATGGGGGCAAACTGTTGAAATCTTTACCTAATATATACTAAACTGATCTTCTGTATATAAAGAGAATTGAAAATGAATCTTGATGTGAATGGAAGGGCAGACGGAGCGGGAAAGGGGAGGGTTGCGGGTGGGAGGGAAGTTATGGGAGGGGGGAAGCCATTGTAACCCATAAGCTGTACTTTGGAAATTTATATTCATTAAATAAAAGTTTGATAAATGAAAAAAAAGAATGTAAACATGAACACCACTTGTAGATTCAGGAGTAGCTGTAGCAGGGAGAACTCTAGCTCTTACTAACTGTAATACAATCAAACTCAAAAAGAAACTGTGATAGCCATCACATCAAAGAATCAACGATAGGACTCAGAGAACTCAACATGTGGAATGAGTGGATCTCAAGGGTGTGAAAGGTAGACCATAGCACATAATGTCAGTGACCCCACACTTCTTGACCTTTCTTATCTCTCACACTGGCCTGACTTGCATCTGTTGGAGCCTGCATTTCTCTACCTTCCAGCAAGAAGGGCTGTACGTGCCAGGGACTGCACACTCCCAGAGCAGCCTCAAGCAATGCCTGATGGGAGTTTGTGTATAAATATCTCGGCACCCTTGCTCCATGGTGTGATTTCTCTGAAATGTACCTTTTACATTGGCTCACAGAATTTCCCCAGAAGGCTTAAGTGTCAGCCACTCCTTCGGTAGTTGACTTGATGACACAAATCTTTATTTGTTTTCTTCTTTCTTTGTCTCAGTTACCCACTCTCCCTTCTAATCTTTCCTTGATTTAGAACATAAACTACTTTCACTTGAATCCTTGTCTCAGGTCTGCTTCTTGGGGAAATCCACACTAAGACCTGCATGAAGGCACTTAGTATTCATCTCATGTGCCTTTTGCTTTAGGAATAGTAAGAACGGAGTCCAAACTCACTTAGTTATTGAGCATAGCCACTGGAGTTTGAACCAAGGTCTCTCTGACTTCAAAACTCAAGTTCATTCCATTACTCCTCCTTCAACCTGATTGATATTTAGTGGGAAAGTTCTATTTTCCAGTATGGAGGATGTTTGGTTCTATTCAAGCTCCTAACTGAGAATAACATGTATTTCTCTCTCTCTCTCTCTCTCTTTTTTTTTTTTTTTTTGACCTGAAATCAAATTTGTGGTCTCATAGGTGATTCCCTAATTAAAGCCGAGTCATTCAAGGTATCTAGGGACTGATTTCAACTAGATGGTTTCTGGCTTGGATTATGGGGCCAAATTTATACCAGAGACCTTAAGTTACATGACTCAGAGAACAAAGGCAAGGGCATAGCTAAAAAGAAGATGAGGGTAAAAGCCTTATTGTGGGAGCACAGAAACAGAAGGCCCCATATGATTGTTTGCCCTTGGTTTTCCATAACTCATCCTTCAAAACTTTTCTAGGAAAAGAAGTAAAGACAAATATTTAAAGAAATTTTCTCCTCTTTCATTAGGAAGATAATATTAAGACCTGAACAAAATTGAGTGGAAAAAGATCCAAAGACTTTTTATCATTTTAAGTGAATATATGTAAATTATGTCTAGTTACAGCACTGAAAGTGTTTGCATATATTTTTATCTGTATAATGGGTATAGTACATCTTCACGATATTTATAACTAAACGTGACTCAATAAGTAGAAATCAGACAGGGTTCATCTAACCATTTATAGGATTTGCCTTGATTTTTTTTAAATACCTTTGTCCACTAAGGTAGATTGATGTTCCCAAAGAGTCTCATTTTTTCAACGTTGGCTGTATCTACACTATCTGGTATACAACCTAGAGATTAGGCATCCAGCCTGAAAGGAAGGACTTGTGCTTATTTCCTGATTTTGGCAAATTAACGCTTTCATTTGGGATGATCTCATTGTCTAAAATTCACAAAGATTTTAGTACCCAAATTTCATGGCCCTCGACCCATACTTTAATATTATGCAAGATAACATAATCTCATTTCTAAAAAAGTGTAAGAATTTAATTTTAATTTTTGAAACAACATTAATCTTCACCATCACTTTGGATTCTTACTGAAGTGCTTATGTAATGCCTGAGTCATTGAGACACTGGATACCACTAAGTCACTTAGCCACCATTTTTGAAAAGCAGAAGTTATCTCTGGACTATTATCAGTCCTTGTCTACCAGATAATAACCTGTTACAGGGATTTCAAGAAAGATCTCCCCTAGCCTCACACTTCTGATAAGTGAGAAAGCAGTTCAATATTCCTTCTACTTTATCACACTTGCTGTAGGCCTTTTAACATGTTTAGATAATTGATAAAATCTGCCACTTTCTGTAACACACGCCTCTTCACTAACACGACAGTTATGAATGATTGTTAGGAAGTACTTATGTGATGAAGGCCATGGTGGCACTTATGCTCATTAATCCTCAAGACTCTCCCATGAGAGTATCTCACAAGTTAAGAGAAGATGCTTCAAGATAGAGGAAGTAGGCAGAGTAATGCATGCTGTTCTCGAGTAGATCAATAAGACCGGACTGTATATGTACCTCAACTTCCACACCAAAGTATAAACTGAAACTGAAGCCCACATACTTGTGAACTTCCCAAGATCACAAAACTGGACATGTAAACGAACTGCATCTGTCCAGTGTGAAATCCAATGTCGTTTTTCTATTTTCCTATTGCTGGCTCATTTTCAATATTCCTATTTACATGATAAGAATAATGAACCATAATAGAAAAGGAAAGATATAAACTTTGATATCTAAGAACAGACATTAGATGTCATAAGGTTGTCCCAGGTATTTGGGATGTAAACCAGCAGATGGGAAATTTCTGTCTCTCTGCTTTTGAAATAAAATAGTATAAATATACATATTTACTAATAATTACATATTATCTATAATAGAATCGTGTATATATTTATCATATACATTATATATTTATCATATATCTTATATATAGGTATCAGAAATACCTTGCTCAGCTGACATTTTCACTTCTTCTAATAACTGCATCATAGGTACTGACTTTCCCTCTAAAAATCTTTTCAAAGACCCAGCTGCTTGTACATCTACACTCTGCAGCAGCCACTAGGAGTGTTGGTGTTAAAAAGCTCTCATTGTGTCTTCCCCAGCTGCTGGCTCCAAGCCAATGCCTGGTGCCTTATCAAGGTGTCTGCTCTTTTCCTCAGACATGCCTACTTGCATCTCAGCAGCAGCTGAGACCAAAACTCTTTCTGTTCTCCTCCCAGCTGTTCTCTCCTGAGGACACTAGAAGTCATTTCCTGATTAAGTGTGTGGCTCTCATGTTTGACATCAAAAGTTTGCACCATTTAGTATGGCATTTGTCTGTTACAATACTACTGAACTCATTTGTTCATTCTCCACTCATTCATTAACTAATATTTATTGACTGGTTTCTATGTGCTAGACCATGGAGACATGATAGTAACCAAAAACCAGTCTTAAGGAATTAAATGGAAGATGCACATACAGTTTAAATGATCACACAAATGAAGAAAAAATTATAATTATGAAAACTCAACGAAGGAAAAGCAAAGGATGCTATTAGAAGATTAAGTAAAAAGAAGTGAATTTGTCTTTGGGGTTGATGATAGGCTTTCCTGCAGAAATCACATTTGAGCTGAGATGTGAAGGCATGTCGGTGAAGGAGGAAGACATTTAGGGAAAGGGGCAAAGATCCTGTAACAGGAAGGAACACAGCATGGCAAGGAAGCATAAAGAGGCTAATATGGGGGGCTGGTCCGGTGGCCTAATGGGCTAAGCCTCTGCCTGCAGCACCAGCATCCCATATGGGCACCGGTTCAAATCCCAGCTGCTCCTCTTCCAATCCAGCTCTCTGCTGATGGCCTGGGAAAGCCGTAGAAGATGGTCCAAGTTCTTGGGCCCCTCCCTGTACCTGCATAGGAGACCTGGAAGAAGCTCCTGGCTCCTGGCTTCCGATCGGCCCAGCTCTGTCTGTTGTGGCCATTTGGAGAATGAATCAGTGGATGGAAGATTCTTCTCTCTGTCTCTAACCCTATCTCTCAAATAAATAAATAAAAATAATTTTTTTTAAAAAGGCTAATATGGAAGAGTAGAGTTCATCAACATCAGAAGAGGTTGGAGTGTTAAGTAAGAGCCATAGGTGTACTGGTCTTACAGGTTATGCCCATTTTTGTGTGTATATATTTAAGGACAAAGGTAATTTTGTGGAAGGTTTTTAAAATAAAAAATTTGAGTTTTGAAAGTAGAGTAAAAAAGATTTGAGTTTGGTAAAATTCTGGCTGCAGTATGAATACTGGAGATATGAAGTTGATAGTAGTCATAGAGGGATGATGATGGTTTGGACTGAGGCAAAATGGTGCTATCAATAGTCAATGTTAGGAGTTAAAATTAATGGGACTTAGTAATGAATTGGCTGTGGAGCAGAGAAAAGAAGTGTCCAGGTTTCCTTCTAAGTCCATGGTTGCACAACTGGATGAACATACCATTAGCTGAGACAGAGAATAAGAGATCTGTTTGGAGGGGACTCTCCTGAGTTCAGTTTTGGTTATGTTGAGTTCAAGTTGTCTTTGTGACCACCACGTGGTCACCCATGCAGGGTGGGCACCCATGGATATAAGGGTCTGTACCTTAGGAGAGGTTAAAACTATACAGATACTAGTTGGAAAAGGGCGCTGAAGGAATGCAGGCAGCCATAGGAATAACAGCGTTACCTAAAAAACACACTAAAGACTTAGATTCAATATTTAATCAGTAGGTGAAAGTATATGAGTCTGCAAAGAGAAGTGGCTACAGGAAAGGAAGAGGGAAACTGGGAGAGTATCTCACAGGAGGAAGCCATGAGAGCATCTTCAGACGAAGGAAGCAGACAGCGACATCAGATACTGTTGTCCAGTAGACAACTCATATTGTAGGGGTATTCCACTTAAGGGACTTTGTCCCGCACCACTGCCTCTCTCTTCTCTCATCATTACCACCTAGCTCAATGCCTTATACAGAGAAAGCATTTGCTGAAAGAATGAATGAATGTATCTTGGTGAACTGGATGGAAGACACACATGCTCAGGATAAAATATCATAAAGACAAAGGTAACTTAGTGTATTTAGGGAGAAAGAAAACATGTAAATCCAAAACAGATTGCATTGAGTAAAAGTAGAATAGTAATGAAAACACAGTAGGCAGAAATATGTACAACTCAGAATGGATAGGCATGGGTCAAAACATTATGTTACCATCAAAAAAAAGGGGAAGGAGTAGTATAAAATGAATGGACTGTTTACTCACACTGAATATGCTGCTTTGGTGTGTAGTTGTGACCTACTTAGCTAAGGAATATCTGAAAAAACATTTGGAAATAGTTAAATAATGTTTGGAAAGGCTTTTTTTGTTTAAGAAGACTTATTTATTTTATTTGAAAGTTAAGAGTTACAGAGAGAGAGAAAAAAAGATCTACCATCTGCTGGTTCACTCTCCATATGACTACAATGGCCAGGACTGGGCTGGGCTGAAACCAGGAGCCAGGAGCTTCAACCAAATCTACCATATAGGTAGCAGGGGCCCAAGTACTTGGACCATCTTCTGCTGCTTTCCCAGGCTATTAGCAGGAGCTGGATTGGAAGTGGAACAGCTGGGACACAAACCCATACCCACATAAATGCCAGTGTCACAGGCAGTGGCTTAACCCTTTACAACACAATAGCGGCCCCTAGAAAATTTTTAAAAGCATCATAGAAGCAAATGTTTGGCCTGGAAGCCAACATGCCCACATCCCACATCAGAGTACCTGGGTTCGACTTCCAGCTCCAGTTCCTGATGCCAGCTTCCTGTCAATAAAGACCTGGGAGGCAGTGGTGATGGCTCAAGTAGCCAGATTCCTACCACCCATGTGGGAGACCTGGGTAGAGTTCTTGATTTCACTTTTGCCCCCTCCCAGTTTTAGCAGGCCTTTGGGGAGTGAACCAGATGGGACTTCTGTCCATCTATCTGTCTTATCTCTCACACTGTCTCTCAAATAAATATTTTTGCAAAGCATTAAATAAAATATACTATAGTTGATCAAGATCATATTCTTTCATGCACATTTGTATGTAAGCACAGTATGTTGTCATAGTATTAACCCTGAGATTTAATATATTTTCCACATTTCTGACCGAGAGGGAGAGGAAGAAGGAGAGGGAGAGGGGGAGGGGAAGGAGAGGGGGAGGGGGAGAGGAAGAGGGAGAGGGGGGAGGGGAAGGGGAAGGGGGAGAGGGAGAGGGAGGGGGAGAAAAAGAGGGAAAGTGACAGGAATGGGGAGAGGAAGAGGGAGGGGGAGAAAAAGAGGGAAAGGGACAGGAATGGGGAGAGGAAGAGGGAGGGGGAGGGGGAGGGGAAGGGGGAGGGGGAGGAGGAGAGGGAAAGTGAGAGATATAAAGATCATCCATCTACTGGTTCACTTCCCAAATGCCCACAATAGCTAGGGCTGGGCCAAGCCAAAACCAGGAATCTGGAACTTAGTCCAGGTTTCCTATATGAGTAGAAGGTTCAGGTGCTTGAGCCACCAGTTATTGTTTCCTAGGATGCTCATAAGTAAGATGGTAGAATTAGAAGCAGAGCCAGTACTTGAACCCTGGCACTCTGATATGGATATCAGCATCTCAAGTGGAGCCTTGACTGCTGCATCAAACGCTCTTCATTTCATGTCCTTCTCCTCATTTTTTCTTCTTGTTCACCTGTTTTTAATTAATTGCCTTTATTTATATTGCTAAAAGCTGACAAACCCCTTATGAAACCATGTATAGGGATAAATAAGTAAGCAAACAGATGAATCAGTAACTAATATCCTCCCTAGAGTCCCCTGTCCTCTCAGCTTTCCTCTTCCCAAACCCATACACCTAACTTATTTTTAGTTTGTCATCATCTAACCCATACATGTCCCTGAACAGTTTGCTTTAGTTGATGAGGTGAAAAATGGAGTTTTGAATAACTTCGGGGTAAAAACACACAAAGACACAGCTGACTTAGGTGAAGAAAACAGATGAAAAGCTGTTTTGTTTTTTTTTTTTTTTCAGGTCATGTGATGGTGGCCCAAGAATCCCTGTTGCCATGTCTGACAAACACAAATCAATAATTTGAGTTACTTTGAAATTACTGTTATAGCTTCCTTGGGTTCCTCTGAGAATACCACTGTTCTGAGCACATTGGATTATAAATTACATGGATCATGTCTTTCTAAACAGATCATATGGACCTGGAAATGATAGCATAAAGCATGCCACTGGGCTGGCGAGGGTTGGGGTGCTGGGAGAGAATCTGCATGGAGAATTTTTTAAGGCAAAGGAGAGAGCCAAAGGTTTTCTAGGAGATAGAACCACATAAATAAAGGTATGAAGCTGATAATAAGAAACAAATCAAAGTTAAAAAGATGGAATAACTTAGTTGTAAGCACACGTGAGGTAACTGACTGAACTGGAGAAGATAAAACTATTGGATGTCCCAGGAAAGAGGCAAAGAGAGAAAATGATGTCCAGACAGAAGCTGCTGTAGATTCCTGAGCAGCAGAGAGACATAATGAAAACAGGAATTTAAACATGTTGGATAGTAAAATGGATTAAGGTGGTTATAACGGGTAGGAAAGAAATGATGGTTCTGAGAGAACTTTGGAGAAAAAAAATCAACATGATATTGCAGGAATGGGAATGGGAAGTGGAATGGGAATGGAAATGAGAGTAATAGGTGAATAAAAGCTCAACATAGAAGCCAGGTAGTATCCAGCGTCTAAGCTCAATGACACTTCTGTTAGAAAAGACTCCAAGCATGGAGGGTGACAGAAGAGGCAAGGAAGGGTCAGCTGAGGACATCATATTGGTTTCTAGTAGTACAGTGGGCCATTCAAGAAATATGGGCAACAGAGGGTATTCAGCCTAGCAGCTAAGACGTCTGTGTCCACATCAGAGTACCTGGGTTTGCTTCCCCACTCTGTATCTTGCCTCCAGCTTCCTGCTAATGCAGACCCGGGGAGGCAGCAGAGATGGTTCAAGTAATTAGGTTCCAGTCGCCCACATAGGAGACTTGGATTATGTTCCTCGTTCCTGATGTTGGTCCTAGGCATTTGGGGAGTGAACCAGCAGATGAGAGCTAGCTCTCTCTCAGTCTCCCCCAACTCCCTTAAATCAATCAATCAATAAATAAATAAATCCATCCATCCATTTAGAAAAGAAACGTGAACAGTTGGATACAACTCGTTTAACATTGGGGTACGTGCTCAGAACTAGAAATGCATAGTCACTGATCCTTTGTGCAGAGGTTGTACATTAACCCTGTGAACAAAAAAGTAGCAACAACAAGAAGATGGGCTTCTTTTTACTTTTTTTTTTTAATTTCCTTTTATCTTAATGAAATTAAACTGTATCCATATGAAATTTGGGAAAATGGGGAAAATTACATTTTTACAGATAAAAATGACAATTTATTACCTACCATCCTCAGATTAAAACTATATACCCTTTCAATATTTGTGTTTGTTTTTCCATTGTTTTGTCTTGCTCCATATATAGTGAAATGCCCTAGTCCAACGCTTCATTCTGGCTTTTTATGTGGCTATTTTAAAACTGGTTTGTCAAATATATTGTACAATAGAACATTTATTTCCTCATTTTACTTTTACAGTGTTTACTTCAAAAAGCTGACAGAAAATGGAATAGAAAGATAAGTTTATTCTTGTGCCAAAAAATTGAAATTTATGTATAGTTTTTTTAATAATACACATTTTCCATGAACTTTTTGAAGGCTCTTTGTAATGCTTTGATGGACATCTTTACATACAAAACTTTCATTGGTGTCTCTGATTAATTTCTTGTGGTTGAATCCTATAAATGAAATTGCTGGGCAAACCCCTTTAAGTTTTTGATACATATGACCAAACTGCCCTCAAAAAAGCTTGAATTAAAATTGCCTTTCCATTGTGGGCTTAATAGTCACCTTATGTTCTTTTTTTTTAAAGATTTATTTATTTTTTTATTTATTTAAAAGGCAGAGTTATAGAGAGGAAGAGGCAGAGAGAGAGGGAGAAAGAGAGAGAGAGAAAGCTTCCATTCACTGGTTCTCTCCTCAGATGGCCACAACGGCTGGAGCTGCGCTGATCCGAAGCCAAGGGTCAGGAGCTTCTTCCAGGTCTCCCACATGGGTGCAGGGGCCCAAGGACTTGGGCTACCTTCAACTGCTTTCCCAGGCTATAGCAGAGAGCTGCATCAGAAGTGGAGCAGCTGGGACTTGAACTGGCATGCATATGGAATGCCAGTACTGCACATGGCGGCTTTACTTGCTACCCCACAGTGCCGGTCCCGACCCTTACGTTCTAATCTTTGTGCAGGACAGAAGCAGAGAGAAAGAAATACATTTCTGCACTGATATTAGATACAGAAAAGAGAAAGAAGTTAACTATAAGAATTCTCTGAGGGTTTAACCCATTTGCATGTTGACTTCCTAGACTTCTAGCTTTGCTGAGCTGAACAGGCCTAGAGGAGGAAGTCTCCCAGAGATGTTCCACCAGTAAAAACAGATGAAAGCAAATGCAATAATAAACTGGAGAACAAATATGGTTAGACATTTAGAAACTCATCAAAATGATACAGGTCATTTGTTAACTCACACAGCAAAAGATTCAGTTGTTTGATTTGTTATTTTTGCACTAATGAGTATTACAGAGTTGCCTATTTAATTCTTAATGAGATAGAAGTATATTTACATGCAAGATGATGAGGCATTGAGATGACTGTGTGTGGAGGGTATCCATTCCCAGAAATCACTCGTAGGAGTTATTAGAGATGTTGACATTTTTCTCTGTGCAGGAAGTACAGGCATACCTTGGAGACATTGCAGTTAGGTTCCCAGTGCACACAGAAGTTATATTTACAAAACAATGTAGTCTTACAAGTGTGCATTAAAATCATGTCTGAAAAAATGATATTCATATTTTCATTTAAAAATACTTCATTGTGGCCAGTGCCACGACTCAATAGGCTAATACTCCGCCTAGCGTCGCCGGCATACCGGGTTCTAATCCCGGTCGGGGCACTGGATTCTGTCCTGGTTGCCCCTCTTCCAGGCCAGCTCTCTGCTATGGCCCGGGAAGGCAGTGGAGGATGGCCCAAGTGCTTGGGCCCTGCACTCCATGGCAGACCAGGAGAAGCACCTGGCTCCTGCCTTCAGATCAGCACGGTGCACCGACCGCAGCGCGCCGGCCGCGGCAGCCATTGGAGGGTGAACCAACGGCAAAAAGGAAGACCTTTCTCTCTGTCTCTCTCTCTCTCACTGTCCACTCTGCCTGTCCAAAAAAAAAAAAAAAATACTTCATTGCTAAAATCACTAGCAATCATCTAAGACTTTGGCAAGTTGTAGCCTTGTTGCTGGTGTGTAGGGTCTTGCTTTGATGTTGACTGATCATGGAGGTGGTTGATGAAGGTTGGGGTGGTCAGAGCAATTATAAAAAATGATATTGCCAAACTGATGAAAATTCATTTTATGAAAGATTTCTCTAGAGAGTGTGATGCTGTTTGATAGCATTTTACCCACAAAGAAACTCCCTCGAATTTGAAGTTAATCCTCTCAAATCGGGCACTGCTTTATGAAAGTCTATCCACATCCTAAATCCTTTGTCATCATTTCAACAATGTTCACTGCATCGTCACCAAGAGTAGTTTCCATCTTAAGAAAACACTGTTTTGGGGGCCAGTAGGGGTAAAGCTGCCTCCTGCAGTGCTGGCATCCCATATGGGCACCAGTTCAAGTCCTGGCTGATTCTTATCTAGCTCTCTGCTAATGTGCCTGGGAAAGCAATGGTCCAAGCTCTGGCCTTTGTGGCCATTTGGGGAGTGAACCAGTGGATGGAAGATCTCTCTCTCTCTCTCTCTCTCTCTCTCTCTGCTTCTGCCTCTCTGTAACTCTGCCTTTCAAATAAATAAAATAAATCTTTTTTTTTTAAAAAAAAGGGAAGAAAGAAAACACTGTTTTTCCTCATCCAAAAGAAGCAACTCCTCATCTGTTAAAGTTTTACCAAGAGATTGCAGCAATTCATTGACACTTTTAGGCACCACAATTATTCTACTTCTCTGGTTATTTTTATCTATCTGTGTGACTGCCTCGACTGAAGTATTGAGCCCTCCAAGTCATCCAAGAGAGCTGGAATCAATGTCTACCAAACTCCTGTTAATGTTGATATTGATATTTTGATTTCCTCCTGTGAATCATGATTGTTCTTAAGAATGGTGCTTTCTAGAAAGTTTTTCATTTACTTGGCCCATATTTATCAGAGGAATCACTGTGGCAGATAGAGCCTTACAGAATGGATTTCTTGAAAGTCAAATTATACCTTGATACATGGACTGCAGAATGGATGCTGTGTAAGGAGGCATGAAAACAACATCAAATAATTGCACATTTCCATCAGCGCTCTGGAGAGACCAAGTGTATTGGCAAGGAGTAATAATATTTTGAAAGGGATCCTTTTTTTTTTTTTTTTTTTTTTTGGTCTGAGACTTAAAATATTCAGTAAACTATGTTGTAAATGGATGTGCTGTGTTGTAAATGGATGTGCTGTCATGCAGCTGTATGGTTTTGTTTGTGGGCACAGGTAGAGTAGATTTAGTATAATTCTTAAGGATTATTGGAAAGGTAAGTGAGCATTGGCTTCAGCTTAAAGTCACCAGCTGTATTAGCCTTTAATAAGAAAATTCTTTGTTAAGGGCTAATATTCTTTGTAGCTTTAAAGTCAGGTATTGACTTTTCCTCTCTCACTATGAACCTCCTGGATTGAATCCCTTCCAATAGAAAGCTGTTTCACTCTGTTGTTTAGTGTAGCCACTTCCGTATATTATCTTCTTCTTTTTTTAAGGTGAGCAAATTTCATGTATTTCATACATTCAGATATAGTAGCATAGTAATACTTCCATAGTAAGACCCTCCTTCCTGCTCATTCTCCCACCCCCCTCCTTCCTTTCTTATTCCTTCTTTCAATTTTTACAATGACATACTTTCAGTTTATTTTACACTCATAAGATTAACACTATACTACGTAAAGAATTTAACAAATAGCAAGAAAAAAAACTGTTCCTCAACAGTAGAGACAAGGACTGTAAACAGTCATGGAATCTCAAAATGTTAATTTCACTCATGTATGTTAAGTTTGTCTTTTTGGGATGGGGTTATTTCACTAAGGATAATGGCTTCCAGTTGCATCCATTTTTTTTTTTTTCAAAGACAGGATTTCCTTCTTTCTTTTTTTAATGATAGTATTCTACAGTCTATATATACCACAATTTCTTTATCTAGTCATCAGTTGATGGACATTTGGGTTGATTCCATATCTTAGCTATTGTGAATGGAGCTACAGTAAACATCAGGGTACTGATAGGATAACTCTTTCATACGCTGATATCCACAATCTTAATTCGATCTTCTGGATAACTTGCTTTATCTTCTACATCAGTACTTGCTGTTTCACTTTGCACTTTTATGTTATGGAGATTGTTTTTCCCTTAAACCTCATGAACCATCGTCTTCTAGCTTCACTTTTCTTCTGTGCTTCCTTTCAGCCTTATTAGGATTGAAGAGAGTTAGGGCCTTGCTCTGTTTGGCTTAAGAAACTGTTGGGGTTGGTTTGATCTTCTCTCCAGACCACTATAACTTTCTTCTCAGCAATAAGATTGTTTGAGTTTGTCATTCTTGTGTTCACTGGAGCAGCATTTTGGATTTCCTTCAAGACCTTTTCCTTTACATTCCCAACTTGGCTATCTGGCACAAGAGGCCCCCCTTTCGGTCTGTCTGGCCCTTTGACATACTTTCCTCACTGAGCTTAATCATTTCTAGCTTTTTTTTTTTTTAAGTGAGAGACTTACATTTTTCCTTTCACTAGAACACTTAGAGGCCATCGTAAGGTTATTAGTTGGCCAAATTTCAATACTGCTGCGTCTCAGAGAATAGGAAGAACCAAGGAGAGGGAGAGAGCCAGGGACAGAGCTGATGAGGGGAGCAGTTAAAACACATGTAACATTTACACATTAAGTTCATCGTCGTACCTGGGCACAGTTTGTGGTATCTCAAAACAGTTACAATAATAATATTAAAGATCAGTGATCACAGATCACCATAACAAAAAAAACCAAACAGTTTGAAATACTGTGAGAATTCTCAAGATGTGAGACACAGAGACACAAGGCAAGCACACACTATTGGAAAAATGGCACTTTTTCAAAGCAGCATTGCCACAAAGCTACAGTGTGTAAAAAACGCAGTATCTGTGAACTGCAGCAAAGCAACTAAAGATGAAATGAAATATCTCTGTCATAACAATATGCTGAGAGCCTTGAAGGCATGGTCTTTGAGTCCTTAATCTTGGATTCTCCATCACCAACACAGGGACCAGCGTACAGTAGGCAAGCAGCATATGTTTGTTATATCTGGAGGGGTTTTTGGTGTAAGGTTTTCACATAACTCTATTTATGGGTGGGACTCCTGTTCCTCAAAAGAGAAAGTCAGTTAACTTAGATGGTGAAATCACTGATAGTATGTCTCCAAGATGAACCAGACTATATGTGGATTAACAATATCTCCTGTAGCTATGTATGATATTTTTACTTTCAGATACCAAAGAGGGGTATTTTCCAATGATATATTCCAGAAAGAATCAAACTGTCATTTTATATAATGCCACAAAATGTCATCTAATAACTCTGGAAGTACATTTCATAATTTAAATGATTTCTCTTGTTTTTAAATAATGGTAAATGAAAATGAAAGATCTGATTCATAATTTTACAAGCTACTCTTCTCTCAACTTCTAAGGCTATGAGTTAGTTGCATATATCACCCAGTTTTGCAGTCTATATTTGACAATTAGTTGGAGAGTTGTCAAAATCCCCAGTCATAGATAAAGAAAGAGGCCTTTTAAAATCACTAAGCAACTAGCTAAAACAGAGTTAAATTTCAAAAATTCCATTTTCCATTCTATCATTAAACCTGTGAGTTAGTGAAATGATTATGGGGTTTGTGTCTTGGGTTCTTGGGCTAGAAAATGAGAAATAATAATCTTTTCTGACTGGCCAGTGGTGAAAAGTTGTTAAGTTCCTTTTGTAAATTGCATTTACATCCATGAAGAAAAGTTTCTATTAAACTTTAAAAGCAATTATAGCATTACAGCTAGTATAGCATTAGAGGTACTCACCTGAGTAAAGAAGGGTAGAAATGTGAAATGCAAGAAACCCAGTGTAATGGTTGGTTGAAAACTGATTTTAAGGAATCTGAAGCAGACTCATCCATGCCATGCTGAAAAGTCCTAAGGAAACACAAACAATTATTTCAGAATACACAGAAAATATAAAGATCATTGAAATACAGCTTGATTTTTACTTAGTATCAGCTAATGATTTTTACACAAAATGGTATGGTGCCAGAATGCACAATGCACTTCATCTGTTTGGGATTTATGTTGATAGGTGACTCAGGGATCTAGTGGGCAAGTCTAGAGAGCCATGAGCAACAGGAGTTGAGACTTGGGATCTTTATGAAGTATTTTTTTTTTAAAGATTTATTTATTTATTTGAAAGGCAGAGTTACACAGAGAGAGGAGAGGCAGAGAGAGAAAGGTCTTCCATCCACTGGTTCACTTCCCAGATGGCCGCAATGGTCAGAGCTGCGCTGATCCGAAGCCGAGAGCCAGGAGCTTCTTCCAGGTCTCCCACATGGATGCAGGGGCCCAAGCACTTGGGCCATCTTGTACTGCTTTCCCAGGCCATAGCAGAGAGCTGGATCGGAAGAGAAGCAGCCGGGACTAGAACCGGCACCCATATGGGATGCCGGCGCTTCAGGCCAGAGCTTCAGGCCAAAGCGTCAGCCCCTCTGAAGTATTTTGTAACAATCCTTATACTTGAGGAAGGTGAAATAATACCATTATCATTTAATTAAAAAAAAACCCATATTATAAAATCTGTCAAAAACAAATGCATAAAGGATAGTACAATGACTGTCATTTATGTTTCTTATAAGAAGTAGTATTATTATAACCCATTGGATACTCCTTAATCTGGATCTAATAAATGTCAATGTTTTGTCATATTTGCTTCATCAACATAAAAATATTTAGCATTAAATACTTCTTTTTCATCTTTGAAGTTATTTATAAATGCTAAATAGCTAATGCAAATTTACAATTAATTTTATATACTCCTAAGGGTCTAGAGAGTGGCTGGAAATAAGAATTCAAATGCAAAATACATGCCTGTGAATTGTTCAAAATTACAATAATTCAGCTAGGCTATCTGGTGTACAACTGTCTTTTGGAAGTGACTGAAATTTTTCTAGGTTGGCTCCAATTTAGCTATAAATCTTGACACAAGGATTCACTGCATAAAATTCTTATATAGTCTGGCTATATAGAAATTTTATAATAACAGGTATATCTATAAATGGTATATATTTGCATATATGGAATTATAAGTGAGGATTAGGGACACTTTGGAAATGGAAGTCTTTGAAGTGTTACCATCTCTGTCTACATATAATAGAGGTGCAATTGCGTCTTTTGGTACTTCTTTACTTTTACTATATCATCATCTCCTTGAAAACCATTTTCCCCCCACTAAATTTCTAATCACAGTAAAGTCCTTAAATAAGTTTTCATGTTGGTCTATAATATCTTCATTCCATGCCTTCTACTGTAAGAGCTACAAGGGTAGCCCTTACGAAGCTAAGTCAGGTGCCAGGATAGCTTTTCTAAGGAGTATGGACTTGGTACCAGCATGAGGACTCCCTGAAGAGTTTATTGCACAAGACTGACACTAACAGTTTTACATGTTAGAAAAATCACTTCAGCAGCAGTGAAGCAAGTGGACTAGAGGGGATCATGACAGGAAAGGCAATAATGAAGACAATACTGCAGGAGACCAGTCAGAAGAGAAGAGCCTAAACCAAGGTAAGAAGCACAGGAGATAGTAAGCAGGAAACAAATGAAAAAAATGCTACAGTAATAGTTTTAATGTTATTCAACCCCTAATGACATGGAGTTGGAGACAGCATAAGGGGGAACTTAGATAGAAGGGGGAATGGGTATTTGGTGTAGGGATTAAGACACCATTTGAGACACTCCTATCCCATATTGGAGTACTGGGTTTGAGTCCTGGTGCCAGCTCCCTATTCCAGCTTCCTGCTAATGTGCACCCTGAGAGTCAGTAGGTGATGGTGCAAGTGGTTGGATCCCTGCCACCCATATGAGAAACCCAGGTTTAGTTTCATGCTCCTGACTGTTGTGGAGATCTAGGGAGAGAACCAGCAGATGGGAAATCTGTCTCTTAAATAATAAAAAATAATAATAAAATAAGAGGGAAGTTAAGGAAAATGGAGAACCTTGGATGATTCTCTGTTGTTGTAAAGCCATTGTGGAGGGGTTGTGCTGCAGATATTTGAAGTACACACAAAGACAGGCATCCAGCCGGCGCCACGGCTCACATGGCTAATCCTCCACCTGCGGCGCGGGCACTCTGGGTTCTAGTCCCAGTCGGGACACCAGATTCTGTCCCGGTTACTCCTCTTCCAGTCCAGCTCTCTGCTGTGGCCAGGGAAGGCAGTGGAGGATGGCCCAAGTCCTTGGGCCCTGCACCCGCATGGGAGACCAGGAGGAAGCACCTGGCTCCTGCCTTCGGATCAGTGCACCGGCCACAGTGGCCATTTGGGGGGTGAACCAATGGAAAGGAAGACCTTTCTCTCTCTCTCTCTCTCTCTCTCTCTCTCTCTCTCTCTCTCTCTCTCTCTCACTGTCTAAATCTACCTGTCAAAAAAAGACAGGCATCCAATAAGAATTTTGGATGACCTCAACATCTGATTTGAAGATATCAACGTGGAAGTCATCAGTGTAATGGTGAAGCCATGGGAATCGGTGAATTTACACAAAGAAAGAGTATGATGAAAATATGCCGAATGACAAAATCATGGAATAAATAGGGAAACCAAGGGAAGAGACGATGGCTAACAGTGTGAAAAGTTGCACAGAGGACAAGAGAAAAAGAATACACTGGAGTTAGCAATAGTTATGTATGGATGACCTTGTCCATGCGGCATAGCATGAAGAAGGCAGAAGTGCAATGGGGACTCTGCAGTCTCTTCTAGGAGGGAAACACAAAAGGAGGAATGAAAGAGGAATGTTTTTTAACACAAGAGATTCTTGGGGTGGGAACCAGATGATAGAAAATTTAAGACAACAGTGGACGAACATGAGTAGGGATCAAAATATGATTAAGAATGGATGTCAGGCCGGCGCCGCAGCTCACTAGGCTAATCCTCCGCTTGTGGCGCTGGCACCCGGGGTTCTAGTCCCGGTCGGGGCACCGGATTCTGTCCCGGTTGCTCCTCTTCCAGTCTGGCTCTCTGCTGTGGCCCGGGAGTGCAGTGGAGGATGGCCCAGGTCTTTGGGCCCTGCTCCCACATGGGAGACCAGGAGGAGGCACCTGGCTCCTGGCCTCGGATTGGCGCAGCGCGCCGGCCGCAACTTGCTGGCTGTGGCGGCCACTTCAGGGGTGAACCAACGAAAAAAGGAGGACCTTTCTCTCTGTCTCTCTCTCTCTCTGTCTAACTCTGCCTGTCAAAAAAAATAAAAATAAAAAAAATAAGATACCAGTGTGATAACAACAGGTGCAAGCAGTTCTTAAGAGCATCTGATGACTGTGTCAAAACTGACATGAAATTCTAAACAGTCTAAATGGCTCCCTCGATACAGTTTTATCCCCAAGACTAGAAAAAAGTATCTAATAATAATGGCATGGTTATCCAGTGTGAAATTTCTTAGACTACAAACCACTGGCTGTGTGGTATTTGCCAGAACATTTCTGCCAGTAACCCAAACTCCTCTACTCCACTGACAGTTTCTCAGCTGGACTGGTAAGAGTAAGGCTATTTGGCTGGAAGAGAGTAATGGCAGATGTTAATGGTCTCAGAGGGGGTTGGATCTATATGAGCATTTAATTCCACAGCAAGATCCCAAATTAGTTTCATTATTCTGGAGAGTCTAACAGGGTGAAAATGGGCCCACAAGCCTCAATGGGGGAATGAAATGATGAGCTAGCTATTAGATAACCTCTAATGATGTTTTGGTATACAGTTAAAAAGAGAGGATGCATTAAATAATTCAGACTGGAGACTAAAATACAATACTAGAAGCCATAACAATATTATTCTCCATGAGACCTAAAAGAATTGGGTGATGGAAAACTTAAAGGCACCTCTGAAAAAAAAAAAAAAAGTCTACAAACTGAAGTGGTAATACATTTAGTTACAATCCCAAATTATGGCTGCAATATAGCTCTGCTTAAAGGGTAAGAAGGGAATTTGGGAAAACTTCTTGCCTTTGTTCTTCTCCAACATCGGTTAGCCCATGCCCTTCCCTCTCACAAAGAACCCATTCTTGGTAGCCGGGTTGGGGGGAGGGATGAAAAGGAGGGCAGATCACACCATGTTTCAGCACCCAATCCTAGATTCCTTCTCTTTTGTTTCTGTTGATCAGCACTTATGGTGCCCTCTTTCCTTCTTTCCTGAACAAAACTGATCTGCTCCTTATGCAGCCAGCTGCTAGAAGGAAGTGAATCAAATGCACGTCAAGTGGGCACAACTGAAAAGCTGAAAGGATTTAGCTGGGTTTATACTTCTCTTGGGCCACCCTGCTTTTGGCTGGCCTCTCAGAAGAACTGGATCTTATACCATGCTGCTAATGGAATAAACCACCCCAGGGAACTAAGGAGGCCCCAGGATGTAAGCTGTAGGGGGGCAGAGGGATCAGGTCAGTCTCTTTGTGTCATCTGTGCCAACCACAGTGGCTGGGCCATTGGAGGTGCTCAAAAATACCAAGAGAAGGCACTTCCACTTACCATTCAGCTCCCTGGAAATGGCCTGGAAAAAGCAGCAGAAGATGGTCCAAGTGTTTGGGCCACTGTTACCCACGTGGGAGACCCAGTTGAAGCTCTTGTCTCCAGGTTTGGCCTGGCCTACCACTGTCCATTGTTGCCAACTGAGGAGTAAACCAATGGATGGAAGCTCTCTCTCTCTCTCTCTCTCTCTCTCTCTCTCTCTTTTATTCTCTCTCTGCAACTTTGACTTTCAAAATAAGTAAATAAAAAAAAAACACCATGAGAAGATCATAACTTTAGAAGAATCAGTTTGAAATGGAATTTTTAAGATGGCCCTGGAATACTTGGGATAACTAAGGATATGTAAGCCTTTCTCTTGGTCCTACAATTGCAAGCAACTATCAATAGGCAGAATAACCAAACTTGACTTGCTTCAAGGTTTGAACAAAATTCTAAATCATTGCTTTTCTTTCAAAAATCATTGTCACCCCTGGGGCTATAAGTTGTTCAGTAAATGTTAGTAAGTGAGAGAGATCAAGATACGATGCTTGGAACAAAATTTGTTTTCCCACATTTCTGTTGCTCTGTAACCTAAATTTCTCAGGATGAAAATAACTCTTTGAAATTAGAAAATGATGATCTGGGGTTAGAAAATGACTGGCATAATGCGTGGTCCATATGAAGTAAATAGTTGAAACACAGAATGAAAAAAAGGACAGAAGGAATAGAAGGTATCATTAGATCCTGCTGAGTGGGAAGAAGGAGGAATTTGGATGGAGGGGCTGTGAAGAGCAGGCATGGGGGAACCGGAGCTAAGGGGCTCCTAAGAAGAGGACATTGGGTGGAAAGAGAAGACCAGACACCAGGGTGCAGCAGGAAACAGCCAGCTAAAGATTCGGGGCACAGCTTCCTCCAAAGCTCGTGACTGGCTCTTTTCCTGTGTTCGGTCTTATTAGCGTCACACACAAAGCTGTTTGATTCTGTGTTTTTTAAAAATAATGTCTAGAAAATAAATGAGTATGTAAGTAAATAAAAATAGTGCCTAGAGAGAGGTGAACAGTGGGAGTCACTGAATCTAAATGAAATGACTAAGACAAGAAACTGCACCTTCTGGGATATTTTGCATTCTGTCAGACACTGTCCTTTCTTTTTTACATTTTTATTTTTATTTCCAACCTGTATTCATTCTTTAAAATTTTTATTGAGCTATATAAATCACGTACCACAAAATCTACCCTTTTAACGTATGTGATTACATGGTTTCTTTCATCAGTACCTAAGTTTAGAATATGTCATATTCTCAAAAGAAATCCGATACCCACTAATAGTCACTCCATTCCTACTTTGTTTAATTTCTGACAATCATTCATCCATCTTCTGTCTCTATAGTTTAGCCTATTTCTAATACATGGAATGGAACAATATTTGGACTCTTGTGTCTGGCTCTTTTCACTTAGTATAATGATTTTGAAAAGCATCTGTATTGTAGCATGTCTTAGTATTCATGTTTAGTGCTGAATAATATTCTGCTATGTGTATAGGTCACATTTTGTTTATATACTGACCAACTGATGGACATTTGGATTGTTTCCAATTTCTGCCATTATGAAAAATGCTGGGACTGGTGCTGAGGCGTAGCGGGTGAGGCCGCTGCCTGCAGTGCTGGCATCCCATATAGGCACCAATTCAAGTCCCGGCTGCTCCACTTCTGATCCAGCTCTCTGCTATGGCCTAGGAAAGCAGTGGAAGATGGCCCAGGTCCTTGGGCCCCTGCACCCAAGTGAGAGACCCAGAAGAAGCTCCTGGCTCCTGGCTTCAGATCAGCTCCAGTCATCGCAGCCAATTGGAGAGTGAATCAGTGGATGTAAATTCTCTCTCTGCCTCTCCTTCTCTGTGTAACTCTGACTTTCAAATAAATAAATAAATCTTTTTAAAAAAATACTACATGCCTGTGACTATAGACTTGTAGTTCAGGCCACCGAAGATTAGAGATGGGACACAGGCACTCCCTTGACTTGCATCCTCTGGTCTGCTTTAATACAAACCAGGAGGAAAAGAAAGCTAGGCATCAGAAGCAATGGGTGGCAGGCCTATTAATGGCTGATCTGTACAGTGATCTGCCCTCAAGGAGATCCAACAGGCCAGTCCACTGCAGTGGCTTTCAATGTGGTAAGCCTGGGCTTCAGCAGAAGTCAGCTTGTGAAGAGCCCTGGCAGCTCTGCCAAGAGTTGGATCACTGGAAATGGACCTGCCCTGGAGTCGAAGGATGCCCAGGTCAGACCCACAGATCTTATTGGCTCTAAGCTGAAAAGCCCTTCACTCAGCCCAACTTCCAAAGGGACCACTGCAGCTGAGGGGATGGCCAAGTAGGGTCAGCAACATTGCAGGCAGAACTGTAAATTTCTTGTTAGAGATGCCACCTGCCTTTACCTGGCCAGCTCTCCTCCCAGGCCAGCCAAGTCATGAGAGTCAACAGAGTGCCTTCCCCTAGGAGGTTCACACCTCCCTTAGGATATACCCCATGTGAAGAGATAGATAGGTCTGGGCCTCTTCACTTACAAGGCCTAAAGCCCACCAGATTATTATCAAGCCCCTTCTATCAGGTTCTATTTGCCTCTCAATCAGAAAAATTACTTGTAGCTTAGACAGCACCTTTCTTAGCTCCTCTAATAATGACTCTGTCCTTTGTTCTAGACCCTGTCTAGTGCACTTGGGCCTCATTCCTTTGTAATCATAACCTCTACTCTACCACCAATGGCTCTACTCCCACCCTGTGTGTACTGATGGTCCTCTTCCCCACTTAATGCTGTATAATTGTTCAAACCTGGTAAATGCCACTCTTAGGATCATTGGTTACTATCCTCACTCTGTCTTTTATGACCTTGTCTAAATATGATCAGAGTCGGGGAACTTGGAAGGCTTCCATAGCCTTGGCAACTCATGACGACAGCCTAGGGTGGTTACTGGCGCCATAAACTAGAGTGTCAATTTGTTGGGTCAACAACAGGAGCCACTGTGCACTTGCTCCTCATGTGGGATCTCTGTCCTTAATGTGCTGTACATTTTGATATAATGCTATAACTAGTACTGACACAGTATGTTTCACTTTGTGTTTCTATGTGGGTGCAAACTGTTGAAATCTTTATACTAAATTGATCTTCTGTATATAAAGAGAATTGAAAATGAATCTTGATGTGAATGGAAGGGGAGAGGGAGCGGGAGAGGGGAGGGTTGCGGGTGGGAAGGAAGTTATGGGAGGGGGAAGCCATTGTAATCCATAAGCTGTACACTGGAAATTTATATTCATTAAATAAAAGTTAAAAAAAATTGGTGCAATTTACATTGCATACGTTGTATCTTATAAATTATTATTAATTAAATAAATCCAACAAAAACAAAAAAAAATGCTACTATGGACATTTGTGTACAAATCTTTGTGGACATATGTTCTCCTTGCTGGATCAGAAGAAGGTGTGCTGGACATTTTGAATATAATTATACTCGATGCTCAACATTTGGAGAAACTGCCTAACTGTTGTCCAGTGTGTGCAAGCCATTCTGGAGGTATGACAAACTAACTTTTAAGCCACCATATTCCATTTTCTGAGGGACAGTGAAATAGCTGAAAGGAAAAAACCAATAAAGCCAAGACAAAAATCTCAAAAGACCTAAAAATCAGTTTGGAACAGAACCATGGACACAACACTGGAGTGTGTTGGAATTTAGTGATTCAAAACTCTCGTGAGTAGCACCGGGTAAATCCCAAGATGAGTCCAATGTTTCTGGCTCAGTGATGAACATTTTGGCCTACTTCTATTTACCTTAGCCTTTGCTTGTGTGTTGGCGCTTGTACTGACACCCCACAGTACAGTGAATTAAACGTTGGGGACAGCCAGCTTTCAAAACATTTTTACTTTGAGGAGTTTTGATGTGATACATCAAAATATTTTGGAGATGAATATATGAACTTAGTAGTTAATTTTATTACTGAAATGTTTATCAGACTTCCCTAAATTGCTTGAGAGTAGATATTATATCATGCTTATTGTTATATCCCCAAGTGCTTAATCATAGAGGCTAGAGTGGCAACAATGTTTGTTGGATTGAAACCAAATTTCATTTACTTAATATTCTAGGTATTAATTTTTAATTTGCTATGTAAAAACTAAGATAGTCTATGCAAGCCGAACTCTACATGTGAAACCAATTTGTAGGTATGTGTGTGAAAGTATATGTGAATACATTGCTTGTGAATGTGCAGTTTTAACTGCGTTTATGAAAGAACTACAAGCGATAAGCATTTTGGAAAATACATGGTGAGTATTTTATGTTTCTACCAGTCTCTTTCCCTAGAGTATAAACCTAACATTCTAACAGAAATCCACATTTTTGCAAACAGGTTTCATTCTTCTTTTTAAAGAATTTATAATTCGTATTCCCATTCTGGGATTCGGTGGTCCTATGCTAAGCTTGGACAGAAAAACATGCTCGGGTCGGTGCTGTGGTGCAGCGGGTTAAAGCCCTGGCCTGAAGTACTGGCATCCCATATGGGCGCGGGTTCTAGTCCCAGCTGCTTCTCTTCCGATCCAGCTCTCTGCTATGGCCTGGGAAAGCAGCAGAAGATGGCCCAAGTCCTTGGGCCCCTTTACTAGCATGGGAGACCCAGAAGAAGCTCCTGGCTCCTGGCTTCAGATTGGCTCAGCTCGGGCCGTTGCGGCCAACTGGGAAGTGAACCAGCAGATGGAAGACCTCTTTCTCTGTCTCTACCTCTCTCTGTAACTCTGTCTTTCAAATAAATAAAATAAATCTTTAAAATAAAAAACATGCTCATTATCTACTTGAAGTAAAGTCAGTCTACCTCTTAAAAAGGCATATCACATAGAGTGACTAATATAGGGTATTGATTATATAAAAATTCAATGCTATCAACATCTGATTGTTACTTTTCATCAATACTTTCTTTAAAGCAAGTAGTTTAATTTTTAAATGTGAGCTAGAGGCAATTTTTTTTAACGTTAATAATATAACAATTTCATATCTTGGCTATGAGAAGAAGCTCAGTAGGTTATCAGGGTTCTTGTAACACACATATGTTCCTCTCTGGTCGGTGAAAATCACAATGCCCAGTAGATTTCCTTCATCAAGACAAAGCAAAATATATTTCAAGGATTAGATTTAAGTTCTAGGGAAATGATGATGACAAAATTAAATCAACCTGAATGGATAAAATTTGTAAAACTGCTTAAACAGAAATATTGTAAAAGAATTAAAGTATATCTAGACCTTGGCTTATGTTTCAGACTAACATAGCTATCTATGTATGTTTTATATGAACAAAAACCAGAGGCAGTGCTTGGTGTAAAATGTTCTGTAATCATCGTTGAAATTAGCAATTTAAATTTGCTGAATGAGGTTACAGTGCAATATCTAACACACAAATCACAGAGATTTGAGTCCTTGCATCCTTGTTCAAAAATGTATCAAAAGGCCACAGGTTAACAATAATGAATGTATGCTACACTATTACTATTAAAATATGCAATCTTTGATAATAATTTATTTGTTTTACAAATGTATTGCGGGTTAACATTTTTCAATTCATCTGTGACAAACCATGAAATTCAATATTGATCACCATGACCAATCCATGAAATTTGTCGACTTTGTTTCTGATTTTCACAGAGCCTTCCTCTTAGATGAAATGACCCATTGAATGGAGAGCATAGCAATTTTTTCATCTATGGTAAATCAGTTTAGTTTACTAGGATTTATTATGGGTTTCAAACTAGAGCTTTTTATGATTAGAGACCATTATATAGATAATCTCAACCTTACGGCGATTTATCTCACTGTTTCTTCCTCCTTCTGAAAGCATTTTCCATGTCTAAAATGAGTTCTTATTTTGGGTTACCACATGGAACAGTCTTTAAACAATGTGTTTTTTGAAAGTCAAAAAGTAGGTAAAAATTATTGTAAAATTAAAATCACAGCAGTTAATTACTCTTACAATATCTAACACAAAAGTCTCAAAATTTATTGAAAATCAAGATTTGTTTATCACTATCACCAAAATGTTATAGAAAAAATCCTCTACTTAATTTCTCCCAAGGAACAGAAATATTCTGTAACATTTTTACTATCCAAGAAACTAAGATATATAATTATTTACTATTGCAAGATAAAAATGATAATTTTGGAAAAGGATTTAAACAAAATGATACTAATGTTTTATTATGAGTCTATCCTAACTTCATGTTATAACATAGATCTGAATCAAATTAACCAGGAACAAAAATTCCAAATTTTTAGATTTTTCTAAATCTTATTTGTTTACTTATCTAAGTAAATATTTCAACATTTTTCTTACTGTAATTGTGTGTTTCTATATCCATTTGTTATTACAACCTGCGACACTAAAGCCTGATGTTAAAAAAGCTTATCTATGGCAGATTAACTGAAAGTGTAGAAATACTAGGTCTCTTTCAGATTTCGGAACACTACAGAACAATTCTTTAAAATTTCTTTTTTATTAGAGAAGATAATGTTATATAAAATTAAAAACTAAAACCTAAATTTTTAAATAGCAAGAAGCAAGTAGGTATAATTTTTTTTGTCATAGAGTAACAAGCAATGATAACCAAATTACTTATACCATTTGATCATTTAAACAACTGAAATAGTGAAGCTCCAATTGTTCCTGATTCTACAGGAGATTTATCAACAGCGTAGGATTGTCCAATATAGAATAATATATTTTGGTGGGCCTAAAGTGCTTTGGTTGGGGTTAGTTTAATAAAATTATCCAATTTACAATATAAAAAAAAAAACCTTCAAAAATTTCTGCTTGCCACTTAACACAATAAGTGGTATGAAAATGACTTTGTTAACTCACATTATCATAATATCATAATAGCTAAAAATAAAATATATGTGATACTTACTTATACAATTCTGTTAATGGTGAAGTCAAAATGACTAATGTTGTGAGCAGATTATTACAGTAGGTATGAATTTTGAAAATTTTACTGTCTCTATACTCATGAGGATTCAAAAGCTGCTGTCCAGATGAACAAATTGACCATAACATGTTTTCAGTGCAAATTAAAATTGTTGTGACATCAAGTCTATGGGAAAGAAAAACAAATCACATTAAGCAAAATAATCGCTCTGCTCTCATCAGTCTCTCTTGTGCTAAGCACATGTGAAAACAGAAAGATTTGGTTAGATATCCGAGCTTCAGAGATCAAAACAGAGAGCATCAAGGAGATCTTTTTGAGTAGTTGACCCTTACTGCCATTACCTATAGGGATGCTAAAATCTATAATAATGTCTTAGGAGTATTTTTTTAAAGTGAGTTTATTTTACATCATCGGATTATGTTCAGGAAGTCCAAGATACTGTTGTTACAATTACACTGAGCACAGTAAAAGTTAGATGAGAAGCTAGAAGTGCCACTTGTTATTCTCCATATAGAAAAGGTAGGTAAAAATCTGATAGAACCATTCCCTTTCCCCATATGTTAAGTTGTCAAAAGAACATTACCTGATTGGGTATCATTTCATCCCAGCAAGCGGGAAATGAGAAGAAAAGATAATAAAAGCACAAATGGAGAAGGTTCAGAAATGTCTAATATTAAGTAACTTTTTGGAAAACATTGTGCATTAAATCTCTGATTCATAAGGTTGTCTATTGTCATTTTAATCTTGAGTTTTAATAAGGACTCAAAGATCTGTGTTAAGATTCTTTTGATATGTGACAAATTGAACAGATCTAAGTTAACTTCCTCTTTTAAATCTAGTTGAAGAAACAGAACATGAAAAGTTTAAAAGAATAAGGAGAAAAGTAAGCTAGCTTTGGCCTTAAATTTACTGTAAGTAATAGATTTTTATATATTGATTATATAACATGTGTTATATATATGATTTTGTTCACATGACCATTGGAGGCTATTGGAAAACTCAAGGCATTGATAATCACCCTTAGAGAGGTTTAATCTTAGCTTATATATACTTTCTCTAATTGCTAAACTATTACTAATTCAAACTAAGTCTGCACACACACACTACATATGCTCAATCTGACTTCCACAATAATAGTGGTTTAGCATTAACTATTCAAATAAAAATATTTATCTATTTTACTTATACAAACTTAGAAGCAGTAATTCTAGCTTTGCATGGTATTTTTACGCAACTATTCAGAAACAAAAACCAAAAGTCTCTATGGTACAGTTAATTAATTAAATATACTACCTATTTCAGGTGCTAATAGTAAATCTAATTTCATAAATATCTCATAATGACTTGGCACCTCATAGTCAAAAGTGATTTATGCTACATAAAGAGAAGAATGAAGGTGCTCTTTGCTCTCGGAAGGAATTTTCCATGTATCCTTCAGTGTTCAATTTTTTAAAAGAAAGCTTGGTCAGTAATTCAAAACAGCCTGTGCAAAATACCATACTTATGAAACACTGTAGCAGGACCTAAACACCCTTCAAATTGCAGCATGCTTTACAAGAACATGTTCAGGAAATGATTCCTCTTGCCCAGAAAAATAAAGGCCTCTGATGTCTGAAGTTTCCTCTTAAAATATATCTGAGAAAGGATTTTTTTTATACCTAAAAGATAGGTCTTAATCACATCAGAGAGAATATTTATAAACAAAAGGCCTCTCTGCATTTAGATTATTGTTGGCATGTAATCACACTTGTGTAATACTAATTGTCTAGATACCGCAAAGAATCGTATGATAATTCAGTCTTTGACTTAATACCCTGTGTCTGTTGCTCCGCATTTTCTGTGATTTCACATTCTGTTGAACTGGCTTTTGGTAATGCAGAGTGAAAAGAAAAGAAAAAAATAAACAAAAGGGGAAAGAAGGAATTAGAATATATTAAAAAGAAAATAATTAGACAAAGTAGTTTCCTTAATGAAGATAAACTACTATTTAAGGAATTAAAAAAAAAAAAAAAAAAAGCCTAAACTAAAATCCCCTTGCTACCTAGAAACTCAAGTGACATTAACTGTTCCGTGACAGCACTGCTGTGTTTTTCTCCATTTCAGGGCCTTAATTTTCCCTCTTTATCTTACTAACCTGTATGTATATATACACTAGCTTACAAGACATCTTGAATCATTTCTTAGAAACAAGTGGGTTCTATAGACAATTTTCAGAAGAAAAAAGAGCAAAAGTTATTTTGATTCCAGTTCCACAGTTTTCACTTAAATGCCTCAGGAGAACTGAATCTGATTTCCTTTCAGGTGTTAGAGACATGTGAAATACACAAGGAGTTGTCAAGAGACTTGGAATTCCGTGCTGCTTTATACCAACTGATGACAAAGTTGTCTTGAAAAAGCAATGGTTTTCAGAACTTCAGTTACCTTATCTGTGGAGTTCTCTTACAACTGGGACGGGCCCGGGAATATCTGGAGGCCAGCAGACCCAAAGATTTCTCCAGCACTTCTGCTAGGATCTCCTGGGCTAACGTAGGGGGCAGGATGGTCCAGAGATCGTGATGAAGAGCCCAGCAGAAATAATGCCACATCTGGAGTGCGAAGGAGCATCTTTCCCCCTGGCAAAACCACCATGCATTAAACAACGGGAATCACGTCTTCCAAGATGTCAGTTCACTTCCTAGGATCCTAATTAGTTCAGGCTGGAAGGAAATAGCTGCAGAGTCTGACACACTAGATGACCAAGAAAGATTTCTGACAAGATGTAAAACATCCTTATTGACAAAGGAACATATGTTTTATTTCAATTACGAGACCAGATATCCTAGTGCAAATCCAGACCACAAGAATTTAAACTAGCAATCCCTGATTTACCTACTCCTGGCTTGGGGTTGAAAATTCACTTTTAAAAAATAAATTGGCTTTGTAGTTGGTAAACAAGTTATGTCAGCTATTTTAAGATAGTGGATTGATTTCTCTAAAATTAAAATCTTTAAATTGTTTAAATGGGTATACTTTTTCTGAGGCTATTAGCATCACAGAGATAATTTTACAAATGTTTCAGATTGTGGATTATAATGAAATGACAGGGGTAAAAATAAACTTGCATACTATATCCCTACTCATATTTATGAAACCAAGGGTTTGTGTAACTACTGAAGATGACCATAATAATTAAGCTAAAACTGGCCGGCGCCACGGCTCACTAGGCTAATCCTCCGCCTGCGGCACTGGCACCCCGGGTTCTAATCCCGGTTGGGGCGCGGGATTCTGTCCTGGTTGCTCTCTGTTGTGGCCTGGGAGTGCAGTGGAGGATGGCCCAGGTCCTTGGGCCCTGCACCCACATGGGAGACCAGGAGGCTCCTGGCTTCGGATCAGCGTGGTGCACCGGCTGCAGCGCACCGGCCGCAGCACACCGGCCGCAGTGCACTGGCTGTAGCGGCCACTTGGGGGTGAACCAACGGAAAAAGGAGGACCTTTCTCTCTCTCTCTCTCTCTCTCTCTCTCTCTCATTGTCTAACTCTGCCTGTCAAAAAAAAAAAATTAAGCTAAGATGATTTCATTTCACCTGTTGTGTTTTGATAACACTAGACTAGCAACAGATCCTATGATAGCCTGATTTTCCAAGATTCTTAAAGTTTAGGCAGCACACTGTCATTTCTGAGTACTTGTACAGCACTTCTTATGTCCAAGGTGCCAGAATCTCATTCTTTCCCACCCTTCCACACATCTCTTCTGTGTTCCGAGTTTTCCCTGATATAAGAGGCAGATCCAGCAGTGGTCAAGGCCAAGGGGAACACACAGAATGGGGAAGGTAACGTCAAGTGATTTACAAGCATTAATTAGGTAACATGCTCTTCGGGGAGGTATGCTAGTAGCTTGACCTCAATTTCTTCAAACCAGATCCAAACATTATGTGAAATAGGCAGAATAGAACGCATTCTTCAAACATTATCCTGATTATGTTACTATGCCAAAAGTTTATTTCCTAGAAAATTTCCTATTTTATCTCTAAGTAATTCTTTTTGACTTAAAATTTCTGCTTTGTCCATGATTTACATTTCTCAAACAAATGTCATCCTAAAACAAAAATCTCCTGTTCTCTTATATTAAAAGTTGACAGTTTCTTTTCAGTATTTTTTACATATAATTGTCCTGAGAGTTCTTTGATAACTAAAGTGTTTTGCGATCACTATCATAATAATACTTCATGGTTTCTAATGGCATTTATTAATGAGGATTATTATTCCTTGGGTAGAAAACTTGAACATCAAAATGTCAGTGTCAATTTCCAACAGGAGAATTCTTTGACCACTGGCTTCTGACTTCCCGAACAAATGTTTATCTAAACTGTTTAAGAAAAAAAAAAATACTGGGATGAGTATTTAGGCTAGTGGTTAAGGAGCCAGTTTAGATGCCTACAGCCTACATCAGAGTACCTGGGTTCAATTCACAGCTCGTGCTCCTAACTTGAGCTTAGTGCTAATGCAGATCTAAGAGGCAGCAGTGATGGGTAAGGTAATTGGATTCCTGCCACCCATGAGGGTACCTGGATTGAGCTTCTGGCTTTTGTTTTCATCCCTGGTCCAGGCCCAGACATTGTGGGCATAGAAGGAATGAATCAGTGGATAGGATCTCTCTCTGACTCTCAAAAAATAAATAAAAAAGAAGAAAAGGGGCAGGTGCTGTGGCGTAGTGGGTAAAGTCACCATCTGCAACATCGCCAATCTTATATGGGCATACATTCAAGTCTCAGCTGCTCCATTTCTGATCCAGCTCCCTGCAAATGCGCCTGGGAAAGCAGTGGAAGATGGCCCAAGTCCTTGAGTCCCTGAACCCATTTAGGAGACGGGAAGAAACTCTAGGCTCCTGGCTTCTGCCTGGCCCAGACCTGGCTATTGTAGCCGTTTGGGGAGTGACCAGGAGATGGAAGATTTCTATTTCTCCCTTTCTCTCTGTAATTCTGACTTTCAAATAAACAAATAAATCTTTTTAAAAAACAAAGAAAAATACAACAGAAAAATACCAAAGTAATGATGAAGCAACACAATTAATTTTCAATACTTTTTTGTTATATATTCTATGGTAAAGAATACATTTTACTTTGTAAATTCACATTTATGAAATAAAAAATAAAAAAGAATACATTTTAAACCAAGGAACAAGTTTTAAAGCTTGATTCTCTCATACTTTTTAGTTTGCATCTAAATTAAAGCAAGATTGACCTCAGCTGATGTAAGAAATAATGAATGATTTATACTAACTTTCCCAATAACAGGATCCTAAATAACAGGATCAACATGACTTTTCTTTTTCTTTTTCTTTTTCTTTTTTGACAGGCAGAGTGGACAGTGAGAGAGAGAGAGACAGAGAGAAAGGTCTTCCTTTATCATTGGTTCACCCTCCAGTGGCTGCTGAGGCCGGTGCACTGCAGCCAGCGCACCACGCTGATCCGAAGCCAGGAGCCAGGTGCTTCTCCTGGTCTCCCATGGGGTGCAGGGCCCAAGCACTTGGGCCATCCTCCACTGCACTCACGGGCCACAGCAGAGAGCTGGCCTGGAAAAGGGGCAACCGGGACAGAATCCGGCACCCCAACCGGGACTAGACCCCGGTGTGCCGGCACCACAAGGCGGACGATTAGCCTATTGAGCCGCGGCGCCGGCCACTTTTCATAATTTTTTAAAAATATGAAAAGCCAATTCTATTAATAGCTACCTTTTAGCAATAATGAGAAAATAAAAATAACTTAAGGTGCACATATTTCTTCTCCTAAAAGTTAAAAAAAAAAAGGTACTCATTTTAAAAAACTTCTTAAAATACACACTTTATATTTACTTTAAAATATTTCTAACTGGTCTTTGTTCTAACCATTCTCTTTACAATGCATATAGCATCAATGTGTGCAAGGCTTTTCATTTAGTTTTTTGACCTGTTTCCCCATTTGTTGTCATTTCAAAAGTATTCTGCTAGTAAACATCTGCTATTTTTGCAGGCCCACTGGAATGTAAACAGATGTGAGCTTCTATTTGGATTATATATCAGGAAACAGGCAGCTGGGCTTTATTTTAGAAGCCACTCAATATTATCTTTGAACAGACAATTCTTTATTCTTTGACTATTGGAAAACACAGGTTCCTAAAATTGAGCAGATGTCAACTACACTAAAAGCTTAATTTTAAAGAGGTAATGTGAAAACCCACTGTGCCATCTGACCAGCACCTCATCAGAGAAATACTAAACTCTCTGGCTCTTTTAACCTGATAGTTTAGAAAATGGAATAATGTACCCAGTGCTCACTTGCTATCATGAAACATGAGCAAATATTGCTCCATATCTCGCAAATTTGTTTGCTCTCTCTTTATGACTTGCTGCACATGGCAACAGGTTCCCCTAAGATCTTCCTCCCACCCTTGGGTATCTCCAGTTAGGCAGATATCATCTCCAATCCTCTCAAAACAAGCCTGCCAAAACCAGACTACTTCTGTTTCAAAAATGCAGTTGTAATAATGGGGAGAGAAGGGGTGAGAAGCAGAAAGCAAGATAAAACCATGTCAGGTACTCCAGTTGTCAAAACAGCTTAGAATTTGTGCTATTTTTAGAATGTTCTTACTTTTGGTAAATAGAAAAGCAGCATCACTTTATTTTTCTGAGCATAAATAACCACTGTTAACTCTGCAATTAAATTGTAAGTACTGACCATGTAAGTATATGGAAGCTACAGTACCATGTAATCACAGGGTAACTATCTCCTTATTTCTGTCTTTGACACTAAAGCCTTGTCATAAGATCTAAGAGTTGCATGTTACATGGTAATTTGGCTTTTTAAAAAATACTTGGTAACTTCAATAACAGGTTCTTAATACATCCACTTATTATTTATATTGTACAACTATTCTAGCTCCCAATTTGCATAACAGGAAACATCATACCCTGGTGTTGAGCATATCATGAGTTGATACCTGTTCTGTGCTGAAAACATGATATAAAATTGTTCATTAGTATACGGACACGTAGAAAGAGTTGGGACCATGAGATGGATTCATTTTTCAGCCTCTCTGTGTACCTCCAGGCAAGTAAGGAAGCTGCAATGCTGCCAGGAGAGGGGAAGGCCTGAGCTCTCCTTATCTCAGGCTAGCAGCTGCACCACACCACTTTCTCTCTCTCCTCCCGCTCACTGCTACCACTAGTGTTTGAAGGAGGTCAGGTTTGGAAAACTCTGTATGCATGCTCTTGCAGAAAGAAAAACTATCTGGAAAGGGCCTCTAAAGGAGAGATGAAATGTCCTTAGAAAAAGAGCAAAGTTCTTCAAAAAGAGCTGCTTCTGAGCTGTCCCTCTCTGTTGTGGCAACATTTATTATGATAAGAACCCAGGCATCAGCGGAGCCACAGGAACCTTCAGTCCCGGGGAAGTGACAAGAAGGACTCTGCAGAATAAAACTTCACTCTGTTTCCCTCAATGCTCCACAGTGATCAGGACAACCCCCCCAAATACCAAAAAAAAAAAAAAAAAATAGTGCCCCCAAATGATACATTTCAATCAGAGAAAAAAGTGGAAAAGCTAAAGAAGCTGAGCTTGGTTGTTGAGTGTTTTTTTTTTTTTTAACCCAATTCTCTTTTATTAATTTGTTGTAAATGCTTTCCCCTTCCCTAGAATCAACTTCAAGGAACTTCAATTATTGTGGTCCATGTATAATCAATGGGATTTAGGGGGAGGCAAACTAATGAAGTCTGATGATGAATAATTTTAATTGATCCTAGGTTTGGTTGCACTGGGAATCATTAAGGCTTTAATTTGGTAGAAATTTGGGATTGCAAAACATGGGCTAAATGGAAATAGGTAAGCTATAAATGATCAGATGGGTCTTAAAGTACACTCCTAAGAATGTGCAATGAGAAGAAAAAAATTAGTATAAAGAATAAAGCTGCCTAATAAAAAGTATTTATCAAACACAGATGGAAATCTGTAACAAGGGGGGAAATGCAAGGATACCCATAACTGCTCCCTTTGGAAAAAATACAAGGTTGCAGCATTTTGGCACTGTTATCTCTCTGAGTTTTTCACCATGTCCCACTATATTCCAACTTATACAGCACTGCAATGTGGCAACTCAAATTAAGTTATTTTTACTTTCAAGCAGAAGGAGAGTTCTGATGTCTAATTTATTTCAGGTTTTTAAAAACAGTGTTTTTCCTAAGCACAAATTCAATATTTAAAAAATATTATCCTAACAGCCTTCGTGTGTTAGTAATGCCAAGCTCATGTTTCCAATTAGCCAGAAAGCAGGTAGGCAGTAAAACATATTTGTGTAAAAAGGAGGGAGAGTAAACTTAACTTCACACCTCATAAAAAGCTTTGTAGTCATCCCAGTGGTGGCTCTCACCATCCTGTAAAATGCTTGTAGCACAAACTCTGACGCAGTAGTCCGTAACCTGAAACTGCAGAGTGTTGATGAATTCCTGATACCGTTGGACAGGCACCAGGAATATGGGTCTGTTCAGAGGGAATGATCAAAGAGACAGAGATTTAAGGCCTGTGCAGTAGGAGGTAACAATCTCCAGTACTACAAATGGTTTTGATTATTGGATATCAATCATTCATTTCCTCCCAATGCTCAAGTCTGCATCCACATTCACTTTCCAAAAAAAAAAAAAAAAAAAAAAAAAAGCTGCTCTTTGTTTTGCAAGTCCTTTGAAAATGTACATCTGCTGTTCTACAAATATGCACTTCAACTTGAGACAAACTGCATTGTCAATACATCATTCAAAAATAAAAAGTATTTTTGGTAAGCCTATTATTAGAGATCACTGCATTATTTAGGCATTAGGTTATTGTTATTACTGGAGAACAACATACACTTGTCAGAAGCAACTTGTATAAAGCTATCACACGTTTCACAATTATACCCTTTTTATTTTAAAAATTGTAATTTTGTAGATGTCAATTACCTCATAAACTGTTTTAAAATATTCTACAGAAATAGAGTGATTTCTGGCACATTTTGTTTATAAATTCAAGTATGAATCATAACATCTGACTACTTATGAGAATTAAAAAATATCATTTTATTTTACATCAAGTCTTTTTTTTACATTTATCTTCAGCTATTTATATTGCTTTGTGTCATAACTAATGGACTGGATAGGCTAAATATGGAATACAGAAGAGAGTGGGTGTTTGGCACAGTGGTTATTTCACCTCTTGGGACGCCTGTATCCCACATCATAATGCCTGGATCAAGTCCCATCTACTCTGCTGCTGATCCACTTTCCCATGAATGCATACTCTGGGAGGCAGCAGGTGATGCCTCAAGTACTTATAAGTCTCTGCCACCCACCCGGCAGACCAACCTTGAGCTCCTGACTCCTGGCTTTGTCCTGGCCCAGCGCTAACTGTTGTAGGCATTTGGGGAGTAAATCAGCTACCTGTTTGTCTGCCTTGCAAATAAAATGGGCAAACAAACCAGAAATATGGAATAGACTCTTGGGCTCACACTGGACTGCTATGTCCATGAGGTTCCTTTGTAGGGGTCCATGTTATGGCTGGAGAGTACAAAGGAAACTGGAAGGCCATGTGTTAACAAACATGGGTGGTAATTTTTATCTCTAGCCAGAAAACATATCTTCTGCTTAGACCATCAACATATGGGTAGTAAGAATGCTAGTCGCTTCCCTTTCCAATATTATGGATGCTTTATACCTAAATGGATGTCCTAAAATACGTTTCCTTTGGTTACTAGAATAGACTAAAATGCATTTATTCTTGGTGTCAGCTCCTAACTGCCTATTGGCTTAGAAACAAAAGACAGAAGTGAGTACTTCATAAATGTGCCTATGTGGAACAAAAACAAGTTTATTTTGCCTTCTCAGGGTCAATCAATATAACGTGCCACGTAAAATGGAAGAGGAACATTTTGTCATGTCTTTAACAACAGACAGAAACTGGTGAACCCTTGTGAAGGTGGCATTAGAGAGACTACCTTTCTTCCTACGTATCTTGTTTAATGTTTCTTGTGGTCCACCTTCTTGACATCTCCTGGTCAAGACAAATGAAAATAATTGACCTTGTTCATGACTATTTTCTCCTTCCCAAACATTACCATCATCTTGCTCCTATAGTATCCGAAGATTACATGTTCCTGTTAGCACAGCTATCGACTTAATTTAAGTGACACTCACTTTTTAGTAGTTTCTTTCATCAAATTGTCATATTGTGTGAAACGCTGGAAGACATACACCGCTGAGGATAGCAGTGCGGGCAGGTTTTTCAGGGGTGCTTTGGAAGGGACCTCCTTGCTTCTCTCTCGCAGTCTCGCCAGGACAGCTGTTGCCACTTTATAACAGGCCTCCACCAAGTTTTCTCTAATTTCCGGAAGAGAATCATCTCTGCATGCCAGAGCCAGTGGAAGCATTGTGTCAAGTTTTTCCATGATGTCAGAACAAAACTAGGAAGAAATAAAATGTGGCACTGAGTTATTTGTACTCTGACAGCACCGTGTAATTTATGGACAGTGGAGCCAAATTCCTAAATAATGAATTTGGCATCAAACATAAATATAATGATGCAGCTTTATAATAATCAATTTCTCAGTTGTAGAAAGTTGAATGTTTTATGTCAAATAAGGAAATACCAAAATGATGCTTTTCTATATATAACTTTCAAACCTTATGCTTACCAGACAGGCATTATGAAAAACTCATGAACCAGCTTTACATGACAATACCTTTATTTGTAGTTAATAGGACCCAGAAGATACGTATTCTACATATTAATGTTTGCATTATTTTTTAACTTACTCTAATTTTCTTTTGGTCCATTTCCACAAAAGATTTTTTTTTCTTTAAGGAAATACCACATGTAAGTGTCAGTTTAATTTAAATAATCTAGATGCATCAGAAGCAACCTCATGCGACATCTTCCTGGTAAGGAATCTGCAACTTCACAAGTGATGGCTCTAGCTTTTTACTGCTTATCATGTACCTATGTGTTTGCAATGGCCAAGAAAGGCATTGTGGATGGGACTATGACAACTGCCTCCACATGAGACCAGCCAACAGAATACCCAGGGGACTGTGCTAGAGCCTCAGGCAGACAACAGCAGCAGGAGGCATTCTTCAAGGACTCTCTTTGAAGAAACATCCCCATCATAGGCTGCTGAGCTCAGGCTAAAGAACGCTATTTATCTATTTCCTATTTTTGCGATATGTACTGTGACATTCAAAACACATGTAAAGATGTAAGACCGAGGATAATGGAACAGAATGTTCACTAATGTGTGAATAGAGATTTTTAAATCGCCCTAAGAAAAGACAGTACTCCTGCCAAGCTCCTAAGTTTTTCCTGCAGTCATTGGAAGGGCTAACCCAAACAGGCTGCTTTCTAATGCTGCTTTTCGCAGCTCAGCCACGAAGTCACAGAGGCCCCTCTTCGGGTTGCCTCAGACTTCTGGAGCAACAAGCTAGCAACAGCTTCAAGCCTCCTTTGGTAGCAGTGGCCCAGGGACACCAGAGGCAAAAGCTGGTATTGAGTCAAGAACCAAGTATTTGGCAAGTGCCTCCACCATTTGATCCACAGATTAGTTTTGCAATGCCTTCTATTAAAAAAAAAAAAAAAAAAAAATCCCCAGTGTACCAGTCAGCAGTTGGAAAGGAGCTAATCTGATATTTGCCTTTGCAATTTTCTTTGGTTGCTCCTCCTGAGGAAACTCGTGGCCATCTTGCCAAACCTGCTGGACATTTACAAGGTTCACAGCACAGCTCACAGTTGAAGACCTTTCATTCTGTTCCTCTTGGAGAATTCTCGTGGAAAAATCTTCAATTGCAGTTGTTATACTATCTGCCACGGGAAGAGACACTTCCTTAAAGGCACTTCTCCAGCCAAAATCTAGTAAAGTAGCCTGAAATATAAATTTATATAAAGTCATGTTAATCTTAACTGAGCAACCAATGTTTCCATTGTTACAGATATAAAATTACTACTTTATTCCAACATGTGGAATATCATTCTTTGATATACCGTAAAACCCATTCTTACAAACTGAAAAATATTGCCTACCAAATAAAGCAATATACAAAAACATGGGCCTTCTTTACACACAGTAATATACTGACATTTTATTCTAGCTCGTCAGATTTAATAAAAACTTTTTCCAAAATTTAATCTCTTAAATATAGTTCAATAAAACCATCTTTACAAGAGCCAAAAGCTACACTTACTATTTATCACACAAAGCCACTTTAACTTCATATACTTAATAAATTCTAAATTAGATTTTTAGAGTCTTTTTTACAGTTTATTGTTAACAAGTATTGTAACATAAGACAGCATTTAATATTCACTCTTTTATTTCTTTTTCACACTCAGAAATCCAGACAAGCCAAAAAATAGCAATAAGAAATAAATTTCTCAGAGAAAACACTACTGTACCTTTCTGAATTTTTACTTGCTTAACATTTTATTTAGTCTCTCCACTCCTACAGTGGTAAGCGGCACTATTTTTGTTCCAGAAAATGAGGAATTAAAATGATCTACATTGCTCTGCATGTTGAGGCAGGAGCTGACGTTGTCTTGTTCCCTTTTTTTTTTTTTTACCTTTTGGTCTATGGTTCATATGGAAAAATGTTTATGAATGTGTATTCCCCCAAGCCCTCTAATGTTCTCTAAAGTACTGAAATCATGGGTAGAAAGCTGAACCTATGCTTCAAATTAAACCTCCCCTGTTTCAGTGTAGCTTTGTTTATACTAACTTGTCACCTAGTTCAACTTCAGAAAGACCCTGGGCTCCACATCCATGACTCAATTACTTGTTTTTCTTGATCTCAGCATTTTTGGTACAAAATTAAAAGAGCTGAATTGGATTATTTCTATGGTCCTTTTCAGTCTAAAATTATTGAGATTATAATCATTAGCCTATTTTTCTTATTTGTATTCCCCTACTTAGCATTAAATACTATACAAAGTAATAAACTGACTCATTTTCTTTTTTTAAAAGAAAGATTTTATTTATTTATTTGAGAGGTAGAGTCACAGACAGTGAGAGAGACAGAAAGGTCCTCCCTCTGCTGGTCCACTCCCCAGATGGCAGCAACGGCCGGAGCTACGCTGATCCAAAGCCAGGAGCCAGGAGCCAGGAGCCCCCTCCTGGTCTCCCATGTGGGTGCAGAGACCCAAGGACTTGGGCCAACTTCTACTGCCCTCCCAGGCCACAGCAGAGAGCTGGACTGGAAGAGGAGCAGCCGGGACCTGAACCGGGGCCCACATGGGATGCCGGCACTGCAGGCGGAGGATTAACCAAGTGAGCCATGGCGCCGGCCCCAAACTGACTCATTTTCTAGAGCTAAAATTCTATGACTCCATGACTCTGCAAGCAGAGAAAGTGATTGTTGTTCCTATTAGGCTCATAATTAATATGCAACTAAACTTCCCTTCCTAAAGTTTATTTGGACCTTTTGCATCTTAAAGAATGCAAACACGTATCCCTGATCTTGTCTTTGCATAAAATTTACCAGTTATTGAATCCACTCAACTCAGGGAGTCTTCTTTCTCAGAAGTTAAACTTTGGAAGTGTTGTGGGTATAGGTCTATGCTTTAACAGGAAACATTTGATAGAAACATAAAATGGAATCTACCTCCATGAAGATTAAAACAACAATTAAAAAAACTGGATTTCTGTTATCCCCATCATGATATGTCTATTCATTAAAAATTCATTCATTCGTTGAAATATGTTCTGGTAAAAACTACCATTAACTGCCATGGCTGGGGTGACAATGGCATGTGTGTATGTACACCCACACAAGCACAATGATTACTTTATTACTGATAAAAATATGTGACTATAATACATTGGTTCACCTGAAATCTCTTTTCAAAATAAAGAAATCAAGCAATTAACAGCTGCCTTTAAAAAGAATACAGAAAATCTTAAGTTACTTAAACCTCCTTCTAAAATCTATTTTTTCCATGAAATATTATACGCTGACTTACTCTTTCCATTTGATATTTGGTGTCATACATATTCCAGTTGAAATACAGAACTTTGTTGATTGATCCAAGAATAAAAAAGAGAATCATGGGACTTTTTGTACTGGCTGCCAAGTATATATACACACACACATATACAAAGACATGAACACATTGTATCAAAGAGATATCATGTTTATAGCAGCACTGTTCACAATAACCGAAATTTGTACTCAACCAAGTGTCCATCACCAAATGAATGCATAAAGAAAATGTAGTATGTATATATATATATATATATATATATATATATATACACACACACACATATATATATATATACACAATAGAATATTATTCAGCTATAAAAAAGAATGAAATTCTACCCATTGCAGCAAAATGGATTCAACTGGAAGATATCATGTTGTGTGAAATAAGCTGGACACAGAAAGACAAATACCACATGTTCTCCCTTATACATGGGAGCAAAAATTTAAAAAACAAAAGAGAAAGAAAGAAATGGCTGTGTTTATCAGCATTGCTGCAAATAGTTTTGTGAAACTCTGTTTTATACCTTTGTCAAACCAGTGGTTAAGAATGTTATAATAGTTTTAATGATCTGTGCTTACTTTAAAATTTACTGTATATGGGTGAAATTATCATTTTCCATTTAATTATTGTTTATATTCCCACTAAACTAGGGTCTTTTTACTTTTTACTTGTTAAACTTCTTATTCGGTGAAATATTAAGTCCTTTTACTGTAATATAAATTTAAAATATGCTATCTCAAAAGAAAGAAATAAAGGGAGAGGGAAGGAGGGTGAGAGGGAGACAGGAATAGGAAGGGAGGAAATCTTACATTCTTAGAACTATATCATCTATATTGAATTGCTTAAAAACTAAAATAAAAATAAAAATAAATAAAAGTTTATTTTGATGAATACATTTTTGAGATCCATGCATCCTTTTGCTTTTTTAAAAAAGTTTATTTATTTTTACTTACTTGAAAGGCAGAGTAACAGACAGTAAAAAAGACGTATTTATAGAGGGACCAGCATCATAGCAGAGTATGTCAAGCAGCCACTTTTGGTCTCTATCAGAGTGCCAGTTCCAGGCCTGGCTGTCCTGCTTCTGATCCAGCTTCCTACTGATGTTCCTGGGAAGGCAGTGGAAGATGGCCCAAGTACCTGGGCCCCTGCCATCCTTGTGGGAGAAAAGGATGGAGCTCCTGTCTTCTGTTCCTGTCATTTGGGCTCTGTCTATCCCTCTGTCACTTTGCTTTTCAAATAAAATAATGAGATACAGAGAGGGAGGGAGGGAGGGAGAGAGAGAATCTTCCATCTGGCAGTTCACTTCCCAAATGCCTGTAACAGTCAGAGCTAGACCAGGCTAAGTCAGGAGCCAGGAACTCTATCTGGGTCTCCCACGTAGGTAACAGGGAGCCAAGTACTTCAGGCACCAACTGCTGCCTCCAAGAATGGGCATTAGCGTGTCTGGTATTGTGGCACAGGGGGTAAAGCCATTGCCTTAGACACCAGCATCCCATATGGGAGCTAGTTTGTATCTTCACTGCTCCATTTCCACTCCATCTCCCTGCTAACACACCTGGGGAGACAGCAGAGGATGGCCAAGTGTTTGGGCCCCCACCACCCACATGGGAAACCCAGAACTCCTGGCTCCTGACTTTGGCCTGGCCCAGTGCTGGCCATTGTAGCCATCTGGAGAGAGAACCAGTACACAGAAGATCTCTCTCTCTCTCTCTCTCTCTCTCGCTCTCGCTCTCGCTCTCACTTTCTCTGTTTCTCCCTCTCTCTGTAACTCTGACTTTCAAAATAAATAAATAAATAAATCTTTAAAAAAAATGTCCATTAGCAGGAAGCTGGATCAGAAGCATAGGCAGGACTTGACTCCAGGCACTGTGATATGGGATGTGGGTGTCCCCAAGTAGTGGCTTAACCAGCTGTGACACATCTACCCCATGCATGCTATTTTCATAAACTTTTTGAAGACCTCACTATGACAGAGTTCAAAATTGCTTTGTACCAAAATAACCTTACCTTTTAATTCCATTTTCCATGAACTTTTCAAAGAATCCTTGACTTACTAAGTGCTGTTAGTACTGACTTTGATTTCTGGTTAAAGCAGAAGTTATAAATGAATTTTCTTTCTTTCTTTCTTTTTTTTTTTTTTTTTTTTGACAGGCAGAGTTAGAGAGTGAGAGAAAGAGACAGAGAGAAAGGTCTTCCTTCCGTTGGTTCACCCCTAAAATGGCCGCTACAGCAGGCGCACTGCGCCGATCCGAAGCCAGGAGCCAGGTGCTTCTCCTGGTTTCTTATGCGGGTGCAGGGCCCAAGCACTTGGGCCATCCTCCACTGCCTTCCAAGGCCACAGCAGAGAGCTGGACTGGAAGAGGGGCAACCAGGACAGAATCTGGCGCCCCAACAGGGACTAGAACCCAGTGTACCAGCGCCACAGGCAGAGGATTAGCCTAGTGAGCTGCGGCGCCGGCCTAAATGAATTTTAATTATTTACCTCACATTCTAGACTGAAACTCTGTTAAGACTATACACTCCTGCGGCTGGTGCTGTGGGTAAAGCTGCTGCCTGTAGTGCTGGCATCCCATATGGGCGCTGGTTCAAGTCCTGGCTGCTCCACTTCCAATCCAGCTCTGTGCTATGGCCTGGGAAAGGAGTAGAAGATGGCCAGAGTCCTTGGGCACCTGTACTCAAGTGGGAGACCCAAAGAAACTCCTGGCTCCCTGCTTTGGATTGCCCCAGCTCTGGCTAGTGTGGCCAACTGGGGAGTGAACCAGCAGATGGAAGATCTCTCTCTCTTTCTCTCTTTCTCTGTCTCTGTCTCTCTCTCTGCCTCTCCTTCTCTCTCTGTGTAACTCTTTCAAATAAATAAATAAATAAACCTTTCAAAAATATTTATTTAAAATAAAAAAATGACTATACATTCTCTTACCATCTTAAATATCTAGCACATCAGTCAGGATCCATTCAGAAACAGAATCCACTTGAAGAATTACAATAGGAAGAATTTTAATGTAGGGTGTTGGTTAGCTAGGTGATGGAAGATTCAAAGCCACACGTGGGCTTTGAAACATAACAGATATTAATACAGAAGGAAGCCTCAACCAGTCCCAGGGCTGCAGGAACAATGAACAGGAACTGTGCAATGGGAGACTGATTCCTGGGGCCACCAACTGATCTGTAGCCAAGATAGATCTGCCAGGGTGAACTGGAATCAAACAGGGAAGGTTGTATGGTGGGAGCATGGTCTGCCCAGGAGATAAAGTTGAAGTCATAGCCACTACCTGAAATGTTTCCTAAAACACAGGAAATGAGGGAAATACCCTAGCTTCTCTGTAGCTCCCATACTCCAATCTCCAGTCAAGGCCTTTAACTGGCCAAACCTCCCAAGAATCCAGAGAGAAAGGGGTCCTGGAAGACATAATTCTCTACAACATGGAGCAAAGCAGAAAAGTGGTGCCAGGCCCTGAGCACACATGAGCAAGGCTGGGCACACAGCACCAACGGGCCTGCTCCAGTGATTCTTTCCCTTTCTCTCTTAATTATTTTTTCACTTTCCAATGACAATCTGCAGCCCACATCTGCAAAGTACAGAACCTGAGTTAGGATGAGAGCAAACATCCCTTCACTTTCATCTCCCTATTCTTCCCATGGAAGACACTGGCCAAGAGACAAGTGTCCCTACTAAATTGAATTTTTGTCAAAAGCTTATAAGCTAATTTTTAATCAGAAATTATTATTGACTTTTTTAGTGGCAAAGGGTAAAACTCAAGGCATTCTGATCCATATTGCATTTATAGACATGGGTGATGATACTATATCTGAATAAAGTGAACACCACTCTTTTTTCCTCTCTTACCTCTTTTACTGGCAGCAACTGCTCTGAAGGAACACTGGTTTCATTTGCTCTAGATTTTTCTGTTAAAAGCTCTCTACAGGATTTCTCCAGAATCCCTAAGAAATAGAAAAGAAAACAAGCATACAAAATATATATTTAAAAAAAAATAAACCTTAGTCAATGTGTGATTAACAGGTTCAGGTTAAAATGAATTATATAGAAAAGCTCTATCCACAATGTATACATACTATAGGCACACACATAACAATATGCAGGGAATACAGGAAGCAGAAATACATAGGTAATACAGCAGAGTAGGAAAAATTACCTTCTTAATAAGTATGTTAGTCATTAATTCAAAAACACAAACACAAGAACAGACATGAAATATTCCCTCACTTCTAAAACGGGAACAGTTTTTTAACAGTTATTTTTATAATTAATAAACTCTTTTCCATGGCAAGAAAATAACGCTGGACAAGATTAATATATAAATATTTCCAAGACAAATCTAATTTTCCAGTAAAGTTACATTAATAACAGTTTGATTCAATATGAATAATTTAGAATTTATCTTTCTAAAAATGCTTATCTTTGCTGTTGCTTATTTCAAGAAGGGAAGTATTTTTTTTTTCTCATACAGCTTTGAACTTTTATTAGAAGAGGTAAAAGGAATGCAGAGTGTTTAATCAGACCAGACAGAATGGAAGCATTTTGTACAGTGCAAAAAAGTTTTGTCAGTCTACTGGGTTACTGGCTTGTTCACCTAGCACAGATTCTGATCCTGAGAAGAACGGAAGGATTAATGTGCTAAGAAACACCAACAGTCTTTAAATGTAGTGCCTGATGATTTAATTTCTTTACACTTATTTTTTATTTGAAAGGTTGTGTGTGTGAGAGAGAAAGAGAGCGAGTGAGTGCAGAGAGATAGAATGAGAATATATGACTCTTCCATGCATTGGTTCATTCTCCAAATGCCCATAACAGCCAGGGCTGAATTAGACCTAAATCAGGAGCTAAGAACACAATCCGATTCTCCCATATGGGTGGCAGAGATCCAAGCATTTGAGTCATGACCTGCTGCCTTGTAGGATGTGCATTAATAGTAGGAGGCTGGAATTGCAAGTGGGAGTCAGGACTCAAACCAGACACTGTAATATGGGATACAAGAGACCTCAATGGGTGATGTAACCACCGTGCCAAATGCTTGCCCAGGATTTAACTTCTTAAATGAACAAGGAAATTAACATTTACATTTTGCTCGTATCCTACACTGCTAATATGAAAATGAATTAAACACAAAAGAATATTTATTTTAAAGATTATATATGTTTGCACATCAAATATGAATATAATCTACATATAGATTTTAAGCAAGTTAAACTTGGAAAAGGACTCTAAGATCATACTTCCAAAAGTTCACAGAGCAGCAGGCTTTTAACTTAGCAGCTAAGACGCTGGTCAGGATGCTCACATCCCACATGAGAGTTCCTGAGTTTGGTATCTGGCTCTAGCTTCCAGCCAATGCAGAAACTGGGAGATGGCACGTAACAACCCAAGTAGTTGGGTCCCTGCCACTCTTGTGGGAGACGTGGATTGTGTCTCTGGCTCCTGTCATGGACTCCTAGCCATTGCAGACATTTGGCAAATGAGTACATGGATAGGAACTCTGTCTATTTGTGTCTCTAGCCTCTTCAAGAAAAGTCTGTGGAAAATGGATTTACAAGATGAGTTGACTTTGCTGTAAAAAAATTTGAAATCCATGCATATATGTATATGATGATGAATTATGTTATGATCTATTTTAACTTTTCTTTTCCATTTATCAAGAATTTTCAGAACCAGTTTCTCCTTACGCCCTTGGACAAAGCAAATTTCAAACTCTTGCCAATTTTATCAGTAGGGATTCTGAGCAACAGAGTGATAGAGTATACATGTGTGGTTGATTTGCTTTTTTTCTGCCTCTAAATGTGGTTCTATGAACATAATTCTGAATCATTTCTAAGGAATAAAGTTCACAGAAATGAAAATATTTTGTTCTGATGTTAAGCTGGTTTCAACATTCTTGTCCAAACAGTATACTAAAGGTAAATATTCCATTTGGTAGACAGTAACACCATCTTTTTGGCAAATTTTATCAGATTTTATGTATTTTGAGGAAATAGATAACTAATATTTCTTAATCATTTTTGGATTTATGAGCATTTCTGAGAATTTCATTAATGTGACAGAGCATATCTTACAAAATTGTACAATATGAGTGGCAAGCACATATGCACACACACACACACATGTGAGAACATACTTTTGGGTGCTCTCAGACCTGTAAAGCTCATTCATAAACACTATAGGCCCATGCACTGCAATTTAATAACGCTGTTCCATTACTCAAGACTCCTAACAACATAGAGAAGGTTTTAAACTCAAATAAGTGTTATACCATTTAACCTAAAATGCTTTTCCAATGACTTGTGCTTTAGATTTTTTAAAGACAAAGGCATCTGGACTGGTATAGTGGCATGGCGGGTAAAGCTGCCGCCTGTGACATCAACATCCGACATGGGCACCAGTTTGAGTCGCAGCTGCTTCACTCCAGATCCAGCTCCCTGCTAATGGCCTGGAAAAAGCAGTGGAGGATGGCCCAAGTAGTTGGGACCCTGCTACCCATGTGGAGACCCAGATGAAGCTCCTAGCTCCTGGCTTTAGCCTGGCTCAGCCCTGACCAGTGTGCTCATCTGGAGACTGAACCAGCAGATGGAAGAGCTCTCGCTCTCTCTCTCTCTCTCTCTCTCTCTAATTCTGATTTTCAAATAAATAAATCTTTAAAAAAAAGAGGTGATGGCATTATAGATAAGGATAAATTATAACACAGAAATAAAATCTATTTTAGTCACCGATTTTAAAATAAGGAAAAATAAAACATTTGAAAGTCTGGAACATTTTTTCAAAAGATCTGTATAGAGAAAACTTTTTTGGACACAAAGGTAGTAGCGATATAAGAATTCTGTACAACAAAATTAGCACTGAGAGTCCAAACAGAGACAACAAACTAACATGACAATCTTTGTCAAAATGGGCATCTTTTTAAAAACTAGGTTTTATTTATTAAGAGGATATTTATATTTACAGAAAAAATAATCAAAAATTAGAGTATCCATATATTTTCTCTCTACCCTTAGTTTTCCCTGTTAACATTTTGAAACAATGTACATGTGCTACAACTGATGAATAATTGTTGAATCATTATTAACTCAAGTCCACAGTTTAGATTCATTCTTTCTATTGTGCAATTCAATAGGTTTTGTCAAATACAAGTACTGTACACACCACTATTGCTCTAACAATCCCTCTGTACCATGTATACATCACTTTCCCCCTTCCCCAGGAGAGCAACCACTCATCTTTTTACTTTCTCGACAGTTTTGCCTTTTCCATCGCATACAGTTGAAATCACACAGCACGCAGCCTTTCAGATAGTCTCCTTTCACTTAGCAAAATGCATTTAAGGTTCCCCCATGTTTTTTCATGGCTTGACATCTCATTTCTTTTTGTTGATGAATAATATTCCGTTGTATTGATATACCACAGTTTGTTTATCCACTCACCTACTGAAGAACATCCTAGTTGCTTCCAAGTTTTGGCAACTATAAATAAGGCTGCTATAAACATTCAGATGCAGGTTTTTGTGTGGACTTAAGACTTAAGTTTTCAACTCATTTGGATAAATACCTAGGAGTGCAATTGCTGGATCATATGGTAAGACTATGTTTAGCTTTGTAAGGCACTGCCAAACTGGCTTCCAAGGAGACTGTACCATTCTGCATTCTTAACAGCAATGAATGAGCATTCCTAGTTTCCACATTCTTGCCAGAATTGGTCCTAGTTAGTGGTTTGGATTTTAGCCATTCTAATAAAATAGATAGGGACGTCTTGCTTTAGTTTGCATTCTTCTGATGACATATGATATTGAGCACCTTTTCAAAAGCTTATTTGACATTTGTAGATCCTCTTTGGTGAGGTCTCTGCTCAGATCTTTTACATATTTTTAAACAGAATTGTTTATTTTCTTGTTCAGTTCTTTGTATATTTTGGATACAAATCCTTTATCACATATATGTTTTCAAAATTTTTGTAGTTAATCTGTGGCTCATCTTTTCATCTGCTTTGCGACCATGCTTTCTACTTTGCAACTAAACTTCAGAAACTTAGTCTTCAGATATTATTACATATATAAAAGACACAGTTTTGTGAAATTTGCCAGACCATTGTCTGTAATAACGAATTAAGTGGGGGGAAAAAATCCCAATCCTCCATCAATGAATAGGTGGTTAAATTTTGATACATGAATCAATGGAAAGTTATTCAACTGTTACAAAGAATGAGGTGTTTCTACATTCTCTGAATTGTTAATAAAAAGTAACATCTGTATAGTATGACAAGGTTTTATGTTATTTTAACATGGAGATGTACATGGGAGTCATCGCTCAGGAAACAGAAACTAGACAAGAGAGGTGAAAAAAGAATTAAATAATAAAAATAATTATTATATATAATAATTAAATAATAAAGTTTCACTATATGCATGTAGCACATTGTTCAATGATGATTTTTATAGAAGAAAAAAGTAATACATATCAAGTTGTGAATGACATGAAGCAACAACACATGGATTCTTAATGTCACTTTACCTTTCTACAAGTAGCTCAGAAAACTAGCTTATTGAAAAGGTACTTACCCTGGAAAAAGAAGACTAGCTTGCAGTATATGCTTTGTGGGTATGTTTCTGAAAATACCTACCTGCCACTGAGTAGCTATAGTTTAAGTCTTACAAAAAACCGCTAATTATCTTGTATTTATCATTTCACTCCCAAATACATTATGTTTATTCACTAAATGTAATGTGCTCAGATGTTTATACAAACCATCTGCCTATTTTCAAGATGAGTAAGAAAAAAAAGAGAAGCTTTCCAAGACTTCTCTTGTCGGTGAGCAATTCTAGAGTAGGATAGAAAATGCATGATCAAGCAATTATAATAACCTTTAAAATATAATGCTCCCCTCCCCAATTTAAAAACTATTTTAAAAACTTAATATTATACATGAAAGGAAAGGGGATCATTTTTAGGAATGATTAGTAACACCAAATTCACACTAATAAGATACGTGTGGTTTTAATAAATTGTGGTGTTTTCATATGTCTTTGGAATTCAAAATGGTCAATTTCAAAAGTTGGTAATGCAAGACTTCATGAGCTCTGTGAACATCTGCAGAATCATTTCATGTGTTTTTTAAATACATGGAAAAGGCCGTACCCTTTTTCATCACTGTGTAGAGAGAGGGTAGTCCATTCTTGGCTCAGAGCTCTAACATGTACTTATTGGCTAGCTATCAACACTGGTTTCTTTAAGAGCATGCCTAGATTAGGAACTTCAGAAGAGTGCAGAGGGTCACAAGAAAGCCAGCTGCTCAACAGCCTCCCCTACAGAGTTCTCTGTGGTTCATTTTTCACTCGTGGTTAGTTTCCACACTGCCGCTTTCTTTCAGAGAGTAGAGCTTGGCAGTACTTCCCTGTGACATCCACTTTCACACCCAAATTGGTCTTCATAGGTTCCCATTGTGTGCACTACAAAGCAACTTGCCTTGTTGGCAGCTCTAAGTGGGAACTACAAGTCTTTCTTTTCTTCACTGCTCTTTTCTGGCTCACAAGCAGCCTCCCACCAAAAGCTGAATCTGTAGAAGAGACTACATCCAAGAGATAATACCATGAAAAAGTATGAAGAGAAGCCCAGGTGGCCACCTTGCAAATTTCCAATGTGGAAGCCTTCGACCTCTCTGCCCAAGAAACAGCTAAAGTCCTAGAGTAATGAGCTTTACAAACCCTAGGAGCCTCTTTACCTTAACTACATACGCCTCCCTAATACAATCCCTTAACCATCTAGCTAAGGAACTCTTAGAAGCCATTTGACCCCTCTTAAGACCCCCTAAGAGTACAAACAATCTTTCAGAAGATCTGAAATCTTTGATTCTTCTGAGACAAACCCTACGTGTTCTTCTTACATCCAATTGAAGCAGCCATCGCTCTTTGTCATTGCTGGGGCTAAAGAAAAATGAGGGCCAAGAAACCTCCTGGTTTAGATAAATCTCAGATGCCACCTTTGGAAAATTTGAGGAACTGCCCAAAGAACAACTTTATTCTGAAGGAGCGTTAGAAATGTCCCATATATCAAACCCAAGGTCACTCCCCAAGATATCACCACCTAAAAGAAATGAAGTAAGGTACCATCACAGTGAAATAATGTGCTATCATTTTCTGAAATGATGAAAACAGAAAACCATCAAATTATGACCAATCAAAAGCAAATAAATATCATGACTAAATATCTCTTCCTTGGAAAGTATTTCTTGTGTCTCTACAATATTCCTTGCCCACTGCCAATTGGGATAAGTCTATGTTATAATAGTAAACATCAAAGTAAAAAGTAAAATATTTGGTTAATCATCTTCACATTTTTTCTATGTGACGTTAAGCACCTGGACATTTTTAAAACATCTGGACAATGAGGAAAAAACCCTCACTTTTCATCAGATTGTTTGGGTTACACAGACATAGTAGGCAACTCTTTCCAAGATCTTTATTACCAAAATATGCTCCAATCAAAATAAATACACAGGAAACTAAGTTACTTGCTCTCTTTATTTTTTCCCCATTCTTTCCCACACGAGATTTCTAAGCAAAACGCTAACTATCAGGAATACTCAATAGCTAACTTAAGAAACATTTGGTTTCTTTAATCATCCATTTCAAGGAATGTTTTACTTCCTGATTTAAGAAACCAATGATTTTTATAAGAATGGATTAACTTGGATACACTGAATAAAGCATTTAAGATTTTTTTCTTGACAATTTCCCTCATGATCACTCTTCTCAGGGAGCCATTTACATAAAGTTGTGTCAGATTAAGTCAATCTTGGCTTTGGTAAAAAAATATGAATTTCAACAATGAAGAATACATACATCACAAGGGAATGTTCTGGTACTCAGACATTTCTTACACTCACCCTTCAAAACTCCTTCTACATACTGTGTTCAATAATCCACAAATGTATTTATATAGTAAACTATTATTAATGTGATAATGAAGTTGCTTTTATCTACCAAACCACTTACACATTGACAAATGGAGAGTAAAACAGTATACGGTAGAATAATTAAATATTGGCTCTGTTGATTTTAATTCAAGAATGGTAAAGTTTTAGCCTCAAATACACAGCACTTGCAAATCTGCATATTATTTAATCTTAATCTAATGGAATTGAACAGGCTTTTTCTTTTTTCTGCATTTTCCTGAAATCCACACATCAAATCTTTGCTTCAATTCTTGGTCATTTCAGTTTTATATCTTTATAATTTCTCTCTAAAACAATTCTAATTTTCAATTTCTGCTGTCTTAAAAAGAATAAAGTTCTCAGAATTGACCTAAATTCCCAAGAGCTTGGCCTAGGACCAAAGCAGGATGATTTCAAATGGGTAGGAGCTGAGTTTTTTGGATTACATTCCGTTGGTTGGTCCACACTCAGAAAAGGTCTACTAAAAATGTGGATGTGAGATGCCAGATCTCAGTTAGACATGACGGATGAGTATTACACCAAATGTCAACTGTTCAAAGCATCAATATGTCAATCAAAAACCAGGATGTCACATTTCTCTATTCAGATCTCTTTTTGACCACTCAACTCCATCTAGAAGGCCACATAAATCTCACATTATCTTCTAATTAAATCTATTTTTTCATTCAGCCTCTGTATGACATTTTTATTATTTTCCTTTTTTGATTAATATTGTAAATCTGTAAACCACTTCCATTATTCTTAAAATTATCTCCAAATTTGTAAAAGTGACTTACATTATTTACTTTATAATAGTGCTATCTAAACTTAACCTGAAACACAGAAGTCCAATAAACTATACTTAATACAAAACAAACTCCAAACTCCAACACTGTAACTTTTCTAACATTATTTATACTGTCAAAGGAAAGAAAGAAACACTGCAATAAACAGGTTGAGTACACTAAATGTAATTTTCCCTGAGAAATCAGGTTTAGAGGTTGAAATTTTCTGATTGTGTGTAAGTCACTTGGTTTGGCAGATACAGCCTTTGTATATGCTCATTCTTAGATGACATATGGTCTCATGTAAAAGAGACCTTTGTGCATTTCATCCTGATCACAATGAAAACTTTATAAATATGGATATGACAACAGGGAATGCACCTTAGCCATTATGCCTTTGAATTTTACCTTTAATGTTAGAGATGTTATTTCAATACAAATGGCATAGCTTCTTCAGAGGAATTTTATCAACACTAACTGAAATTTTAAAATTATATAATTATACTTATTATTTTAATAATTCACACTTACGGATTTTTAAAGATATCCTGGGCATTCTTTTAAGTATTTTATATACACGAAGTCATTTAATTCTTATAAACCTATGGGAACCTAAAGCATCTAATTCTGGAAGAAAACAAAGAAAATTCATCGTCTTGAACGATTACTGTGAAGATGAGAAAACTCAAGTCTAAGGAGAATAAATATGCTGTGGCAGAAGAGGGGTCACTAGGTCATCAAGTCTGCTTACTCTTTCCATAAAGCCACACTGTATTTCTTTGGGGTAAAATTTGATCTGATTTTAGCTAAAGACAATTATTCAAATGCTTTGTCAATTAGGATTAAGGGATTCTTCAAATAAAAAGGATGAAAATCTAACCTATGGTGTGCATCATACTGAATGTTTACTTAAATAATTTTATCATGGATTTGTCTCAAGTAATGGTATTGATTCACAGTGGCAACAAATAAAAGCAGAAATTACAGATTTACAAACTTAAAAAAGAGTTGATTACCTGAAGTATTCCTGGATATCTTGAGTGATAAAAACAGTTCTTCAAACAATTCTTGGACATTTTTCTCTAGCTTCAAAAGGGATTTTATAAGATGAGATAAGAAATTGAGTTCATCTAAGGAAAAGCAAATGTTTCTTCCTTTCTGTGGGCATTCAGGAGTGACTGAAAGAGAAGATCAATACGGTTGAATATTTTGTTTTCTTAATAAATGTGATTCTATAAACCTTCAAAACTAACAAGCTACTCCATAATTAAAACAAATTAGTTCATTAAGAAACAAATATAAAATCTCCTAGGACAGTATCTTCTTCTGGGAAGCTGGAGATAAGTATTCTGTTTGATGCAAATGTGACAATTAAATTAGATTGATTCTCACAGTCATAAACAGAAACGTGATTTGTTATTGTAAAATCACATCTTAAACTTGTACAATTTTATTTTTATAAAATCACAGCTTAGCCTTGTACAATTTTAGTTTTTTTGAAGTCTGGCATAACTTGAATCAAACCACAAGGAAACATTAGACAAATCCAAACTGAGGGACAGTCTACAAAAGAGTTGGTCTGTACTTTTTAAGTGTTGTGTCAGGAAACAAAAACTAGAAAATGTTCTAGTCTAAAAAGACATGAGCACAGAAATCAATGCATGATCAGCATCTTATTTTATTTTATTATGCTATAAAGGACACTATTGGGGTAATTTGGTGAAATCTGAGTAAAGTCTGCAAGTCAAGGACATTATTGTGTGATTGCTTATTTCTTGATTTAGCTAACAGTACTGTGGTTATGAAAGAGAATGCCCTTGTTTTTAGGGAATACATGTAGAAGTTCAAGGGATCTTCAAAAAGATCATGGAAAATGTATACTACCTTTAAATTTAATTTTTCCATGAACTTTTGCAATTCCCTTTAAAGTAAATGTCTGCAAACTATACTCACTTCAGAAAAAAAGTTTTTAGGGGAGAAGGAGAGAAAGCAAACAAATAGGATAAAATACTAACATTTGGGGAATCTGGATATGAAGGAATTTGGGGAATTCTTTAGTATCCTGGTGACTTTTTGTAAATCTGAAACTTAAATACAAACTTAAAAGAAACAAATTAATTCAGCTGTTAAATTGTTGAATCTAGATAACAAAATTCATGAAATTAGGTTTTAAAATAATTTGTCTAGGGGCTGGCGTTGTGGCTTAGTAGGTAAAGCCATCACCTGGGAAACCGGCATCCATATGGGTAACAGTTTGGGTACTGGCTACACTACTTTTTTTTTTTTTTTTTTTTTTTTTTGACAGGCAGAGTGGACAGTGAAAGAGAGAGACAGAGAGAAAGGTCTTCCTTTGCCATTGGTTCACCCTCCAATGGCCACTGCAGCCAGCGCGCTGCAGCTGGCGCACCGCGCTGATCCGAAGCCAAGAGCCAGGTGCTTCTCCTGGTCTCCCATGGGGTGCAGGGCCCAAGGACTTGGGCCATCCTCCACTGCACTCCCTGGCCACAGCAGAGAGCTGGCCTGGAAGAAGGGCAACCGGGACAGAATCCGGCGCCCCGACTGGGACTAGAACCTGATGTGCCGGGGCCACAAGGCGGAGGATTAGCCTATTGAGCCGTGGTGCCGGCCTGCACTACTTCTGTACCCACATGGGAGACCTGGATGAAGATCTGGTGCCTGGCTTCAGCTTGGCTCAGTGCTGGCCATTGTGGCCATCTGGGGAGTGAATCAACAGATGGAGTCTCTTTCTCTCTCTGTCTCTCCCTCATTTTCTGTAACTCTGCCTTTCAAATAAATAAATAAATCTTTAGAAAACATGTTATTTAGAAAAATCTTGCATAAATAATTATGGTATCTATTAATTGCATAGGGGTAATACAACTTTAAAACAACATATGTGACTAGTCAAGTCAAGAATTTTAATATGATTGAAAAACACTTCTGACTCTTTAGGAGTACAGCAAGATTATTACATTGTCTTAAAAATTTGAATTTATTAGTTTTGACTATGGTTTCAAGTGTGTAAATAATCCTTCCTTTATTAATGCCACTTTTTAAAACACAATAGGGTACTTTAAGCAATCTGTGGGAAATGGAATTAAAAGATGAGTTTACTGGGGCCAGTGCTGTGGCAGACTAGGCTAAGCCTCCACCTGTGGCACCAGCATCCGATTTGGGCACCAGTTCATGCTCCTCTTCCGATCCAGCTCTCTGCTATGCCCTGGGAAAACAGTGGAAGATGGCCCAAGTGCTTGGGCCCCTGCACCCGCATGGAAGACCCAGAAGAAGCTCCTGGCTCTTAGTCTTGGATTGGCTTAGCTCGAGCTGTTGTAGTCACTTTGGGGAGTGAACCAGTGGATGGACGATTCTCTGTCTTTCTCTCTCTCTCTGTAACTCTACCTCTCAAATAAATAAATAAATTGTTAAAAAGGAAAAGTTTATTTTAGCACAAGAATTTTGAAACCATACATAGTCTTTTCATAATCTGCATTTCATTAACTTAAATTCTTACATTCATAAATTTCAAAAAAATTTTGTAACAAATTAATTTTTTTACACTTATTCTTTTTTTTAACTTTTATTTAATGAATATAAATTTCCAAAGTACAGCTTATGGATTACAATGGCTTTCCCCCCACCAACTTCCCTCCCACCTGCAACCCTCCCCTTTCCCACTCCCTCTCCCCTTCCATTCACATCAAGATTCATTCTCAATTATCTTTAACAAATTAATTTTTAAAAATTAATTTTTATTTATTTACTCAAAAGATAGAAACATGCATACACATACGTGTACAGAGAGAGAGAGAGAGTAAGTTACCATCTGATGTTTCATTCCCCAAATGCCCACAACAGCTGAAGCTGGGCCATGCCAAAGTTTAGAGTTGGGAACTCCACCCAGGTCTCCTGTTTGGGTGGCAATGATCTAACTACTTTAGCCATCATCTGCTGCTACCCAGAGTGCTCACTGGCAAAAGTGAGCAGGAGCTGGAGTTGGATATCTACTCAGATATGGGACACAGTTGTCTCAACTGGTATCTTAACCACTAGGCCAAACACCTGCCCCAAACTTATCTTTTAATTCCATTTCCCACAAAACTTTTGAAGTACCCTCATATATTTTAAGAAGTATCTTGAGGCTTAACAACAAACTTAAAATTTTTATAGTTTCCTTAATTAAAATGATAAAGTGCCTTTGGAGAGAAAATACTGAGAATGTGACTTGTAAATGGATTAGGATCTGGTGACTCTGTATGAACAAAATAAAAAAAATTGCCTTCGTCATATAGATTTAGAAGGACAATTCCAAAATGCAACAGTTTTTTGGTAATCCACTTTAGTGAAACTTTAAAATACTGGCATGAAACTTAAAGTCATATGATACAGTTTTTCACTGAGGACAAAAAAACCTTACGGTACCTTTGCAGGGAGGATGAGAAAGAGATGTTTATTAATATAAACTGTGGAATTTAGTCCTCTTCAAAAAGAATCTCTAAAAGTATCTGCAAATATCCATATCCTATTTCATCTCTAAATTGACACTGGTCCTCATACATTAAAATTTATCTCTAAATAGGTTTTCATGTATCCATTAGTCTTCCATAAGCATGCAGGAGAACAGAGGCATATATAGATTTTCTCAGAAAAATCATGCCCCAAAAATTAAAAAGAAAGAGAATAAATATATTATGGGTCATATGATCATTGCTTGATTCCCATTTGGCCTGATTTCTTTTAAGTTTTGCCCATGTAGATGAGGGGCTAACTTTAACCTTCTAAAGCTTTCCTTTTGGGTCAAAAATATTTATAAGCCAAATTCTCAAAGACTATGAATTATTTCTAAGCCTTTATTAATAAAGGTCACTCAACAGTTTAACCAGAAATTAAATGTAGTTCAGAAGTCTTTATTTGGCTTAGTTTTAACTAGATCATTGCAAATGTTTATAAGCAAAAATGCACCCCAAGAAAAACCTTTATGAGTCAAGATACTGTAACCTGAGAGCTAGTTGTTTAAAATTATGTAGGGGCTGAGAATTCCATATGAAGAGATCCTAACTTCATTATCTGGATTTAGAAGGATCTTGTATTCCAAAAAATATAACAATATTGAAAAGCAAATCCATTTAAATCCAAGGAAATGTTCTAACCTAATATGTCTGACCTAAATCTAATCATTTTTGTCCCAAAGAAGCAATGATTATGGTAGAGGCCCATTAATTAGTAGTCCTTGTTTCCTACCACTATTAGCTCAATGTTCTCCCAAAGGGGTCTTGTGAGGGTTCTTAATTTATGGGGAAAATAATTCTGTGATAAATTCATTTTGTAAAAGGCCAATTAGAGCAAAATTAAACACAAAGGATGGAATCGCATTTCCCAAACTTATTTGACTTATTTTCTCCCCAGTATCTCACAGGACTAGTGTCCTAATCATCACTCCTTAGCTTGTGGTTTCTGTCTGTCTCAGTGCATCTATTCTGTCCCTTAGACTCAACTGTAAGCCAAATTAGGAAAGGGTGTCTCCCAGCAGAAATTCCCTTTTCCTTCTCCTTCACTAAATTAATCTTTCAGTATTTTTAGCATTTTTGTTGGCTCCTCTCCTCCAGCTCACCTCTGTGGAAGCTGTATCTGGATACAATCAGCCAGGAGTTCTTCCCCCTCTATGCCTGGCATTTATTTATTTATTTAATCACTATAGAACTTGTAGCCTTGCTTCAAAGAAGTCTTGGACAATCATGTTTATACACAGGCAACTAAATATGGCCTGCTGCAAATCACTGATGTAAAATACTGATTTTTGCTTTGTTATAGGTTTAGCTTATGATTCTTAGGAAACATAGATTTCTCCTAAATCTCAATCATATTCTAAAGAAAAAAATTAAATTTCCATTTTAGAGCAAGACTTTAACAGCCATGAATAAATCCATGAAAATGCTAACTAGACAATTCAGGGGTTTTCTTTCTCCAAAGATATTTATCCAACTGATAATCATTTGAAAAGCTTCTATAATCAAAAAAGCTGGGGAGAAACTATGTACTAAATACTCCTTAAAGTGATCCACAATGCAAATTAGCACATTAAAGTCTGCATTTACTTCTATAATAAAGTAAAAAAAACCAAACAGAATGCTTCTCAAGCTTGTTGAATTGGTGAATATCACTTTACCAATATCTGTTCTACTCACTTCTGAGACATTCTGAAAAACAATTGTTAGGGGGACATGGCTCTGGATTTTGGCACAAGTTAAGTAATCATATCTGCTTTGTAGTTTTTCCTTCCTCTCATTGTGATTTGTTGTTTCTGTGACTCATTTCCCCATACTGTCTTCCACTTGTCAACTTCTGCCCCTAAGATCATCATATCTCTTGCAGACCCCCTCAAGAAACTAATGAAAGTCTACTAAGTCCTCTTAGACTCTCTCATTGAAAAAACTCTTGTAGTCAGAGACAGAGGGCTAAACAAGGCCATCTGAAGTCCATATCTGGCATTCATAGGATGGAACAGCTTACGATCTTCTGTATTGCTAAAAATGCCCAGGGACCAGTGTTGTGGCACAGGTTAGGCTTTAGCTTGCAACACCAGCAATCTCATATCAGAGAGCTGGCTTAAGTTCTAGCTGTTCTGCTTCTGATCCAGCTCCTTGATAATGTGCCTGGGGAAACAGCACAGGATGGTCGAGGTACTGGGTCCCATGTGGGAGACCTAGATGGAGTGCCAGGCTTCTGGCTTGTGTCTGGCACATCCCTGGCTATTGAGGACATTCGGAGAATGAACCTGTGGGTGGAAGATCTCAGTCTCTCTTCCTCAGTCTGTCACTCTGTCTTTCAAAGAAATGTTTTTTTTTTAAAAAAAATGCAAAATCCTTATCATCTGAAGAATCAGCATCTCTGGGGCGTAAGGCCCAGAAATATTCCTTTGAAGCAGGTGCCCTGGGTGAGTTTTCTGCACACTAAAGGTTGAGTCTCCTACCTGAGGAGCTCATGATCTCTACTTGAAAACCATTATGGTTGAAAATTACTTTACACACTTGCTCTGGGCAAAAGCAGAACTGTTAGAAAACATCAAAAGAGTCACGGATGTTCTTTAGACACACTCATCACAAATGGAAAGGCAGTGCCATGAGGATGAGACTAAGTCCAGCACATTCATCACAGTCGCTCAGTACCCAGCACCATCTCAGAAACAAAGCAAGCATTGGAAGAACTGGGTAAGAAACAACATGAATGAAATAACATAGGCCCTAGAAATAGCTAGCTTTGGTCCAGGGGTTTTCTTTCTCCAAAGGTCTTTGTCCAACTGATAATCATTGGAAAAGCTTCTATGATCAAAAAAGCTGGGGGAGAAACTATGTACTAAATACTCCTTAAAGTGATCCACAATGCAAATTAGCACATTAAAGTCTTTTGAAAACTTTTATACCTAATCCTAGAAAATATTCATAAAAACAATCACTATTTATAGATGCATGCTTACAAATGAATAAATACTATAAACACTACAGTATTCTGTTTGACACAATAGATTGTAGAATTATTTTTTAAAACAGAAAATGTATGCAAAGGGTAGAAAAACAATGGCAGGATGGGAGTTGGATAGAACTTACTCATATAATTCAATGTAAAATAAGTTTTTGTGTGTTTAAAAAAATAAAACGAAACTTTAGGAAAAATATTGTCCCTATGAAAGAAAATGTATCAGATATTCACAGAGTTGTTGTTCCAAAATTTTGAGGAAGTCTCTCTCTATATGTATATATGTATTTGTAAATATATATTTATAGACATAAGAATCAATTCATATAAACACACATGTATGTGTGTATGTGTGTATACATACAAGGGAATTTTCAAAGATTTATGGAAAATGGACTATAAGATAAGTAAATTTTGGTGCAAAATGTTTTAGAAATCCATGTGGAGGGGTTTTCAAAACTCTTAAAAATGCATATTATAAAAACTTATGCAAAGATTTCACAGTGTTTTTTCTCAAAATAAACTTGCCTTTTAATTCCACTTTCCATGATCTTTTTGAAGCACCATCATATATTCATATATACAAGCACGTATTTCTATAAATGTATCACTGCCAAAGACTACAGACTGCAGACTACATACCTAAGGGTGATTTTTCACCTAGTGGTGATAGTTTAAATATCAACCCCATTGTCTGCTAGCAAAATCTAGGACACTGAAAATAAATCTTGAGGGATACATTAGGGCTCGTCACATTTGATCTGCAACAAAGCACCATTTGGAATAAATATCAAAGTCCAGCCAAATCAGACAGACCATAAAAATACAGGCACTGGTTGAAAGCACACATATTATTTTCCAAAACCATTAACAACAGAATTCTTGTTAATAATAGCATTAAGATACTGGAGAAAATGAGAAGCTACAAAATCAGATAATCTGAAGCGGGTGGATCAGTATAATAGGATAAAAGGTGCACATTTCAGTTTTCCCAAGAAAGACGAACATTAGCTGCCCTATCATTGATTGTAAATGGCTCCATTTTCAGGGAGGCGGTATTCTCAGTGCCACCAGACAAGTGATGTAAAGAGAGGTGACACACAAGTGCTATTCAAAGTCTAACTATTCCAGATGAAATTCATGACATAATCCAAATGGAATACATTTGTTCCAGTAAAGAAAACTTTTAAACAGTATTACAATAAGATGTCAGCGGGGACTGCATGGGAACAAGTAATAAGCAGTACTTTTCCCAAGACCCAAGTGACTTCCTGAGAGCAGGTAGACCTTGGAGCCTGCAAAGTGGACGCCAGTGCCCCGGAGGGGCCGTGGGCCTCTCTGGACGTCTGGATCCATGCAGTCACAGCAGGTGGAGGAGCAGAATGCAAACATCATATCCCTGAGTTTGGAAAGAACCTTCTTTGTTGTTGAGGCTGTAAAAAGCAGCAGGAAAATCAGGCATTGTTTATGTCACAACCACTAAGATGAAACTGAAACTGTTCCCCCCCCCCCCCGCCTTTTCTCCAGCATTATTCTTGGAACTTCTACTTATTTTTACAAATTTATATGACTAGGAAAGCATTAGGGGTAAAACGAAGACAAGCAGTATGGCCACTTTAGTTTGTAGACCTGAATTTAATATTTCACATCTCTTTTGGAGAAAGTTTCCAAATGTGTCACCCCAAATGGATAGCGTAGAACTTTAAATTGCATAAATGAATGACTGAGTAGATACTTGATTACAAGGATGCAGCATCTAAGAGGCTGGGTGAAACTGTAACCCTACACATGCTGAATACGTAGAGATGTACATACCCCACAAACAGAGATCAGGACCCTCTGCAACCTGGGGAGTGGAGAAGGAGTGCAGTCTGGGGAAGCTGGCCCCATAAAGCCTGATGAGTCTGAATTTGAATTTAGGAAACATTTAACTCTCAGAAGCTGGGAGCTGAAATTCATCTCTCTCTGCCTTTCCCCACTTCTGGTCTCCCACCCTGTGACCCTTGGGGTGGTGGAGCAGAATGGCTACTGCACAGACGGCTTGAATTCCAAGCCAGTCACTGCCCCAAACAAGCTGTGAGACAGTACAAGTTTCTTAGTCTCTTCATGCCTCAAAGGGATCAGAGGTTTACCTGAGTTAATGCATCAGAACAGTTTCTGGAAGGTAGGATGGACCTCCTGTCCAGATGAGAGATGTCATTGGCACTGCCAGATCCCAGAACAGATCAGGTGCTCATTCCCCACACTTCTTCCTATTTTACCTCACACGACCATCATTGTAGCATTCACTATGCCCCATTTTTTTTTTTTTTTTTTGACAGGCAGAGTGGATAGTGAGAGAGAGAGAGAGAGAGACAGAGAGAAAGGTCTTCCTTTTTGCCATTGATTCACCCTCCAATGTCCGTTGTGGCTGGCGCATCTCGCTGATCCGAAGCCAGGAGCCAGGTGCTTCTCCTGGTCTCCCATGCGGGTGCAGGGCCCAAGCACTTGGGCCATCCTCCACTGCCTTCCCGGGCCATAGCAGATTGCTGGCCTGGAAGAGGGGCAACCCGGGATAGAATCCGGCACCCCAACCGGGACTAGAACCCGGTGTGCCGGTGCCGCAAGGTGGAGGATTAGCCTGTTAAGCCATGGCGCCGGCCACAATGCCCCATTTTTAATTGTTAATTTTAGAGGTGTCTCCTGAAACTCTACGGTCTTTATAGGCAGAGGATTTTTTATTCCTGTTATCAATCAGTGTGCCTGCATGAATGAATGATTTCAAAATGATATACAGTGTTGAGTGTCAGAGACAAAACCAACTGTCTTAACTCTATCTGCATTTTTTCTGCCACTGTAGCTTTACTTTGTTAATAAAATACTAATATTAAATAGGCTTCACATAAACCACTATGCGTTAATTTTACCAGGAAGCATGGGGAGGTATAACATAAGCATTGTATTAGAGACCTGTTTCACTCTGAAGTACTTTAAATCTTAATTGCTATTTAATGGACTTCACGTCTAAGGTTAACATTCACACAGTTGAATGCCAGCTCCCCTCTAAACCCTTCCACTGTATTTTCACTGGGTTAGTCCTCCAGAACACTTGTGTATTGACATCTGTGTGTGATCACTATCATTTTTAGAATCCAATAAAAACCATGCACCTCTGTTCAGAGAAACAGTGTTCTGTACACAATTCTCTGAAGTGTCCAGGCCTTAGGGTTCTAACTGATCATCTAGTTAAGGTCCTCTTCCTTGATCTGGTTGATGTTATCAGAGTGGGCTCTATAGCTGTCCCTCCCACTAAGAAGACTGGTAGCCCCTACAGTCTATTCCCTTTGCAAGAAAAATAAGTCTGGTTCAACTCCTAATTTATAACCTTATTGCCCTTCCCATGTTATAAAATACATGTCTTAAAACATTTACACAGTGCTGGGTGTTGCGACACAGTGAGTTAAGCTTCTGTTTGGAGTGCCCACATTCCATATCAGACAAAGCTGTATGGGTTCCAGTCCTGCGTCTGCTTCCAATCCAGGTTCCAACTAACGTGCGCCCTGGGAGGCAGCAGATCACAGGTCAAGGGCTTGGATCTCCATCACGCATGTGGGAGATGCAGATGGAGTTCCTGGCTCCTGACTTTGGCCTGGCCCAGCCTGGCTGTTGTGGGAATTTAGAAAATGAACCAGTAGGTGGAAGACGATCTCTTCCACTCCCTTCTTCCCTCTCTGACTCTCAATAAATAAACTTTAAAAAACTTACACAGACAACTCAGGACACAACCACAGCAGAGTTCCTAGGTAAGGTGATCAGCAAACACTAGGCAACATATAACAGCCTCGCCCTTGCAAGAACTTGGACAAACTCACAATTAGTACAAGATGGCAGCTACTTGCATAGTGATATCTGACCACTGAAGTGCTCTATTAGAAGGATGGAATTGCTAGCAAGAGGGATCTCTGAGAAACTTCATGGAAAAATGGCTATTACCAAAATACATGGCTTTCAAAAATTTTTATACCAAAATAAACTTATTTCTAAACTACATTTTGATAAACTTTTGAAGTTTTATTGAATATATTGGTTTTTTATTTAATAAATATAAATTTCCAAAGTACAGCTTTTGGATTACAGTGGCTTTTCCCCCCCATAACTTCCCTCACACTCGCAACCCTCCCCTCTCCCGCTCCCTCTCCCATCCCATTCACATCATGATTCATTTTCAATTATCTTTATATACAGAAGATCGATTTAGCATATATTAAGTAAAGATTTCAACAGTTTGCACCCACATAGAAACACAAAATGTAAAATACTGTTTGAGTACTAATTATAACATTAATTCACATTGTACAACCCATTAAGGACAGAGATCCTACATGAGGAGTAAGTGCACAGTGACTCCTGCTGTTAACTTAACAAATTGACACTCTTGTTTATGGCATCAGTAATTACCCTAGGCTCTTGTCATGAGTTGCCAAGGCTATGGAAGCCTTTTGAGTTTGCTGACTCCAATCTTATTTAGACAAAGTCATAGTCAAAGTGGAAGTTCTCTCCTCCCTTCAGAGAAAGGTACCTCCTTCTTTGATGGCCCGTTCTTTCCACTGGGATCTCACTCGCAGAGATCATTCATTTAGGGTTTTTTTTTTTGTGTGTGTGTGTGTGGTTTTTTTTTTTTGCCAGAGTGTCTTGGCTTTCCATGCCTATAATACTCTCATGGGCTCTTCAGCCAGATCTGAAGGCCTTAAGGGCTGATACAATATTGAACATATTGTATCTGCATTTTCTATACCTTCTTTCTCTGATTGTCCTAAGCCAAGATAGTTGCTATACTGAATTTTGCACCCATGAGTAAGTTGGATAATCACAGTCTAAACAGAGGTAGCTGCATAGACAGAGAGAACCACTGGATTTGGAATAAATTCTTCCAACCCTCCAAAAGCCCCACATGACAAGGAGGTTTTCTACTCCCTTTGGAAGGGTCCATATAGCAAAATCTCACTGCTTCACAAACCAAGAGAAACTATGTGGCTAAAAAGGGTGGTTTCTGGGTCAACTAGAAAAACTGAAGAGCAGCTGCTCCTATTATTACCCTTTTATGATTCTCAGGCCAGCGCTGGCTCTGCAGCATGATACTTAAACTTGCTGCTAAATGATAACAAAATTCTCCCATACCTATCCCATCTTCTCTGGCAAAAGCTGTCAGTATCACATTAGCAAAAGATCTGACTTCTTACTCATTTGCCAAAGGTATAATACTCCTATTTCTCTGCTGTATTCTACCTTTCTTATTTTTTCTTTTTGTTGATTTCTGTTGTTTTATTTTTTGACTGAGAACATGAGACAGACTATCCGACTCCTGACATGGCCACAGTTCAACCAATGCTAGTTGAAGATGCCAGTCAAAGAATGGCTTACATCTGAATCCTGTCCAAATCAAGAACTGCACCCAGAGAAAATTTCTGAATATTTTCTCAGCTTACTTTCGTTTTATGCTGGTTTAACTTCCGTTGTAAATAGAGATGCTGGCCCTTTCAGGGAACCTTTAAATAAAAAGACATCTCTAGCGTAACGAAATGGGTTTTAAATTTTAACTACTCTATGCTAATGGTACATTATTAATGAAATAGCTTCCTAATAGCCTTTCTCATTCTCAAATTTTGAGCTAGAGTTCACTTAATTATGTCTCTTATCATATGTGTTACTTTTTCTTATCATGACTAAAAATTAACCTGTAGAAAAAAAACTTAAACTAAGTTAACAATTCATTTTTACTATAGCCTTAGGTTATATCTGAGAATTGATATTTCATTTTTAAAAGGAATACGCCACAGCAGAGAAGTTATATTATCAGCTCTTAATATAACATGTTAAAAATTAATTTAAAAATTTAGCACTGGGATAAAAATAATGCCATCATCAAAAAGATGGACTTAAGTTCAGGCACCTGCTGAGTGTGCTTTCTACTATATTTTCTAATTGAATCATAACCTTTCAGAAGAAATTGAACTTCTTTTTCTCTTTTATACTAAGAAATAAAAGGTAAGATTCTCTTCACACTATTTTTTGTAATAGGAAAATGCCAATGCCAATGAATGTATGTAAAAGTTAACATGAAAAGGCAACCGTGGAGATAACAGCAATCTCTTGTACCACCTGGGAAGTTGTATTCCTGAGCCCTACGTTTACTCTAGCACAGCAGGGCCATCTTAGAGGTGGGACGGATATTTTCCAGGTGTGATGGTATTTTGCGGAGTACATTTTATGGCTAATCTTTCCTTTTCAGCTGCATTCCTCACCTGAGAAATAGTTAGCCCGCTGCAAAATCAAAGCTACATTTCCTTCAAACATTAGATATAACCTTGCAGCACCTTGGTGATGGGTGCCATCTTTTGTTCTGTCTTCCCTCAAAAAGACTACAATCTAGGAAAAGGTATCATTAAGCAGGTTTCACTTGCCAGTTCCATGAAGATTTGCCTTATGCCTGCAATGTACAAGGCACCATGGGACATGCATCTCTGTGGTGATGAAACTGAGTGAAGGATGATGGCAATTGACAAGGACCATAGCCCATTCTGGTCACTATCAGCTCCCTGACCTTCACTGTCTCATAAGAATGAATTTACCTGTATTAACTCTCTTAGCTCAGGCAAGATGAAAAACATTAAGCTCAATACACAAGAAAAACTCAGTGTCACAGTAAGAAGCTAACTGGAGCAAGAAAGACATGAGTAGATGAGACTGGAGAATAAGAGAAAGACAGTGAGGCAACAGGAGAGACTGGCACATTAGCACTTGTGAGACAAATCTGGCCCACAGCCTCTTTTGATATCATCTGTGATGTAAACATGGGTTTGCTCTTTGTGAATGGATGGGCGGAAGGAAATGAAAAGCAAGAGAATATTTCATGATGTGGAAATTCCATGAAATCCAAGCTTCTGGGTCTACAATGTGTCACTGGAACAGGGCCACACTGATTAGTTCAGCCTTTATCTATTGAAGCTTTGCACTGGAGTGGCAGAGTTGAGTAGGTGAAGCAGAGATTTTATGGCCTGCAAATCCTAAAATATTTAGACATGGCCAATAGAAAAGTTGCTAACTCCTGCCCTAGAAGAATGAAAAAGGAGAAATGGTCAACAGATTAGTCAACTCATAAAGGAAGAAACCATGGCTGAGAAGGTGGAGAAATGAGATAATGAAATGCAGGTAAGAATAATTAATAGTACCATATACATATGTGATACCATATACCATGTACACAAACCATATGGTAAAACTTTATATATATAATTTCTATCTTCATGGAAACTGTAATGAGAAAACAAAAGCTCAGAGAAAGAAATTTACATACCAATGAGTGATAAAGTGAATGTGCCCTTTAAGAAATCTATTAATGACACCAGATTTCAATTGAAGAACACAATATGGGGGTCAGGAGTAGATTTATATGAATAGTTTGAGTCTGAAAGATCCATCTTGGTATCATATAGACAATATTTGCCCATCAGCAAGTGCCCTGTACATTTCGGCCAGAATTAGGAATCTTTTATTTGCACCTTTCATCAAATACCAGTTCTGACAATAATAACAGAAAATAATTAAATAATGTTACTGTGCACCAAGTACTGTTGTAATCATTTTCCACATATTTACACTAACTCTGTGAGTTCTGTGTGGAAAACCCCAATATCAGCATTTATCTCTAAGACACAATGAGGTTCAATAAATTGTTCAAGTCACAGTGTTCACAAGTAACGAAGCCAAGGCTCAAATTAAAACAGTCTGGCTCTACAGTCCATGTTTTCAACCAATCTACCAAATTGGTATCAAACTTTAGCACACATCAGAATGAGCTTGTTAACACAGACTGCCAAGGCCCACACCCAATGTTTCTGGTTCAGTGAGTCTGGGGTAGAGCCTGGAAGTTTACATTTCTAACTTTTTGCAGGGATGTTACTGCTGATTTGGAAACTACACTCTAACAGCCATTGCTCTGCTGCTTCTCCATTAATACATAGTATTCCCACCAAGCCAACCTGTTCTCAATGGTTTCTTCTCAGCATAAATTCTCTTCGAAACTCACACCTGTATTTCTAGGGGGGGAAATATTCTTCTTGGTAGTTTCCATATATCCTTCTCTCTATTAAGGCATTCTCACACATCAATGGACAAGTTCTATTTCCTAATCACTTCTCTCAAGTTACTTTTCTGTTCCAAAGCTTTAACAACTACATATATAATTTACACATGAAAGATTGGTTTTCAAAACACTTAGTAAGGTTTTCTTAGGCTAGGTATCAAAAAATTCATGTAGATGCCTACTTATTTGACACTTTAGTTTTGTCTACCTAGTACTTCTTTCCCTCTTGTAATAGCAAACTTACTATTTGGCCAATCAGAAGACTCCTATGAGACTTTTTTTTTTTTTTGACAGGCAGAGTTAGTGAGGGAGAGAAACAGAGAGAAAGGTCTTCCTTCCATTGGTTCACCCCCCAAATGGCCGCTAAGGCCAGCGCGCTGTGCCGATCTGAAGCCAGGAGCCAGGTGCTTCCTCCTGGTCTCCCATGCGGGTGCAGGGTCCAAGGACTTGGGCCATCCTCCACTGCCTTCCCGGGCCACAGCAGAGCTGGCCCAGAAGAGGAGCAACCGGGACAGAACCAGCACCCCAACAGGGATTAGAACCCGGGGTGCCGGCACCACAGGCAGAGGATTAGCCAAGTGAGCTGTGGCGCCGGCCTAGCTGTTTAGCTCTTTATTCTACTGTGTGAACCAAGTTCTTTTTAATAAATGCCCCTTCCTTTTTTGTATACAAGGCAGAGATAAAGAATGGAAAAACAGGGATGTCACTTGAAAGTTCAAGTATTTACAGAGTAGCTCCTCTAAGCCAGTCACAGCTCTCTTCACTGCCTCCAACAAGCCACAGCCATTTCTAGTGCTGGTGCCACGCGAACTGCAAAGTGAGCCCATTCCCTGTCCTGCCTAGGCAAAGTCTACTCATAGCCAAACTCAAGTCCCAGTCTTGAAGTTGATCTAGCTTTCTCTCTTACACCTGAATTCTTCCTGTATATGAAATCTTATACAATCACTTGGTGATTAATTGAATATGGTCTTGTATTTGCCCTTCCACCTCCAATAATGCTTTGCGGGTTAGTCTTTTTTTAACTGCCTAGATTTGAAGGCACCACATAAAATCAGACTTTAAATTGACTAGAAAATTTAGAATAAATTGCCTTGGAGAAAGTGTTGTCTCAAAAGAAATATTAGATGCCCCAGGGTTAGCTGGGGGTGGATGACAGAGGTAGGGACTAAGCTAGAGTAAGGCAGGATGTGGAAGTATCAGGCTGGAGCCATGAGAAGTCACAAAAAACCCCAAGAGACAAGGTCCAGCTTTTCTGTCTTGTGTCTTCCAAATAAACCCTCCATCTCATGGACATCCTTTACTTTGCATCCTACTCCTTCCTAATATTTCCTCCTGCATCACAGGAAAACCCTAGAAACTAAACCACCTGTAAATCTTCCTGCTCTCTGCTTCTCTGGGTCCCATCCTGCTGCAACCAAAATGGTTCCATTTCACGTTGATTATCTTGCACTGAGGTCAGCAGGGACCCCTACCTGCTGGAATTCTGTTACTGTCTGCATAACTCTCAACAGATTTTTGTATATTCAAAACTTAATTCACAGTCTACATGGGAGGCAAATATTTTTTGGAATTCCCATTAATCTTAACATAGCATTTTTTAAGCATAGGTGTTCAATGACCAAGTTGATTAGGGGGTATGGTTTGGCACAGTGGTTAGGATGCCATTGTTTTGGGATGCCTGCATCCCATATCACAGTGCCCAGGTCTAAGTCCTGGCTCCACTTCCAAGTCTAGCCTCCTGCTAATGCACACCCTGGGAGGCAGTAGATGATGGCTCAAATACTTGGGTCCCTATCTTCTATACGGGAAACTGCACTGCATTCTGGGCTCCCGACTTCCACCTGGCCCAACCTTGGCTTTTGCAAGCATTTGGAAATTAATCAGGGGATGTAAAATCTTCTGTCTCTTGCCTTTTACATAAAAACTGAAAAAAAAAATTAGCTGATTAGTTGGCTACTACAAATACAGACTATTATATGCTCCAGGTAGTGATTTATGCTAAGAAAATGGTTTAGTTAAAAAAAAAAAATCACTGAACTACCGACATGTGTTAGGCAGTGTTTTGGGTGCTGGAGAAAATAAATTCTTATCTTTCTGTACTAAGAGTCTATGTGGGGAGACAGACCCCCTAATTAGGTATGTCAGTAGAATACATTAAGAGATTGGAAGAGGCTTGGAGGGGATGCTATGGGAGCATGGCTTCAGGGGCTGTGCTGAGAAGAAATGACAGATGAGCTGCCATAAAGGGATCAGTGGGAATTAGACAAAGGAGGGGAGGACGGGGATGGAAGGGGGGACACATCACATCATGAGGCCATCCTAGGGTCTGGGTCCCCGGAGAATGAATGTATGGAGTGGGCAGAGGCAGGTGGTGAGGCTGAAGACACAGGTGTCAGGTCAAGGGAGGACTGCTTTCCAATGCCAGACAGCTGGGGCTTCACGACGACAGTGATGTGGAGTCACTGAAAAGCTTCAAACAGGCGAGGAATGTGTGCGTGGCAGATGTCTTTCAGTCAAGCAAGAGTAAGGAGTCCGATTTGAGGCCCAACGAAACTTTGTAACAGTTCAAAAAGAGAAATGATAAAGACCTAGCTGAGACCTTGATGGCAAGAATGGGGAGAAGCATGTAGACCTGGAAATATTCAGGGATGAGGCCAAATTAAGAGTCTTTATGATTCTTCTGATGGTGGAGAGCAGAATGGGGAGACAGAAAGGATCACAGGACCCCGCCTGAGTGATTATTTCTGGCATTAACTTAGAGTGGGGAAGTGGACCAGGGAAAAAGGGAAAGATGGGAAGTTCCAGTTTCATCTTGCATTCGCAGTGCCCATAGAAAATGCAAGGATCCAACTGGCCAGGCATTCAGCCATGGAGGTATGAAGCCTGGGATCTGAGTGAGTGCTGGAGCTAGCTACAACAGGTATGCACACCTAGTGATGGTCAGATTCAGGTGGGTAAACAAAGGAAACTTCTGGACACATTTACTATTTAAATTGAGTCTTATTTCATTACTGTTACTTATTTTTAAATGAAAAAATTAATACAGCACTTCCAGAGAACTTTATAATAAGTGCTTTAAAGGTAAAACAAAATATTCATTGTGCAGCTGACTTAACAAATAGGCAGCCTTGGGGCCGGTGCTGTGGCACAGAGGGTTAACGCCCTGGCCTGAAGCGCCAGCATCCATATGGGTGCCGGTTTGAGACCCTGCTGCTCCACTTCCTGTCTAGCTCTCTGCTGTGGCCTGGGAAAGCAATAGAAGATGGCCCCTGCACCCATGTGGGAGACACGGAGGAAGCTCCTGGCTTCAGATTGGCGCAGCTCTGGCTGTTGTGGCCAACTGGGGAGTGAACCATTGGATGGAAGACTTCTCTCTCTATCTGTCTCTCCTCTCTCTGTGCAACTCTTTCAAGTAAAATATATAAATCTTAAAAAAAAAAAAAAACAACAAATAGGCAGCCTCTTATCCTATATAGATGTTGGGAACACCACATTAATATGTGATAGCAAGTCACCTTGTCAATAAAATACAATATATGTATGTGTGTACATATGTTTTAAAGAGAGAAACAAAGCACTCCCTTTGTGTCAGACACTACATCTATTAGCAGTATTCACACTGAGACACTATGAAGCATTTTTATCATCATCTCCATCTTCTAGATGAAATGATAGATGCAGAAGAAAAGCAATCTAACCAAGTGCACGTAGCTGCCATGTGCAGAGCTGGAATGCAAAGCCAGGTGTATCTGGATCTGATACTTCTAAGAGCCACAGACAGTGAGCATTGAGCGTCCCTCCCCTCCTCCCATTCCTTTGCCCTGGCATCTCTGCATGAATGAGAGGGCAGCTGACAAAACAGCAGTAGCCTGGATGATCCAGAAGGAGGCAGGCAAACACAGGGATTTCAACACTTATTTTTTGGATTTAAAATTAATGAAATATGTTTAAAGAATGTGTGCATTCATATAGATATTCACACTTCTGAATATTTGCAGTATTTGCAGTTAAAACCTAATGAGAGGCAATATGCCCACATATTTTCAGATATGTATACATATATATGCATACATATATTTAAATTAGCTTACTCTCTTATCCCTCAAAAATCACTTCTAGGAAAAAAAGTTTAAAGATGCACAAGTATATAAAGAAAAAAATGGGAAAATCCTAATGTAGCATGCTATTAGTCTATCAATGGGAATTGGTTAAGCAAATGATGTAATAATGCTATAATCATAAAATACACAGGTTGCAACCTACACAAAGAAAAATGCAGATCATCCTGTAGGTACTGAAACAACAGGTCTATGATGCCTATGACATAGTAAGAGATCGCTATGGCATTTGTGTGATGTACGTACGTATGTACTGTGTGCCCAAGCGTGAAAGGACAAGCACCAAACCGTTTGCAGAGATTACCTGAAAGTGCTAGGATTAAGAGCAGGGAAAGTGAAAGCAATTTTACATTTACTATTCTATACACTTTAAGTACAGACACACACATAGGTAAGTGAGCACATATTTATATAACCATGAGCAATGGCAGGCAAAGATTGAGTTCAGGAAAAAAAAAAGAATAATTTTCTAAAATCAATGAGCCAAAATCTAATAAGATCAATCTAAATTGAACCATGTACAAATAAGTTATGCTACATCTATATTATGGAATATTACCATCTTCCTGAAAAGAATGTCAGACCAATTGCATTGACATGGAGGAATTCATGAAATATTTAGAAAAGCAAATTGCAGTACAATATTTCTAGTTTTCAATCTCATTTTAAAATTTGTATTTATTTTCAATTTATTTGAAAGACAGAGACAGACACAAATCTTCCATCTGCTGGTTTTACTCCTCAAGTGCCTGCAACAATGAGCCAGGAACTCCATCTGAGTATTCCATATGGTGGTAGGACTTGAGCCACCACCTTCAGTCTCCCAGGACATACATTAACAGGAAGGTGGATCAAAAGCAGAGAAGTCAGGACTCAAACCATGCATCTGATATGGGAAGCACTCACTTAATCTCTCCATTGAACTTCCATCCCTGATATCATTTTGGAAAATTACAAATAGGCATATTAATTCTTAAATGTGCATAGAAAAATTCTATAATTTAATAAAGTGTGAATTACAATGGTGAACTAAGAAAGAAATAGAAGAAACACAAAAAAATGGAAAATTCTTACATGTTCATGGAGTGGAAAAGTTAACATAAAAATGTGCATACTACAGAGACCAATTTACAGATTCAATGCAATCACAATCAAAATATCAAAGACATTCTTTGATCTGAAAGAAATGACCCTAAAACTCATACACAATCACAAAAGGCACTGAATAGCTAAAACAATCCTAAACAATAAAAATAAAGCTGGAAGCATCACACTACCAGGTTGCAAGACATATTACAGGGCAGTTACAATCAAAACAGCTGGATACTGGCAAAAGAATAGACATGTGGATCAATGGAACAGATTAGGGACCCCAGAAATTAATCCATGCATCTACAACCAGCTAATCTTTGACAAACAAGCTAGAATCACTCCCTGGAGAAAGATAGTCTCTTCAACAAATGGTGTTGGGAAAATTGGATCCCTGCATGCAGAAGTACAAAACAAGACCCCTACTCTTACCCTATACAAAAATCAACTCACTATGGATCAGGGATCTAAATTTAAAGCCTGAAACTATCAGTTTACTAGAGGAATACATATGGGAAACAATGAAAGACTTCTTGGATAAGACCCCAGTAGCACAGGCAATAAAGGCAAAAATAGACAAACAGGATTACATCAAGCTAAAAGTCTTCCGCACAGCAAAGGAAACATTCAACAAAGAGGCAACTGACGGAATGGAAGAAAAAATTTGCAAATTATACATCTGATAAAGTATTAATTTCTAGAATATACATGGAACTCGAGAAACCCAACAACAAAACTAGTAATTCATTTAAGAAATTGGCTAAGTATATGAACAGGTATTTTTCTTTAAAAAACTGTATTTATTTACTTGAAAGGCAGAGTTACAGAGAAAAAGAAAGAGGCAGAGAGATCTTCCACCTGCTGGTTCACTCCCTAAATGGCTGCAAGGGCCAGGCCTGGATGAATCCGAAGCCAGGATCCAGGACCTTCCTCCAGGTCTCCCATGTGAGCCATCCTTCACTGCTTTCTCAGGCACATTAGCAAGGAGCTGGATAGGAAATGGAGCAGCTAGGATAGAAACCAGCACCTATATGGGATGCCAGTGCTGCAGGTGGTGGCTTTACCTGCCAGGCCACAACACTAGCCCTGACAGCTATTTTTCAAAGGATGAAATTCAAATGGCCAACAGACACAAGGAAAGAGGCTCAAGATCACTAGCCATCAGGGAAATGCAAATAAAGACCAGAATGAGGTTTCAACTGACTCCAGTTAGAATGACTATCATCCAAAAGTTGAAAAATAACAAATGCTGGTGAAGATCTGGGGAAAAAGGTATACTTAGACACTGTTGGTAAGAATATAATCTAGCACAATCATTATGTAACAGAGTATGGGATTCCTCAGAAATCTGAAAATAGATCTACCATAGGATCTAGCCATTCCAGTTCTGGGAATTTACCAAAAAGAAATGAAATCAGCACATGAAAGAGTTATCTGTACTCCTATGTTTATAGCAGCTCAATTCACAATAGCTCAATTCACAGTCAATCCAGATGTCCATCAACTGATGAAGAAATTGTGGTATATATACATGATGGAATACTATGCAGCTATAAAAAGAATGACAGCCTGTCTTTCTCAACAAAATGGATGTACCTGGACACCATTATGCTTAGTAAAATAAGCAAATTCCAAAAAGAAAAATATCATATCTTTCTCCTGATTTCTGGTAACTAATATACAGAGTACAAAAAAAGAAGTCATGCACATGACCAAAACCGACATTTTGGGATTTGATTATTGTTTATAGCCCTTGTCTATACTCTTGAGAAGAGATTTTCTTTAGCTACTACTTGTTGAATTCATTTTTTAGTGAAGAGTTAAGCTTGTGATTATAAAGTAAACTGAAAATACGTCATTACATTGCAAAAGTTAAAAGAAAAATAAGAAAGGAGGAGGAAGAGGGGAAAGAAGGAGGGTAGGGTGAAAAGTATCATTATGCTCTTAAAATTATTACATGAAATAGTGAAATTTGTTCCCTTTATACAAAAAAGAAAGAACAACAACAACAAAAAAAGAATGGTGATCTGAGGGATAGAATTGGAGGAAAGCAAATATGAAGACTTTAACTGTCTCTTTATGTATATTTGATGTCATAATTTTAATAATGAAAATGTATCACTCCAATAATTTCTTTAAAGTAATAAAAAAAACTCCTAACAAAATTTAAATTTAGCAGCGAATCACTTTGGTTTCATTTTGTTTCAGATCTTAAAATCTGATATCATGAAATCTACAAATGTGTCCTGGTAGAAATTTCAGATTCATAAAGTATATTAAATAATTTAAAATAATTTAAAACCAGGTTTTTTTACATATTTTCAAAATATATAATTTAAAATAACTTTACATGTTGAATTGTGCACTTTACTGTACAAAAACTAAAAATACCTTAATATATTTCAAAATCTTTTCTTTCTTCCCATTCTCACAATGCAAATCTAAATCTTCTTCACATATCTCCTAGATGATGAGTGAATCAATTTTCCATAATATTTACTTGGACAATCTAAAAAAAATCTCATTTTTATCACTTCTTTCTTCTCTCTAATACTGGGGAAATGTATTTCATAACACTTCCATTTTAAACATTCCTATTATCTCTAAAACAAACCAAAACTAACCAGGGGCTCTAGAAATGGAACTGGAGTTTCTTTTGGAAATGGAGTACTTTCCTCTGGCCCCATACAGTTTCTCAGGAACACAGAACTTGGTTTTCTTCTTTGACTGGGAAGGCCCCAGAAGACCCCACTGCCCTACAAATCAGGATGCATGTCCCACTTTGAAGGTCATTAAATGGAATGCCTCATCTCTGCACTAGCTCTTCCCACAGCACTCACACTACGTCTCCATCATCTGACAATGTCACTGCTGCTTCTTTTTTTTTTCTTTTTGACAGGCAGAGTTAGACAGTGAGAGAGAGAGACAGAGAGAAAGGTCTTCCTTCCGTTGGTTCACCCCCCAAATGGCCGCTACGGCCAGCGCGCTGTGCCGATCTGAAGCCAGGAGCCAGGTGCTTCCTCCTGGTCTCCCATGCGGGTGCAGGGCCCAAGCACTGGAGCCATCCTCCACTGCCTTCCCGGGCCACAGCAGAGAGCTGGACTGGAAGTGGAACAACTGGGACAGAACCGGCGCCCCAACCGGGACTAGAACCTGAGTGCCGGGGCCAAAGGTGGAGGATTAGCCAAGTGACCCGTGGTGCCGGCCTCACTCCTGCTTCTAAGCTCCTGCTAATGCCTTCATCCTTCTTCCTTCCATCCTTGGTTATCCTTACATCAGATCCATTCGAGAACCTCTCTGATATTTCAAAAAGCAAGTCCTGCCTCGTGGGAAACAAACACAGGTGTCCTTCTAAGTAGGAAGAGCCCATTCGGGTTTTCAAGTCTCTGGCATCTTGTAGGGTGTCTCCTCAAAGAGCTCTGAGCCAGATTGGCTCATGTTTAGTCCACAGTAGTGGGGCAGTGCAGAGGGGTGTGCAGTTGACACCGTAACTCTAGTCTGTGTACTCAGGATAATGATCTTCCATACATACCCAAAATGCAAAGATGTCTACAGGAGAAGGGGCTCCACTGAATTAGCCTGTAAATCACTCTACTTCTCTACTTTCAACAAATAACACCAAGAGTATTATCAGATACACATTGGGAAGGAAGAAGTCAAACTATCCCTCTTTGCAGATGATATGATTCTTTATTTAGAGGATCCAAAGAACTCTACTAAGAGACTATTGGAACTCATAGAAGAGTTTGGCAAAGTACAGGATATAAAATCAATGCACAAAAATCAACAGCCTTTGTATACACAGGCAATGCCACGGCTGAGAAAGAACTTCTAAGATCAATCCCACTCACAATGCTACAAAAACAATCAAATACCTTGGAAGAAACTTAACCAAGGACGTCAAAAATCTCTACAATGACAATTACAAAATCTTAAAGAAAGAAATATAAGAAGATATCAAAAATTGGAAAAATCTTCCACGCTCATGGATTAGAAGAATCAATATCATCAAAATGTCCATTCTCCCAAAAGCAATTTATAGATTCAATACGATACCAATCAAAATACTAAAGACATTCTTCTCAGATCTGGAAAAAATGATGCTGAAATGCATATGGATGCACAGGAGACCTCCAATAGCTAAAGCAATCTTGTACAACAAAAACAAAGCCGGAGGCATCACAATACCAAATTTCAGGACATACTACAAGGCAGTGGTTATCAAAACAGCATGGTACTAGTACAGAAACAGATGGATAGGCCAATGGAACAGAATAGAAACACCAGAAATCAATCCAAACATCTACAGCCAGCTTATATTGGATCAAGGACCTAAAACCAATTCCTGGAGCAAGGACAGTCTATTCAACAAATGGTGTTGGGAAAACTGGATTTCCACGTGCAGAAGCATGAAGCAAGACACCTACCTTTCACCTTACACAAAAAATCCACTCAACATGGATTAAAGATCTAAATCTACGACCCGACACCATCAAACTATTAGAGAACATTGGAGAAATCCTGCAAGTTATAGGCACAGGAAAAGACTTCTTGGAAAAGACACCAGAGGCACAGGCAGTCAAAGCCAAAATTAACAATTGGGATTACATCAAATTGAGAAGTTTTGCAAAAGAAACAGTCAGGAAAGTGAAGAGGCAACCAACAGAATGGGAAAAAATATTTGCAAACTATGCAACAGATAAAGGGTTAATAATCAGAATCTACAAAGAGATCAAGAAACTCCACAACAACAAAACAAACAACCCACTCAAGAGATGGGCCAAGGACCTCAATAGACATTTTTCAAAAGAGAAAATCCAAATGGCCAACAGACACATGAAAAAATGTTCAGGATCACTAGCCATCAGGGAAATGCAAATCAAAACCACAATGAGGTTTCACCTCACCCCGGTTAGAATGGCTCACATTCAGAAATCTACCAACAATAGATGCTGGAGAGGATGTGAGAAAAAAGGACACTAACCCACTGTTGGTGGGAATGCAAACTGGTTAAGCCACTATGGAAGTCAGTCTGGAGATTCCTCAGAAATCTGAATATAACCCTACTATACAACCCAGCCATCCCACTCCTTGGAATTTACCCAAAGGAAATTAAATTGGCAAACAAAAAAGCTGTCTGCACCTTAATGTTTATTGCAGCTCAATTCACAATAGCTAAGACCTGGAACCAACCCAAATGCCCATCAACAGTAGACTGGATAAAGAAATTATGGGACATGTACTCTATAGAATACTATACAGCAGTCAAAAAAAATGAAATCCAGTCATTTGCAACTAAATGGAGGAATCTGGAAAACATAATCCTGAGTGAATTAAGCCAGTCTCAAAGGGACAAATATCATATGTTCTCCCTGATCAGTAACAACTAATCGAGCACCAAAAAGGAAACCTGTTGAAGTGAAATGGACACTATGAGAAACAATGACTTGATCAGCCTTGTCCTGACTGTTGATGAGCAACTTAATACTTTATCTCTTTTAGTATTTTTTTTGCTCTACTTAATACTAGTGGTTGAACTCTGTAATTAACACACAATTATTCTTAGGTGTTTAAATTTAACTGAAAAGTGATCTCTGTTAAATATGAGAGTGGGAATGAGGGAGGAGATGTACAGTTCAGCACATGCTCAATCGGACTTGCCCCAAATGGTAGAGTTAGAAATGTGCCAGGGTATTCCAATTCAATCCCATCAAGGTTGCAAGTACCAATGCCATCTCACTAGTCCAAGTGATTAGTTTCAGTTCACAGTTGATCATAATGATAGGACTAAGAGTCAAAGGGATCACATAAACAAGACTAGTGTCTGCTAATAGTAACTGATAGAATTAAAAAGGAGAATGATCCAACATAAGAAGTGGGATACACTGCAGACTCATAGAATGGCAGATGTCCTAAAGCGCACTCTGGCCTCAGAATCAACCCTTAAGGCAGTCAGATTCGGCTAAAAATCCCATGAGAGTATTTTAGGCATGGAAAGCCTAAAAGGCAAAAAAAAAAAAAAAAAAAAAAAGACCTAAATGAAAGATCTCCATGAGTGAGATCCCAGTGGAAAGAACAGGTCATTAAAGAAGGAGGTACCTTTCTCTGAAGGGAGGAGAGAACTTCCACTTTGACTATGACTTTGTCTAAATAAGATTGGAGTCGGCAAACCCAAGAGGCTCCCATAGCCTTGGCAACTCATGACAAGAGCCTAGGGTAATTACTGATGCCATAAACAAGAGTGTCAATTTGTTAAGTTAACAACAGGAGTCACTGTGCACTTACTCCTCATGTAGGATCTCTGTCCTTAATGTGTTGTACAATGTGAATTAATGTTGTAACTAGTACTCAAACAGTATTTTACACTTTGTGTTTCTGTGTGGGTGCAAACTGTTGAAATCTTTACTTAATATATGCTAAATCGATCTTCTGTATATAAAGATAATTGAAAATGAATCTTGATGTGAATGGGATGGGAGAGGGAGCAGAAGATGGGAGGGTTGCAGGTGGGAGGGAGGTTATGGGGGGAAAAAGCCATTGTAATCCATAAACTGTACTTTGGATATTCATATTTATTAAATAAAAGTTAAAAAAAGATAAATTAAATAAGACATTAAATGATAGGATCATATTTCTCAAATGTTCTTGGATATAAGTAACAGAAAAGAGACAAATGTGAACAATAAATGGGAATTTTGTATAAGGCCAAATGTTGTCCCACTGGGCCTTGCTTCAGATGGGTAATGGGATAAGGGACAACATGCCACCATGAAAGTTGTAAACTTCCTCTTTTAAAAAACTTTAAATTAATATATCCCAAAGGCAGACACACCCACCTAATCCACCCCACCCCCCACAGAGAGAGAGAGAGAGAGAGAGAGAAAGAGAATTCCCATCTATTGGTCCACTCCCCAAATGCCTGAGGCTGGGGTTGGGTGGGAGGTAAGAATGCAATCCAGGACCCCACATGGGTAGCAGGAACCTAATTACTTGAGCATCACTGCTGCCTCCCAGGGTCTCATTAGTAGGAAGCTGGAGTCAGGAGCTGGAGCCAGGAATTGAGTAGACATGCTCCAATAAGGAACACCTGCCTCAACCTCTGTATTAACTGAGGCCAAATGCTCGTCGCAAAGCTCTTCTTTTTGATCCTCAGCTGGGTCTGCTCTCACACAAAGCAAAAGGATCACAAAGCAGCCATTCATAGTCTTCAGTGAGTGGAGAGTTTCAGTTTTGCAAGAAAGAGATTTAAGTGCTTGGAATTCATCTGAAGGCTGGAAGGCTCCAAAAGGATTATCATAAATTGAGAAGTGGCCTGTGGTCCTTTTCTTTTATCCCAATATGGCTGGGAGATGCCAAAGTGACATTAGATGAACACTTATTCTTGAGAGTGACTCACTAAGAGGACTAGATGTTATCTGTGTGTAAATTCTAACTACTGAAAATAGTACAAATCTGTTCTTTCTGAAATAATTCAGAAATCTTTACTAACAGAGTCTGCCTTATTAGAATTCTCATATATATATATATATATATATATATATATGTCAAAATCAGCATTTAGAATTATGTCTATGGGATATTTAAAAAGTTAATCGCAGTATTCACCCCTTTAATTTAATGGAGTTAGCAAATTAAAATGCTTTCATGGCTAATGTTCAAGATTAAATCAAAATTATAGTATAATAACTAAGAATATAAAATATGTCAGCTTTACCACAGCACCAATAAAAATTAGATGCCTTAAGTTGTGAAAACATAGATAACTAAGTAAGTCTCATCTGGTGACAATGAAATCTAATTAAATCAAAATTTTGAGATTAATATAAAAATAGTCACATCTGTCTTTTCTTCAAAGATTTATCTTAAAGAGAAAGGAGATAAAACTATAATTGAACAGTGATTTCAATTCCAATAACTTGATCTAATAAATAATAAACATACTGCATGTAACTAATCATGCACATGATAATTTCTAAAACCAAAAAATTCTAATTTTACTGCAAGTTAAGATTTCAATACAGAAACTTGTCAAGGAAGTTTGAGTAATTCAACCTCATGGCATTTAGTATTATGTTTTGGAATTTGAGAAATACAGTTAGATATCAGTAATCAATTTGCTAACTCAATTGTACCCAGGTAGCATTTGCTAACAGTGGGAAAATATTCCTTTTGATCTAACTACAACTGCACACTTCATAACCTGCTAATTAGCACTTAATTTACCCTTTGCTTAGGGAATAATGATTATTGCCTTTACCTAACACAACAAAGGGCTACCTTTCACAATCAGTTTTTTAAAATTAGCTAATGATCCATAGACAATACCCATCCCCCCATGGGTGCCTTAGAAAGTCCATCAGGATATACTCCATTAACCACTATAATTTTTCAAGCACTGTTAGACATAGATAACTTTAATGCTAACATAAATGCAAGCTATCCACTTTGATCATCATAAGAAGCACATAACTCTGAATATTTTGACCTGTGGTATGAAAATTTCAATCCTAACAGTTTAATATTTGCATACTGAATGATGAAGATATATAATACAACAAAAGTGAGATTTTACTTGCCATCAAACAGATTTTAAAGAGGTACAGCATAAAAATGGAATTTATAGTTATTGACATTTGTAGAGATATTTAGTCATAAATTTTGTCTAAGGCTTTCACTGGCAGATTCTAAAACGGAGACAAATTTTATTAAAATAAACATTTTCTTCATGCTTACACAACACAGTATGTAATAATATTAAAGGTAATTCCTCTTTTTGGAATGATAAAAATGTCATAATGAAATGGATTCGTCAGTAGGCTCTCTCCATTTGGATGGGAGATCAGCCCTTGCCTCATGTTTCAGCCCAAAAGTGCACTAAACTTCACTGAAATAAATGAAACACCACCAGTTTGAAATATGGATTCTGATTCCTCTGATGATGAAAATACCAAAAATCTAGGCATTTTAGATGGTAACAATGAATTTATAATGAGTACAGGACTTGTGGTTGCATGCATATCACCAGATAATAATTAATATTATAAAGAACGACAGATGCCAAGTAAATGAATTATGTACAGAAGCAAAATGAAGCCAAAATACTTTCTAGTCTCAATGGGAATAGGAAAGATATGATCCAAATTCTCCAATTCTTTATTTTTATCCTTTTTTTTTTTTTGAAAGGCAAAGAGACACAGAGAGAAAAAGAGACAGAGAGAGAGAGAGAATATGATAATGAATCATCCTTTGATTGGTTCGCCCCAAAGTGCCTGCAATGGCCAGTGCTGAGCCAGACCAAAGCCAGGAGCACGCAATTCAAGCGTTCCATGTGAGTGGCAAGGCCCCAAGCACTTGAGCTGTAATCTGCTGCTTCCCAGCATGCACATTAGCAGTAAGTTGGATCAAAACTGGTGTCGCCAGGACTTGAACAAAGAAGATACTTTGATATGGGATTTGGGCATTCTAAGTGGCAACTTAATTGTTGTGCCAATGCCCATCAACTTCTTATTCTAAATAAGTCTATTTCAAAATTAAAAAATAACAATAAAAAATCTCGGTCAATATAATTTAGGTAAGTGAAATGGCAAAATGATCACTGAGAAAACTGAAAAATTTACATGAAACACTTGGCCAAAAAAAAAATATTTTTTTTTTGACAGGCAGAGTGGACAGTGAGAGAAAGACAGAGAGAAAGGTCTTCCTTTTGCTGTTGGTTCACCCTCCAATGGCAGCCACGGTAGCGCGCTGCGGCCGGCATACCGCGCTGATCCGATGGCAGGAGCCAGGTGCTTCTCCTGGTCTCCCACGGGGTGCAGGGCCCAAGGACTTGGGCCATCCTCCACTGCACTCCCGGGCCACAGCAGAGAGCTGGCCTGGAAGAGGGGCAACCGGGACAGGATCGGTGCCCCCGCCGGGACTAGAACCCGGTGTGCCGGCGCCGCAAGGCAGAGGATTAGCCTAGTGAGCCGCGGCGCCGGCCCAAAAAAAATTTAAAAGAGAGAATGGAAACCTTGAATCACTGATCAAATAACTCCTAAATTGTATCTCTGTTTTATGGTAATCCAATGAGAGGTTCAAAGAAGTTATATATTCGAGAAAACATAATAGAAAAGCCCAGATTTAATGCTTATCATACAAGTACAGCAGAAGAAATCAAAATTCTAAAAACAGAATTAAGCTTGGGTTAAACCAGATATGAAGTCATTTCATAAAGCAAATACAAAGCAACTTAGCGAGTGTGTATGTGGAAGTTTTAAGGAGTAATTTCCAAAGTAGAACATGCATAAATCCCTTTGGCAATAATGTGTTCCTTTGATCTTGGTGATATTCACTTTTAAGTGAGGCCATAACTTTTGTAACAATCCCGCATTTATGACAGCATTCATCAACTCCCACTCACTTTCCCAAAGACATTGAACTTAAAAGTAGCGTTATTCTTTCTTTTGTGTTTACTAATGATATACTTTTATAAGCACTAGTCATAGATCAACCTTTTTTCATGTCTCTGTGGTGTGTAATGTTTTTTTAACTAACTGTATGTTTTAAATAATTAGTACTGCTGGATATAATCACAAATTTCCTAAAACTGCAAAAGGCAATTTAATATTTCTGCATAGCAGCTGTAATACACAATATTGCACAGAACTAAATTATTACAAACAGTGCCAGCAGTTTTCTATACACAGTACTTAAGATAATTATAAAACATCATCTTCATTACTGCTTGCTAGCATTTTTTTAACAGTTTAATTTGGATAGGTTACAAAATACATTCAAATCACACAGATATAATCACTGTAGACCCAAGAAGCTATAAAATGTTCCCAACCAAATCCCTTTGACCCTGCAAATTCTGTTCCTTGTTCATCTTAGGAAAACGTTGTTTGTAGTATGTATTTGTTGTAGAAAATGAAGAAAAGGAGGGGGGTTAAGGAAATCCCTTAACAGTTGTTATTGACTCCATCATTTACCAACTGAGAGTTAAGTGCTGTTTACAAAACAGAACAGATGCAGATGCTGACAAAAAGGTAAACAATTGTTGCATGGCTTCCTGCCAAATTCTGAACCGATATATTAAACTCCAAGTGAAGCACATTTCCCCTACGGATTGCACTTATTGCCACTTCATTTCCTATGTGCTCCATCCCTCTATTGCCGTGCCTGGCACTAAGCTATTTCCAGTTCCTTGCTGACCCCCGAGGCCTGGTGCTACCACACACAGCCATTAGAGAAGGGAATTGCATGTGTCTGACACGGCCTGAAACCAATTATTTGATATTTTCTTCAGAATGATGCCCAACTCTGTTGGGAATGAGCAATCATGAAATAATTTACCTCCTGATTTAATTTTTTCCTGCACAAATTAGTTGTAGACTGAGCTGGCTATGCACAGCTGCCTGTGACATAGCTGTCTTATCATGATGATACTTGAAATGAAGCAGGGGGTTCTGAATTGAATAGGTTGGGGAATCCTGCTTTAAAGAGGCATTGACAAGTTTATCAGAGATATACTGATCACATGTACTCTCTGTTGATTGAAAATGACAGAACCTTAAAGAATGATCAAGGCAGCAGGGAGAACCACTAGGATGCAAACCTTATCAAGGTGTTTGATGTTTTTAAACACCTGTTTGATTTCTGGTTCCCTTTCTGTACCCCACACACCTTGGCACGTGACCAAAATCTCACATACAGACAAACAACAACAACAAAAAAACCCCAAAGGCAAACTCATGTTGGTTAATGGCCAAGTGACCTCCACAAAATTTTGTATTTAGTAGCCCTGCTTTTAGATATAGTCATAAATGTCAAGGAAGTATGTGTTTTTCTGTAACTCAAATCCTGCAAGTCCCTTTCATAAAAATATAAATGACTTCAAGCTTTATGTTTTGCTATCTTGAAGTCAGAAAAACAAGGCCGAGGCAGAGATTATCACTTATCAATAAAAACATAAGAAGCTTCTATAAATGTGTATGTTTTACCTGAATATTAAAGCCTAGCCCTCAGGCTCAATAAACAGAAGTCTCTTCAGAGAGCCTCACTTGGACACGAAGCTTTAACCAAAGCTGGGAAGTGACATGTTGTCCATAAATTCAAGCTAGGGTTTCTCTGATTTTTACATGCTGATTCCACGTTAGATCCTGGCTCTGAAATATTAATGTGGTTATGACTGTGCAGTCTTCCCATTTCTCTTCATGATCCAGACTCCATGTTAACTAGGCCCTATCCATAACTGTGAACTACATAGCTTTTGAGATCGTGAATAAGAAAAATGATCAGCAAAATGCTCATTAAAAATGTTCACCCTCTTCAAAGAGCTGAAGGGTGACTGTTTTACTGCATGACAAAAAGAACATTACTGATGATGATTATAATTGATTTCAGTACATTTTGGAAAAACAGATAAAAGAAGTCACTATAAAACAATTTTACAAGATAGCCTCCTCTGACAATGATCTTCATAAGATTTGGAGGCAATTTCTCTTTTCTTTTTTTCCAGGATAGATTATTCTACAAACACAGATGTCCCCTCCAATAATTACATTGCACTGTGCCTTCTGCTAATGGAAATGCTAACACTGCATTTTAAACTTAATCTACTTTGGAGGACAAATAATATAAAGCCGTTTATTCAGTTCAGTATATGTTCAGCCATGTTATAGAATTCAAAGTATCAAAACTTCAAATTCTTTTATATTTCACTGGTATCATATAATTCCCAAGGCCCTATTAGATTCTCAACTCTGACTTGCACTTACCTGCCATCTTGGTATTTCCTGTTATTCTGTTATAAAAGAAATTAAACTAGTCATTACATAACACTATACGTTTCTAAATCATAGACCAGCCTTTCTGTTTCTATCCAATGTTGAAAAGAACCCATGAAAGCAAACATTGGTGGGTTTACTTTTAATTGGGGCAACTTTACTCCATTTTAAATAACTTTACATTTCCTTACATGTACAATTTCAGATCTCCATTTAGATAGGCCAACCATCAAAATTCTTTTTTTTTTTTTTCCTTGACAGTGAGAGAGACAGAGAGAAAGGTCCTCCCTCTGTTAGTTCATCCCACAAATGCCCACTTCAGCCGGAGCTATGCTGATCTGAAGTCAGGAGCCAGGTGCTTCCTCCTGATCTCCCATGCGGGTGCAGGGGCCCAAGCACTTGGGCCATCCTCTACTGCCCTCCCGGGCCACAGCACAGAGCTGGACTGGAAGAGGAGCAGCCAGAACTAGAACTGGCGCCCATATGGGATGCCGGCACCGCAGGCAGAGGATTAACCAAGTGAGCCACGGCGCCGGCCCCAACCATCAAAATTCTTGAGAGTGTTTTGGTAAGACTAGAAGCAAATTAAAAATATATGTATAAACACAGGTATAGAAATTTGATTTTAAGAATGATAGGATCAAAAGAATTTCTGACTGGAAATCCACAATGACTATTAAACATTTTACCCAAAGCTAAGGATTTTCTCCCTTCCAAGTGTGCTGTATGGAGGATTGATTCTTTAACCCTCTAAGCCACAAGCAGCTTCTCATGTATAAATGGTCCACCATCAGAAAACATCAGCATAAAGGATTTAGATTTCTCCTGTTTTGCACTAAATGTTCATGTTCCCCCGAAATTCATATGTGGAAATCCTAACTGCTATGGTAATGTTATTTGGAGGCTTGCTCTTGGGGCGGTGGTTAGGACACAAGGGCAGAGTTCTTTTGAATAGGGTTAGTGCCCTTATAAATGTGAGCCCAGGGAGTCTCCCTGCCCCTTCTGCCATGAGAGGACACAGAAGACCACCACCTAAGAAGCAGATAGTGAACCTCCACCAGACACCAAATCCACTGGCACTTTGATTGTGGACTTGCCAGCTTCCAAAACCATGAGAAGTAAGTATTTGCTATTTAAGCTCCTCAGTCTGTATTATGTTTGTTATAGCAGCCTGACGGACCAAGCATTCCCCAAGGTAAAGACAAACAGGGGGAGATGTTAAATGACAACTATGTTGAGGGAAATTTGTTTTATACTAAATATTTAACCTCATAGATGTGATGCTGATAGTCAATGATTTTTCATACTTATTATAAACAGATAAAATTAAATGTTATAATGCACATTTTCTCAGTTGATTTCAGTAATAAAGAATACTGTGGCACAAGAAGAACCATTAAAATTCTGAGACTAGTTAAAGAAGATTCTATTTTTAAAGGAATCTAACTCATGTTTGCTTGTTAAACTTTTCCTCTTGAACATCCTGAAAAAAATACACTGAATAGTAATAACTGATTAAGAGTGTAACCAGGGGCGGGCATTGTGATGCAGCAGGTTGAGCCACTGCCTGCAATGCCAGCATCTCACAGGGGTGCTCATTCAAATCTACCTACTCTGTTTCCAATCCAGCTCCCTGCTAACACACCTGGGAAAGCAGCAGGAGATGGCCCAACTACCTGGCCCCCTGACACCCATGTGGGATACCCTGATGGGAGTTCTAGGCTCCTGGCTTTGGCTAGGCTCAATCCTGGCCATTGTGGTCATCAGGGGAGTGAACCCTCTTTTTTACAGATGGAAGATTCTCCCCCACCTCACCCATAACTCTTTCAAATAAACAAATAAAATCTTTAAAAACAAACAAATGTCACATACCACATTTTCTAAGAACCTCAGAAGAAACCTGTTAATTAAATAATATTCAACATTTATAATAGCCCATTGGAAAAAATGATGTTAAATAAGAATATAGAAATTCACGGCTGTAAATATCATTAAATAAAGCAACTTAAGTAAGCATCCATATTCATTTTTGTTTCAAGACTAAGATGTAGAACAATTAGATAATTTTAACAGGAAAAGAGAGAGGAAGGTTGCAGAGTGAATTAGAAAATGAATTTCTAGGTTTTAACAATCAAATATATATTTGAATGCATTCTTCGCTCAACATAGAATACTATAAAATAAGTATGTTTGTTTATTTCTAGAGTAGTTTTATTCTAGTTTATTTTCAATGATTTTCTTCCCACTCTTAGATATTACTTACATATTTAAACAATTTTTTCCAAGTCAAAAATCTAGCTTTCAAAAATCTTAGTGTTTTAATCTTTTTAAATGTTCTTCAGGTTTTGAAAATGCTATTAAATGGTTTATAAGGCCTATAAATATCAAACTGACCCTCATGAGAAAACAAACTGTGAATCAGTTTTATCTTTCATCTCCAGTATCTCAATCTCATGATTAGAGGGTGCACTTAGTATGGGTGATATGGTTTCCATCCTTAGGAAGAATACGTAGGTGCTCTAAAGAGGGAGGGAGGAGATGGCTAATTGAGGGCAATTTAGTGTTTGCTAGTTGTTGCTATGTGGAAGCACTAATATTAACAAAATTAAGTTGCCTTTACTTTCTCTCCTATCATCATACTTTCCGTTGGCGTTGCCCTTCTGTCTTTGGCACAATGATTCAGATGCCGCAGAACATTTAATGGGGAATAATTAAATCAGAAAACAGTCCATGCAGCAGAAAGTCTTAGATTAATAAAATAAACACATATCTCCAAAACATCTACCCTGGTACATAATGTATACCCTCCCCCCATGTCCAGACATATCCAGTAATTTTCCTCAAGGCTTTTAATCACATACATCATTCCTAGAGATGACACAACCTTTAGGAGGAAGAATCTAGACAAAACAATTCTAGTGTCAAACATTTAATTTGTTTTCTTAGGAGGCTTTCAGGTGCCAGAGAAGGATGCTTCTCTTCTGATCTTAATTCTGTTGCTAACTTGATTTGTTAACCAGCCAAAAGGGCTGTTGTTTTTCGCTCACAAAAACAAGAAACCAGAATTGGCATACTGTCTTAATTTCTGGGTGGTGGTGGTGCAGCAAAGATAAGTCAAATAAACAAACCAAAAATGGGGAAGCATCTTGCAGACATAATGTTGACTAATGGTATTGTTATTAATTAATGAATGGCAAAAAGCCCTTCAAACCTGGCAGTAATCCACCCAGCTATTTCAGTAACAGATTCTTTTAGCGTAACACTGTAAAAAGCTTAAATGTAACCAGCTTACTGGCATCTCTAGATATAAAATGTTTTTTAAACATTATGTAAAAAATTAATGGTAATATTTTCCTTTTTATGTATTAATATGTAAAGTATTGGAATTTTTTTTCATTCAAAATAGGAAATCCAGTGATGTGACTGAACTCAATTTCTATCCTCAATTTTGTTTAGTTTTACATGTACAGAAACAAATACTTGTTAGAACTCCAGAAAGACTAACATACAAAAATCAGGATGTGAAAAGCAGCTAAAATTGGAATTAATCTTTGGATTATAAAAGGGTTCTTTGTCTTACAATTTACTTAATTTAGTAAGAGATGGTGAGCCACAGGAGTTAAGGGCAGAAGCTCTGCCATAATTTGGAAATGGGCATAAATATAAGTTCAGGTACTTCCTAGCAATGGGACTTTGGGGAAGCTACTTAATGTGTCCATATCTCAGCTTCTAGATCTATAAAACAGTGGCAATACCTAACTTTTCAGAGACGAGGTAATACTCAAATAGTATTTTGGTAATCCAACACTTACCAGGGTGCATGGCAAATAAAAAAGCACCCCAAAACAGTACCAGTTATACAAACAATTATATATGTAGTTATTAAACAAAAATTGAATGAGATCAATGAGAAAACACTAACAAAAATTAATGTTGAGTTCATGTTGAGTATCATCCTATTGCAAGGTACATATTTTATTCCATTCTTATTTGAAGTATACCCTAAGCTATTTTTACCTCATCAAAACTCAATGGCTGGGAATGATTTTTAACACAGAAAGCACTACTTTAAATGCCATTAAGAATTTGTCTCATCCCACCTTCTTTAAAAAGGATGACAAAAATAAATATATGTACTTCTAATTTTTACCTTTAATCTAGGGAATCATGTTGTGCACCTCTACTAAGGAGAGTGTGCACTAAGAAGGGAATCAGACTGAACTGTGAATGCCCAGAGAAAGAGAAGACAAGCCTTCTTATCTACTGATGGCATGGTCATCCTAAAATGTTCTATCACTGAACATGCCATGCAAAATAGAACATGCAGGAGAAATGGCTTTATGATCAATGATGCTAAACTTAAATGATCATGTTTGAGTTTCTATGCTGAATTTATTTGCAAAATTTTAACATGTGGAGAATAATGGTTTCCCTGTAAATGACCTGTGAACTTCTTACCCACACACCCATAGGACAAGATCGGTCTATCACGCTTCATGAGGTCTAATTTTGAGGTTTTCATTTTGTAATATACAGAGATTTTGATGTAACCAAAGATTTTTAAGTATTCCCTTGTCTATTGTCTATAGCCTTACAGAAGTGAGCTGGTTCTTCTCTGGGCAATAATACAAGTCATCATTAAATCCCCACCTTGACTGATTTAAATAGCAGAAGAAAGGCATTTGGATTTCTTTTCAATCAATAATACAGAATAATAATTATATTTTCGGTTCTTGTCTGTGATCTTCATTTTCAATTATCTGATTTAAAATACTCCTATAAAATACAGAAATAGAAAATTGAAAACAAAGTTGGTTTTGAGATCAAAGGAAAAGTAAAAAAAAAATATTAGGAAAAGCTTCACACAAGCTGGAGAGATTCTACTTCTGGTTTTTTCTTATCTCACTGTTATTTTCAAGTGTCACTTGGGAGAAGGAAGCCTGCACAGAGAACAATCTAAAAGATTGCTATATTTGCTGCTAACACATATGTGCCTAACTAGCTAGTACATCTGGATGTCAGTAGAGACAATAAATATGGTGGCAGTTTCCAATGACAAATGGTAGGTCTACACTGTGGCTGTGGGATGAGAGAGAGGCAGAGAGCCTAGATTTAAAAGCGTCCTTAGATATTAACTAATATGACCCTTTCATTTTACTAAATAGAGTGAAATAGGGTTAAGTCACTGCTTAAGACTCCTACAGCCCATGCTGGAGGGCAAGTCAGAGTTCCAGTTACTCCACTTTGGATCCAGTTCCCCGCTTATGTGCCTGGGAAACAGTGATGATGGAAGATGGCTCAGGTGCTTGAGTTCCTGCTACCCATTTCAGAGACTTGGATGGAGTTCCTGGCTCCTGACTTCAGCCAGGCCCAAGGCTGACCATTGTAGTCAGTTGGGGAATAAAGCATATGAAAGATCTTTCTCTGTCACTCAGAATAAATAAATGAATCTTCTAAAGAAAAAAAGAGAGAGAAAGATTTAAAAAGGTGAAATGACTTATCTAAGGTTGCAAAGCAGGGAAACGAATGAATCAGGAGAAGCATACGTATCACTATCAGAGCAAGGTAACCACAGAAGAGCCTATATCAATGTTTTATAAGAAGACAAAGAACGTGGGGCAGGCACTCAGCACAGCTGTTAAATCACTGTGCTGGCGTCCACATCCCTTATCCAAGTGACCAGTTTACATTCCAGTTCCTCTGTTTCTTAAAATCATCACCCAGCTGGTGAGAGCCACTTGGTGAGTAGGACAGAGTAGAGTGATTTCTGATTGACCTACTTTCCAACAACTGGGATACCAGGGGTCTTCAAAAAGTTCATCGAAAACGCATATTTTGAAAAGCCTACAATTAGATTTCAAAAGCTTTTTGCACCAAAATCATCTTTTAATTCCATTTTCCCATGAAGTTTTAGAAAGTCCATTAAATGTGTTTCCCTAATAAAGAATTCAACTTTCTCTTAGGTGCGAGGGCTTTCTTCACTCTGAGTATCTTTTCATCCTTTGAGAGACTCTGTCCTTCCTTCTCCCACTTCTAATGTTTGTTAAACAAAACAGAGATTGTCAAAGGGAAGGGAACTTAGAGGTCATGCAGTACAACTGCTTACAAGGTGCAAAGTTTTAGACACCTTCCATTATTTAAATCATGAAGTTTGTATTCCTTAAATAAAAGGTCTCTGGGGGAAAAAAGAGAAATCTTCCAAATATTCAAAGACATGTGCCATATTCTCTTAAGTCTTTTCCTTTTCAAGCTAAAATAACTTGAAGAAAATTTCAAAATAAGATGTACAAAGAATTATCAGACTTATCCTAGAATTAAAGTCTCTGAAATGCATCTTTTACATTAAAATACAGAGTATTTATTTAACTGAAATTTACTACACATAAACATTCCTCTCTTTTTCAAATATTAAGAAAAGTAACATTTACTTAAATCCAAAGGACATACAATTTTTTTTTGACAGGCAGAGTTAGACAGTGAGAGAGAGAGAGAGAGAGAGAGAAAGGTCTTCCTTTCCGTTGGTTCACCCCTCAAATGGCCGCTACGGCCGGTGCACTGCAACGATCCGAAGCCAGGAGCCAGGTACTTCCTCCTGGTCTCCCATGTGGGTGCAGGGCCCAAGGACTTGGGCCATCCTCCACTGCCTTCCCTGGCCACAGCAGAGAGCTGGCCTGGAAGAGGGGCAACCGGGACAAGAACCCGGGGTGTCAGCGCCGCAGGCAGAGGATTAGTCAAGTGAGCCGCGGCACCAGCCAGGACACACCATTTAAAAAGCAAAATACAGATATAGAAAAATGTTACAATAAAAGAATGACATTTGTTCTTCTAGAATGAAGATGATACACATAACTGTGTAAATACGGATCTGACTTTGAAGATAATGAAAGATAATGACCAATCAGGTTATACTCCAAGTGCTAATTACCATATTCTAGATTTTTGAAGGTTGTTATTTTAAATACAAAGCCTTAGAAGATAAAAGAAAAGAACAAAATTTGACAGCCTAAATCCTTAAGAAATAATAGATAATTTTCCTCAAAAATATTAGAAGAAAACTTTAAAACTGTAAGAATACAATACAGACGAACAAAATCAGTTACTGATAAAGTTATGGTTCTTAAATCACTCTTCAAACTTTCTAAGAGTATCTGTAAAAATAGCATTGCTGGGGCAGGCATTGTGGTGCAGTGAGTTAATCCACCTCTTGGGATGCCCACATCCCACATCAAGTTCCAGTTAGAATCCCAATTCCTCTGCTTCCAACCCAGTTTCCTGCTAATGTGCGTGGGAAGGCAATGGAAGATGGTCTGAGTATTTGGGCCCATGTCACACACACAGGAGACCCGGATGGAGTTCCTGGCTCATGTCTTTGACCTGGCTCAGCCCTGGCTGTTTCAGGAATTTGGAGAGTGACCCAGTGGATGGAAGATCTTTCTGTCCTTCTCTCTGTCACTCTGCTTTTCAAATAAATAAATGTTTAAAAAAAAAATCATTGTTCACTTCCAGAAAAATCACCAAATCACAAATATTCTATAATATTTACATTAACGTTCATAATTTACTTCAAATAACAAATTAGAAGAGCAGTATACTTCCAAATGTATTATAATACTAAAACAGCATATGCTTTCAAAGAAATTACACACTCAAAACCATATAAAGGAGAAAACTATTTAAAGGAGAATTTAAGCCTAGGAGTAAGCTTATTTGTAAATAAAATTGAGTACCTGATGGTCCATTATCACAGGAAAATGGCTAGATTTTAAATATAGTTACAGGATAGCCTGAATTGCTTGCAGGCAGGATTTACTCTGGGATGCCCACACGAACAGAAATACCAGAGGTATTATATAAGCAATAGCAGAAGGGCCAGCTGATAGGATAGGATAGGATTAAAAACTACTCCATTTTTTGAATTAATAATAAGTACAAATAAATCAGAAGTCAGTTACAAATCAGTGTCAATAAAAAAAGAAAAGCAAAAACACTGAGAATAGAACATAGGAAGCTGAAAATCAGAAAATGTGAAAATGTTTAGTAGTTAATATTCTTTTGTTTTAATTTTCTGTTGGTTTACCTGCCAAGAGCTAGAAATGGGCCACGCAAAGGTGGGAGCAGGAAACTACATCACAGCCTCCCACATAGGTGGAAGATATGCAATACTTGAGCAGTCAATCTCCCACGGCCTCCCAGGGTCTGCATTAGCAGGAAGCTGGAATAGGGAGCCAGGTGTGGGTATCAGAGCCAGGTGTGGGTATCAAGCCGAGGTATTCTGCAGTGGGATACAGGCATCTTAACAACTAAGCCAAATGCTTTACCTGGTAGACAATTATTTTTAAAGATTTATGTATTTATTTGAATGGCAGAGTTACAGAGAGAGAGAGAGAGAGGAGAGACAAAGAGCTAGATCTTCCATCTGCTGTTCATTCCCCAGATGGCCATAACAGCTGGAGCTGGGCCAGGAGCCAGGAGTTTCGTCCAGATTTCCCATGTGGTACAGGGGCCCAAGTACTTGGGTCATCATCTGCTGATTTCCCAGGCATATTAGCAGGGAGCTGGACAGGAAGTGGAACAGCCGGTACTCGAACCTGTGCCCGTATGGGATGCCGGCGCCACAGGCAGCAGCTTTACCTACAATACCACAATGCCAGACCCAATAGACAAATTTTAAATTATCAGAGTGTCTAGCATGGTTTTTGACATGGGATTTATTGGTATATCAAGATAAAATATCAAATAATTGCAAATAGAGAATCCCTCTTCTGTTTATTAGCTGTGTGGCCTTAGGAATAACTCATCTCTCTGAGTTTCAGCTTTCTCATATATAAAGTATAAATAATGTGAAGGACTGTTCAGAAGATTAAATGGACTCACATATGTAAAGTCTTGTAAATAATAGTAAGTAGTTATCAGGCTTTTTTTTTTATTCTCCAGTAAAATGGATAGGTAGATAGATTTATAAACCATTTAGGGAAGAATAATCAATCCTCAATCCAAGTAAAAAATCAGAGGCAATTAAAGATTCCATAGGTCCAAACTTAGTTATACATATAACATATACATAAACAGATAGCTCACTAACAGTATAGTATACATGCAAAGCCTGCTTAAAATATATTAGGGTATTTCAAGAAGTCTGTGGAAAAATAGAACTAAAATATAAGTTCACTTTGGTGTAAAATGAAAACCATGCATAGTTTTTTCACAAGATACATTTTTCATGAACTTGTTGATGACTCCACATAATACATCACTAAATAGAAATTATATGCAAAAATATTTTTCAATTGGGATAAGATAGTCTTAAAACGAGAAAGTAAAACAATTATTACACAAAAGTTGAGGAAGTATAGAGGGCTCACACTTTAAATGAGATGCGCTATTTTCAAACTGAAGGTACCTACCTTGTTGAGTGGTTAGAAGAGTTAAATGAAATGCTGCACATCAATATCTGAATTAATAAATGTTAGTTATTGTTAAAAACATCTTTTCTACAGTTTCAGGTAAAATATCAAAGATTCTATGGGCATAAAAATAATTGGGAGTACTTTCAAAAAGTATGTGGACAATGTGTATTATGACTAAACTACATAAGGACCTTAAATTTTTTGCACAAAACTAAACTTGTTTTAATTTCATTTTCCACAAACTTTCTGAATTACCATCATAGGTATATATTAGAGAAAATATAATGTACAGATCATTCAAGATAATCTAGATTTTATTCAAGAAATAACAACTACCGTTGCTCATCTCAAAGCCACACTCCCATCTGCTTAATAAATAAAGTTTGGTTATTGGGTCAAATAGTAGTGAAAAACATGAGTTAGTTCTGCAGCTCTCAGCAACAGCAGCACCAATTACTGTGTCCTAAAAATTGTATTTGGTGAATGCCTTGCTATAGGAAGTAGCCAAAGCTGAAACAAATTTATTTTCAGACAGCACACTTGAGCAGTGCTTTTGAAATCTTTTATGGGTGACAAAGCTTTTAACTCTGCACTGCAGGACAAGGTCCTGTAGCGTGGGAATCTGGGTCTTGGAGACATAATGGCCTGCATGTGAATCCTGATTCTGAGCAGGAATCTTGACTGTGTACAACATGATCCGGAGCAAGTTAATGTTTCCAACCTTCTTTCCTTGTTCATGAAATTGGGATAGGAATGGGCTAGTCTTAGGACAGCACATACGCAGTACCTGGCATATGGAAAGCACGCATTTAACAAGTGGTTTATACCGAAGTTCAAATACAACAGCTTGAGAAAATTAGTGCACTATGAAATGGAAAACATTTCAAATTCTGGTGTTAAAGTGGACACACAGTCTTCTCTCATTAATGGGAAAACACCTCGATACCAGATTTAAAGAACTCATAGCTACTCACACATATTTTCAACCATGAGGGTCTTTTCCCCTGTCATAAACCATACTTAGCACATATAAAACCTTCATATTGAAAACACAAATAAACAGGAAAATTTTTAGAGAATAGTAAAATTTTAGAAAGCAAATACCCTCATGAATAACACTTAAAAATTTATGTATTAACAATTAAAATGCAAGCCTATTTGCTTTGAGCAAAATTTTAACATCCCTAAAATAACAGCCTCTGTATTGTGCCATAACCCAGACTTGGCTGATGTATATCTGTTGTGTAATGTGATTCAGCTTCTAGAGGAAAACAAAAAAGTTTAAGGGATAATATTAAATTATTGAAAATTCATATATCACATTAATTTGTCCTTCTTTCATTTTGCTAATGAAGATAAGTTAAAAAACAGTGAGCTCTAAAATTCTGTAAATTATGTAATTCAGAGATTCATAATAATTCACCAAATGATAATTTTTAAACACACAATATAGTTTATGAACCTATTTAGAAATAATACCTTAGAGTTTTATATAAAAGTGAGATTCATGACAATTTTAAAAATAATCTTATTTTTACTTTCATTTTTCTACACTGGTAGAGAATTAAAATGATGACAATGATAAATGTTTTATCATAGTAGTTTGTTTCTTTTTTCTTCTGAGTATAATCAGAAAATTTTAAATCACCTTTTATTTATATGCATTCTTGGAGAAAAATATTAGAAGAACTTATAAATTATGTTTAAAATGCTATACCTTCTTCATTAATTACAATCTAAATTTTTTTAATTAGTACTTTATAACTGTTCCTTATGAGAACTACTTGACTCAACTATTATAGTTTTCAAACTTCTAATTGTAAATAATGCAAATTTCAGCAATTTTCAACAATTCTTACCCAATAATGCTTGAGTTTCATTAGGTACAATGGATTAAAAATTATACTTTTCTATATAACTGGATATGGACATATCTATATATGTAATCTATATATAATCTATAATCTATATGTCTATAGGAAATTAAAAGAAATGAAACTCTTATTTACAATATGCTTGGCTTATATTTCCAATATCTTTAACAATTTAAAAGGAAAAAAATTCTGTGACTGTACTTACATATAAAGGAATGCATAAGAGAAATGTAATACTGCACATTTTTACTACATCTATTTTCTTATTAATCTTCAAGTTTGCAATCAGATTTAGCCAAATAGAAAAATCCTATAAAACTAAAGTTATCAAAAGGCTTAAGTTAAACCAAACAAATTTTAAACGTCACTAACCCAAGGCATGCACTGCTCCTCTATGCTTGCTGGAGCTCTTGCTTGTTTTAACCCCATGGACAGCACTTTCTTTGAACCGCAGCTCACGAAAATTTTCAAGAAATTTTGCCATTTCTTCTGTTACAGTATCCAGGTAAGTTTCTTTAATGAATTTCACTGTTGAGAATGGAGCTAAAATTTCACATAGTATATTAAAATCCTCTTTTATCATTAAGTATAACTTAAGCATTGTACTTTGGTAGCCACAAGCTATTACATCTAAATTTGAATCTCTGCTGTAAGGAGGAATGCAATTCTGCAGAAGGTTAGTTGACAGTTTATTCTGTATGCTTTGGTACTTGATTATAACTTCCGTTTCTGGATAAAGAAACAAGAGTTGTTGTATGCACTGATTTTTCAATGAGATTTTTTGCTGTGAATTATTTATTTCGTTATGGCTTTGCAATCTGCTCACTAAGAAGCGCCGAAGACGCAGTCTTATATCATCCCATAGGGACTTTACATCCACAGGCAAATGGTCTTCCACAGAATGAAGAGAAGTCCTAGAGAGGAAATGGAAAGATGTTCCACTCATGCTCGATGGGAATGCGGCATTGCTCTGGCAGGAAAGGTCCCACAGCAAATCCAGGATCATATCTTCCTGGTTTTGTTCATCATTCAACAAATCTTGCTAATAAAAACAAACAATAATATTGGAAATGTGATTAGCTCTATGTGTAATAGGAAAAAAAATTCTATGGTAGTAGAAAATTTGAGAATAATTTATTTCACTTTAGAATCAATACTCTGATATTCTTCATGAGACTTTTTTTGTTGTTTGTGGTGCATTTGAAATAAATCAATTCAGACATTTTAGAATGTCAGCTTTTATGGTCTGTTAAATTTTATAAAGCCCAGTTGATTATCTTTCCCAGTTAGACTTCTAGACATAGCTTTTAGCCCTCATCGCTCTCTACCCTGAAATAACCTGAGCTATATGAAACCTACAGTCATAAATCCTAAATAAAACTCCACAGTAAAACATTGATTGAAACATAGTAATCTGACAAAAATATTCAAGAAAATGTTCCTAATTAATTCCTGGTAGACAATTTTCATGCCTGAATGAGTATACTTATCATTATAGATCCCCAAATGAACACACAATGCTTTAAAATCCTCTGAGAACAGAATGGAGATATATTTAAATATAGTATGTGCCTAGGGGTTACTAATAGTTACCATCCTGAGAAATAAAACTTAATACATTGAAAGATTTCAACTTTCATTTAAATTTCTTTTTGAGAACCACTTTAGGAAAGACTTTACTTTAAAAATTAATCTGAGAATATTTCAGTGCCCTCCAAAGAAATAACTAACTCAAAATGGGATAACCACACTCTCCATGCACTCCCCAAAAGATACAAAATTATTTCTTTGTACTCTTTGCAGACAGAAAACAATGGTGAGTCAAATTACTAATAGTAAAGGAACAAAAAAAATTGCTTTCTTCTTGAACTCTGAACTACACAATACGTTGTTCTGCTTACATGCTGACTTTCCTAATTACATCTCTTTCCACTGATGTTGGAATCACTTTAAGTAGAAACAACCCGATTACAAGAAAAACGGAAGCAAGGCCCAAGTAATACAGAATTCGGCTGGCTTTGAGATTTCTTACTGACAAAGATACCATAGGCATTAACTGTGATTCAGAATTATGAACAATTTCTAGACAAGTTCCTAGAATCTGCTCCAGGTCATTCTACACATCACAATGTCTAATTTAATGTTCTATCTCTAATAAATACTTATACAAATATTTGTACGTTTGATAGCATTTTCCCATTCATTCTCAGGTTTCTTCACAGTAAGAATCACATGGCATAGCTGTTTGAAAACCAGCTTACAGATAAAAACAGAAGCATGCTGAAGTCACTTTTCAAACGCCACATCCAGTGGCACAGAACCCAGAATAGATCCCTGCTTCACTCCCTTCGACCACATTCCTTCCACCATTCAAAGTGCATGTGGCCTTCCTGCAGCTGCTTTCTCTCTTCTATCCCCTGATTCAGTTCTTTTGAAATTTCTGGAAAAGAAATGTCCTTAGACACCAGAGTCCAGGACACGTCAGCATTATGGCAAATCCTATAAGGCAAATGAATCAAATAAGCGCCTCAGTGCTGGGTTTCTTTAAGTCAGTCAATAACCATAAATGTTTAATCAAACAAAGAATAATAGATTACAGAGGTTTAAAAGGTGTGTTTAGTATGACTGTTTACATTTTGCAAATAACTTCAGCATAACTGCCACAAGGAGGATTCTGTTGCTTATTTAAATAGCTAGATAATTAGCACAAATTTTCTACGGAAAAAGATAGATGTTTGAAAAATGCCATCAAGATTGACACTTTTAGCATGTAGAAACTTGATAATAAGGTTATTTTAATCTGTATCTGTTTTAATAATGTGGTTCCTTCCTCGAAATAACATGATCAATTATGTAAAAAAACCTAGGTCTGGAACAAGCCTATAAGTCTAATGAATTTGAGCAAAACTAAGGCGGCCTTTGCCCTGCAGTGAATAGAGAATGACTTATGTGTGACAGATTAAAAGATAATTAAAAGCTTTTGCTTTTAATTAAATGAGAAGGCATTATTACATCAATATTAATGAAATTCAATACACATGGCTCTTAATAGAAATTAAAGGAATAACTATATCCATCTTTATTCTTCAAGACTCCACCTTCAGGAGATAATGGGTGAGAGGATTTTCTTAAAAGATTAAGGCTTCAGGGCAGAGAGTCTTCCTTTCTCTTCCTCTTATTACTTTATAAACATTAAAGAGACATCTGTAATAATAACAGCAGCCAAAAACTATTTTCATCTGATTCTGTCATCCTAAGCCATCTACAACCTCAAGATATTTTCCACATCTGCCCTAGTCAATGTTTGATGTTTAGACAAAAACAGTGCTCCCCCCCCAAATTAAATTAAAACCATAGCTACAGAAACACTGCTTTCTAACAACTGTGCTATTTCTCTGGGAATCTGTTTTTGCAAGCCAGCCACCCTTGCAGATATAGGTGCAAGGAAATAACTGTTCTTGTTGAATGTTATGAAAACTTCTCTAACATATATCAAAGAGTTACCAATGTAATAATTCTCATTAATAGTTTTCTTGTATAAATCATTCCATGACAAAAGAGAACTGAGTATGATTGCAGGACATGAATGCAGGGGACGAGAGAAAAGGCAGCTGAATAAAGACAAATGATGGGGCTCACATTGTACTTAATACTGCAGAGAGGGCCAGCGCCGCATTTCAATAGGCTAATTGCCGGCACACCAGGTTCTCATCCCGGTCAGGGTGCCGAATTCTATCCCGGTTGCCCCTCTTCCAGGCCAGCTCTCTGCTATGGCCCGGGAAGGCAGTGGAGGATGGCCCAAGTGCTTGGGCCCTGCACCCAAATGGGAGACCAGGAGAAGCACCTGGCTCCTGGCTTCGGATCAGCACAGTGCGCCGGCCACAGCGCGCCGGCCGCGGCAGCCATTGGAGGGTGAACCAACGGCAAAAAGGAAGACCTTTCTCTCTGTCTCTCTCTCTCACTGTCCACTCTGCCTGTAAAAAAATTAAAAAAAAAAAAAATACTGCAGAGAGAAGACTAGAAAGGTAAACAAACACAAAATATAATGCATATGAAATTCTCTGGTAGACTGTTAAGGTAGATACTGATAGAGTTGTGATATTGATATGCCATACCACAAACTATCCAGGAGTTATAATTCACATAAAATATCAGTTTATTGACAAAAATTATAGCAAAATATAAAAACAAATAGCTCGCTGAATTCTATTCCACAGACTCCTAGATATGACAGGATACGGTAACTACAATAAATACTAACATGTGGAAATGAATGAACTGTATCCCCTGTTTACCCACCCCACACCATTAAAAAACAAAAGAGTTTTTTACCACTGTTCTGAGGAATTTGATCACATCTCCATGGGGAATAGAAGGTGACTTAGAAGTATCATAATTATAGTGAGTTAGCCATTCCAAGTAGTCCGTTGTTGTTTGTAGCTGCACATCTGGACACTGTTTGTGAACTTCAGACTGTATTTCCTTAATACAATGTTCTATGCTATAAAAAAAAAAGAAAAGAAAAAAATTTTGGTAGGAAGTAGCCAATGATTCAATCTCATAATGTCACAGGTCCTGAAATGATTATAAAGGTTACCTGGTTGGGTACAATAGACAAAATTATAAAAATTCATATGGTATGAACATAACAGAGACACTATGCATTTTAATTCATAGGTGAAAACAGAGAGTTCAAATTTTATGGCAGAAAAAAGGCAATATAAAAATATATAATATCTATTTACTTGAATAAGAAATTCTTTTGTGTTAAAACAAAAATCAAGTATAGATGCAGTGCAGCAATGGTTCTCTCGATAGGTAGTGTATAGAAGGCAGAGATAAAATACTCCTGATGACTCTGCAAATCAGAAATGGACATTATCCACTGACAGGTGAGTGACTATATAAATTATGGAAAACTTCAGACAATGGAATATTAAGAAGTCAGGAAGTATTTACAAAGACCTTGTAATTTTTTTTTTATTTAATGAATATAAATTTCCAAAGCACAGCTTATGGATTACAAAAGCTTCCCCCCCCACAACTTCCCCCCCACCCGCAACCCTCCCCTTTCCCACTTGCTTTCCCCTTCCATTCCCATCAAGATTCAGTTTCAATTCTCTTTATATACAGAAAATCAGTTTAGTATATATAAAGATTTCAACAGTTTGCCCTCACATAGCAACACAAAGTGAAAAAATACTGTTGGAGTACTAGTTATAGTATTAAATAACAGTGTACATCACATTAATGACAGAGATCCTGCCTGATATTTTTTAAAAAAGATTGATTACTTTTCTATGTAATTTCCAATTTAACACCAAGGTTTTTTTTTTTTTTTTCATTTTCAATTATCTTTATATACAGAAGATCGCTTCAGTATATACTAAGTAAAGATTTCATCAGTTTGCATCCACACATAACCACAAAGTGTAAAAATACTGTTTCAGTACTAGCTATATCATTACTTCACCTTGGACAACCTAGTAAGGACAGATCCCACATGGGACGTAAGTACACAGTGACTCCTGATGTTGATTTAACAATTTAACACTCTTGTTTATGGCGTCAGTAATCTCCCTAGGCTCTAGCTATGAGTTGCCGAGGCTATGGAAGCCTTTAGGGTTCGCTGACTTCGATCCTATTCCGACAGGGCCATAGTCAAAGTGGAGGTTCTCTCCTCCCTTCAGAGAAAGGTACCTCCTACCTTGATGGCCCCGTTCTTTCCACTGGGATCACACTCGCTGAAGACCTTGTAATTTTAAAACTCATAAAGGATACAAGTTCTTTCTACAGTGTTGCTACAGCTAAATATCTTTTTCTGCCATTAAACTCCACTCTAAAAAAATTAAAACAAAAACATACTAAGAATTGCATATAATAATAATAAAAAACAAAGGATTAACAACAATTATATTCAGGTGATAAAATTAGGTCAGTTTTTAATTTTGCTTTTCTATATTTTCTAAATGCTAATAAGGCCTAAAATGGAATGCTTCATCAACCAAATAACAAACTTGAAACAGAGAAAAACATTAAATTCGATCTTAGGTTTGTTGTAAACATTCCATTCAAAATATCCTTAGCCTTGATTTAAAAAAATGACAGATATACTTTGTTATTTTAATGTCCATCGACAATTCTACATATTCATGATTAAAAATCCTTGAGGCTTAAAATGGTGACCTTTAGCATAGTGCTATCTGTGGAGCCACATGGATATGACATATTACTACCACCTGATGGCAGCATATCTAAACTGCAAGAAAGCTTAAAGTTACAAATCCTTTGAAGCTGAATCCCTCTTACCCAAAACTGACAGCTACATATTTGCCTCTCAATAATATGAAGATGAGTTACCAAAAGGTAAAGGTACTCTTTTGAAAATATAATTGGTATTAATTATAGGTTCTATTCCATAGAACCATGAAGGTTTCAGAAACAGAGCTTTGACATTCTAGGAAAGTCTCTTCAACATTCATCAGGTATAAGTTGCCCAGAAAATATACACTGCAAAAGTTTAAGTAAAGCTTTTCAACAGACTTCTGAGCATAAGTGGACTCGAAGTTAATTACCTTGAAAGAAATACATTCTGAGAATCAAAGAGCCTTTTCATGAAAACAAAGAACTAAAAAGAAAAACAATACCACCTCTGGCCACAGGCCACTCAATTTCCTGATTGGACAGTCTTATTCAAGAATACCAGTTCTACGTTTGACAAGAGATTGGCATATATTTTCTTAACTTACGTAAGCACTTCTATGGACTGAGAAACATGATGCCCTGAGCCTACACCTTGACTCCAGGGACCCTTTATCAAAGGTTTTTATTATAGCATCCTCATGTGTCTCATTCAATGAAACCTAATAGATTACAGCAATGTGAATTGGAAAGGCTCAGCAGTTAGTCTACCTAAATCTGTTTCAATCAGGACTCAGATTTTAGGCTAATCTCTAACATCTGAATCTGGGTAGAGGCCAATACCTACAATTTATAAATAGAAGAAAGCCTTCGGAGGGTTAGATATTCTAGTAATTTGTCCAAACATCAATAAAGGGATTGAGCAGTTACATTTCAGGGGACCCTCCCCTTCACTGATATAAACTAATAAGATTGAGCTTCCTCTTAAAAGCTTTTTCTCACATATTTCAAAATGTCACAATTCATTATCAGTGCCTGATTTTTAGTTGGCTAAATATCTTCTTATTCTGCCATTCACCACAGTCTATCTATCTTCTCTAAATACATCAATTGAAGTCTAGAAATTTCTTGTCTAATTGTTATATATAGGCAATGCTCCTCAAAATTTAGGATGTCCGTTTGGTGTGTATTCTGATTATTTCTTTGAAATCAAAATTAAGATAAAATTAATAGTATTGATAATATTTTCAAACACTTGAAGTAATACTGTGGGTGGGGATGATGATCAGGGTTAGGAGGAGGTCTATATATTATTAGATGATGTGAGATTTTAGTCTAGGTTTTTATATAAAGTTTATTTATTTATTTATGAGAGCAAATTCCCGTCAGATAGTTCATTCCCCAAATGCCTGCCACAGCTAGAGGCTAATGGTAAGAGCCAGAAAACGCAACATAGGTTCTCTATTTTGGTGGCAGGAATTCCAACTACTTTCACCATTACTGCTGCCTCCCAGGGCCCACATTGGCAAGAAGCTGAAATCAGGAGCTGGAGATAGAAGTTGAACCCATGTAGGACATGAGCAGCCTAAACTGATGCCTTAATCATTAGGCCAAAAGCCTGCTCCTAGATTTTCTTTTCTTTTTCTTTTTTTCTTTTTTTACAGGCAGAGTGGACAGTGAGAAAGAGAGAGACAGAGAGAAAGGTCTTCCTTTGCCGTTGGTTCACCCTCCAATGGCCACCGCGGCCGGCGCACCGCGCTGATCCGAAGGCAGCAGCCAGGTACTTATCCTGGTCTCCCATGGGGTGCAGGGCCCAAGCACCTGGGCCATCCTCCACTGCACTCCCGGGCCATAGCAGAGAGCTGGCCTGGAAGAGGGGCAACCGGGACAGAATCTGGCGCCCCGACTGGGATAGAACCCGGTGTGCCGGCGCCGCAAGGTGGATTAGCCCATTGAGCCATGGCGTCCTAGATTTTCTTAAAGAACTTGGTACTTGTCTTCATTTTGGTTTCGGTTTTTGTTTAACTGTAAGTTGTTTCAAATTTTTTTTAGAAGCATGATCAGTCATGAAAAAAATCACGGTAACTGAAAAACAGAAATCTAATTATCCCATTTATTGTTAGGTCCCAAATATTAGAGCAAAATGTAAAGAGTCTAAAAACAGCAATAGATTTCCTTCTCTACATAGCTTAAATTTCCAAATTTAGGATATTAGTTAGCATAGAAAAGATTTTTAATGTACCTTATTAGCCCTTTTTCAAAGATATATTTATTTATTTGAAAGACAGAGTTACAGAAAGAGGTAGAGACAGAGAGAGAGATCTTCCATCCGCTGGTTCACTCCCCAGATGGCTGCAATGGCTAGAGCTGTGCCGATCCAAAGCCAGAAGCCAGGAACTTCTTCTGGGTCTCCTATGTGGGTAGCAGGGTCCCAGTTACTTGGGTTATCATCTGTTGCCTTCCCAGGTGTATTAGAAGGAAGCTAGATTAGAAGAGGAGCAGCCAAGACTGGAACTGGCACTCCATATGGGATGTCAGCTTTGCAAGCACCAGCTTAACTCACTGTGCCAAAACACCAGTCTCCCGGCCTTATTTGTAATATTAAAATTCCTGAAAACAATCTAAATGTCCACAATAAATATAATGATTAAATGATTGAATAGTTCGTTCACTGGGAGGGAGCCATGAAAATGAAGAAAAAACTGTTATCAACAAGGATGAAACTGACAAATGTAATGCCAAGGGGGAGAAGAGGTGCAAATGAGTACACACTGTATAATCCTATCCATATGACAGCTTGAAAACATGTAATGTTATCTGTTGTTCAGAATTAAAAACCTAGGTAGTAAAATTGTGAGGAAATACACTGGGATAATCAACGTCACCCTCAGGCAAGCTGGGGATGGACAAGAGATGCAACTGGGGAGAGTCAAGTAGAGAACTTGGGCTGGACTGGCAATGTTTGATTTCTTAAACTGGCTAGTGAGAATATGAGTATTTATCATAGTATTCTTTATGCCTTTTCATATGTCTCAACATTTCTTAATAAATTTGAATCCCAATGTGCTTTAATTATAATGACTGCAAATTATCCAAGTTAATGAGGTGTGTGAGTCAATGCATTACTGAGAGGCTGTGTATAAATCAATTGATAAACCATTTTAAAAATGCAATATGGAGTATGCTTTTTAAAAAGATATCTATGGTAATTTTCTCACATTCAACATTCACTCCTAGATTCCTTAACTGTAAAAATTGCTTACTGAATAAAAGCCTTATTTTCAATAAACATTAGCTGAGTGTGGTAGGCACTGTGATATATACTAGGATACAAACAAGAGTAAGACTTTGTCCCATCCCTAGAGGAGTTCTATCCAGTGAGACAGACAGAACTGTAAGTAACTAACTATAATACTGTCGGACTTGATAAGACATGTGTACAGTGTGCCAGGGGAGTACACAGGAGGGAACCACTAAATGTGCCTGTGGGAGGGACTACAAAGGCTTCTCCTTGCAGGAGAGGGGATTATAAGCAAGGATAATAAGAAAAATAACAGAATCAGACACCAGACCCTCAGAATTCAGTGCTGATCATCTAACTTCACTGTTGTCTCACTTGAGAAATACATTTATTTGAATAATTTAAAATATACTTATTTTTATGACCACAACTACATTCATGAATGTGTGTGTGTATATATGTATATGTGGACTGTTGTGCTCCCAAAACATTTGAGATCCTCTATGATTAAATGGCCATTAATAAAAATGGTAGCACAACAGTCAATTAACAGTAGTCTGGTGTAGTTGTGGATAGGGGAAGCAACTGAAAAAACAAACAGAACAATTCTGATATAAAATCTTGAAACCTAAGCTAGGTGTAAATGTTCCTGCTAGATTTAAACCTTTA